>NC_092827.1:8411096-9021912 GCF_039878825.1 Excalfactoria chinensis
ACAACAACAAAAAAAAAATTCAAACAAACATTGGAAGAAATTTGCAGCCAAAATAGTAATAATAATCAACTTTCAATTGCCATTAACGTAGGAGCTTTGCATTCTGTAATGAACAGAAAATTTTCTTGAGGAAAGAAAAATTCTATTGCACTTTTATGATCGCTACTCATTAAATAAAGCTTTTTCTTTTCTTAACCAGCTCTCACAGAAGCCTTGATCACTCCCACTTCATGTCATAAATTTGCACAGTGGAGCACTTATGACAGGCTTCTGACGGGACCATTTTTTAAACTATAATAGGTAGATCTCCTCTGCCTTTCTCCAGTCTTGTCATAAATCTATCACACCAGCCTTTCCACTTCAGCCTACACACACCTGCTTTATCTCCTTTCTCTAACATGCTTTGATGGTTCTTAACAGCTTTTCTCCCAAGGATCTCACTGCTTGGATGCACAGCATCATCTCTGCCCTGCCCACCTCAAGTATTGCCTTTCAACTTGGCCTCCCCTGGAGCAGGAGGGGAAGTTCTGTCAAAGTTGTACTGTCCTCCGTTTGTGCACTGCATCAAAAGCCCTTCTTTGGGTGAGGTCCCCATGGCAGGGAAATTGGCTTGGAAAAAGGAGAAGTTGTCAGAGCACTCGGTGTTTTTAAACAAGAAATGAGGACCAAGATCAGAACTTTGTTCAGATCTGACAAGAATAACAGCAGTTTCTTTCCACCATTGAACTAAATAGCTACAACCTTCTCACTGATACATTTCTCAAGAGAAAAGCAAAATTGCTCTCCATTTCTTCCTCTATATCCACCTTCCTAACCTTTTACCATCCCTATCTGGTTTTGGGGTTTTTTTCTTTTTTTTTCTTTTTTTTTCTTTTATTTTTTGAGCCTAACCATGTAGTTCTCACTCTAGGAGATCACAGAATCACAGAATCATAGAATGGCTTGGGTTGGAAGGGACCTGCCATGGGCAGGGTTGCTGGCCACTAGATCAAGCACCACCAGATCAGGCTGCCCCCCAGCCTAGCCTTGAACACCTCCAGATGTAAGTGTCCAGACTGAGCTGATGACCCTCAGGAAGGAGTCATGATTTTGTACTTATTTTAAACATCGTATCTTCTTTGGGACATAGCCAAAATTCTTGCCAACAGAATCAATGTCTTGATTTTTTTTATTCCCCGAGAATCTCCCCAGTGCGTTCAGCATAGCTGTCATCACAGTCTCATGTAATTCTTGCCTCCCTACTCCATCTCTGTCACTTCTCAGCTTGCCTAGCTCGTACAACCACAGCCTGCACACTGCATGGAGCTCACATCAGCATCCTTAGCTCCCCCAGAATTTCTCCAGTGGGTTCAAGACCCAGATAGCCACAGCATCTACTTCTTCAGCTTCCCATGCCTTAGTCTACCCAGTTCTCTGTAGTCCTATCTGCTGGTTCCATTAAGCTGAAGCACCATGGGGTCACCAAACCATGTCTCAAGTACATGGGACGTCACAGCAGACAGATCCCAGACCACATAAGTGCCTTTATAGCTGTGGCTGTGGGGTTTGGCCATACTTGAGCACATCCAAGCCTCTGTATGAGCCACCTCAGAAAAGGTGCCCAAGCTTGTCATGAACCCAGCATGCTGATCCTGGAGAAGAAAATTAACGAAAAACCCAAAGACTGCTCAAATTTTATGTTCTCACTGAGTCTCTCAGTGTGGGTGTCACTCCCCTACTCTGCAACAGAAGCAGCTCCTCTGCCCTGAGTCAGCTCCCACTGCACCACGGGATGAATCACATCCTTACAGTGTGTTCCTCTCTCTGCTGACTTCATGGAGAGCCCCAGACAGCTGGCTCTGATTCAGGCACAGACCCTACAGATGTTCATGTTCAGGCACTTGGAACCCCCGCTCTGGGCCAACTGCTGGGGATAAACAAAGCTCTCTTCCTTCCAGAGATGGAGTCGGCATACAGCTTAGAAAAGCCTTTCTAAATTATACCTAAGGTTGAGTAGCCTTAGGATTGGAGGAGAAGGCGAAAAAGAGAGCTTCCAGCCACCCTCCTCACATCTCCCAGGTCCACATGTTCATGAAGCCCAACTGAATGCTAAGACCCAGATTTTCACCCATGAACATTAACATATTTGTAATAAAATCATTTTCCACGGAATTTATTTAGTATTCTGCTTATAAAGCATCCAGCATAGGTCATCTGTGGCACAGGCATAGCTCAGCATGGCACCATGCTGGCATCCAGGGGGACAGCCTCCCCTAATCCCTTTCCACACCACCCTTTTTGAATCCATCCTCTCTGAGCATGTGTTTCTCATATTGCATTCCCTCTGCCCCTAAACATTCATTGGAACAGACAGCTGCAGCTGAGGAATTTTGTCTGTACAGACCTCCAACAGCTGCTTGCTTTATGTTGGCCTGGCAGGGCTGCAAAATGGCGGCCCTCCACTGGGAGACACCAGCTGATGAGATACGTGGCCTGAATGTGGAGTGCACCGAAGGTTGTTGGTGAGAAACAGAGGCTCTTTATGACAGGAATGGAAGGGGAGCCTGGCTGAGGGAAGGTTGACTGTATAGGATGCAGTTCTGCACACTGAGGCCTCCTCTTGTCATGCCTATAACAGCATGGCTGGGAGTTTACAGTACTGAGATGTGCTCATGGCAACTACAGTTGTGTGCTGGGAACAGATGATGCCTTGCTAGAAGCAATTTTTACCTCTTAAAGTGGAAATGTTCCAGGAGACCACCAGTTGGGTGGATCTCCTTCATCTTCCCATCTCATGGCCTGCTCTTCTCTCCTCACCATTTTTACTACAGACCCTGAGCAAAACTGGGAGTTTTGTGAAATTACTTCAATGCTCTGGCTGGAAATTAAGAATTTAGTTTTTTTTTTTATTATTATTATTATTTTCAAGCTGATCTGAGGTACTAAGCAAGCACAAGGGCACTGAGTTGACCCAAAGAAGCAGTCTAAAACACATGGAAAGACACCAGCTTTGTTTGTGCAAAGAAGGCCAAAGAGCCGACCTAAGTATGAACACAACTCTGATTTTCCACACAGCGTGTCAGTATGGTGAGGATGATGGTAGAAGCTCACTAACAGGCAGGAGGAGACCTCCACTGAAATGACCATCTCCCAGGCAAGTCTTAACATGGAGCTTGTTGCTCTTTCTGTAGAAACATAAAATCTGAATTTCTCTGAATGGTAGGAGAAAGCAATCTAGACTTCTTGCAAAAAACAGAAGAAAAAATGAAAGTGATTCCAGACACACCAAGATTTTTTTCATCCCTTTGGTTTTAAGGAGAGCTGCATCTTAAAAGATGGATGCTTGGAAAAGCTGCTTCTCCAGAAGAGTGATTGGCACCGCAGAGTTCTGCCCAGGGGCAGACTATGATTCTATGATCCTATGACCCACCCATCAATGGAGTGGGCTGTTGCTCAGATGTTGCCCTCACTGGGGAAGAAATCAACCATGATCTTAACTCAAACGTGCCAACAGACCTTCACATAGACATGTAGCCAGGATCAAAATCTTATATTTTAAGGGATATGATTATTTAATATTTGTTTTTTCCCACTAGTTACAGATGATTCTCAGACGTGTTTTCACCACAGTAGTACTCTCTCAAAACTATAATTTCACTAAGATTTCTATTTTAAATTCTAAGCTGTAAAATGGTACATTTCTGTGGAAAATAAATAAATGAATAAATAAATAAAAAACACTTCAAAACTGAAAGAAAAAGATGTTTTATCCTGCAATTAATTATGCTGAAACTGGACACATCAACATTGTGAGAACTGTCTTCTCTTTTGAAGTAAAATTTCAGGCTAAATGAAGGTGGCTTTGCAAAGCATTTTCATTGTGTGGGTTACTTTTTTTTCTAATGGAAAATAATTTCTCAAGAATTTACACCCCAAAATGTAGGAAATCCAGACCAGGAGCAAACTGTGTGTGTGCCTGCTCAGGCTCATGGCTAATGGGGATGGATGAGGCCTTTGCCGTGGGCTGGAGATTGCTCAGATGTGGGGCAGTGAGGTGCTGTCTCTGGTGAGATTAGGAAATCTCTTTCCTGGTATCACAGACAACAGAAATGTGCAGAATGTGATCTTATAAAAGCTTTCAGTCTGAGCCGGAGCTTTGCATTCCAGCTGTCAGGTTTTTACTTGTTTACCTTGGAGCCTTGCTTCAAGGGATAAGGTAGAAAAGTCAATCGGAGCAGAGTGGCTGCCAGTAAGTGGGAAAAATGCTTCAATGAAAAGCATTTCACTCTGCTAAGGATACTTGCATGAACAAATGGGACCCTTGGGTATGAAGCTGAAATAATCCTGAGCATTCCTCTCCCTTTTTCTCCCCACTTTCCTCCCTGATACAAGTTCTGTGCCACACACAGCTTCGCTGTACACAGATTGCTGTCAGCATCTCAGTGCCTCCCCACCATGGACTGTGGGAGTTTTAGGGCCGTGCTATTCCAGGAGCACAGCAAATGGGCTGAAGTTAACAGCTGGAGCTGGGCAAGGACCTGGCCATCCCCCCTCCCAAACCTGACACCAATCCTCCCAGCATCTCCTGGTTACTTACTGCAGTGATTTGTCCTACATGGAGATAAGAACATACCCTGAAACTCAAACAGGACCTCACACTTTGAACTCCTTTTCCCTCCACTGCAGCCACCCAAATCTGGCTTTTACTAGAGGCAAAAAGTCTGCAGGGCTGTCCAGTCCCAACCCTTAAAAACATGCTCATGACCAAGTAACCTCCTTCTGCACTATTAGCACATCTCTAAACAAAGCCTCTTGCAGGAAGCGCTGTGTTTATGTACTGAGCCTGCCATGCTTTCTGCTCCAACGAGCCAGGAACGCAGTCTGACTGCAACAACTTTGTCCAAAAAAACAAGTCAAGGCCACAGATGGCTTGTGTTAAACCTGCCATAAGCTGGCTCATTCAGACCCCCTAGACAGTTTTGTAATGAGTTACTTAAGTCACGTCATGCATGAGAATCCCCTGGGTTCACATTTGGGTTGTTGTCACCAAATGGAGCTTGTACAGATAAACCAGCCCATGAGCATCTTGTGTCCCACCACCATTGTGGAAAACATGATGCTCAGAACTTAGCAAGGGAAGAGAAGCAGATGCACTGCTGGGCTAGGTGGTCTGTCCTCAGTGAGACTGGAGGGAGACAAAACTGCTTCTGCCCTCTTCATCATCTCCACGTCTTTGCTTTCTCTCTGAAGCTATGTTAGCCTGCAAAGTTAAACCCTCCAGGTTCTTGTTTGAACACAACTGTCTGAATGTTAGTTTCTTCACTGGTAAATTCATGTATTGGTTTTTACATCTTTTATATCAATCCTTCCTACCTTGTCCTAATAGGAAAAGTGATTTGTGACCTCGGTGCTATCTGGAGTATTGCATCCAGATGTGGAGTCCTCAGTACAGGAAAGACATGGATTTGTTGGAGTGTATCCAGAGGATGGCTACAAAAATGATCCCAGGGATGGAACACCACTCCTATCAGGACAGGCTGAAAGAGCTGGGACTGTCAGCATAGGAAAGGGAAGGTTCTAAGGGACCTGAGAGCAGCCTTTTAGCGTCAAATGGGGGCTGTAAAAAGGAAGAGGACAAATTCTTTAGCAGGGTTTGTTGTGATAGGACAAGGCAAAATGCTTTCAGATGAAAAGAAAGGAGGTTTAGAGTGGATATAAGGATGAAGTTATTTACAATAATGGTGGTGAGGCACTGGAACAGGTTGTCCAGAGAGCTGGTGGATGCTCCATACCTGCAGACACTCAAGGTCAGGCTTGACAGGGCTCTGAGCACTGATGGAGCTGTGAGTGTCCCTGCTCACTGCAGAGAGTTGGACTAGATGGCCTATAAGGGTCTCTTCCAACTCAGACAATTCTGTGATTCTGTGTCTTCTTCAAGTGATAAATGCCTTTAACAGAGTCTATGCAAAGATCAGGGGAACATGCAGGTCAGGGCGTTTTACTGTGTGTGTGTCACAAAGCATGACAAAAAGAACCAGATTCTTCTTCTTTTTTTCCACTGAGCAACAGCAACAACAATAACAACAAATTCCTTAATTAGAATCTTTGATTTGTTATTTCTCCCTTGGCAGCAAGAAATAAATAAAAAACTAATAATAATAAAAAAAACCGAAGCCACTGAACAGAAACGGTGGCTGTAAATGTGCTCTTGCTTAATGTTACTTTTCCTTTCCAGCCCCATATTTAATTGCTGAACACATCCTGTACAGGATTTCCACCAGACCTCATACATGTACTTGCCACGACGTGTAGTTGTTTCAATCCGTCACTCAATACAGATGCTCATACAGAGCTAATCTGATTTTTTAATGCATGTGATGCTGCAGCAAAAGCACATCTGAGTAATCCTGAGACAGCTGTTCAACCAAAGCTTAAATATTTCAGAAAAAAAAAAAAGAAAAAAACTGTAAATTCTGTTCTGTTTTAGCTTTTAACATTCAACAGGCAGACTGCTGCTGGTAGCACGTGTGGGAATCCTGATCTGACTGCTCACCATGCAGCTGTGATTTCTCCTGGCAGAGTGGTTGCATCCACAGTGGGAGAGGGTGAAAAAGACCCCCCCAAAAAAGAGTGAAAGCTTGGAAGAATGTAACATTTCTCCAATTAAGCATTCCTTCAAAGTCAAGCTCAGTGTGAGGCATTCACAGAAAGCCTTCCAAATAAGCAGAGAACGAGCAGTTATAGTTAAAATGGCCTCTCTCCAGGTAACCACAATAATAAAACAACTACCAGAACTGGCTCGTCTCAAGCAGACCCAGCAGGAAAAGCAAGAAAGCAAAGAGATAAATTTACAGCCCTGTTGACAACTCCCAGCCTGGGGCTGGAGAAGGATGGGAAGGGATGCACTGTGGGGTTAGAAATGGCAAAGTGGTGTGTGAGAGGGCCTGTCATCTCACTGCTCTACAGAAACCCACAAACAGAGCCACGGAACAGAAGAGCATCAAGGAGGAGAGCTCAGTCCTGCTTTAAGCAGAGGTAATTGTTGGTTGGGCCCAAAGGCAAGAGATGCCCCCAGGGTTGAGTCACTTCTCATTAACTGGGATTGTCCTTGTGTAAATCCCACCAAGCAGAGGGCATTCCTGCTCGGCATCAGGGGGTCTGACATGAGGCCAACAACAGCAAAAGCTCTCTCTCCCTAGAGGGGAGAGAGATGAAACCATAAGTCCAGAAAGACACAAAGGCTTGAACAGAGTGGGTCAATCTTTTAAGTGCTGCACGATCAGATCACAAACAAGTGGTGATAATAGATGGGACAGATGTTAGTAGAGGACAAGGGAAAAGGTCTACTGATTTAAACTGGTGAAGGAGGGCAGTGGTGGTTTTGAGGAAATACTCCTGGCACTGGACCTTGGATGCTGAGTATGTGCAGCTCTGAGGGGTGACCACTTCAGAGGTTCCTTCTGAACTGTATAGGTGAGGTGCTGGCACAGGCTGCCCAGACAGGTTCTGGATACCTCATGTATGGAAGTGTTCAAGACCAGGATGGATAGGGCCCTGGGCAGCCTCATCTGTTGGGTAGCAACCAGCCCATGGCAGGGGGTTTGGAAATAGGTGATCTTCACGGTCCCCTCCAACCTAAGCCAGTCTATGATTCCGTGAGTCTGTCCCACGACTCCATGAACACGTTCCAAATGTCCTGAGAAACTTTCTGAAGTTTCTTGAAGAAACTGTTGGAACGAGAAACATGCAGTAAGGATAATGCATACTTACCATGTCTTCTAGGTAATACCCTGTGCTGTGGCAGAATATCTCAGTTCAGTTGCTGGCATTGCCTCTGACTTTCTGGATGGTGATGAAAATAAAACCAAAACATCTAAGCAGTCAGCCTAAATGCCCCATTAACACAACAGTATTTCTCTGGTAGGAGCTAAGCCAGATTCTTGATAAATTGCTCAGCCCTGTGCTGTGCTTTCAGTGTCTGCTTGCACAAGGATGAGCATAACCCTTCCTCCCTTCCTTTCTCCTGTTTCCCCAAACTCCTCTCTCCCGTGAGTGGGCATGGCACTATGAAAGTACCACTTTCTTCAATTTACTTAATCTACCATAAACCCAGTACCATTGGTGTGATTGATGCTACTGCAGGAGGGGCCAGAGGCACCAACCAATAAATTGAAGAGATATAAGCCCACCTGCTGCCTAGGACTGCCATTTTTGAGGTCAGCTGGAGAAATAGCTACAATATCCAAACTACATTCCCTGGAAAGCCATCTAAACCTGGTCAGTAGAGCTGTGTCCCTCTTGCACGCAGCTGTGGGTGAAAGCCAACCTTTCCAGAGAGCAGTGATATATATATACACATATTGTTGTTTCCCCACCCATGGCAGGTGGGGGTTAGACCTGAAGATCTTTCAGGTCCCTTCCAATCTAGAACATTCTATGACTCTCATTCCATATGTAAGTAAATACATATTTAAGCATATTAACATGCTTTGTCTGGATCTGAGGTCTCATACCGGTCAAATATCTGCCCTAAGGAGTCTTCCACAAAACCAGGAATCCACATGGGTGTAGTTTTCATGACCCTATAAATGACGCTAAGGATTCAGTCTGTGAGAATCCACATGAAGGCAAACGGGGCCAGGGATTCCGATAACAGATCTGCTTGCAACAGGATAGGAGACATGCCTGATTTTCGGCCATTGCGGATGATTATTTATAATGTAGAGGCAAATGTCACCAAAGGGACAATAAGATCATTCATCATTCATCACCAGATGACACAGGGCTGAAGGAGAGGTGTCCTCCTGGTCGTTTTCCAAATGTCTGAGCTGAAAGCACTCCTGTCTCAGCAGCAGCTTTCTTCCAAAGCTAGCTGGTGCTGTCAGAGTCTTTTGCCAATAGCAGCTATAATTACATTAAATGGTTGATTTGCTGAAGCAGGAGGAGGAGAACAACATGTGCAGAGCAATGTTACACAACATTGCAAAGAGTTTGCACACTTCTGCCACTCCAGTAAGCTACTTACAATGACAGCCATGCTCCTATTTTCTCCCTGTATTTGGGAGGTAGGCCTGTTTTGGATTCTTCTGCAGAATTATCTGATGCATTGTAGCCATTAGAGGGGAGCTGGATGACCCCTGAGACAACTCCCTTCTATGAATAGCCATTGTAAGGAGGCACGAACAATAGCACACGATGTCATGCCTCCTTCCCTGCTCTTCTGAGAAGGACGCTCAGGAACTGGAAAATAAAACAGTTTCATTTCCATGGAATGGAAGTGACCCTGAAGTGCACTGCCTCTTCTCTGGGAGCACACTGGTGTGTTTGGGGGTGTGCTTTCTGTTTCCAAGCGCTGCTTTCTCTCCTCAACCCTATGCTGTAATTATCATTCTACCCTTAAATCTGAGCATACTTTGAAGGCTTAATAAGGCAACCGGCAGCAGTAATGCCAGCAATTACAAATAAGCTTAGTGTTCAGAACGAAAGGAAAAATACACAAAAGATGAAGAATGCCATCGCTCAAGGACTTTTTGGAAACAGGGCAGGCAAAAATGGGCAAGTTTTGCAAAGGTTATAAATATCACATGCACAGAGCTTATATTATTTAGGGCGCTTGTGAGATGAGCTTTCTTCCAAAAGACTCTGGGCAGTTTTAAATCACGAGAGCTCAAGTGATCTGGGTAACATCAAAATATTACAATCTGCTAAGGAGACACGCAGCTTTTCTTTAGGGCTTGCAAAAATATACTTGAGATTCCAGATGAACTCTGCTGCAGGAATGCCTGCTCATTGCAAACAGCGAGCGTGAGGGGAAGTATTGCTAAAGAAGCTGGCGAAGGATCAGCAGAAGCAGCTTGGTAACAAGTTATTTTAATGGCATTGTATATCCTGTCCTGAGTGTCAAGGTGAAAAGTCTTAGGGAACAGTCTGTAACAACCACCTTACAGTCATCCCAAATGTATCCCCAGAATCCAAAACACATGTGAAGGGGACACGAGACAAATAAGTAGCGATCTTGGTTGTCACAATGATTTCCCCATCTCCTTTGGAGAAATTCTCCGGAGTTTGGCAATCTCCTGAACACAGAGTGTTCCCAATAAGTCATCAGGAGAGCTGGAGTACTGTTTTCCCATCTGCCCTCCAAAGGGCAAAAGGACAAACTGAGTGTATCTAAAC
The DNA here is from genome assembly GCF_039878825.1 of Excalfactoria chinensis. Classification (NCBI taxonomy): domain Eukaryota; kingdom Metazoa; phylum Chordata; class Aves; order Galliformes; family Phasianidae; genus Excalfactoria; species Excalfactoria chinensis. The sequence continues at coordinate 8,421,252 of NC_092827.1, forward strand.
AACAAGTCCTTGCGTTGCCTTCTTTTTTTTAATACTACTTCTCATTTACCCATACCCTCAAAGTGCTTTTCCCAGCAGCCACTAACTGATCCCATAACACAACTGGAAGGTAGAGGCCCACTCTTATTCCCAGTTCTATTGCCAAGGAAATGAAAAGAGATGAGACAGGATTTCTCTTAAGATCTTTTTTTCACTTTAAGCTTCTCCTTTCTCCAGCCACCAAGCAACATGCACATGAATTGTGCTCTGGTGAGCATCTTATTCCAAGCACTTGGTCCCAGAGCATGTCATAACATGAATATCATGGGGGTTGGCTTCTTCTCCCGCATAACTAGAGCTAGAATGAGAGAGAATGTCCTCAAGTTGTGTCAAGGAAGGTGCAGATTGGATGTTAGGACAAACTGGAAGCTGGACATTAGGAAGCATTACTTCTCAGAAAGGGTGGTCAGGCACTGGAATGGACTGCCCAGGGGGGTGGTGGAGTCACCGACCCTGGGGGTGTTCAAGGAAAGACTTGATGTTGTGTTGAGGGACATGGTTTAGTGGGAGCTATTAGTAATAGGTGAACAGTTGGACTGGATGATCTTTTGGGTCTTTTCCAACCTTGGTGATTCTATGATTCTAACTTCTCAGAGTGGTTGGGCACTGTTGCAGGCTGCCCAAGGAGCTGGAGTAGCCACTGTCACTGGAGGTGTTCAAGAAGCATGTACATGTGGTGCTTAGGGACATGGTTTAGCGGGCAATATTGGTGGTAGGTTGGACTGGATAATCTTAGAGGTCTTTTCCAACCTTAATGATTCTATGACTCTAAGAACATACTGTGTTTTGGGAACTCTGAAGTTCTTTGGTGTGTGGGCTCCTCCTCGAGCCGCTCACTCATCCATGGTGCTCCAGACTGTAATGAGGAGGAGGTGACATATTTCTCCTGGCGCTGGCTGTGTTCCCAAGCTCCCACATCTCTGCTGGTTGGGAAAACGAGGTCCTGAGCTGAAAACACAACAAATGGAGCTGGAGGTTGATGCGGTTAGGGCAAAACCTTGTGCTACAAAGCAAGGCAGAAATCTCCATGGAGATCTCCACATTGGATCCTCCAGAATTAATCATTTTCTGCATCCTGGTGTACTTCTCCACTGCTGTTAGCACCTCGGGTGGTGATGTTAGTGGTAAGAGAAGTAGCTCTCATGGCACACATTTTCATGAAGCTCAGAGTGGGAACACTAAATGCTGGGAACACTAAAAATGTGTCATTTTGTAGCCATGCTTTGTGCATTGGAAATGCTGTTTTCAAGCTGCAGATCTTATACTCCAGATCTTGGTTGGACTCTCCTAACCCAAGCAAACACTGTGGGACCTGTTTGGCATCTCACATGGCAGAGAATGCCTGTGCTTCAGCCAGGAAACTGGCCCAACAGTGGTCATATCCCTGTTGTTTTGGGGGTTTTCTTTTTTGTTTTTTAAATTATCAGCATCAACAAAACAAGCCCAGATTATAAAATGTGGTGCCTGTCAGCTTGTTAATGTATGCAAGACCCAATGCATGTGGACTGAGATATAAATACACACAGAAGCTTGTGCAAACTCTCTACCCTGAGAGCAACAGCTCAGATGTGCTTGCCTACTCACTGGTAGCTGCTGAATCTCAATGTCTAAATATACTCCCCTTGATTCACAGGGGAGCACAGTGCTTGGCACCCCACAAGAGGAAGCACAGATGTTTGGCTGCTGTCCACGGGAATTTCTTGAACTTCTCTGGACAAAAGGGGAAAGGCCAGAGGTCCAGCAGTGCAGTTGGTTCCACCCAGTTTCACAGTTGTTGTTGTTCAAAATCACTGAGCAGACAAAGCATGAGCACGTGCCAGCAGTGGTTCCCTGCAATGGTTTCCTGAATAGCAGCTTGGGGTGATATCAGTCTCCTTGATTGGTGTCCCTGGCACTGTTGCTGTTCCAGTAATGGGGGGATACACTGCAAGTGATGGTTCATCTCTCCAATATAGCCTTGCAGCTTCATAAACTGGTACCAATCACATGGAAACGCCTCTGTTTCATTCACTTACATGTTCTCTGCTGATTTAAAGCGGTGACTTTCAACACTGCTCCCCTCCTCTCCTTCACTGCTGCCCTTCTCCCAGGAGAATGAACAAGACCCTTGACTTTTCTACATAGGAGATGCTCTAGCCCTTTGATCATCTTCACGTCTCTCCTCTGGACTGCTCCAACAGCTCAGCATCCTTCCTGTGCTGAGGGCCGCACGCTTGGTCATAGTAAATATATGGTGATTAGGTATTCACTTGCCTCAGTTTTACAGGACTCAAACTTGACCTGTGTCCAGCAGCTCGCTCTTGTCAGACCAGACTTGGTGTCACTGCAGAGGCAGACAAAAATATCCATCCCCTACATGACCCTAAAGAAGTCTAAAAATCTGTAGCAGCACTGGTGTCCTATTGCACCTGTGTATGGGATTGCAAGGCCACCTTCATGTGATGCGCTACAGGTTAAAAGAGCAATACAAACTCCTTGTTTCATGTGCTGAGGAATTCAGTCCAGACAGGATGAAGTGACCACATGCTAGACTGAGCTGTATGCAGTCACTGGTGGGGCTATGATAGAAGGAGCCAAGCATGCATCCCTGAGGCAGAACTGTGAGTGTGGCTGAGTTGGTTTTTGGTTTTATTTTTTTCTGCAGTAACAGCATTTTAAACCCAGATAAGGATGTGTAGATGTACATGGATCACATGAAAATTATGAGTCTTGAGGAGTCAGGAAGAGCAGCCAATTCTTAGATAATCCCAACTGCTGTGAATACAGCAGGGAAATGAGAGGGAGGGGCAGGCTTTACTGGTGGGAGAGGAGAAGAGCTGAAAATACTCTCAGGGCCCATGGCTTGACCCTTCAGTGAGTCAAATCTTTGATCTCAAAGGAGCACTCTCACAAGCTTTGCAAGCACAGCTAAGAGCTGCCTCCTCCACTTTCCCACGGGGGAATAGCCCTGTGAGGCACATCTTCACAGCTCCTTCCTTCAGGGTCATTTCTTACTATTTGTTTGTTGAACAGACTGCTTTTTAATATAGAATCATAGAATCACTAAGGTCAGAATAGATTGCTAAGATCACCAAGTCCAACCATCCATCCATCCCCATCATACCCCTAAACCATGCCGCTGGGTGTCACATCGCCATGCTTCTTGAACACCTCCAGGGACAGTGTCTCTACCACCTCCCTGGGCAGCTATGCCAGTACATCATCACTCTGAAGAAAGAATTCTTCCTGATATCCAACCTGAACCTCCCCTAGTGCAACTTAAGGCCATCACCTCTCATAATATTGCTGTCACCTTTTCTCACAGGTGACCAGAGGCCAACCTTGCCACAACCTCCTTTCATGGCCCATACAAAGGATTTATTAATGCTAGTTATTTCTATTAATGACACAGTAAATGGTCATATGTTCACATCTGGAGTCCAGACACGTGGGTTCTGCTAGACACAAAGAGCTGAAGGTGACTCCATCCTCCCAGCGGCCAGGCGAGGATGCTGGGCTCCCCACACCAGGGTGGTATCAATCTGATGAATCTAAGCACTTCATCATCCTCTCTTGTCAAGCCTTTGTCTCCTGGCTTCTTTATTTTTAAGAATTTGTTTCACCACCAATTGCACTTGGCTTGGAATCGATTGGTTCTGTCATTGCACTTATGCCAGCCGTGCCTAACCTGCAGTCAGACTCTCGCAACATCTTTAGCAGTAATCCATCTGCCTTCCCTCCTGTCTGTCCTACCAACATTGCTGTACGAAAAGAAATCACTGCAGTGTCTTGAATGTGTTCCAGGGAAGGGCCAGACAGTGCACTGGAGAAAAAAATGTCACAGTCTGCACAGGGAAAAAGACAAGCTTTGTTTAATCTTTGCCTCACTCTGAGCACTGTGTCCTGGCTCTGAGAAACATGAGCTCAAGCTGAGTCCATTTCCTTGCTAGCTGAGTAATGGGTAGCCTGGCCAGCTTGCCAGGAAGCACAGCCCAGGGCTGTGCAATGCACGACTTCCAGGAAGAGAAGGACTTATTTGTAAACAGAAAGCAACAGCACATGTGTTTACGTGAAGTTTCCCATTGACAGGTGCTGAAACAAAGCCACCATTACTCCCATTACAGGGAATGAGCCTGCCAAACAGGAGAGCCTGTATAGAAGAATTGAAAGGGCACATATGTGCTCCTGCCATTATGCTGGATACAGGGCTGGTGAATGACTGAGGAAACTGGTTTGCAGGTATCCTGATAATAGTGGTGCTGTTGTTTCAGGAGAAGAGAGCACATCTACAAATTCAAATGCAAGTCTCACTCAGCAGTAAAACACGCCGCTGTATTTACATTCCAATAATCATCAGACAAACAGTTATCTTTCTTTTCCCAGAAAGATGTATCCTGAATTTGTTCTCGGAGAGGAAGTGGCTCATGGCCTCTCACACTCCCCTCTTTAATGCCTGCTATTTTAGGATCATTCTTCTCCTTCTTTGCCCCTCTCCCTATAAATCTGGAATCACTGCAGTGCATGAGGTTATTCCATAAAGCCACCTTCCCAGCATTTGAATCCAATTTTAGATTTTTAACTTAAAAATAAACATCCAACAAAACCGAAAAATGAATAATAAATAAATAAAATTAAAAACCAAAAATGGTGATCTACGGATAGAGGGAAGAGGAAAGAAAAGACAACTCTGGCATTCACTGTTTCAGCCTTTGCAATCTCAACCATATTCAGTGAAGTCCCATTCATTTTACTGTGGGGGATGCGTAATCTCTGGATGGATCTGCTTAGTGAAGATTTAGTGCTGAATGGGTGATGCTGAAAGAAAAGGAGAGCGGTTGTGGTGTGTTTCTCAGGGATGGCTGTTCAGTATGCTGCCCAGGATAAGCACTGTATGCATGCAAATGAAAAAGCTCTTAAAATTCCACCACTTACATAGTAATGGGCCAGCTCTCAGAGAAGCTGTTCTGTAACATAAGTTATTGGTGGAAGACTGCACTTTAGTTCTTAAGCACATAGAAATGTATTATTGGCCATTTGTAAATCAGGGCTGGGCAATGTCTGCAGTAGATGTGTCAGTTGTCTGTATTCAGTCATGTGTCAGCAGCTGTATTCAGATGTATGGACATCAATCATTCTAACACAGGCTGAGACTGCAGGCTATTAGCAGGAACTGGAGGACAAAATGAGTAACCCAACATATACTGAAGCTGTTCTCTATATGGGAAATTATTTTATCCATCCTAATAGGTTGATGATTGACGATCTCAAAGACCTCTTCCAACCTAAAAGATTCTGTGATTTTTGATTATATAGTCATCTTCTCTCCTCAAATCAAGACTCTTCCAAGAAAGAAGGGTTTGCATTCAAGGTAAGTGTCCAAGACTCATACAGCAGTGATGATATGTCTCAAAGGCAGGGAAAATGTCCAATCCAAAGTATTGCTCCCCATGTATTATCCCTGTGACACCATCTGGGAGAAGGGGGTTTCATTTCTTCCCTTCATGCTGCAGGGCTGCAAAGCCAGCCTTTCCCATCCCAGCCACCCACCTTCTTGTGAGACCCTCCAATCCCCATCTGGGCAATTGCATATTGTCAGGTTATTACTGGAGACGTGCCCAAAGGCTGTTAGCAATGCTCAGACACGAGTGACATTGTGATTGGGTTTAAATAAAAGAATATCCACGTTAACTACCACAAAATGAAAACTTCTGGAGGCTTAACACTCACAGAAATAAGTTTTTACTTCTTTAATCCTCCCTAATTGCTGTTAAACTTGACCACTCCTACTCAAATTATACATAATTGGGCTGTTCTCACAGCACCCAACAGAGAGCAGCAATACACAAACACTAACAAGAGTTAAGTCCTTACTAGACTTGATTCCTTTTTCCTTGAAGAAGTTAAAGATTGGGCTGAGGGTACGAAATGGTCTCATGGCAGAGTGCAGGCAGATTTGCAGAGGATGGGACTGGTCGGGTGCTGGGTCCATTCCCAGGACAGGAGTGTTGGCTGTTGGGAAGAGATGCCAGCTCATGTCTCCCTGTGTTATGGCCTTTTTCTCAACACAGAATAACATCCTACCAAGGAGGAGAAAGGGTTTTTCTGGTTGAATCTCCCCTACCTCAGGAGAGCTTTGGAGAACCTGAACTCCTGTAAAGAGGGACAAATCAGCCCCACTTCTTACACTCACACCCCTGTCCATAGGTGCCAAAATTAAGACATTTCACTGCAAGCTTAAGTGGGTTGGTTTGGCTGAAATTGATCACTATTTCTCAAGCTGACTTTTGATCCAGAGAGAAATGCCTGTGAAGCTGCAGAACACATTTACTTTGACTGACAGCTCATTTTTTTTCCCTACTTTTTTTCCTTTCTGGTTGTGCAATCAAGAACAAAACAACTATTCAAAACAAACTGTGAGTACAGAACCTCCTTACCTTCCTTTTGGATGTGGTGTTACCAGCGTACATCATTTGGCTTTCCAAAATACCTTTGATTTGTGCCTGGTGGCACATTAACAGCGGTGGAACATTTAAGACTCACAATAAACACTGGGAAATCGGGGACAAATTTACTACAATTGGCAGCGAATTCAGAAATCACGTCCCTCAGTTTTCTTGTGGTTTACATCTACCATGTGATGATGCTTTGTGCTCTTGGCAAATTGCTTATGGCAAAGATGGCCCAGCTTTAGTCCCCAAGTCAGTCAGTAAGGACAACAATAAATGAGTTGGTCTTCAAGAGTATTCAACAGCCTCTCTATCAGAGGGTGCTATCGAGTGCTCAATGCTTTAAAAATGTCTGGATTACTCCTGTGCCAAACTTAGGATAAAAATACTCATTCTGATGTTCAGATATGCGGGATTTGCTGTAATCTTGAGGGCCTCCCAATGCAAAGTGCTGTTGTTTCTTCATTTGTTCTGAGATGGTTTTAGAGGTGTTCAAGGAATAAAATGGGAATTCTAATTGGGATATTTTTCAAATCCTGGAATAAATAAGGTTCATATGACAGTTGAAAAGTGGTAATTATCACATTCATCAACAGCTTATCAATGAGAGATATACCATGATATCACTTCTCCCCACGCCCAGAGCCTTCTACTTTATTTGCAGTACAACAAAAAGCTCTTTGCAGCCACGCATTTGTTTGTCTTGCTTTGTGTCCTTTGTATTACTCCCACACACTGGACTTTAAAGCTTTCTTTTACAGTTTTAAGATCTTTCATTTCTGCTGCCCTAAAGGGCCTTGATGTTGCAGCCTGTCCCACAGAGCTGGTGGCAAAGCTCTCTTTGTTTCCTTTGAGGGAAGACCTTGAAGGCCCCTGAAGTTGCTCAGCAGCATTTCTCTTTCTTTTAAGGGTGAACTGAGGGAAACAGCCTGCCTTCATCTTTCTGTCTTAAGCAGGCACTGAGAACAGGAAATGATGACCAGAGCTCGAGTCCTGCATCCAGAGAATCATAGAATCAAAGAACCATTAAGGTTGGAAAGACAAGTAAGATCATCAACCATCAACCCATGCCTGTGACTGCTCTATACCATGTCCCTCAGTGCCACATCCACCTTCTTATCAAACACTTCCAGGGACGGTAACTCAAACAACTCCCTGAGCCAACAGCCAGGTCTTCTGTCTCAGCCTCTCCTCTGCATCTTCTGGTGGGCTGATCTGCAAGGCTGAGCATCACTGAACACAGAGCTCACTAACAGATCCACATGCATGGAAAAGCAAAGCTTTTCCCAGCAACATTTGCCATAGCCCTTTCCCTAGTGGGATCACTGCCATGCCTTCTTTATTTACAAAGGTCCCTTCTTTACAAGCAGGGAAGATTTAAAACCGTATTTGAAAGAGGGTGTATTCGGATGCTTATCTTGCTCAAAAAAAATTTAGTGCATTTTCGTTATACAAAATCTTTTTTTTGCAGGCATAAATGCTGAGCATGGAAATTACAGCCGATACTAAAAGATGGACAAACTATCTCAAAAATATCAGCATCTGCCTTGAGTGCAAGTCTGTTTAATGCTGAGAATTAATCATAGCACCATAGACTCCACTGTAACAGCAAAGTGTGTCAAGTTATCTCTTTCAGCCGAAGAAGTGAATGCGTGTACCGCAACACTAAAAATAAATCAGTGTCCAGCAACAAACGGCCATCACGTTTCCCACTGGAGGCAAAAAGCAAAAGGAAAAAGCAAGAAACAGAGTGTGAGAGGGAAGGGATAGGGAGACTGTTCTGGGAAAGCTGCCTATGCAAAATCATGTTCCTGGGCACAAACCCATCACCTACCTGCCCATATAGACCTGTGCTCCCCAGGGTCTCCTTCTACAGTATGACATGTTTGTATGTCTGGAAGGACACTGCAGCATAACACTGAAAGGCATCAGCTGCATGGTACCTCCTCAAAGCTCTGCCTGAACTCCAGGACCTCCTTCAGCTTTGTCTCCCAGCTGTGCCTTGTTTCCCACAGGTTCTCGCACATGCTATTTCCCACCTCTGGATTTTCCATTAAAAACATGAGTCAGGATTACCCACCTCCTGCAGCCAAGTCATCTTTGCTCCCTCTGCCTTTAAATGACATTTGCTGCTGTCAAAATTGCCTTCATCTCCCTCCTCAGCTCTGCAAAAACACCATATCAAGCTGTTCCTACAAACCGCAGGCAAAACCTCAACCCACCTCCCCAGTCAGGGCCTCCAGCAATCACCAGCACTGGATTTTAAAGCTTTTTGCTCAAATCAATCTTGTTTTGAAATGGCAAAGATAACAGCTTGCAAAGTACATACATTTACATACCTCACTTCATTCAAATTAACTGGGAAAGATAAGAATCTCCAGCAAATTAATTCTGCTAATGTTCTAAACTGTGAATTTCAATCAAAGCTGAAAACCGAACCAATTCAGCTAAATTGCTGACTCCTGTTACACTTTAAGTGATCTAAAAGCATGCATCAATAAGCAAAGCCAGTCTGCTTTGTGCAGCTGAGCTCCAGACTGATTTGCTGCTTTCCAGGTTTGTCTGATAAAAAAAGCCACAGTCAGCTCATAAGAAAAAATCAATCCGGAGCCAAAGAGCAATAAAAATGTGGTAGTGAGTTCAGAACATTTTGTCACAGCTAAAATTGGTTTCCTATGAACCATCTGAAATAAAACGTGCTGCAAAGCTTTGCAGCTCACAGCCATTGAGATAGCAAATGCCTGGTTGGATAACTGTTCCAGAAACCAGGGAGAAAATCTCCTTTTTGTCCCAGGGTGAGGGACTGGCCTGAGGTGAGGAGTTGAAGCATTATGCAAGGAGTCTGGAAGAGAATTAAGCATGCAGTGCCCCCAAGGTACTTGAAACCACATCTGCTCTGGCTGAGCTGGAGGAGCCTGGTTGGGCACACTCAGCACATCTGTGCATCTTTCTGCTGAACTCCGACCTGCAGAAATGACTTCCCAGTACTGCCAGGCCTATGTCTCACTTGCTGTCTCTGCAAGGCATTTCTTCTATCTACAGAACAATCACACCTCTGTTCCCCCAATTGTTCATACAGACTGATAACGCCAGACACGAGGCTTTGCATTTTGCAGTGGGTTAACAGAATGGTTGTGTTGTTCTGTTTTCACTTGAAGGTCCTCTGCACTGCTGTGCTACACTTGTAAAAGATAAGCCACAGGCATCAGTCTGCTGAACTTTGCACAAACTATCACCACTTATGCATGAATTACAATGCAATTAGCAGCAGCAAGATCACAGAGAAATGTTTAATCTCTATGGGTGAAGCAATTAATTCACACCAAGGCGTAGGCAAGAAAAGCAGCAACAGGTAAAGCTGACAAAAGGTCATATAGCAAGAGAAGGCACCTGTGCCTCCACTGTTCAACATCCACTCAGCTCTGTATCATAGAAGTAGATAAGGAAGAAGTTGTTGTTTTGTTTTTCTATCACAGAATTGTTAAGAAAAAGGCCACTAAGAACACTGAGTCGAAACATCAACCCATCCCCACCATGCCCACTAACCATGTCCATCAATGCCACATCTCCACGTTTCTTGAGCACCTCCATTGATGGCGATGCCACCACCTCCCTGGGCAGCCCGTGCCAGCACCTCACCACTTCTTCTGAGAAAAAGCTTTTCCTCATTTCCAACTTGAACCTCCTCTGGAGAATCTTAAGGCCATTTCCTCTTGTCTCTTACCTGGGGAAGAGGTTGACCCTCCTCCCCCCCCACTACTACCTTTCAGTTAGTTGTAGAAAAGAAGGAATGAGGTCTCCCCTGAGCCTCCTCTTCTCCAGCCTGAACAATCCCAGCTCCCTCAGCCTCTCCCCATAAGGTCTGTGCTCCAGGCCCCACACAGCTCCATTGCCCTTCTCTGAACATGCACTTGGGCCTCAATATCTTTCTTGTAGTGAAGGGCCCAAAGCACAGAGCTCTCTAATCAAGCAACTCAGGCAGACAAAATTCTAACTTTGTGAAAAGCTTCTGACCAAAGGTTTGGGAAAATAATAAATAGTTATAGAAAGGATAAAGTTGTAAGTGACTTCTGGAGGTCACTTGGTTCAACCCCTGCTCCAGCAGGGACACACAGAGCAGGGTGCCCAGCACTATATCCAGTAGCTCTTGGAGATCTCCAAGACCCCACAACCTTTGGGCAACCAGCACAGCACAGAAACGCTCCTGCTCATCAGAGGGAACCTCTCGTGCTCCAGTTTGCACTCGCTGCCTCTTGTCCTGGCATCACTGGTCAGATCCTGGCTCCAGGGAGCTGCACTCAGCCAGCCCTCACAGCCTCATGCTGGATTGAGGAGAGACATTTCCATGTTCTGGCTTGCATTGGAATGTTTGTCTGCTTCATGCACAGCTGACGCTGTTTTGTAACACATAAACACACTGCTGCTAAAACCTAAGTGGTGTAATTGCCGGTCTTTGAAAATTCTAATTATATGGAGTATTAGGAAATAACTCAAGAACTTGGATGAGATCAGGGGATTTGGATGAGCTGTCAGTGACACAACCTCTGTGCCTCCAACTCCCTGCAAATTAATCATTTTCCACACTTAACGTGTACATTCCCCTTCTCCTCATAACGCAGTGCTGTGGGCAATGTGCTTCACAGGGTGTCCTGAATCCCTCCTTGCATCCCAGCCTTGGTCTTGTTCAGCCCCGCTATCCAGGCTGCCCTCCTGCTCTCACATCCTCCTGCATCCCATTATTTTCAAGTCTTTCTGCTTATTTCTGCCTCCTGGAAGGTGAAATTTCACCTTTGTAATGTCAGTCTTGTTATGTTTTCATATTTTTAAGGTTTCGGGTGCTTCATAATCTGCTCTGCATGATAACAAGATACAGAGACGCAGAGAACCAGAGCTGCAAATCCAACTGACAGTGAAAGGTTTGTTTGCTCACATTTGCCTTAGATGGGTTCTTGCTGTTCCTGTTGAGCATTAGGGGATGAAACAGGAATAAATTAATGAGTACTGCGAGAAACCTGCTTGTCACTTTGTAATAACAGTTGGTCTAAAATGTTACTCTGCTCCTTATCAAACCATTGACTCTTTGTACTAGAACACATGAAGATGCTGTTCTCAGTCTGGGGCAGTACATCCTGAATTCTACCTGTCTTGCACCCTTTGAACACCACGAACATGTCCTGTGTATAAACCCAAAATGTAAAACAGGAATAAATTTTCCTTTGAGATTAACCAAAATCTGTTGTAAACAAAGAGATTATTGCTTGGAGGCGCAGTTTTTGGCTCATGTTGGGTAGCTACAGGCTTCTATTTTCTCCTTTGGATAAAAAATGTTAACATTTAAATACTTTGCTCAGGTTGTCTCCATGGAGTTAATTGGAGAAGCAGAACTCTGGGTGCTTACGGCCATTTCCTCTCGTCCTATCACTGTTACCTGGGAGAAAAGGCTGACCCCCACCTCACTACACCCTACAGCCTCACTCATTGCATTGGCCTTCTTGGCCAACAGGACAGAAAAGGAAGGGAAAATAATAATAATACTTAAAAACAATTGATGCTCAATGCAATGGCTTACTACCTGGTGACTGATGTGCAGCCAGTCCCCAAGCAGTCTGCCTCCCTGGCCAGCTCCTCTAGTCTCACCGTTCAGCATGATGTGACATGGTACGGAAGATTGCTTTGGTGAGTTTAGGTTGGCTGTCCTGGTTCTGTCCCACCCAGCTCTTTGTGCACCTCCAGCCCCTCGCTGTCAGTGCAGCACAGGAAGCTGAAATGGCCTTGCATCTATGCAGCCACTGCTCAGCAACAACTAAAACATCAGTGTGTTATCAACATGATACTCATCCTAAATCCAAAACACAGCACCATGCCAGGTGATAGGAAGAAAACCAACTCCATCTCAGCCAAAAGGAAGACAATACCCACTCCTTCTGCTACACATCTATGTCATGCTCAGGTCTTACGCTTCGCAATACATCCTCATTAATCACCACCACAAACAGGATAAATGAAACGGGGAGGAAGATATGCATGAAAAACTCAGAGCACATGCCATGAAAACAAAGGATCAATAATCCTGTCTATTACAGTGCAAAATCAGATCAAACGGGCTGGCTTTCATCCCACGTGAATTGCAGTTTCTGTCACTGCAGCCCTTGCAAAGGATGCTTTCAAGCAACTCAAAAAGATTTTCATTTTCAGAAACATTACATAAATAATTCTGGGATTTCAAATGCTCTTTGAAACTTTAAGTCTAAAAACTGAATAATCCTCCCCTCTCAAGGATTACTCATTCTTCTTCCTTACTCAAAACACAGAAGTGCATTAGCTAAAGAACATTCAGGATAAAGCTGGTGCTATTATGAAGCAGCAGCCAGTTTTTATTTAAAACTTTGTTAGGACCATCAGTGATCAAATATGTCATAAAGGATAATTTAAGGTAAATGTCTTCATTTAGCTTTCCAACAGCTGGAGTATAACGTTTCTATTTAAGAAGATAAATTTGTTTCTTCAGTTTTTAATTAGATGATTGTCACTATGTTTAAGAGCTGGTGACAAAACTGGACAAGTAATTCATTGGTAGTAATTAGCTGAAGTAATTTAGCCATTGTTCTGCTCGCTTATAGTAATATTTTCTCCTTTATGCCATCTCTGAACATATTCATGAGACCAGCTCTTCCCATTACGATTTGCTGGCAGCCCCAGACTCAGTCCAGCTGGGGCAAGGCAGCAGGCACGTTTGGCAATAGCCAAAGGAGAGGGAACATACAGATGAGGACCCCTTATCTCAGAGAAAATAAAGAGAGGGTATTCAATAAATCTGTGAGCCAGAAACTACATGATATCAAAGAAAAGGCCTCAAAAAATATTGCAGCATTGGAACCGACTTCACAAGATGTTACCAGTGCCAAGAGCTTAGCAAAATTCTAAAGAGGATCAGACATTTCTATGGATAATGGGAATAATGGATCTTAGAATATGACTTTAAAAGCAACGTAAACCCTTTTGTTTCAGGACACGAGCAAGACTTGCAAGGTCAATTCCTTACAACTGCTTGTGTTTGAAATGCAGAGTAAGAGTGTCTTAGACTGCCACAGTCATAGGACACAGTTCTCATGGCATGTTTCTCTTTCTTGTTAGGGTGGGCGAAAGGGTGGTCAGGCACTGGAATGACCTGCCTAGGGAGGTGGTGGAGTCACCATCCCTTGCAGTGTTCAAGAGGCATCTGAATGATGTGCTATGAGATATGGTTTAATAGCTTAGTGGTAGTAATGTGGATAGGAGGACAGTTGGACTAGATGAAATCAAAAAGGTCAGTTCATGATTTGTGACTTGTATCAAGGCAGGAATATAATCCGCTTAGACATTCAATGGACTCTGACACGTGAACCTGGACAACGCTTGTGCAGTTTCAGACCCCTCCAGACTCAGTATGGAAAAATCATTTTGTTCTCCATAATGAGAACATTAAATTGCAAACACATCGGGTAAAAAACCTGTGGATCTGTCGCCCTCCCTGGTGAGATCTCCACTAATTAGAAAGGGGATAATTGCTGTTCCTGGAGCACAGCCAAGCTGGAAAAAGTTAAGGACCAAGGCTGAGTGACTCTGATGAGCAGCTGGATAACACATGGGAGGGAAAAGTGACGCTCTGAAGTTTACTGTTTCCTCTGGGGCAAAAAGCATAGTTTGTTCTGGTTTGTTACTAAAAAAAGAAGAACTGACTCCATGATTTAGGGGGCTGTGGTTTTCCAGCCTGCTCATCACACCACATCCCTGCCAGCCCATCCTGTCAGACACTTTGTGCTGTTGTATCTCACATGGCTTCCACTTATGGGAGCTGAAACACATCTCCATGAGATTAACCCAACATCTGACCATCACACAGAGCGCTGAGCCACTGACAGGGAGCAAACATCCTTCCTGGGAGCAAGAGATAACATTCATTTCCTGCATTAGTCTCTAGGTGCAGAATTGCTGTCTGTCACCAGGAACTGTTCACAAAGGGGATCCTAGACAGCAAGGAAGTTTTGGGAATATCCAAACAAATATCACTCCTATATTGTCAGCCAACTACGTTTGAATAGTGTCATTTGCACACAGAATAGAAAGAGAAATTTGCCATCCAACCTTTTCTTCTTTTTTTTTCTTTTACCTTTTAAAGAGGATTTGATACACCAGATTTTCTTCTCTTTCCCCTTTTGAATAAAATTGTTGTTTTCTGTGAAACTCATCTTCTGCTGGGTCTGCAGGCAGGGTGAGAAAGGCAAACAACCCAACAGTGACATTATTATGAAGATGGCTACAGGCAGTGTGGCAGTCCAAGCTGGGTGATGCTGGAAGCAATGGCTCCAGAACAGGGACAGACAGCAGTGTGAGACTGTTGCACACAAACGCTACAGCAGCTAATGGCTAATGGCCCAGCCCTGCCCCATGGAAACACTACAGGAGGTGGCAAGGATGAGCTATGCCAGTTCTTTCTGCTAGCTAGCAAACCCCAGTGGTGTGTGTGCACTGGGGATATGGGGAAAAGCTCATTTTAAGGTGTCTCTGAAGAGAGCTGTGTCCTATTACCAAAGTGCCCTCAGCAGTGACAAATCCTAACTGTTCAGACTGAGACAAACCAATCAATCTGGCTCGCTTCCATCAGCGTCTGTCAACAGGAAATTCAGGGCCAAGCTAAAATAAAAGGCTTTTATCTTATAGCAAACACATAGCTTGCAGCCTGCACACTCTATGCATGCAAACAAATACAGTGCATGTAAAAAGGATGGATATTTTAGCACGAATGCTCTCTGCAGCTGTTTAAAAATGTGTGCTAAGAGCCAAACATACATCCTTATTTCTATAAATGAGGACACAGGGAGTTGGTTTCTCTCAGGTTTGCTGTCAAGGGTGGTAAAGAATGCGAGAAGGGACAAGAGGAAATGATTTCAAACTAAAAGAGGGGAGATTTAGATTGGATACAGGGAAGTTTTTCTAAAATAAAGGCAGTGAGGCATGTGAACAGGTTGCCCTGAGAGGTGGATGTCCTGTCCCTGGAAACACTCAAGGTCAGCTTGGACAGGGCTCAGAGCATCCTGATGTAGCTGTAGGTGTCCCTGTTCATTGCAGGGGAGTTGGGCCAGATGGCCTTTAAAGGCCTCTTCCAATTCAAATGATTCTACGATTCTATGACCATTTTATTGACCAGTCCACCAGCCTCTCTACTGAATACCAACACTCCAAGAGCTCGATGATCCACTCTACTGTAGCACTGCTATTTTCTTGCAGATGAAGCATGCCCTCCTTGGGTACCTGACACTTCCAGTGGGTTGCAAACACTGCTGGTACATCAGTGTCACATCATGACAATCAACCCATTACCTGCAGGGGTGAAAGAAAAAGCAACAGCAACAGACTGCAATCCTTAGATGTATCTCCAATCACAGTTCCTTACCTTCCTTTGTTGAAGTGCTGAGATTCTCAAAGGTTTGGAAAAGCTGCATAAATGCCTTGGAGGAACATGGCTTCAATTACTTCTCTCATCTGTATTCCTTCCATTTGCCTTGTTCACTGCTATAATCAGAGGGGATGCAGTCAAATATCTCCCCATCTCCTGTACATCCCCAGGCAATAATTCACAGTAGACAATAGCAGCGTATCTGCTCATCACAGCTGGCATCATGACCTAGAAAAAAAGGATGATGAGGAAAATAAAGGAGCTTCTTGCACATGAATATGTGTATGCACAGACTCAATAGAACACCAAGTCTTCAGGGAAGAGCAAAGAGAAGCTTTCTTGTCTTTACATTTGCTTTAAGAGCTCAAAATGTAAAGCAAGAGCGTTTTTCATTTTCCTTCTCATTCAGAAGTGTCTGCTCTATAGAGCCTAATTAAAGCCACTCTGTTTCCAGATCAGTGAAAGTGCAACCTGTTTATAAGCCCTTTCTCTATGAACTGAAAAACCAGAATTATGTTTTTCATTTTTGCTTTAGAAAGAAACACATCTTTTAACCTGGAGCAGCCTCAGAAGTAACATCTAGCTATAATACAAAGCAGTGCAAAAACACAGCTTTGAGATAACATAGCCCTGCCTCTCATCCAAACAGGCCTATTTAGGGATGCTAAGATAGAATGCGCTTCAATCCCAGCTGAGTAACTTGCCTCAAAAGTTTTGGAAGAAACACATATCTATTTTGAAAATACATTTCCTTCTGTATGCATAAAATAGGTTCAATTTACATTTTTTCAAGTGTGCCGTATTTTGTGAGCAGAAAAGCACATTAAAGGTGAAAGAAGAAGTTTGCAAACTCACAACAGTCTTCCCCAAGAATATATATTTTGCATTCCAACAAACATAAATAAAGCAAGGCAGCATCTGAGCAAATTAAGAGTTTAGAAGCGTCGAGGAACATATGACAGCAGTAAAACAGAGTATCAAGCACTGTTGATGTAACACTTGGTTTTTGGGGTGGTTTAGAGCTTTGCAATGTAATATGCTCAAGTAATTCAATCCAAAGAGTGATGTACAGCTGGCAGGCTGCATAAAGCATGCCTAAAGAAAGAGTGCACCCCTGCTGCATACCCACTGTCAGGATGTGTGCAGTCATTTTTGCCCACTTCAGGACACTCATTTGTGGGTCAGCATAAATGAGCAGAGAAATACAAGCTCTACTGAGTTTACCAAATTCTGCTCAATTCCTGGATCTGATCAAGAGAGAGGGATGTTGTGGTGGGACCAGCAGAAGATGACATAGCTGGGAAGAATGTCCTGGCTTTCTCCTGACTTCAGTTATGGTACCTGATCCTACCACACTGTGATTTTCCCACCTCTCAGTCTGCCCAGTGACCCCTGCGGAACCATTTGCTTCCCAAGCTGCTTTAGCTGTGTGTTGAGACCTGCTGAGAAGCAGAACAACCACAAAACCTAACAGCTAAGTCACAGTCGGCTCCTCACAGCAAATATTCTCAAGTATTTGGCAAAGTAAGCGTGAGGACAAATGACTTTTGGAGAGCAAAGAGGATGAATAAAGCTCACATCTATCTGCAAGCAGAGTGTGAGAGAGAATCGCATTCATCCATCCATCCATCCATCCATCCATCCATCCATCCATCCATCCATCCATCCATCCATCCATCCATCCATCCATCCCTTCTTCTACCCTTATACACACCCATCCATCCATGCCCTCCCTGCTCCCCCAAGGATGCATGACATCTCCCCACACCATCAGCTCCCCTCAGGAGCCATAACTTTGCTGGCTCTGTGCTGGCCTCCAGCTTGCAAAGCACCTGAGCACAGGGAATCCTGAACCATTTCTGTAAATTTAGCTCTTAATCACACTGTGGCTCCATTCCCTGTTTGCAAAATGAGCATATTAATCCTTCCTTTATCCCAGTGTTTATCAGCCTCGAGTCACAAGACTGTAAACACTCCAGGGCAGGGCTGTCTGTTAAATGTGTCTTTGCAGTACTTGGTTCAACAGAGCCTTGAAACCCTCCGGAGTCTCTAAATGCTGATGTTCATATGTAATCATATCGCTCACTGTGATGAATTTCTGGGTTGCATCTTTAAACAAAGGTTGCTATTTCCTGAAACTGAACTCCACAGTCCACAGTCCAAATTTATCCCCGCTGTCATGCCTTTAAGTTACACTACTGTTAATAATTCCTCACTCCGAATGCATCGGTTTCTGCTTTCCCATTTTGTACTTCTTTTGCAAGTGACAAAGCACTGCTTGAAGGCATTTTCATTGCAAAAGAAATTGATTTCCTGCTATTTGGGGCAGATAGCAGGTCCATATAAGGTGATGAACAAGAGCACTTTCATACATCTGGATGCCAGCTTTTCAAGTGCGGGGCTTGATCTATCAAACACTGCAAAACAATCAAACAAAATAATCTAAACACTGTAAAATAATCTGACTCTCATCCCCTGGTGATGGATAGAGGGTGCTCGATGGGACCTGCTAATCACCAACCTTATGCCATGGGAAAACTTGCTGCTGACTGTAATTACTCACAGCACACAGAACACAGCTGAGACTCTGCTATTTCAATGACAGGTGGTGTTACTGGAGGGATATTTAACAGTGTCTATATTACACACAGGAATGAGATGGCATGAACATTCAGACTGCAGAGTCAGGATCTCTGGAGTTAGGAAGCACCAGAAATAAGGTTGCTAATGTGTCCTTCATTCAGCATACCTTCGTGTGTGCACTTGATAAGGTGTTTAATTACATGATCTCATGTTTACGGCTCTCCCATAAAACAGGCAGGGATTGATGAGTGAAGCCATGCGGCAACTTCAGTCACGGTTTTGGCTAACATCTGAGGCCTTAGAGTGAGCCAGGTGAGGTATTTTTAGAGCAGCCCTTGTGTTCATAAAATGCCCATTTGCCAAATCTGTTTTGTTCCCAGCCCCATTCTGCTTTCAGAACGGTGCTGACTGAAGCCAATAGCTGCACTGGAAGAGCAATCAGAAGCCACATGTGAATTAAGCAGCCTCTATTACAGGCTGAATGAGCTTTCAGCTAATAGATGAGCCAAGGCGATTTCTGTGATTGCAAGTCTATACTAAAGATAAAGCACCATATTGTTATCAGCTTTGATTTTTGGCTAATTACTGCGCTAACTTTGGGAGAGGCAGGGATGTATTTATCCCACATAAGGCAAAGAAAACCAAAGTGCATGCTCTGCAGAGTCAGGCTGTATTTGTCTGGGCTGAAAAACAGGACGTATCTGCTGGCAGACAGCTATCCAGGGAGGTATTTTTCCCCCGCTGCACTGTTTCTCTTGGCAGCACAATGTGCTAACTTTAGAAGTGTCTGAATGCCTTTGCTAAACTATTAGCACAAAATAACCTCCTTTGTGTTTTTTACCCATTCATGCTTCTTAATTTATGTTCTGGCATTACCTTCCTTGTATTGTGCAGGATCAGGAACAGGCTCTCTTTACATCAGCACAACTACAGCTGCTTCTTAGACCCTGCTGTGCCTCTTGCTTGCAGTCCACTCCACACACGCTTACTTGCAAACCTTGCTCTGAAAGCAGCAGTGCCCCTTGCCCTTCATCAGTGTTGATGATAGAGATGGGAGCGATGCCTGGAGCCAGGGCCACGATCCTCCTGACTGGGTTGGATTTCCTGTTTGCCCCATGCTGGGGAGTCAGGGGCCACCATGAAGTCCATCCGCAGAGCCAAAGCATCCCTAAGGTGGAACAATCCCTTTTCTTTTGATTTGTCTCTGTATTACAGCAAAGTGTTTTACTGCCTGGGAATGAGATAATATTAATAAAAAAAGAAATCTATGGCAATAAATACTGTGGAAGAGAATATTCCAGAACAATAATCTGAAGCAGTGCATGAAGTGGGGCCTTTCCTTCAAACACTGTATACTGCAAGCTCCCCGGGGCATCAAAACCCGTTACTTTATGTTCTTTACAGAGCCAAGGGAATTGCTGCTGCTCAGTTTATCTAGAAAACATGTTTTATAAAGGGTGATACTGAGCCAAGAAGACCAATGCAAGGAAGCTTGGCTGAGTGACACCCTTTGCAATAGCAGCTTTGGATCAAGAATTTGAAAATTCCACTTCTCCAAACCCAGAGATGTTCAACATCTTCCTAACGAAAAGAACAGGGAAGCAGAAGTGCTTTGGGAGCACGTACTGCTGGGACAGAGGGCAGATGCAAAGCTAACTCTGTCCCAGGGCACTGCAAGGAGAGAGAACCTGGACAAACCTTAGGAAAAGATACGGCAAAAGGAGGCTGATGGGACAAGGAGGGATGGCTTTAAACTAAAAGAGAGGAGGCTTAGGTTAAATGTTAGGAAGAAATTATTTACTTAGCAGGATGGTGAAATACTGGTACAGGGTGCCCAGAGAAGTTGCAGGTGCCCTGTCCTTGGAGATGTTCAAGACCAGATTGGATGGGGCCCAGGGCAGCCTGATCTGGTGGGTGGCAATCAGCCCATGGCATGGGGATTGGAAGTGGATGATCTTTAAGGTCCCTTCCGACCTAAGCCATTTTATGATTCTCTGATGTGATATTATGGGAAGAGGCCATTGGAGCTCAGCATCCCCTCCTCTATCTTTTAGGCCTTTGGGAAATGGCCTTCAGTCATCCTGGGAGCCTTTCACCTCCATGCATTGACCCATCCTTGTCATGAGCAAGCAGCACTGGTGTGGGAGATCAGTGGGGCCCCTGGAATTTGTACTGGGGCCACCTCTCCTCTCTGCCCTACAAGTCTTGCTTTATCCTAGCTGCACACAAGGTAACAGTAAGGCAACACTGATGGGTGAAAGTTAAACAATGGCACCTGCCAACTGCCGGGTGAACATGATGCTAAGCACAGCACATGGAGTGGTACAAAGGAAAACAATCATCTACATTATCTCTTCTGAACTGCTTATAGCTGGGGCCTCTCAAACTGCTATTTAGGTCAATGAGAAGATTCCAGGTGGTCAGGGTTGAAGTTGGGTTTGGCTCCTTGTTTTGGCTCCATAGCTTCATTTGGGGATGATAAGAAGCACGTTTCATGGTACAAGGGCTAGAAGATTCACCACAGCCTCTCTGCTGTATTCGATGAAGGTACTGGAGAGCAGCCTGGAGGAGAAAGGCAGCTCTGTGCTGCAGAAACACAACTCCTAATTCAGATGCAAAGCCTCTAATTTATGCAGGCAGACATATTTGTACACATACAAACACGCCAGTTTGACACCACCAGCCTGTTGATGAGTGGGCTAATAAAAAAGATGACAGAACTTTCTCTTCCACACATGCACTCACCTACACAAACTCATGCTAAAAATATTTTGTTAAGGCAGCAGTCAAGTACACTGAGTAGGGAACAGCAGAATTAACACTGCCTGTTCATTCTGATGCAGTTTCAAGGATTAAAGTTAAGCAGCAGCAGTATTGTGTTCAGTTTTAAGCTAACAGTTCCCTCTCTGTTCATTCTGAGAGAACACAGCTTGCTTTAAAAGTATCTTTTTCTTGCCTCAAGGTTTGGGGAAGGAAACAGGAAACAAAAAGTAAGAATTGATTTGTCAACATTTCTGTAGAGTTTTCTCAGGGAGGGAAAAATAATCAAAGAAAGATAGAAAAAGGAGAAAAAGAAAAACCACCAAGATTAGGAAACAGATGTCAGAGTTATGGCTGTCCAAACGCAGAGACACTAAATGTTCTTGATGCTCATCTCCAGGAACAGCCTTCCAAAGGCAATAGTTGTGTGTTTCAATGGAGGAATGATGCTTGCTGCTTTGCGTTCAGACAAGCAAGGTCAACACCATCCCCTGTGACTCCAGGCTGAGCACCATGCATGCTGAAGGCTCCATCTGAAAAACAGTCCCAGAGACTCTGCTGAGTATGGGAAAATTAGAGACAGTTTTTGCCTCTCTGTCTCTTCTCTTTATTGAGACTTTTGCCATGCCTTGCAAGCCTGCGGTAACTCAATTCTTCCTAAGGGCAAAGGAATGATGGATAAACGTATGCAGAGCAATGCACCCATGGCCAGTTCACCTGCTCAGGCTCCCCTGAGCTCATCCCTAAAATAATGGCTTATTTTTAATCATTTCTTAATTTATCAACTCTGGAAATTCAACTTCAACTTGACACAAACTCTCTGTTGGTTTGGAAGGGATAGCATGGGAAATTTATCCCAAAATAGGTGAAAAAAAAAAACACTTCTGTGTCAGAGTCTACGAGAAATCCAGATCTCTCTTTCAAGTCACATCTGGAAGATAAAAACCATGTGAACTTGAAAGACAGCACTGAGGCTTCCAAAGCCTACACTGATTTTACCACCTGGACCTGAAGAGCTTGAACAACGTGTTTTGGTTATTACAGAGAACTTCACCAAAACAGACAGGTATTGGCATGATTTTAGGGCTGTAAATGAAGTTCTCAGAGGAAAAGTTTTCTTCATTTGCCAGTCTGTCTCCCCAGACTATTTCTGGAGCCATAACTAAGGAAGTTGATGACATAGAGACAATGAAATGCAACCAGTGAAGCTCAGTAATGATAATGAATGCAAATGAAGGAGGTGGGTGTGAGGGGATTTGGGTTGATACGTGATGAATTTTGAGGTTGAGGAAATCACAAAATTAGAATCTTAACTATGGATTTTCTGACTCCTTATCATCTTGAATCTTAACCCCATAGTCCTACAACTCAGTACCATTTTTTCTCAGGTCATCTATAACCTATAGACAAACAAACTTTCTACTGTTCACGCATCATTGACCTTACATTCTATGCCTGCAGCTATAAGTGAATATGTGACAAGTCTGGGTGGTCATATTCATGCCTGAGTTTTCCCAAGATAAAATACTTGTCCACATGTCCAGGAAGTCTGCAGCTGCTATGGTGGGAAAGTCCAGCCTGCTCCCTCCAGCCAGTCTTACCCATCCAATACATGTCATGCTGACTGCGCACATCAAACAGCTACAGTCACGTTGTGCAAGACTGCAAGTTGGTGACTCAACATCTGGAAACCATGAGCACGTACAGGAAATGCTCAGAACTCTCTGAGTAAGTCTTCTAGTTAAAAAATAAAGTGATATTATGTAACATTATGTTACATCTATAGGAAAGCATCCTTTTAACTAAGTATGTGACTGTCGGACATATTTGATGACAATATATTTCAAAATGATCAAAGTCAGCCATCAGAGAAATTAGATTATTCATGATTAGTCTCCAATAGTTCCCATGAGAAACTGAAACAGTTCGTGGTTCTTCTTAAAAGATTAGAGTAAGCTGAGTAGTGATGAAAGAGGTGAAGGCTTGTAATAAAGGGCAGACAGTCGTCATTGTTTCTGAAAGCAATCTACTATCTAATCCAGGCTTTTACTTGTACTCAATACAGAAAAACATTGGAAGTGGGCCTATATCTTTCCACAAAATGTTAGAAATGGTATTTTGAATTGATTTGTCTGCAAACAATCTGGTTCCTATTGGCCAGCATCAATGCCAACAGATATCGTTATTCCCACATCATTTCCCCTCGCTCTTTTCAATTCTTATTAATGGCAAGATGAGAAATGATGCTGATAAGCAGTCTCAGGTCTAATTATTACACATTGAATCCTACAGTCTTATCGGTGAAGCATAAATGACCTAGTGGGGAGGTGGGGAGTTTCAAAGCAAATTCAGGTGGAACTTTAACCACTACAACTGCTGGCCTACAGTACAACAACAAAAAAATCTATTTCATCCAGAACTAGAAACTTCTATGATCTTAAGAATGGAAATCCTATAAATTCAAATAATAAAGGATATCACTTAAGTAATATTTAATGCAAAGAGGCATTCAGATAATCTGTAATATCTGTGAACAGTGTTTTCTTCAAAGAGTAGCCAAGATTTCTCTTTGAAATGCCCTGTTTGAAGTCTCTTTGCATGGCCATAAAACAAAGGACTCTCTGTTTAAAGGATTACATTTAAGGAGGTTTTTTTTTCTGCATTTGTATGTTGGAAAACGCTGATGAGAGAGAGACCCCCAAACTGCATATTATGACTGCTATTTCAAAGAAGACTCCTAAATTCTTTAGATCTTTCTCCAACTATGAGATAATCATGCATCTTTGTCCTTTCATTATGGTTTCTAGCCCAAAATTTATCAAAGTACGTAATTTTATGGCATTTTTATATCTTTGCTATCAGTGCTTTCTTTTCTTCTTCTTTGCTCTTCATTTGCTACGCACCCCTTGAAGCACATGCCTCAGATATCACAAAGGGACTTAAACCTTTAAATAAAAAACAGCATGTCATTTATGAAAAATTAGGTCTCTGTTGACTAAGTTTTCATCCTCCTCCTTTATGCAAATAGTACACGGGTCATTTTTCTTTACATGTGAAAAAATGATAATATACATAATGTCCAGGCCATACACCATGGCTGCAAGACTTCTGGCTCCATGAGGTTCCATGGCAGCAGTTATTTGCTTGGTTTGCCTGCTCCGTGCGGTTCCTCCATAAGTCCTTGCAGATAAAGATTTGTAAGGACATAAATGTCACCCGTAAGCATTTGTCTGGCTGTCAGTGGCACACAGCCCATGGAAGCTTGCTCCTGAGTTCCCACCCAACAGGGTTTAACCAAAGGGTCAAACCAAAGCACTGGTATGAATCTTCCTGAGCTCACACAATTGCTAGCTTTCCATAGGAATGGCAAGCTACCAGTAGTGAATTCAAGTTTCCCAACCCTTATTTCTTTTAGTTTTCTGCCACAAATTTGCTTACAGGGACTCTGTGGGTGTCTCAGTGACACCAGTACAAGGGAACTGATGAGAACCATGGTGCTGGCCCACATTTACAGATGTGACTTTCAGGCTCCAGTTTGGCTCTGGTCAGCCCCTCCAGATAGCGCTGAAGCTCTGCTTGGGAAAAAGCCTTACCAGATCCACTCCCAGCTGGTAATGATGGACGAGTCTTCTCTGTCTGGGGAAGGAAAGGAGATGAATTCTGGCCAGATGGACACAAATCAGGCCATGTTTCTCGCCCTCATGGCCAGCAGTCCTTATGGTTCAGGGATTTCCCAAGTCAGAGCTGGAATATTTTTTGGTGTTTAATGGTTCTCAATTATTTTTACTTCTGTGAAAGTTTTAGCATCCACAGCATCTTTTGGCAAGTTGTTCCACTGCTATGAATACTGTGCTCAAACATAAGTTGTTGTAAATACTTCACATCTTGGCAAACTCTTCCAGAGGGTTGATGGTTTTAATAACAATTCCAAAAGATTTCCTTTTTGCTTTCTGTCTATGTCTAGCTTGAACATCCAGCCATTTGTTTCCTGTTAATGCCTTGTGCATTACCTTACTATAAAATAAATGCTCTGGGCAAACTGTGATCAAGTCACTCCTTCACTTTCTCTTTATAAGCTAAATGATCTAAACCTCTTCTAATGAGACAAGCTTTCAAAACTCCAATAATTATCCAAAATATGCCTATGTTTAGACATAATTTACATTTCTCTGCTGCATAAAATAAACACTTACAGGAATAAATAACATTTACTCCCTCTCTAAGTAAGTTTCCTGAATATGGTAGAGAATAATTTATGGTCTGTCTCCATGGACAGAGACTATTTCACAATGAGCAGCCCAGAATATCTCCTTATGTGCAGGCATGTTCTAAAATAAAAGTAGATTTTAGTCCAAAAATCTTAGTCTGAGTTGGAAGCATGCAAATTATTACAGAACATAAACAGCTTATTCAGCACTGTTTGCCTTAGGAAATTCTTCCGTGTAGACGAGTTCTTTCTGAAGAAAAGAATGGCATTAATTTGTCCATATGCATGTAATTAATTTCATTCCAGTGGTTCTCTCGGAGGTAAGTTCTTCTAACTTGAGAAGGGATCCTAATGATAACTTCACACCATCACACGCAAAACAGCATCTGATCTTCATACAAGATGCACGTTGCCAAAGGAAGGAAAAGTAATGTCAATATAGTTCCGTTGCAGCAGCAGTAGTCAGTGTTTCATGTTGCATTTGGATTTCAGGTCTGTTTTCTTCTCAATCACACACTGTTCTGTCCTATATGGTAACGTTAAAAGATGTTTAAAACAAGTGGTAATGACCTCAAGTTGTGCCAGGGGAGGATGGGGTTGGACATTAGGAAGAATTTATTCTCAGAATGATGAGGCATTGGCACAGGCAGCCCAGGGAGGTGGGGGAGTCACCGTCCCTGGAGGCATTCAAGGAAAGGGTGGATGTCACACTGAGGAACATTCTGTAGGCAGGTCAAAGATATGAGTTGATGGCTGGACTACGTGATCTCATTTGTCCTTCCAACCTTAACGATTCAATGATTGATTCTATGATAATCTCCTGCTTGAATAACACTGTAAAAAGGCTAAGGCTGCACCAGGTTCGCTTTGTGGGGATCATACTGTGACAACAGCTACTGAACAAACACTGCCTCTGATTTTTACACTCATACAGCTCAGACTTCCAGGCGTACCCTGTAGATTTCCAACTTCTATGGAAAGGACCTATGTCCCTGAATGTTCATCTTCCATTTTACACACCCACCGTGCTAAAATCTTACGACTCAATTTACTCTGCAGAGATTTCATTTTCTTTAGAGCCGATGCTAGAAGCACTCGAAGCACAGAGCTGTAAATCACACCCTGACACTCTGTATTCCTGTACCACTGCTGAGCATCAAGCAAGTTCCTGTTGCACAGAAATTGGTCACAGAGAAAGAAAAGTCTCCATGGAGAACTTTTACTCCATATGTGGAAGTATATTTTCCAGCTCTCCGGAGTGCCTCTGCAGTAGCAGAAGTGGTGCAAGAGGAGTCAGTGGCACCTGAAGCTTTGCAGAAAAGGGCTGGAAGCACTTAGCGAGGCAAGCTGCAGCCTGATTCCATTCCCCCCCCTCCCACATATTTTCTTTCATCATCAGCTCCGCTTCTCCTTAAAAGATGTTTCTATTTCATTTTGCTTTCTGTCTCTAGCAATGTCTCAATGTAATGTCATTCTCCAAGAACAATAACAAACAAACAAACAAAACCGCATAGATGGTCACGTTGCTTTACAGATTGAAATAAAAAAGAAAGGAAGCCTTTTAATCTTTTCTGTGCTTTTCTCTGGAGGCCAAATTTATTTTAATCACTTTCCTGAGCACAATCTAGCACATGTAATTATACCCCCATACAAAAGAAAGCGAATCACTCAATACAATGCTTTGACTTCAGGAAATACTAAAAATAGTCAGTGTAAGGATCTGTGAGTACTTTTTTGATGCAGTGCTAATTGCCGAAGTGCTGCTCAGGGGAGAATCAATGAGGAAGTGCAGCGCCTGTTGCAGAACCATCCTGTGACAGAATAGCTGTCCTTCCTTCCTACTGACTCTTGTTTTACAACATCTTGGTGCCTCCTCAGTGCCTTAGGTTGATCAATGAGAAGCCACTTTGCTCTGCCGTCCCTCACAGTAGCCGCTATCCCTGGCACTGGTGACTCATCATGCTGACTTTGCAACACCTTCATTCATTAACACTCTTAATCAATTTATTTCACAGTCCCCATCCCCAGCTGTGTCCCAGCCCCTGTGCTCACCTCAAGGTGGGCTGCACAGGTGACCAGGGAGCAGTGGCACAGGCTGCTCAGGGAGGTGTGGGAGTCACCATCCCTTGGAGGTGATCGAGAAATGCAAAGATGTGGAACTGGTGAGCATGGCGGAGATGGGCTGATGGCCGGGAGAGGTTATCTTAGAGGTCTTTTCCAACCATAATGATTCTACCATTCTATGGTTTATACCAAGTGTGTCCAATCCACAGCCTGTGGACTGCATGCAGCCCAGCCCATCCCGCACCCACTGCCATGGGACCAGGTTCTGTTTCAATAGAAGATACATGTCAAAAAAGGTTTTGTTGATTATATACATTAACTATATTACATATGATGACTGTTCCAGGGGTAATGCCTCCTGTTTTGTTATGCCAGCTCATGAAGTCAGAGGTGGATGCTGGTGATATGGCAGCAGAGGCTGAACCTTCCCACCTCTAGATGTTGTTGCCATACGACAGATGGGGCCGTCTGACAGAATGGCATCTGAAGTACAGATAAAGCAAAGCTGTGTCACTGAATTTCTCCATGTGGAAAACATGGCACCCACTGATGTGCACTGACACCTGCTAAGCACTTACAGAGACCAAACAGAGACACTGCACAGTGAGGCACTGAGTGGTGTGTTCCAGCACTGGCAAAGGCAACAGTGGGTCACATCCACTGGTGGAGGCTCGGCATGTAGTCTCTCATTCATTGCTGGTGAAAATGCACAGCTAATGGTGGTGGCTGTATGGAATAATAGTGTTTTGTAGCTGAGAATTTGTTCCGTCAAATAGTGTTATTGTGCTCTTTCTGTCTGTTGCAGTTTCCATGGGAATAAATAGGAGAGATGACGTTCAGAGCAGCCTACATGCAGCACTTGTGGTCCAAGGCAATTCCTCTTCACTCACTGCAGATCAGGCAAGCCAAAGGTTGGATGCTCATGATTTATACTATAATAAAATGAAGTAAAATACTAACCCAGATTAACAGCACTATCATATAATAATGAATATTGATGAAATTGTGGTGGATGGAGAGGGGAAAGTAAATTGCATCTGAAGCACATCTGTAGGAAACAAAAGGTGCTGCCAACCAGTGCCTGTGCTCCCAGTTATTGACAACCACACACCTGCAGCATTCTCTCCAAATATCCCTCACTGCAAGGCTAGAAAGACCACTAAGATCATCTTGTCCAACCATCAGCCCATGCCTGTGACCACTCTAGAATACATCACTGAGAGCAACATCCACTCTTCTCTTCAGTGCCTCCAGAAACAGTGACTCCTCTGCTTCCCTAAGCAGCTCATTCCAGTGCCTCATCACTCTTTCTGAGAGCACATTCATCTTAATATCCAACCTGAACCTCCCCTGGTGCAACTTAAGGCTGTTATATCTTGTTCTATCTGTCTTGGTTTAGGGAGTCAGAAAAGAACAAGAGATTTTGCACTGAGTTCCTATTTTCTACATCTTGCACGTGTGGTCAGGCATAGAAGAGGTGCTGGAGGAAAACTAAGTCACTTTAAGCATTTTTGGAGCTTACTTCCACTTTTTCAAGGATGGCATCACATCACTTAGATGCACAACAGCCTGTTTCCAAGCACTGGCTTTCTCCTTAAGCACAGCTGAGCTGGGAAGCTCTCACAGCTCCATGAGGTGGAGGCTTCACCGTAGGAGGAAGGATGCTATGGCAGCCTGCAGCCACCCAGGTGAGCTCTGCTCCTCTCAGCAACAAGTCAACTCCAGCAACCATCCACTGCTGGCATATGGTAACAAGAAGGGAAAACAGCTTCTTTGAACTTTGCTGGCAGTTTTCATTCCCTGAGCTGTATTTGATGTGCTCTCCAAGTCACACAGAATGCGGAATTATAAATGTGACAGGTGGTTTTGTTGTCTGCTTTTTGACAGCTTTTGGAAAAGAAACTTATCTTCTGGCTTTTCTCCAGAAAGACTGTATTCTGTTTCACTACAGGAATAAAAAAAAAAAGAAAGAAATGCATTTTTCATAAGCAAGTATTTTACATTGCAAACTCTGGGCTCCCTTTCCAGACAGATAGACTATTCTTAATAAAGTTTCCTGCAGGATCTCAGCTGGCTTTCAAGTTTGCAACTGTTAACCTAGAAATACTGTACTTAGAGAACTGCACACAAAGGTGTATTCATCAGCTCTGGGTCTGTTCTCACGCTGAAAAAACCTTTTAGAAGTTAAAAAAAAAAATTACAATACATTCATAAAAGTGAACCCACTTGGGTATAACATGCAATTATAGAGAGCCCATATGCTGTCTCAGACTGCGATTATGGCTGGGGAGGAAATGCTTTTCCTGTCTTGCAAATATTCCTGGGATTTGAGAAATGCTTGTCATTTCCATATAAAGAAAAAGAATTATTTTGCAGTTTTCCTTTAAATGAAAGAGTAGAGAGACAGGCAGTCAACCCACAGGGCTGTGGTTAGGACTCTCACCTAGGATGAAAGAGATTTAAGATCAGATTAGCTGTGCTTTCTTTGATTTGCAAAGGGGACTGGGGCCCGTGCTCTCTGGGGCACTCTGCATTCATTAGGCTGCTGGCTTTCTCAGCCCTTTTTGCTGGAGATTTTCAGTTTTGTACAGATAATTAACTGTTCACCAGATCAGGGACTCGAACCTAATTAATCGCTGTGGGAGGTTGATGCCCAAACCATCCGCTTTAGGCACATAGACAGGTTGGGCATGACAAGTACGAGTTGAATGGGTAAGGCCTCATGAGGTGTCTCAGCTAACCTGGATTATCATTTAGATTCAATCCTGGGCAGACCTGGTGTTTCAGTGGTCATCTTCTGCACCCACACCAGGAGCTACCTGTCTGTCCCAACTGTGGGCAACTCTTGAAGAGTAACTCCATGAGCAGTGGCCTACCAAGAACCAACAGACGGGAACTGGGTCAGACTGTGCTGCTTGTCTGCAGTCGAAGAGCCAGAACCCTCATCCATGCTCTAGACTTCAAGGTAGAAATTGGGCAAAAATACAGGTTTACCTCATTCATATAGAAGACAAGTCATTGCAATGGGAAAACTCACAGAGTAGAAGAGGAGACACCCCTTGCTGGATTCAAGATATTCTGTTAAAAGAGGACACTGCAGCACCTGCTCACACCCAGTACTGTCTGTGCTCCTAGTCAGCGGTCACAAGCCAAACACAGAGTCCTCAGTCTCTATATTCCTTTCTCATCTGCTCTTTACATACCTATATCATGCTCATGGGGCCAAAGGGATCAAAAAATCACCGAACAATTGAGGTTGAAAGGGACTTCTGGAGGTCATCTGGTCCAGACCTCTGAAAACCTATAGGTTTTTTCATATCCAGAAGTTGCTCTTAGAAGTATTTTGGAAAGGTGTTTGTTATCTGAGTTTTCAGAAGTCATTTACATCAGTGCATAATGTGCTTAGGTGAACAGACCCAAAGTGAACTGGAAACTACAGTTTGTCCTAGTGATGACAACTCCAATAGCCTCCATAATAATGGAAACTGCTGTGAACTATGTTTTGTTTTGTTTTGTTTCTAAAATCTTTGAACATAGCATTGGTCTTGAAATCTCATCCCTTTCAGAAAGTCTTGGCCAAGACAATTTGCAGAGATGTATAAATTGAGATACATAGCACTCAAATGCATATACATATGATCCATTATGTCTTGGATTTCATCGGCAGTCACCCGGTACATGGCATGGATGTTGACAGGACACTCAGCACCCATGTATAGCTTTCCTTTATTTATACTATTTCAGGCAGTGCTTCTGTGATGTCTGTTGTATGGCAGTGTGCTTTTCAGAGCAGCATTTAGGGGAGATGAGGAGGGCTGTGAGGGTTCTCAAGGTGTCCCACAAAGCAAGTTCCTGGTCCCTTGGAAGCTACGGGATTACAGCCTTGCTCAGCTCCATCTGCACCTTGCTATCCCCGCTGTCTAAGACAGTCTCCTCTGGTGCAATGGGATGTGCACCCTGTACATAAAATGCAGATGGAGAAAAATGTCATTTCTAAAGCGGATGAAGTAAGCCTCACATACAAATTCCATTAACTGCTCTGTTTCTCCCAATCATTCTTCAGGTAGCAAGATGTTATAAAAAAGATCCTTATCACATGGTAGACAAGGACCAAGTTTCTAAGTTTCTTGGAAAGAAATTCCTGAAAGGTTCAACCTAAGGTACAGTAGCTGCAGCTCCAATGAAACAATTATTGCTTGAATACTGACATAGCATTGTGTATGTTGGCACAAAATCTGCCTTAATATTTTCAGAGAGGATACTGTAGCTGACTACAATCAGGGCAAAGAAGAAGGGCCCTTTGTTTCTATCTTATGCTTTTAATTACGTCTTGCTATTCATTCTGTTGTCACAATCAGTAGACAGAGCACAGACTGCGTGCACACACACACAGATATTCACAGAGACAGAAAATGAGCTGTTGCTCAAATCCACTCTACATATTGTTCAAATAGACAACATTATTATCTTTTATCTTATTATCTCCTCCAGTTACCAAGCACACCATCAGTTATAAGGCCAAACCTCCTCCAGTACTCAACTTCAGTGCTGCACAGAGCTAGAAAAAGCAAACAGATGAAACAAAAATGTTTTTTTCAAGAAAATAAAAGGAATTCTTACTTCCCTGACTTTCCATGTATGCTGCTGCTATAGAGCAGAGATACTGTAAAGAAGGAAACACGACTCTTAGAATTTAGGGTAAACCTTAGTTCTCCTGACCCACATTTTGGACTCTTGCATGGTTTTGGGAATTGTTTTGTAATGGAGGTAGTGAATTCTGATGCTTATGATTCCAACATAAAGATGTTTGTCATGTCTTCATTTTAGTCATCTCTATAGGCAAAAGCATCCCATTATGATGGCCTCCAAACATGCTGCCCCAGACCAGGAGTCATAGAATGATAGAATGCTTTCGGTTGGAAGGGACTTTTTAGATCATGTAGTTCCAACCCCCTGGTACAGAGAGGGAAACCTCCCTTTGGGCCAGGTTGCCACAGCCCCATCCAGCCTGACTTTGAATGCCTCCAGAGAGGTGGGGACATTTACTACATGTTGGGCTTTCCAGAGGTTTGGAAGTGCTTTGCAAATAAATGAACTATTATGAACTAAATTCCACAACTTTTTGTTTCTGTTTTTTAATCATTTGTACAATGAGTACGTAAAAATTGAGCAAGGAAAGGGAGAGAAGGAAAAGGAACATTGAAAGGAGCATCTGAGATACAAAAATCCCAGGTTTCTCTGGGATGTGCTCTCTAGTTCTTTATTAAATCCAGCAAAGAAAAAGACTGTTCTTCTGACTGATGATGTTTCATCACTAGGAATGTGTTCCCACATTCAGCAAAAGGTTTTGCTCAACTTCCACTGACTTTTCTTGCATCAGATCTGTCCCCGGGCTCTCACATCAGTCTGGCTGTGGATACAGCTGTAAAATCAAGCCCTTTGCTAGTCAATTAAAGGCAAAATATTTATTTTCATAGTGCCGGGTAGGCCAATTTCATTCATAATTGAATCAGCAGTTTATTTCTAGGTCTTTTCACTGACCATCCATTCATCACATCCAGCCAGAGTTCAAAGGGCTGCTGGAAGGCATGTCATACAAATCTGATCAAAAACAGCACAAGGAGAATGCCCAAACTCAAGGGCAAGATATTAACCACCTGAGGTAGGCATGCTCTGTTAACACAGTCTTTCAGCTTTGAATTACAACCCTGCAGAAGCTACAATAGGACACACCAGCAAAGATTTCTACAGTAACCAGCACTCCGTGTCATCTGTTCAGCAGCAGTGGAAAAATGTGCTAGTTTAGCCAAGGAAAGCCCAACCCACACATCGTTCCTCTGTCTGGCCGTGTCCTCTCGAAGCTGTGCTGACAGTCCCTGGGGGACCAGATCTATGTGGGTTCTGTGATCTTCACAGGGGTGTGTCTAGAATCATAGCATAGTAGCAAGGCTTGGGCTGGAAAGGACCTCACCTCCAGTTGCAACTCCCCAGCCAATGGCAGGGCTGCCACGCACCAGCTCAGGCTGCCCAGAGCCCCATCAAACCTGGCCCTCAGGGTTGTGGCATCCACAGCTTCTCCAGGCAACCCATGCCATTGCCTCATCATCCTCTGAGTAAAGAATGCCTTACTAAACTCTAACCTAAATCTCTTCTCTTCTAGTTTAAGGCTATTCCTCCTTCTCCTATCACTATCTGGTGGTGTAAAGAGTTGTTCTCTCTCTCTTCTCCCTCATTAAGTACTGGAAGCCAGCAATGAGGTCTCCACAGAGCCTTCTCCAGAATGAACAAGCCCAGTTCTGTCACCTTTCTTCATAGGAGAGTTGCTCCAGATCTCTGATCATTTTCATGGCCCTCCTCTGGATCTGCTCTAGCAGCTCTGCACCTTCTTATGCTGGGAGCCCCATGCCTGGACGCAGCACTCCAGATTTTCCAGCTCTGGCCTACTGGACTTCACATGCATTGTAACAGATGAGGTCTGTAGAAGATTTAAAGCTAAGGGGTTTAGAGTAATGTTTCTGACCAATAATGTATCTCATGCATATCTTGCAGCAAAAAGATCCCAAGTGTACAAAGTGAAGGCAGTACTGCACTCATAGCAAAGAGCTGAGAGAGCAGACATCAGTCTCAGTAAGCCCCAAATCCCAGTAGGCCGACAGTTTGACACATACCCAAGCAGAACAACGTACTCTGCTGCACCTCCTGCCCCAGTCCTTCTCAGAATGACCCAGAGCTGCATTCACATTAAGTGACTTTTCTCAGCTGTTTCTGTACCCCTCCTTCTTGTAACCACAGGTTGGCATTTCCAGAATGGTTAAATCATCTGCAAAGCAAGGATCATTAATCCTCAAATTGAATGATTTAAATGTCAGTGAAAGGACACTAAGCTTATCTCCACTTTCACCGCACATTTTTTTCCCATCTTAACTGGATGAACAGCTGTCTAGAGAATTTGGGCTATCTCAATAGCTCTAATGGTGATATAAAGGTGGATACAGTTTTTTGCAAGTAGAAAAATTTCACAGTGACCCGACTGCAGTTGCCCTTTTCAGTTCCACATCTTGCAAATACGTTGATCAACTTTCCAGCCTCTCCTCCAGCAACTCCCCTACTTCTGTTCAACGTAACATTTAGTGGAGCCGGACTCTTTGATCCCTTAGAAACTTGTGCTTATTGCTGAAGCCAGCTGGAACACAACTGGAAGAATGAGAACATCAATCAAAGAGTAAATTCATGATTTTCATGCAAAGCACACAGAAGTCAGTGATGACTACTGGCTTATACAGACCCTCCATTCCAATGAGCACTGAAGTCTGAGGACCTTTTCTCTGTAGAATTATACTGAAAATCTTAAGATATTCTTGCCCTCAGAAAGGAAGCCTTAGCTAGGCAATAATTCAGCTGAAAGATTAGTTATTTTATAGCAGCTTATCGGATGGAAAAAGAACCTACGAGCTCAACAGAAGGGCTGGTATGATTTCCACATTAGTAACATATTGATCAAGATAAGAAATAATTAATTATGCAATTACTCTGAAATATTATACAAACAGAGAAAATGTGTCTATCTGAAAACCCAGAAGTATGTGTTTTGGAATAAATCCAGATGCACCAAATGCCTATATTTAAACTCAGTGACTCATGAAAAGCGAACTGCAGTGATTAGTTACAGCAGCTTTAAGTGTTAAATAAACATAAACTAAGAATGGCTCTGCCTGGATCTGTTCAAGCTGACCCCTAGAGTTGAGAGGTGACCTTTAGCCTCCAGGAGGATTTTGTAGGTGAAAGGGAGAGGATCTGCTTGGAAGAGCAGAGCCTGAGAAGCAGAAAATGATGTGATTTCCAGAGAACTCTTAGAAACACATCATGTTCTCAAAAAGCACAAATGCCTTTGGTGTCTCACTGTAAAACTTGCCATTTAGTGACAGTAATCTACAGAGGGGAGCAGTCCCACACAAGATAATGACCTGCAGCTCTATGGGAAAGGGCAGTTGCGATGATTATGAGTAGGCACCCAAGCCCTACATACAGTGCTCTGACTTCTACCATGTGTGGGTGGGTCTGCTTGCAAAAGACATAAAACCCTTTTTTACTCAGACACTTGGCAGCGGTTGTACAGTCTGTGGTCAGGTCATATCTCATTCACAGAGTCCCATGGCCACTGCTGCTCCCAGCTGTCCAGCTCTCCAAAACACCCATTGCCTCATTCCCACTCCACCCTCATGCCTCATGACGTTGATACTCTGCTCTCTTTCAGATATACAGATGCAGCTACACCCATGGACACTACTGCAAGAAATGCACTTACACTGTGAGCATGATCCAGCTAAACCCTCTTTTTCTCCCTTCAGTAAAGGTAAGTGTGAATCAGAGTCCTGTACTAATCAACAACAACTTGTCAGTAATTCAGAGGGCAGACAGACATAAGGCTTGGGCCAAGTATGTTGCTAAATGTTTTGCACAAGGCTCTCAACGTGTATCGTATCAGATCAGAATCTCTCACACACACACACTAATGAACTCAGTGAAACAAATGGCATTGCAGTAACTGCCTGTGCATTATACAGTAATTGTCAGACAAAGGATGGCAACAAAGCAGAGACTCACATAAAATTAGATTAAAAACTTTAACTCTCAGTGCATCCTGTGCACTGTTTCCATGGATCTGTAATGACCCAGGGAAAGAATTTGCAGTGGAAAGCGAAGAGGCTTTCTCTCAATTTGCAGCATGCAGTTCAGGGCTGTTCAGGCTACAAACACTAGCTATAGATATAGCCGATGTCTTCTGAGCACACATCATCCCTGAACTCTGATTTATGTGCAAAGGCTTAAGAAGGATTTATCTTCAGAGCAAGCTCAAGGAGCATTATGTGAAAGGGGAATGAATAAAGCAAGAAGGCCATAAATTTCTCTTTCAGTACAAAAAGCTGGACACTGAGTAACCATGCAGCTGTTGAGGATTGCACAGATCTCGCCAGGACGAGACCTGCTCTATGTTAAAAAAGCTTTTAAAATTCCCCATTAGCGCTGCTTGATATTAAACAATGCCATCACAAGAGCGGGAGGAAGGGGCAGGCATCTGTATATCGGGAAAGAATATTGATTTTTAAGTCATCGATGATCTTAAATCACTTCCTCACTGACTGCCCAGCAAGCAGAGAAAGAGGTAAGAAAGAGGTAAGGATCTGGAGAGAGAGGCAGCCCATTTTCCAGCTTTTCCTTACACCAGGCCCATAGCACACACCAGAATCACAGAAACAGAATCACAGGGGCTGGAAGGGACCTCTGCAGATCGAGTCCAACCCGCTGCTAAAGCAGGTTTCCTACAGTAGGCTGAGCAGGAAAGCATCCAGGAACACTAACCTGAAGTAATTCTGCTTTCCACTGGCATAAAAGGGATTTAAATTGACTTATTGTTTTAAATGCCTGGTGTTGCTGCCAGCAACAGAGTGGTATTAAAATTAGTCAAAATAGACTTTTTTTTTCCTCTGAAGAACATAAGCAAGACAACAGAAATTAATGGACAAACGTCTAAGCTACAGAATGCTGCCCTAATTATATTTCCTACTTAAGTTTCATTTCCTAATGATAAGTTGTTATTAACTCGCTCAGTCTTGCCCCATATTGCTTTCCCTGTTCTTCAGTAGCATGTTACCAAAAAAGCAGTCTGAAAACAAACCTTTTTATCAATTTTAATGCAAAAGCAAAACAAAATACAGGTAGGAGCCCTTCAGCAACACACAGACAGAAAACTCCACCAACAGAAAGGAAGTATAAGGGGAGAGCAGAGGGGATGCTCTATTTACATAAACTGTAAATTGAGTAATCTTATAAATGCCGTTGTCTCCTTTATAGGACAGAAAAGGAAACAAATAAGGAAACCCAACTCAGAGGGCAGAGCTGTCTTGCACTGTATGCATGGATGACACAGGAACTCCAAACTTAAATAGCAAAACACTGAAAAATCAGCATATTACCCAAGTAGTCCACATGTTAATCTCTCATCACTAAGGCTAAACAAGAGCACACCAGTTAATTTAGACTGAATAACAGTTCTTTTTGAACACAGCAAACAATGAAGAAATTTCACCTGAGAGAGAACTGAAGTAGAAAATCAAAGAGCCAAGCCCTAAACCTCTGCTGTGGCCAGCTCCAACTCAAGCACACCGAAACTCAGCTGACCTCTGAGAAGTCCTGCCCGGGTACTTTTTAAACCCCTGTGCTACTGAAAACAACAATTTACAAGTCTTCTGGAGCTAAAACGTAGAAGGGCAGCAATACCTCCAAAGCCAACAGCAAACTACAACAACACGCCCTCAGCACAAGCTGGATGGCAGCACTAAGTTTCTTCAATTCTTCATGACTTCTTTTTTTTTAAAGATAACTTTTTATGTACATATTTATTAGTACTGATAACTCAAAACTCAACAGTGTCTCACATGTTACCCTGGCCCAAGGCAACTGGAAACAATAGGCTAACAGCTTCAGCTTAATAAAGCCATAAAACCACAAATAGATGGCCTTCTCTATTGCCTGTGGCCTCATTCTGCAGCAACATCAGTCTGCCTTCAAGAGGATAAATAGGGCCTTATAATGGCAGTTATTGTCGTGGGCTCCCTGCAGACATGACCTCACCCTCAGGACTCGAAATCTGCCCCCGGCTGGGCTGGAGTTCCCGAGGAATTTTAATGGTGGGGTGTGAGGGTCACACTAGGTCTGCTACCTCTTTTTCTCAATGTAAACCCATTTTAGTGAGGCTTATTGAGGCCTTTTCCTGTCTGAGGACGCCTGAGTGTCTCTGAGGAATGTGACAGGTTGCCAAACACTAACACTCAGTGCTTAGTTA
This sequence comes from Excalfactoria chinensis, assembly GCF_039878825.1. Classification (NCBI taxonomy): domain Eukaryota; kingdom Metazoa; phylum Chordata; class Aves; order Galliformes; family Phasianidae; genus Excalfactoria; species Excalfactoria chinensis. The sequence goes on from NC_092827.1 coordinate 8,459,609, forward strand.
CTGCCAATGCCCTGACAGAAATGCTAAAAAGAAAAGAAATCCTATTGTGCCAGCCACTGCCTCTGAACATTGCTCTTGTTGTCAGGAAGAGACCTCTACTTAGGGCAGACTTGGATCCAGAATATCCTCTGCCTGCTGTATCCCAGAAGGCTGCCTGACTCCAGCAGCCACGTGGCACTAAGTACACATGTCCATGGACCAAGTGTCATGGGTGAAGTCTTCACTGTGTCAGCCTCTGGCATGACAGCCCGTTAATCTCAGTGAATTCCCTCATAGTCCCAGCACATCAAAATACCTGGCTACCTGAAATAAAAAAGAATTAACAAGTCTGTCATTATATGTCAGCTCAACAGCTAAATCATTTATTCCGTGTGATTAATCCATTAAATCCAACAGAAGCATCTATCCCGAAGGCCCAAGGAGTTGATGCTCCAGGAAAGCAAGAACACCAGAGGTGATAGCGATGGGAATGAAAATGGTACCATGTATAACACGTAAGGTGCATCCAGGAAGGCACAAATTCCTTCCATTCCCACACAGATGCTGGAGCACAGCTTAAGGTGATGATGCTGAACTTCCTTCAGTGTCATCTTACTCCTTGAACAGGTTCATCTACAGTGAAAAATTCTGACCTGTTGCAGCATCCAGCAGTCTGCTTCGGGCTAGCAAGGACTAGGCTGTGGATCGAGCCCACCAGCACTAGTGACAGAAGAAAGTGTTCGGCACAGATATGGGGATGGTTTATATAGAAGGACAGGCAGATTCTCTCTGTTAATTCTCAGATTCTGGGCTCGCTTATATTATCAGGCTTAGAGGCATGAACTTCAGATGTACAACCCTCAGTATTTTTCTAAGGTTATGCGTGGTAATTGAAAGTCAACTTTGATATTCACATTAAAGAACTACTGCTAATAGGGAACTGCTCTGAAATCAGCACAGCATGATGCCTTTCATACTCGGTAATAATGAATGTAAGAGTGACTTGTAGCAGTCTAGTCAGTAGAAACAAAACATAACTTGGCTGGTCATTTGCTTTTGTTGGTCTTTTGTTGGAGGAATGGGTGGGGGGGTGGGGAGGAAAGTCCTATGGCAAGAGCCTTGAACAGAGCATCTCCGTTTGGAATCTGTTGAGATGAAATATCTCCTTTCAACAACAAAGGCTGAACTCTGATCAAAGCCCGACTGGCAGCACGCCCTGCAGTGGGACACACCAGACTCTAATTCCTGCAAGTGCCCGAGGGGATCTGAGACTCCCATCAGTCAAGTAATACAAGGGTGGGAGAAAGCACTGTAATTTTCGGTTCAGCCCAACAAATCCTGCAGCCTCTTGGCTCACTGTAATCTGGAATGCATCCTTCAGACAATTAGCAAGATGGCTTTCCAGCCCATCAACACAGCACTGCTCTTCTTTGATACTGCTTAATTCTTCCCCCCAGATGCCTCCCCCAAGAGCTTTCTCAGGCTCTGTGAACATGCTGCTGAGTGTAGAGGACAGCGTGTACAGTGGAAATTCATTCAGCATATTTCCAGAGTCCCTCATTTCCACGTGTGGGCCTCTATGCGTGTTCTTCCTGAACCCAGTGAGCACCCAGTTACAGTGGATGCTTGGGCAAGCAGCCACCAGCCTGGGTGAAGAAAGGCTTGTTTTGTCAAGTACACATGAGGAAAAACATACAGTCCTGTGCTGTAATTGTCTAAAATAGCACTGGGGCATGACCATGAGTTACGACATGCCAGAGTAGAGGGACGGCCGTTTCCTAAGTAATCACCTGTCTTTCTTCTGCACATACCCTCCCAGAAGCTCTTCTCCATCTGTACTGCAGCCATTTGTGGAGGCAAACAGCACTGATACAGACTGCAGGGAAAAAGTATTCTCTGTACTTAAAAATCAGGTAACACAAACTCTACTGCTCTTTAAATCACCACCTTTTTGTCCCCACTTAGCTATTTGAAAGGCTGCTATCAGGTCTCCCCAGAGCCTCCTCTTTTCCACGCTGAACAGCCCCAGCTCTCAGCCTGTCCTTGTAGGGTAGGTGTTCCACCCCTGGCATCATTTCTGCGGCCCTCCTCTGGACACGCTCCAACAGGCCTATGTCTCTCCTGTACTGAGGACTCCACATCTGGATGCAGTACTCCAGGTTAGACGGCACAGTGCAGACTAGAGGGGCAGGATCACCCCCCTTGCCCTGCTGGCCGTGCTTCTTTTGATGCAGCCCAGGATACAGCTGGCTTTCTGGGCCATGGGGGCACATTGCTGGCTCATGTCCAGCTTGCCACCCTCCAGTATCCATGAGTCCTTTTCAGTAGGGCTGTCCTCCATCCTTTCATCCGCAATTTGTACTGATAGTAGGGTTTGCTGCAACACAGGTGCAAGCTAAATGACCTTTAAAGGTCCCTTCCAATCAAACGATTCCACGTTTCTATGTTTCCAAGCCAAAACTGCCTTTAAATAGCCTAGGAAGATGGTGCCACCCACTCTAAGCCTGTAGCTTTATTCTGTATCTTTGGGCTAGAAATACATTGAGAATTTCCTTTTCTATTTTTGGGACTTCAGTTAGTTCAAGAAAGTAACAAATATTTTGGAGGGGTGCCTTTCCGTGAATACCTTACAATGAGTTCTGAAAGAGAAACCCTAGAACAAAGAGGCTACCTCTTTTTTGCCCATGTCCTGATTTGCCCATTAGCAATGAAAGATTACCCACCGAGCTCTTAATAGCACAGATTCAATCATTTAAACAATACTTATTCAGCAACTAGACTCAACTGCGCTGTTGAATTCCACTGAAATTCATCACATATAAACATGTATGTTATTTATCAGACCAGGACGTAGTTATCTGCCGATCCAAGCTGCAGCACAGAGGAGAGTGTACACCAGTATGGGTCTGTTCTTTTGTTTTCTGTTATTCTGCATTTATCTGTATGTCCGTGAATTCCCTTTCTGCAGCCGAATGCATAGCCACTGCAAAGAGAGATAAACCCTGCTGCAACCGTTTACTGATAGCATCAGTGTTCCATCTAAAGCAGAGGCTAAATCACGGAAATCAACAGTTCGTGCAGAGATCTGTGATCAGTGGGTTCCAGAAGCCAAGCTGCACTGTGATTTTGCGTTGGAATAGAGGAAATCACAGCTCAACTTTTCACGTTGATTTTCTTATTTGTCACAATTATTTGCTGTATATTCCCCACAAATAGCTCTTTCCCGTGGCCCCTATAGAAGCAATTCTTTATATTTGATGAGCACAACCTCAGATAGGAGACACAAGTCAAACAGCGTATTTGTGATGTCTGATAGGATTACAGTCATCCTTAAGTTCATATATCCTCTGGCAGATTCATGATTATGAGTTCAAGAAATCCATTTGTGTGCATGGTTTGTAACCATTATGTAAAAGTCAGTCTAACAGCAAACAATTCTGCAGTTAATTCGTTCTGCCAAATATTCTTACAGAGGAAAAAGAAGTGGCTGTAATTCAGTCAAGGCAAATCCAAAGCATATTTGCTGGATTTTTGCTGTATGTCTTAGAAATGAGCAGCCCCATCTGGCTATGTTTTATTGTTTTTCAATAGAAAAAGTGCTAATAATAGCATGATGCGATGAGATCAGAAACTTGTTTGATCTAGGAAAAGCTGTGGATTACTTTCTAGCTCTGTGTGTTTTCATACAGTTTCTTTGCTTGTCCACTCCATTCTGACTGTATACCCAGGCAGAAATCCCAGCCCCAGCTGATCTAAAAGAAACGTTATCTTTCATTTGAGCAGAACTAGAATTTTAACTCCATTGATTCACTTGGATTCATATTCAAAGGAGGACACAACTGAAGAGTTTGTGCACAAACAAAAGCAAAGTTATAAGGGAGAGATGATTATCAAGATACCCCACTAACTTGGGTGTCACTATCAAGGTCAGGAACAAGCATGACACAAAGTTCCAATTTCAGCTAGAGAACACAGTCAGACAGTCCAGACTTCAAAGGACATGAGCCTGCTGCTTTCTGTGGACAAGATCTCTTTGATGGTGGGAAACCAAGCAACAAGAAGCAACAAGCACTGACTTGAAGGTCATCACACTCCTGCACAAACCAACCAGTCAGCAGCTGCAGGTGAAAAAGAAGGCTGTATCACCTCCAAATCTGCCTGATCACTCCCTAGCAATTAATTTTTCTCCATTGGTAAATCTTTCCTGCACTCCAATATGTGTTTAGCATGAAGACAAGCAGCTTGGGAAGGCAGGGCCTGCTCTCCTCCTATCCGTTCAGTACCCTTCTGCTATGCTTTGGGAACAGGGTAGGTACAGCTCTGGGGTGAATCTTTCTCCCAAGCAGGATATTAGAAGGACAAAGGTATAAGCAATGGAACCATAACCCAGAGGAAGAGCGGAGTCATCAAGTGATGTTGAATTGCTGCTCCTTCAACTCGTGTAGGGACAGGACCCTGGTCAAGCACAAAGGCTATGCTAAGTATGTTAGTTATTTAGCAAGCAGCACAGTCAACTTACTTTCAGGTGCTAGTAAAATTTATAATGCTCAGGGACAGCATTTGTTTCTTAGCAGCTATATTTCTTCATTTAGTGAAGCTTTATCACCTGGTGATCTCCGTGCACTGGATATCACTGTATCCACATACACAAGTTTCAAATCCATAAAGATTACCCTAGGATATATAGATCAATTACCATTTCAGCAGAGGTTACAACATTACGCAAAGCTCATAGTTCGCTAAGTGAAACCAGAGCGCTGTTCTTCTCCTCCAGCAAGCATTCCCTTTGCAAAATCCAGAGCTGTTCTATTTAAGTGTTCTCAGTTTGCTGAGGCAAAGAATGCATTTTTTTCATTAGTTTTTTTTCTTCAGCGCGTGGAAACAAAAAATTACTACCATTTTTTTTCTGAGAGCTGGAGAATGTGCAACATCTCTCTAGAGGAATAAATAGCTTTTCGGTCTCTGACTAAAAGCAGATCAGAAGAATGTCTCTGATTTTCTAAAGCAATCACACACGAAGATCCAAGAACCAGCACGAGAGGTTGCAGACAGTCCTCAGCTCAGGCAGCAAGGCAGATCTTCAGAATGAAATGCTGCTTAAGACATAGGACTGAGAGAAGGAATGAGAGACAACGCTTGACAGGTGGCTGGATGAGGAGCCCTTTTTCTTTCCTTTCAGCAGAACCCATGTAACCCAGATTACATCTCAGTTTATGTCAGCAGAATCTACTCTGGGGATGTGAAATTATTCTGGTTTTCTTCTTTCTTTTCTTTTCTTTTCTTTTCTTTTCTTTTCTTTTCTTTTCTTTTCTTTTCTTTTCTTTTCTTTTCTTTTCTTTTCTTTTCTTTTCTTTTCTTTTCTTTTCTTTTCTTTTCTTTTCTTTTCTTTTCTTTTCTTTTCTTTTCTTTTTTCTTTTCTCTTCTTTTCTTTTCTTTTCTTTTCTTTTCTTTTCTTTTCTTTTCTTTTCTTTTCTTTTCTTTTCTTTTCTTTTCTTTTCTTTTCTTTTCTTTTCTTTTCTTTTCTTTTCTTCCCTTCCCTTCCCTTCCCTTCCCTTCCCTTCCCTTCCCTTCCCTTCCCTTCCCTTCCCTTCCCTTCCCTTCCCTTCCCTTCCCTTCCCTTCCCTTCCCTTCCCTTCCCTTCCCTTCCCTTCCCTTCCCTTCCCTTCCCTTCCCTTCCCTTCCCTTCCCTTCCCTTCCCTTCCCTTTCCTTTTCTTTTAACTGTATGCTAGAAAGAAAGAAATTAGATTGCCACCATCAAGCTCACTGGAATCTGATACCACGTTTTAAACCTGGATTGGACTAATTCTCATAAATTTCTGATATTTGGTAGCATAAAGAGCAGAAACAGCTTTTTCTGTGAGCAGTGCCATGGGCAGCCTTACAAACCAATGCCCAATCATGAACATGTGAGGTTTCCAGGCTGCCCAGAGGGATTGTGGATGCCCCATCCCTGCAGGAATTCAAGGCCAGGTTGGGTGGATTCCTGCACAGCTTGGTCTAGTGTGGGGCAACCGGCCCATGGCAGGGGGTTGAGGCTGGATGATCTTTAAGATCCTTTCCAACTAAAGCTGTTCTATGATTCTATGATAAGATGATTGGCAGTAGCAGGCATTTATGTCTTCTCAGAATAATTCTCTTCCTCCAAGAAGAAAACAACTGTGTGGTTAGATGCCAGCTCCATGTCTGGCCATGCATAGCGGAAAGCTTAGCTTCTGTTTAACAAATGTGATAGGCAGGGGATAAGGTCCTTCTGATGATACACTTGATGTCTGCCCAGGTTCTGAAGATAACATTATTGTGGTGAGCTTTATCCAAGCGAGCTTTAGAGTTAATAATATGCTGGCATAAGGCTTCTGGCTTGCAAACTCTTTTGTCCAGTCATAAAGCAAGAGAATGGTGAAAGCTCTAATAAAAGACCAAACTCCTTTTCTTCAAAGAACCATTCTCTGCTCTTCTATTATGGCTACACATAAACTGCTCCAGATCTTAACTCTTGCTGCAGCCTTTCCACAGCAGCTCATCAAACTTGGAGCCTCTAAAAAGGAGGAGACTCATATCTTACTCCAGTCAAACAGTAGTATTACATCCGATCAGACTTGACCCAATATTTTCACTAGGGCTGGCAGAAAGCCTGTTAGTTATTTCCTTTCCTTCCTAGAAGCAGAGGCTGAACAAGTGATCAATTTTTTCTTGTTTACACAACTGGGAACTGCATATAAAACTTTATCCAACTATTTGTACCATTCAGTGCCAGCTTGAAAAATTTATGCTGTCTCACAATCTCTGTGTGTACCCACAGCTACAATCCAGCCTGGAATGTGAACACAGAAGACCATGACAGGAAGCTGGTGAATTGCAAGGACTGTGGATTTAATCCCTTCTGTTATACATATTTCTTCAAAAATCTTTTTTCTACTCCAGACAAAAGGCAATTTTCCAAGAGGGTATTGAGGGGTTGGCTGTTTCACCGCTATTGCCATGAAAGTGCCTCTCCCTTATTTGCGCTGAACATCCTCCGCATCTCACAAAAGGAGGGATATGTGGTACGGTTTTTCCACTGAGCAGAGGCAAACTGATGGGAGGAACTGTAAACTTCAAGGCCAGGCTGGATGGGACTGTAAGCAAGTTGTAGCTGAGGTTAGCTGCAGGTTTTGCTTATCTACCTGGCACTCATGCATCTCTTGAGCATGGTTTGGGCTCCCTGCTTTCCATGTGTACTCTGCAGCACAGAAGTGGTGTTTGTAAAAGGCAGACTTACTGCTCCAGGAGGCATCTTTAGGATGAGGGAAGAGCATGGCAGCTGCAGGTCTCATCATGCTCTTCAGCTGCCATAAACAAAGAGAGATCCTTTATGTACAGTTTAACTTCCCAACTGCTTCACTGTTTGGCTGTGTTCTGTTAGAGGTAGGAGGATAGGGAAATAACACTCTTGCAGAAGGTCATTTGTGATACGCTCCATGAGATGAAGACTGCAAAATCCTGCAATCAGGAAATTCATTAAGGGAAGTGCCACCAATACACACAATTTGCTTCATGGTGTGGTAACGGAACCCAAATAATTAGCACACAAAAGCCCCTCCTTCTCAAATACAATCTGTCCTAACAAAAATGTCAGTCAGAATAAGAACGGAACATTGAAAATTCTGATTTTCAAGACACTTTTTGGATATTTGCATTTGGCCATTCGGTTTTTTTGATGCTTCTGAGTTCGCTGATGCCATTTATCAGGATCATGTATAACGATTTCAAATGTTGTTAGGTCAGAGGTATTAAGCTGAGAAAGAGAGAGCAGTTCTTGTATTAAGTCCAAGAGAATGTAGTAGGGATTAAGCCCTTTGATCAATTTTGGATTATCCTTTTGCAAATATGCATAAGAACGAGGCTTTTCCTTTTTTCTTTTTTCTAAGAAAAAATCAAGCCAGGATTTCAAAGTTATTGCTTGTTTCCAGAAATTTGGACGTTAAGCAAAACATTAAACAGATAACAGAAGCAAGAAGTGATAAAGCTGGAACTTGTACTGCTGCTACATCCCACTGCATTGAAATAAGCTCAGAATGTTCTGCTCTTCAAAGCCAACCTGAGCCTCTAGACCTCACGGTCAGATTCAGCTGGAGCAAGCGACAGGGCTGGTGACCTCATTGCTCCCTTCTACTTCTTCTAAATACGTGACACTATGTAAATTCAAGAAAACAAATATAAATAAATAAATAGCAGCTTTAAAATATGCTGCATCCCGAGTGTTGATTTAGTTGCTAAGGCAAGCAGGCATGTTTCGATGGTGCACTGAAACAGGAATCTGCTTGGCCAACAGTGTGGGGTGGGAAGGCCCTGTATGCGCAACAGGAGAATGGGTTTTGATACTCCAGATCTTGGATGCAGTCAAGCTGTCTGGAACTTTGCTTCCACCTGGTTTCTTTCAGTAGCTGAATTTTAGACAGAAACATGAAGATGAATCACTGTTTCCAAACCAGGAGATCAGAACAGAGGTTTGAATACCACATGCATTTTAGTGCTTCTGGTTCTAATTGTCATTTAGAGGTTAGAACTGGATCTCCTTTGAGTAGCTGGATCTTGAGTAGTAATACCCAAAAGCGATCACAACCAGTTGATGGTTCCCAATTCTGCTCTGCAGATCATTTAATGTCTGCACATGAGGTACTACCTTGGGGATTTGTGGCTGAATGGTCTGAGATGTAATTTTCCATCCTAAATATTCTCATAGAGAACTGAGTTGCACCTTTTCTTCAGCTATTTGTAAACCTACAGATTGGACTGCCTGCTGGACGAGCAGGAAAGCATCCGTTAGACTCTCTTCTTGTTCTGTTGCTATTAATATATCATCCATGTAATGATAAATAAGGATGTGAGGTCTAGCTTTTCGTACTGGTTGTAATGCATTTGCGACTGTCAATTGAGATATTGTTGCACTATTAAGCGTTCCTTGTGGTAAAACAGTCCAATGATGCTGCTGAGTGGGGCTTTGCTGGTTGGCAGAGGGCACTGAGAAAGTGAATCGTGATGCATCTTTTGGATGAAGTTGAATGGTAAAAACAAAAACAGTCTTTTAAATCAATGACTGCAATGGGCCAATTCAAAGGTAACACTGAAGGTGAGGGAAGACCAGGCTGCAACACCTCTGTGGGCTCAATTACTGTGTTGACAGCACGCGGGGCCTGTAAGAACTTCCACTTTCTGCTCTTCTTGAGAATAACAAAGACTGGAGTATTCCAAGGGCTGGTAGTAGGCACTACAAGACCAGCAGCCAGCTGATCATGAACTAGCTCATGCAAATGCAGCAACTTTTCCTTTGTCAAGGACCACTGATCTACCCAAACAGGTTGTTCTGTTTTCTAAGGTAGGTGCGTAGGTTGCTGCTGATCAATAGCCCGTACTGAAAATTTGTCTGCAAAATCATGCCTGATTGACTTAAAAGATCAGGACCCCACAAAGTATGGGGAACCAGCAAGATGTAAGGAGCAGCGTGAGCAATGCAACCATCAAGATAAAATTTGGGCACTTTGAGCTGCTGCAAGCCCTCCACTCCTACAATAGCAGAATTAGGGTCTTTTAGCAGCCATTCAGAGGGCCATTCACTTGACTTAATGATGGTAACATCAGCTCTGGTATCCACTAGGACCAGTTCAGTCCCTGATGCCATGTTCAGCCATAGAATGAAAAGAGAATAACTGTGCTACTTTCTGGCCTTTGGGAATAAAGGAGGGGGGGAGGATGTCCATGCCATTATCTTAATCCCAGATGTGGTCAGCATGTGTAACTCCCAGTAAAACAAAAAGTCCCATCCATGTAACAGAAGAACGTCCTAATAAGAGGGCACTTCGCCTGTCCCCAATGGGGCCCGTGACACCTTTTGGAATGAGAGTCATGGTGCTGTCAGTCAGCAGCACTGACTGGGTGGTGGCCAAATCCACTCCTGCACTGGTGGTAGCTGGTCTGAGTGAGCTGGCCGGGCAGCTGCTGGCCGATTCAGGACTGTATTTGTTGTCATGGTGTGCAGTCTCTCACTCGTCTCCATCATTCATTTCCACCTTGACAGGCTTCACTCTCATCAGTAATGTTTGGATCTGCGTTCCTTAAGGATTATAAAACCTTCTGACAATCCGCATTTGCATTTTCTAATGCTAATTGCTGAAGCAAAACATCCCAGGCGGCTCGATTTTCCATTTGTCTCTCTAGCATATTTTGTAAGCAGTCCAGAAATGTAATGTAGGGCTCAGCAGCCCCCTGCTCAATTGATGTAAATGAGTCATTAGACAATCAGTACCAGGTATCCGACAGCGTGTAACACCGAAGTCCAAACTTGTTCAAGGCATTGCCTATCCATCTGTGCCTGGGCCTGAGGTGTTGCCCAGACCTCCTCCCCCATGTGTTCCTCCATGCCAACATGATTTAAGTTACTCAGACTATTCATAGCCTGGATGGTAGCCCGTTCTTGATATTCAGTCATAAGCACGGTGTATTGCATGGGAGACAGGATTGTTCTCAGCAAAATTTGCCAGTCATGAGGGGTCATAACGTAACTGTCACTGATTGCAACCAGAACACTGGATGTAAAGGGAGACTGAGTTCTGTAATCTTTCGCCAACTTCCTTAGCTCCTTCACTGCCTCATAAGGCTGGGATTCCCACTGTGGGGGGGGGGGCTGATTTGCACACTACAATGCAGGAAAGGCTTGCAATGTATCAGCATCACACGGTGATATTGCCTCTTTTCTGCATTGCTCTAAAGCACTGTAGTACTCTGTAGATGTTTTATTTTCCTTCCTGCTCCCTTCAAATTATCATCAGAAAGGAAAAGGTTTGCTTTGTCCTCTGAGTCTATTGGACCAGGATCAAAAGGATGCTCTGGTTCAGGTCCTTCCATGTCTTTAACCAAATTATGTGCGGGCAGCAGAGACGCAGAGGCAAGAGATGGGAGGTGGGAAGCGAAAGTAGCACCAGAAAGTTTACCAGCATTACTTTGAAAATACATCAGTATAAAATGATTCATAGGATAACACAGACAGGAAGGGATATCTGCAGGTCACCTCATCCAACCGCTTCCATAAAGCAAGGCAGACCCAGAGCACACTTGGTGCAGTGTCCAGCTGAGGTTTGAGTATCTCCAGCCTCTCTGGGCAACCTACGCCAGTGATATAGCTAATTGTAATTCCTCATCTACCACCTTTTGTCTGTTTCTCCCCATCATTTCACTAGGCATCTCTGGTAAGAGTCCAGCTATATATTCTCAAGCAGTTGAAGAAATGAGAATGATTTCCTGTTATCTTCCTCAAGTCAGAACAAACCCATTCTTTCAGCCTTTTTGAGCCATTCAATACATGTTCTATCACCATGGTCCCACTCCTCAGCCACCCTGGAAGCCTTTGCTGAACTTATTCATCGAAGTCAATGGAAAGGACGTGGTACCCAGATGCGGTGTAGTGAATGCGTTATAGACAACAGGTTCATGGGGAAGGTACTTGAGCAGGTGATCTATTCCAACCTTCTGCTCAAAGTGGGGTAGTAACCACCTCTATGGACCTGATGTTGAACTTTTGCTAATATAGCCCAGGATTCAGCTGGCTGCTTTCGCTGTAAGGGAACACAGCTGATTCGTGCTTATTTCACCCATCCTTAGACATCTACAATGTAGATGTCTCTGTCTGAGCTAGGAACCAAAGGCTGCCTTTGAACATAGAGGCAGAAATAGGTGCCTGACCTATTTCAGACGTCTGCTTTAGCAGGAGATGAATCACACTCCAGTAAAACTTGTTTTCCTCCACTGACTATAAAGGGGGAATAGAGTGGCAAGTTTTGATAAAAACATCCATACTAGAGGTATTTACATTCAGCCACATTAATCCTGCCTTATAAATTTTACCACATCCCCAGGTTTTGTTGGAAGACGTTACACATTTGCATGCGAGAGACTGTGTATGTGTGTTCACACAGAAACACAGGTTCTCTTCAAATGTAGAAAGAATAGAGTTTATAACGATATAGCTGTGCAAAAAGGCACTGAGCTAGAACTTGAGAGAGCTGTTTCACATTTTGACTGCAGATATTCTACCAAATATCAACCCTACTAATTTCTGAAGGTTAGTAGTTTTTAAATACATGCCTGAAATGTTATTTTTAACACTCTAGCTAGCATGAAATCTTTTTTCTGGTAATGTTAAATTGATTTTTCTAGGGGGAAATATAAAACCCTGCTTTGAGGCGGTCAAGGGTACCGACATCTGCATGCTACCCACATTGAGATCATCCTTAATTCTTCTTCTTCTCAATGGTGGCTGCAAATAGGAGCATGTCGTCAGCAAATGTGACTGATTTCAGCTGCTGGCAGAAAGGTCGGATAGAGTTCAACTCCTTTATAACAGAGCAACAATTCAGGAGGTCTTTAACCATTTGTCTTGAAGACCAGCAGGATCATCCTCATGCAATGAACATAATGGTTAAAAATTACATTGAACCTCCCCTTTTGGAATAATAGCTCTGCTTTTGACCTCTTGGCAGCCCTGTGTATTATGCCCTGTTATCCAATTTGAATCACAGAGGAGTGTTGCATTTTCTAGACGCATGTTAAATAACCCACCACTTTCTTCTGACTGAAGACAGACACACTGTCTATGCAGGAAAATCCAGGCAGATAAGAGAAAAAAAACCATCACTTCCCATTCCCAGAAACCAGCCCAGACAAGCAGTACGTGTATTTTTTTGATAAATAGGTTTTGAAGTGTTAAGAAACCATTGATCTTAATCATAAAAGCTGACCCTATAGTCATTTCATGAAATTTGCAGCAGCTTCCTCAGAAGTTCACTGCAAGTCCACCTAGTCGTGCCAGTGGCACAGCTGAGTGGCAGTCTGCATGCAGACCAGCCTTTGCTATTTTAAATGAGTGTCTCGCATTTGGAGCAAAACCAGTGAAGTACAACAGAGATTCAGCACAAGAAGACCATTTTCTATCTGGGATTTGAGTGATGTAATAATAAATGTGATCTGAAGATTCAGATTTTTAGCCTGGTCTTATGGGAGCTTCCGCACACCACACACCAGCCTCTGCCCTCTTCCAAGCTGAGTTAGTACAAATTCCCTCAGACATGCCTGTTTCCCCTGCAACATCCCTTCCTGCAAGAGTTTAACTGCTCGAGGCTTTTATCAAGGAGTTTCTTTAGCAAAATGGCTGTCTCTCCTCAAAGAAGTAATCACAGAGCACTGCCAGGCACATCTCACTACATAAACATGCATTTCATGCCTGCGAACTTGTCTGGGAGGCTGAGAGGAGTGGAGGGCTTTGCTGAGGTTTGTCGGGAATCTGTGGGAAGACCGAGTGCTGTTTGCTTTTGCTTTACAGATGTTTGTGCTCTACGTGCAAACAAGAAACGCAAACAAGAAACAAAGCATACAGTCCATGCTGACTGCTTCAGATTCAGTGAACACCCTGACGACCAGGAGAACAGGTTGATGTATCAATGGCTGGAGCAGTATGAACATATTGAGAGGAATAAGTGGAACTTTTTCACACCGCACCGCGTCCTGCCTAGCAATGAAGGATCCAGGGTGCGGCTCCATCTGACCCTGTAGCCCTGGTTGATGCAGGAGGAGCAAAAGTGGAAGAGAAGAATCCACCTGAGGACAGGGCCAGTGAGCAAGAGGGCCAGAAAAATACCACTGCTGCTCAAGAGCCAGAGGGGCTCCCTGGACATACCCTTGTGGGAAGGAGATCTTCCGTTGTGTCACACAGGATTCTGCCACAGGATGAGCCATTGAGGCCCCAGCCAGCAGAGCCAGAGGTGAGGCCCAAGCACGTGGCAGAAGAACACAAGACACGTAGGTCAGAGTCTCCATCTGAGCTGTGCAGATGCAGCTGTCTGCCACCCTTCCTGCGCCTTTGCATTCAGCGTGCCTGGGCCAAGCTCAAAGGTGCCAGCAAGGCCCTCTGTTCCATGATCAGAAAGAGAAGTGAGAACCTCTCAAGGAAGGGAAGAGAGCTGTTCACGAAAAACAGATTCTCAGCGCCAACAAGGCTGGACGCAGGTCATCATGGGAGCAGACAGTCACTGACACTACCGGCCAAAAGGAAAAGCTCACGTCCACCTCTGCAGGCAATGAAAGACTTGTTGGCATCCAAGACAAGACTTGCAGTGGTTTCAGTGAGGTCACAGGTGCCAGTAAGGGATCAAGCCAGGATGGCAGCAGCCACAGGCACCAGGACGTACTGGAGTCTGTTGCCTGGAGAGAGACAGCCCACATGCTGCTACCTAGGAGTGGGTTGCTCTTGGAACCCCAAGCTCCTGCCCCTGCTCAGTCAGTTCATCTATCAGCTGTTCAGGCAGGCACACCTGCGGTGAGAAGAAAATTGCCACCAGATGCTAGCAGAGGGCAGGAGCAGAACCGCAGGGGATGCACCCAGGACAGGCCAGATCCTCCAAGAACAACTTTCCCACAGAGAAAGCACTCCTCCAGTAAGCAGAGACCCTCAGGTCTGCCACAGAATGAAAATCCCACTGGGTCCCTTCCAGTTTCGAACAGTTGGTGACTATGTGACACAATTTGGGGAATTAAACTGGATTTTAAAAATTCATTTATTGATTTGGGTACTGGGAAATGATGTGGAATATTGACAGCAACATTACAAAACCATGACAACATGATTATGTTCTGCCCCACTGTCCAGGTCATTAGTAGATATTACACTAGACTGGGCCCAGTATTGATCTTTGGAGTACACTGCTAGTTACTGATTTCCAAGGAATTTCTGTTAACTGATCAGCTTTCCTTGGGTTCAGCCATTCAGACACTTTTTAGTTGACCTCATTGAAGCCCATCCAGCCTTTCTGTCAACAGTGCTGAAAACTTGGCTGTAATTGCTTACAAAAGCAGCAACTTGTCTTGTAACATCCTCCCCCATGTATAGGAACTGTTGAGTCATGGCCTGAACCACTGGTTGATCACCTGAGGCATTCACTGAATCAGCTGTGGGAGCACAAGTAAAGGCAACTCAGCTGTGTGACCAGAAGGGGTGGAGCCTGGCTGCACCTCTCCTAGACCCTGTTTAAGGGCTGACTGCCACTGGGGAAGGATCTCTTTCTGGAGATTGCTCCCTTTGGAGTTTTTTGCTGTGGGCCTGGGACACGAGTATTTATTTTTGACTGTCTCTTTCCACTACAATAATCTTTCTAGTTATGTAACCTGTAAAATACCAGCCTAACCACACTACTCTGTTAATTGTATATTTGCTGATTGTACACCCTAGGTATGTCACTGCAGCAAAAAAAAAAAACACAGCTTGCTTCTAGAGGATGTAGTGACTGAAAAAGCAAAGCATTCACACTAAGGTAAGCCAGAAATATCCTTGGTCTGGATAACAAGAAACATGTTGGCAATCAGCAACAGGATGATGATGGAGAAGATGAAGGGCGTCACTGTGATCTATTATACTGTGGTACTATTCTCACAGGTTTGTGGCTTGCTAAAAGGCACTATGTAGGTGAGGAACAAAATCACAGCACAGTACTGGTTATTTAATGTCACTGTTGAATGAACAAGGGCATCTTTCAGACTCTTGGCCTTTGAACTATTCATAAGGATATCAGAAGATCAGCCTGGCATTTGTGACAAGAAGGCTGGTTTCAAAGGATTGTAAGAATAAGTAGGGAGTTTCAGTTTGGGCTAGACCTCATTAAGGAGTAGGAGGGAAGGGAAGGTATGGGTTATCCTCTGAGGATAATTTAGGAAAAGTGTGATAGCAAAAATAATGCTTTACCATGTTTTGTTTTGTTTTGTTTTGTTTTGTTTTTAACCAGGATGCCATGGTTAACTGTGCAGACCAGACAAGGTGTCTGAATGGGGATAAGCACACAGTGCTGGGCAGAGCAGTGTCTGTGGGGAAGCTGAGAGTCTGAGGCACTTGAACCAAGAACTGAATGACCCCAATCCCAAATATTGCTGGTATGCAAAGTGTACAGGAAATTAGTCCTGGTAGCAAGTTTGTCTGAACAAATCTGGTTTTCTTAGCCTAAGAAATCAGAAGCTGAAAAGGTCTGAAACTGTTTTCTATAAATATAGCAGGGAGGAAGGAGGAAGCAAACAAGGGAGAGGAAAGGATTAATTTAACCTAAAACATGGTGTTGGCAGGAGAACAAATACATACATACCGTCCACAAATATATTTAGGCTGAAAATTAGAAGGCTGCTTGCCTCTAAAAGGCGATCAGGTTCACTTCCAAAGGCACAAAATAACATTCCTTTGAAGACAGACTTTCAAGCTGAACTCTGTCAAAATCTTTTATAAGATCTCTGTGATAGCAGAGGAGTTGGCTAGTAAGCTCAAAGGTCTCTTTTTTTCTAAAAGGAGCTGCCTAGATCTAGAATAGTTCTAAGGAGGTAGGTTGGGGAAAATATTTATTTTGCATCTTTGACTAGAAATCACTCAGCAGGCAATTATGTCCCTCCGTTGATTTCAGTGAGCTTCTGATCCAGCCCTGCTTGTGAAGCTCTGACTCACCAAACAGTCCACCAGGACCCTGAAAGCAAACTGTGGGAAGAGCCCTGTGGAGCTAGCGTAAAAACTTTGTTTCTTCCCAAAGACCATACTGGGACAGGATGGGAACAGGATCAGGGATCTGCAGTAGAGCAGCAGAGTCGCGATGCACCAAGGTGCACATAACAAAAGCAGAGGGCTACACATAATGTATCCAGATCTTTAAAGCTGCAAAGGCCTTTGAAACAAACCCCACAAATGGTTCATTTGCCATGTGGTGGTGGGCAGAAGGCAAAGAGCCAAGTTTTCCTCACCTTTCCAATGGAGCTAAAATTGTTCCCCAAGGCCTCAGTTTAAGAGAAGGACATGGCTGAACTTCTGGAACAGGCACTAATCTGACCACTGGGAGTTGTTATTGGCTCTTGGGGGAAAATAAAACAGCCCAATGACTTTGCCAGCCTTCTTCACCATCTAATTTCCAGGAACATTTAATTGTGACAGAACATTTCACGTGGCTCCTTCTGCAATGAGATATTCTAGCATATTTTTCAAGACATAGCAGTATGCATTTCAAATAAATGATATACCATCTACTTTTTTGGACTTTTTATTGGCTCTGGTAGATGACTGATGTACGCTTTTTCCAAGCACTGACATTTACATTACATTTAAAGGACAAGACGTGGTAGCATGTGGTTTGTATCTTCAGTCACGGACCGATATCCATCCCTTTGTAGAAAATTAGAAATATCTTTTCTTCACATGGAGGATTTCCCTTGTTCCTAAGCTCCACCATCATAGGGCCAGCATGGGCCCCAATTGAACAGGAGCTGCAATTGGCACTGGAGGAGTTTCTCCTGCCACGCAAGGTGCCACTCTCGAGCCGTATGCCAGAAGCCTGTCCTCAGAGAGCTATGCCTCTTGCTGAAAACAGAGCTGGATCTGAGCCGAATCATCACCTGGAAAATCTGCAGCAAGAAACCTCCCAGAAACAGCTACTCTGAGCATCTTGCCAGAAAGAGGCAACATGCAGAGCAGACGATGGGAAAAACAACTATCCCCTGCCTATTTTTTCTTTTGGTCCACAGACTATTGTCTATCCACACTGAGTTTTACTTAGAAATACTGTGCAGAAGGTTTCTGCCATTTCATGCAACGTCATAGAATCATAGAAAAGAAGGATGCACGTGCATGTCCTACCCAGAGGGTCTCATGCTCTGGGGACTAGGCCTCAACTCAGGTTTCACAAGATGAAGGACAGGGATGTCCTATTTCGTATCGGGGGTGGGGGGGGGAGGGAATCCCCTGCCTACTATTTTTCTTTTAATGTTCTTTATAATACTCATTTTATCCAATTAGGGGCCATAATTGAAGCCAAAATTGATGATCTTAAAATTTACGTAAGAATATCAAGTTACTACATTGAGGTAAGTGGGTGAGCTCAGCTTTGAGACAGAAAGGTGTTTCTCTAGGCAGCGGGGATCAGTGGCTCTGAGCACCGCAGGATCTAAGCCAACAAGCACCTTGAGTTACAAATACATATTTGAAGATGTTTAACTAAATGATAATTTAGTGTAGCCTGATACAAAATGGTGGCTGGAACAAAAGCAAATTGTGATTATCACGGCTCCTCCACCAAGCCGTGATAACCAGTTCACTGTAACCACTCAGGGTAGCAGTCATGCAGACCTCCTTGGAGGGCCCAGTATGAGTGACACTGCCTGCCACTAAAGGAATATGCAGCAGGACCCTTAATAGCCAGAAATGATGTTCCTGGCTTAGTCTGCTGTTCTCCCCATCCCACACCGAAAGAAGTTGCTCTCAATTCAGATTCTATTTGCCTTTATTACCAAGAAGTTTCACCTAATCCATAGCACAGCAGCCCAACTTGTTGCCCAGAGAAGCTGTGGATGCTCCATCCCTGGAGGTGCTCAAGGCCAGGATGGATGGGCCCTGGGCAGCTCAGCTGGTGAGTGGCAATCCTGCCCATGGCAGGGGTTGGAACTGTATGATCTTCAAGGCCTCTTCCAACTTAAACCATCCCAAGATTGTATAATACTAATAAGCTGAAGGAAGCTTTCCTCTTCCCTGTCCATCCTCCCCCCATTAACACAACAGCAGAGCTAGCACACAGTAAATTATGTAACGATGCCTCATCTCTCATTTGGGCATTGCACACCGGTCTGAATCACAAAGGGTATCCAAAAGCTTGTATACAAGAGCTCATTTTCTGAGTGTTTGCAAGCTAACATCCAGGTTTGTGAATTCAGGTCAGTTTCAAAGAATGTCACTCCTGTTGGAGGGAAGTCTCGTCCTTTTTCTTGTCCCTTCCATGTAACTGCTGAGTTTGGCATGTGAAAATTGGCTTGGATGAGGACACAGAAACACCTGCCAGGCTTTTCCAGAGAGTGCTGTACGCACCGTGAGTGGTATTTCAGACTCACACATGAGGAAATCTCTGCTTGGCACAGCCTGCCCAAAAATGCTGTCATGTCTGTGATTGCCATTAATGCTGACAGCTGAACAGAAGAATCTGAGGATCCGCGTTGGTACCACAAAGTACACTTTTACAGAAATACTTGGTTTTCATTTGCAGAGCAGGTGATGTCATACAACAATCCTCAGAGGTCTGTATGATCATCTGTCATACCTAACTTAGGTGCCATTTCAAGTGTGGAGTTGTGCACTCTGCCTGAGATCTGGTAGTGCTCCCTATTTCTGTGAATGACTGGGGTGAATCAAATGGTATACTTCCAAACTTGGCAGGCATCAGTATCATTGAGGCAGATAAGTTCGGAGCTCAAAAAGCCTAAGAAAAGAAGAAGAGGAATGAACCAAACTTTGCAGGACTTAACTTGATAAATAAACATACAAAATAGTAAACTACTGAAGCATGTGCCAGAGGCACAAACACAAGCAAGGAATGAGCAGGCTGGCAGCAGTGCAGCAGAAGAGGGCCTGGAGTTATAATGGATCAGAAAACAAATATACATCAATAATATGAGGCTCCGTGTGAGACAGGAGGCAATTGCTCTGTTCTGGTCTGCTCTGGGGAAGCCACAATTGGAGAGACTAATGTGCAGCAACCAGCATGTGAAAGGATTCCCAAGTATGACCTACAGGCAGAGGCTGAACAACCGTGGTTTGCTTTGTCTAGCAAGGGAGAAGCTCAGAGAGTAAATAATTGGAGCTTTCTTTTCTGCAGAAAGGTCAATGATCAGTTATTCCCCAGGTAAAGTGGAGGTAAGATAAAGCAAAATCATCTTTGTAACAAGAGGAAGATGGGCTGGTTATTAGCAAACTCGTGTGGGCTCCTTGACGTGAAAAGGAGATTTCAAGCAAAGTAGGAGTGCTTATTCCCATGTTGGGATGAACTGTGTCCACAGGCAGTTGCACCACTTGGGTTGTGCCCACCTTGATTTGCTTTGGAGCCTGCACTGAGCACAGCAGTCAGAGCAAGTGCCAGGCAGCCGAGGGTGGCCAGGAAGGAGTAGAGACACTGCTGGCTGCTCTGCCCTGCTAAAAGCCCAGGGGGACAGCTGTCCCTGTCCTGTGCCACCTGCTCCCCTGCCACAAAGCTTTGGAACCAAATGGAGTGCTCAGGTCCTGCCAAGTAGACATTTCCAGCAGAGCAGCCTTGGTCTCCACGAGCTGTTGGCATTAGAAAGGTTTGGCCATGTGAAAATAGATCAGGAAACAGGTCCTTAAATGCTTAATTTGGAATGACCTGGGAATGTTCTTCCATGATTTGAGCATCCCAGCACTTCATCATCCCAAGTAGCTGCACTGAGAGGACTTTTTAAGTCCTGATAATTGGGTCTTTCACATATAAATCCAAAACATGGCCTTTTGGTTTTAAATAGTTCTCATCATGCTGCCTGGCTTTGTTGTGCTCTGCCTTGTGAGTGTGGAAGCTGTCATTATCCACCTACAGCAGAACACCTTCATGGCCCTGCACCTCACTTTTGTCTCAGTTCCCTTCCTGATGTCTTGCTACCATCACTGCTCTGGGGAGCAGCTCCTGGACAGGGTGAATCACCTCGCAGGGCTGCTGAGATGGAAATGAGTGTTTGTTTTTGCTCCGGCACCTTCCTAAAGCAGTGTGTGGCTCTGGGTGCAGCCCATGAATTATTACAATCAGCAGAGACCATAGAATCACAGAATGATCTGGGTTGGAAGGAGATCTCAGTGATCATCCAATGATCATCCAATTCCAACCCCAGCTGTGGGATGGTTACCCCCACCAGTTCAGGCTGCCTAACCCACACTTCAGTGCCTCTGGGAATGGGGCAAACACAGCTTCTCTGGGCAGCTGTACCAGGGCCTCACCTACTCCTGCTTCTTCCTGGAGAACTCAGAGAAAACCAGAGCCTTTGCAGAAGGCCTCAAGCATTTTCCCAGTGCACAAACACTTTCACCTCCACACTTCCATGTGTTCTAAGGTGGTGATGGAGCTGGTAACCACCTCTAGCTCCAGCATGGTGACAGGGTGAGAAGGAGCTCTCTAGTTGGCACATGATGCAGACTCATCAGGAAGCTGACAGCTGATAGCCCTATGGGCAGAACTAGTAATAAGGTCTGAACACAGTCTGCCTTTGGAAGAGCTCCTGTTCAAAGCAGGAGACTTGGGGGCAACTTCAACAGCAGTTAATCACAACTCAAGTTGTTTAGCATCTGAATGAGCTTTAGGGTCCTTCAAAGAAGAGTGAGAATTTGCACATCCTAAATACACATGAAAATGAGGATTATTCACAGAAGACCTATATAAGGTTAACCTAATTGGCTTCCTGTGCCTGCAAGATCTGTCTAGTGGTGGATAATTTTCAGAATATTTAGCATCATGATTAGGAAAATCACGAGGGATCTGGACATCAACCTGAACCTTACCTTTGCAAATGAAGGCTGGCAGCCTCACACAGCTGGGCTTTCTTGCAAGTCCCTGGCACTGCTGCGTGTGTTCCTGGCAAGACACACCGTGAGTGAAACCACTCTTCTGAGAACTTGGCAGCCCTGCTCACAGCTTGAGCCAGCAGTACAAAGGAAAAAGGTGCAGAAATGCAAATGCTATCTGACCGCTTCTAAGCTTCAGAAGCACTTAAGGTTAAGCAGTGATGTTGGGATATAGACGCACAGTGGGAAGGACAGAGCACACAAGTCTCCAGTCTGTTGGGTTGTTCATTTTTTAATTCCCCCCCCAACTGGTTTTCCTGTCCTCTCATTGCAGCCAGCATGGTATGGCCATGCTCCTTTCTCAGCCTGTCTGAGGCTCATATGGTGCTGCCATTGAGCCTCCTAACACACAGGCATTTCCTCATGGACATTTCCCCATGCATCTGCTTTGCTACACGGATCCATGCATCTGCCCATTAGCGACTCATATACAGAAAAAGGTAGGAGAGGCTGAAAAAAGCACAGTGAAATTAGGCACGTGTTCAGAGCGCTGTGTCAAACCACAATGTGTGACACAGACTGCATGTAATTATAGAATTCCTTTTTTTTTTCTATTTTCAATTCACCCACTTGCTTTTTTCTCTGCGCAAACTCACAATCCAGGTATTCCGTGCCTGATGAAGCATTATGCAACTTGCTAATTAAGGCAGACAGAGATCTGTAATGCTGAATTGTTCCTGAGGGGCTGCCCTGTGGCACAGAGCTTCCCTGGGCTCCTCAGGACAAGCAAAGAGCTTTGATCACACCAGGAACAAACACTTCCCATCTTGCACAATTAAAGTCTCATAGATCCACTAAGGTTGGAAAAGACCTCAAAGATCACCCAGTCCAACTGCCCACCTTGCACCAATATGGCCTGCTAAGCTATGTCCCTAAGTACCACCTACATGTCTGTTGAACACCTCCAGGGACAGACTCTCCCACCTCCCTGGGCAGCCTGTGCTGTGCCCAATCATTCTTTCTGAGAATAAATGTTTCCTAATATCCAACCTGAACCTCCCCTGGCACACCTTGATGCCATCCCCTCTCATCCTGTTGATGTTACCTGGAAGAAGAGGTCAGCCCCCACCTCACCACAGCTTCCTTTCAGGGACTTATAGAAAGCAATAAGGTCTCCTCTGAGCCTCCTCTTCTCCAGACAAACAATTGCAGTTTCCTTAGCCACTTCTCACACATTCCCATGACAACGGAGGACTAATTTAATCTACTTGCAGCCATCTGACCCACAGAAGCAGAGAAGTCAATTTTGTTTGAACACAAACTTTTTGGTGTGATTTCAGATCCACTAAGGGATGTACTTTGCCAGTGTGTAAGGCTGGCAATTCCTGTTGGCAGAGGTCATGTGGTTTTCTGTGCTGAGTGAGAGGCAACTGACCTCAGGAACCAGAGCACAAGTGACTCTTCAGGACTCTGTTGTCACATCCGCTTAGAAATGCCCAAGAGCTCCACAGGAATGCTGGTGGTACTAATTTGGTAGCAGCAGCCCAGTCCCCAAACCAAGCGGGACACTGCTGGAACTCATGCTGAGAGGGTAGGTGCCTTCATTATGGCACCAAGCAGTTCCCATTCTTGGGACACGAGCACTTGGAGAAGCTCTCAGATGAATAACCTACACTTAGTCAGGGCTTACATACACACAACTAAATCAGGATGAATTCAGCAGCTCACATTGCTTTGGAAAACATCTTCTGGCCCACCTGAGTGGGATACTGCATGCATTATTAGCAAGGAGGTGGTAGGAGGCTGCTTGAGCAGATCCAGACTGCAGAGGGTTAGTGGACCACGACAGCCAGGGCTGTTGTAAAGCCCACAGGGAACCCTGCGATGGGGAAAATCCAATGCAATGTGACCATGCAACAGTGCTGCCTTTTTCTGGAGATGTAGACCTGCCTGCTTGCTGTAGGTCCATGGCAGCAGGCAAACTCATCCCCCACGCATGTACATCCAGCCAGTGTTGTATTTACTGATCATGCAACAATCCAAAACATAGGGATACAGCCTGGAATGAGAAGCCATAATGTCCCCATTTCTTAGGTGAGATGTGATCTTTGCTCCAGCTAACAGTGCTGTCTTGTCAGAGGGCACCTTCCTCAGTTTTTTGGGGCTAGTCAGCTCTGTGCCATTACCTCAAACAAGTGCTCCCCTTGAGGTCTTGTGGATTGGAGAGGCTGAGAGCCAGTGCTTGGTACCAGCTTCAGTGCTGGGATCCCACTTCACAATCCAGGCTTTCTCTATCAGCCTGTGAGTGTGGAGAGAAGACCAGTTTTAATGGTCCGTTGCTTCAACTCATAGTTTGGGGGAAACAGCAGAGGCAGACGAAAGGTACTGAGTGTGGAAAATTGTAGTATCATAGAATGGCTTGGGTTGGAACAGACCTTGACACAGGGTCCCACAACCCATATGTCTCTATGAATTCACTCTTGGTTCATTTGGCATTTAATTACTAAGGCTATTCCTCTTCCATTGCATAACAAAAAGCAAGTATGGTCTGGAGAGATGAAGGTGACAGCTGTGTAGCAGATATCTTTACCATTCAGATGATGGCAGGGTGAGGGAGATCTGTACAGAATTACAGCACTTGCCTTCATCCAACCCTGAGGTTATCACTCGGAGTAGTATTACCCCTCCCTTTTCCTGCTGGAAGAAGCACCTCTTCCAGGAGCTATCATGTCTGCAGGGGGGTGAGCAGCCCTGAAACAAAGACCAAAGTGAGCACCAAGAGAAAATTGCTGTCCCTATACACAGTCCAAATGACCCACTGCCAAGAGCAAGGAGTCCCTCAAAAACCTTCAATAAGGGATTAAAGAGGTGGAAGATCTAGGATGCTTGTACACATCAGGTTCTCCCCATTACGTGATTGAAAGGGGGAAGATAAATCTCCCTTCACAACATCTATGCAGAGCACAGTTGCCTTCCAGGCACCCCTCTGATGAGAAAGTCAGCCCTTATGAGGCTGAACATTGCCAGTGGCTGTGAAGAAAATAACACAGAAGCCCAGTAAGGTGTCCCTGCCTTCCAGCTGGCTTTACAGCAGCAATAGCTGCTGGAAAAGAGATGAGGGTTTGCAGATCAAAGCAAATTCTCTTCTTACTCAAGGTAACAGAGAAATTGAGGCTTTAAGGAGCTCGTTTCTATTTCATCCTTTTTAGTTTAAACATCATTTCCTGTGAAAATTTCCATGGTCTGAGGAGGAAGGGAGATTGAAATGACGTTCAGGTGAATCCCTCGCACCAGGAAGGCAACCTTGAGTTCAGTGCAGCCGTGGTTCTGTGACAGTGAGTCTCTCAGCAAAGCCACTCAGGCCTGAGGAAGGACCTGTAGATGGAAGAAAAAGAATACCATGTTCTGGTATGAAACTCAGGCTGTGGTCTCTCCAGCTGCCCCTTGGCCAACCTGAGCTCTTCCAACTGGCAAACAACCAATGCAGCCCACAGGCAGAGAATGTAAAACAAGGCAGCAAATCGGTCCCCATCTGAGGATGGTTGTCTTCATTTTCCTCTTCCCTTCTGCTGCGGTCAACACAACCTAGCAGAGCACCTGTATTTGCAATGTATTGTATTGCAATGTATTGTTCCCAGATACCGACCAAGTACAGCGTAAACCAAATACTGGAGTGGCATTGCTGCATGGCAGAACGTGCTGAACCAGGCATGCTGACATGTCAGAGTGATGACAAGTCCTTGCTGAGACTGCAAGGAGTCATTCCAGTTGGCAAAAGCTGCAGCTAACAGAAAAACAGGAAAGCACTGCAGAGTCTGAGCTGCACTGGAGGATCACTGAGTAAAGACATCACTTCTGCTCCAAACCCTGCAGCCATGGACACCAGGGACAAG
This sequence comes from Excalfactoria chinensis, assembly GCF_039878825.1. Classification (NCBI taxonomy): domain Eukaryota; kingdom Metazoa; phylum Chordata; class Aves; order Galliformes; family Phasianidae; genus Excalfactoria; species Excalfactoria chinensis. Next base: position 8,484,852 of record NC_092827.1, read on the forward strand.
GCCTACCAGCCTAGCAGGACCTTCCTTCCCTTCCTCCTGAGCTCAGCCTGCAGTGGTGGCTGGTCTGTCTCAGGCATGAGGCTCACTGCAATATTTGCAACCAGACACCACAGTCATGTTTGCATGGCTCCCAGGTTAGACAACAAACACATCCCAGCTGAAGAGAAGTTTTCCTTCCTGTCTGTCTGGCTATGTACATGAGCAAAGAAAAGCTTAACTGGGACTTTACAGTTCTTCATTTTTCTGTTACGCTTGCCCTATCACTGGCTCCATTGCTAAACTGAAAAGCGAGGCATTTCTTGTGGCATCCAAGCTGCAAATTGGAATGTCAAGGAAAATGAAGACTTATAGGGTTGTAATTCCCCATGAGAAAAGAGGGGCTGCTTCTATAAAACACTTCTGTCAGCTGCTTGGAAAGCTTTTCAGCAGGTTCAGCCTTTGAAGAAGGAATTTATAAGCTGGAGATGACTAAAATCCAAAATTGGAATAAATGGGTAGCAGCCCGTGCTTAAAGGGCTACTTTGGTCCCAGTCAATAACAACAGTAATGGAGAGGCAGCAAGTATGCCATGAGCAATTCCATCAGCTATCGCACATACAGGATGAAACCCCACCACAGACCCTGAGATTATAGAATCATAGAATGGCTTAGGTTGGAGAGGATCTTAAAGACCACCCAGTTCTTCTCCAAGCTAAACAAGCCCAACGCCCTCAACCTGTCTTCATAGGAGAGGTATTCCATCCCCCTGATGATTTTCATGACTCTCTTCTGGACCTGCTCTAACATCTCTGCATCTTCTTGTGCCAGGTACCTGGGATTGCCTTGACTCAAGTGCAACACTTTGAGATTCCTGCCCACGGCAAGCTGCGGGTCAGCCCTTGGCATCAACACCTGGCACTGAGTGTCCTACTTTCTCTCAAGGAGCACTCAGGGCTCAGCACCTATGTGGCTCAATACAGACAGTGGGGGGAAATCGTATATGAGAGGCCAGATTCACCTTCCCTACTCAGGTCAGATAAAGCACTGAACAAAAGGATAGAATGTGTCCTCAAGGTCCCAAAGAAAACACAGGCTGTGGCAGAAGAGGCTGCACTGGCTCTGCTCAACGTTCCTTCCCTGCTCTTGCAACTTCAGTCATGCAGTGTTCCCCAAATAGAAGTCCATACCTTTTCACCTTCAGAGCCGGCCTATTTCTGCTCTCTGGCATTCAGAAATAAGCCTCGCTCCCTCCCAGGAAGGAGCCACACTATAAATATCTCTGTGCAAGTTTCCCGAGTCCCAAACATTTCTCACAGCACAGCGCTGCTCCTCTTCCAGCATCAGTGAGCATGGCTGCTTTCTGCAGTGCCTTTAAAAGTGTCATTGAGCTGCCACAGCCCTGCTGAGAAGAAACAGGGACTCATGCAGGAGCTGCAGACATGGTGGCACAACTGAATTTTGCCTTCAGGAAAAGGAAAAGCTGGGGGGGAGGGCAGGGAAAGTGAGAGACCTGTGGGTCCCAGACAGCATCATGGAGCTGGGAGGTAAGAACAAGCCTGGGTGCTGCTGGTGCTGGCCCTCAGCCTGCAGCCAAAACGTGGCACTGCAATAGAAATACAAATCCTGTAATGGAGATGCAGTGATGCAAAGGAAAATGTGTAGTAGCAGGACCCACGTGGGAGGGAAACAAGCTGATGGATGGGGTGGCATCGTCACACTCTGAGCAATTTCTACATGATCTCCTTGCCTCCAGAAAGGAAAAACCTTTCCAGTGTTTTCTTTCCAACCTAGGTGATTCTGTGATTCTACATGATGGGACTCAGGTCAGTCTGATGGTTGACTTTACCTTGAAAGCCCTTTCTAATCCAAGTGATTCTGTGATTCCAAGAAACGCTGTAGGAAGAGTAGTATGTAGTAAGGTAAAGAAAGAAAGATGCAAATCCTTTCCAGCTGCCTGCCTGATTCCATGGTTGTATCTCCTTTGCTTCGCATTTTCTGGGTCCTGTCAGTAACATTAACTCACTCATCAAAAAGAGAAGAAATGTTTAGAGGGAGAAAAATATCCCTTGTGAGACATCTACAAAGGAACAGGAGAAGAGGAAGGAGACCTGGGATCTCCTTAACCTCATTTGCTTCTTATCTACAAGGGAAAAACATGAACAGGAAGAACCGGGAGTTTGCTCAGCTGCACAGAAATTATATGAGTGCAGGGCAGATCCAGTGCTAGCAGTGCCTGTGGCCAGATAAGAGCAGTGCAGAGATGCAATTAATGGTGCCACATTTTATCCAGGGCTGGCTGGGATCATGGCAGGTGGGCCACTGGTCTCACATGGAACGAGTGCACAGCTCACATCTTGCACTGTTTGGCTGCAGACCCAGCAGTGCCTAGCTGACCATCCTCCCCTTCCACACCCATGGCTTCGAAGAGATTGCTTTTCTTCCTCTGGTAGCTCTTGTACATAAGCCCAAAATGGATTAATGGGGTTCTTCTCCTGATTCAGGGAAAGGAGAGGAACTGGCCTGAAGGCAAAGCAAGAAAATCAGTCTGCCACAGTGCCACAATCCTCTGCACACACTTAGTCATTAGTTCACCGAGGAACCATCCCATCCTTGCACTGCTGCCTGCAGCTGGAGCAGGGAAGGAAGCACACACCTCGGAGGGCAGCACGCTTCCCCATGAGTGGTTTGTTGATCTCATAGCAATGCTGAGTTGCTGAAGGTGTAGGAGGAATAAATGTTTTACCAGCACAGTCTAGCTCCATCAGTCCCGATCACTAATAGGCGTTTGCAGACATTCAGTGCTGTTTTCAGCTCCTCATTTAGAACAGAAAAACAAAGCTGCCTTCCACGACTGACAGCTATGGAAAATAAAACCAGCTGTTTAGGCCACAAAAACAGACCCTGTGTGAGCACCAGCAGTGACTCAGCTCCCTCTCTCCTTCTCTCCATTGATTTTGCCTCGCTGCTGGCAGAAGGCAATGGCAAGGTGCAGGCAGTGAGCTGGGCTCAGGTGTTAAGCATGGTCCTGTATCCCCTGACTGCATCCTCCCCACACATGCTCTGGGATGCAGATGCCCAAATCATCCTCGTTTCCTTCCCTGGTTGGGAGGAGCATGTTATATTTGTAGCCATATTGTTCCTCGACAAAAGCATCGTTAAGCACAGGTGAGAGGGTCAGACAGGATTAATAGTCAAGATTAATAATCCGAGATCTTGTCTGCTTGTGCTTACACTGCACCACAGCGATGATGGATCTCCTCTAGAGACACTCAAGAAAGAAGCAGGGACTGAAACATCTCCCTTGAAGTCCAGCTGGAAATTTTCCATCCGTTAAGGCTGATTCACAGACCGGAGCATCCACATTGTACAGTTCCTCCAGGAACATCTAGGAAAGGTTAAGGACGCAGGTGCTTGCCAGGACGAGTAACATTTATCTTCTTTCTGAGAATAAAAAGGAGGGCAGTCAGACAGGAATGACTGGGAGGTGCATGAGAAGAGTGTGAACATCAGTGACAAACACACTTTTCTCAGCACAAAGTGTGGGATTTGAATGCCTCCCACTTCAGAGCTGATTTGATCCGATAGCTCCTTTCAGTTCATACAGGCAGGAAAAATTCATATCCAGCAACATGTTTTTCCTACACTGGGGGAAAGCTTTGTTTGGCATGTAACAAGTGGGCACAACCCATAGGATGGAGATCAGGCTTTAAGAAAAGAAGGTGAACTGTTTGAATTATAAAAAAACGCTGAAGAGCTTGATGGGAGATGTCAGGACGTTCCACAGAATCACCGAATCACCAAGGTTGGAAAAGACCCACAAGATCATCCAGTCCAACCATCCACCCATCACCAATAGCTCGCACTAAACCATGTCCTTCAACACAATGTCCAAACATTCCTCGAACACCTCCATTGTCGGTGACACCACCACCTCCCTGGGCAGCCCATTCCAGCGCCTGACCATTTTTCAGAGTAGTATTTCCTAACATCCAGCCTGAACCTCCCCTGTCGCAGCTTGAAGCCATTCCCTCTAGTCCTATCACCAGTTACACGAGAGAAGAGGCCGACCCCAGCTCACTACAACCTCCCTTCAGGTAGTTATAGAGAGCAACAAGGTCTCCCCTGAGCCTCTTCTTCTCCAGACCGAACATTCCCAGCTCCCCCAGCTATTATGGGTGAAACAGCACCACCAGCACAGCTACTTGCATATGATTTTGCAGACCTATCCTTGGTACCAACAAATATTACCCACCTCCAATGGCTGCTCCAAAAGTAATGCCTCCTGTTTATTTCCGTGGAAACTAAAATGGATACAAAGAGTGCAATAACATGATTTGGTAGAGCACATTCTCAGCTACAAAGCACTGTTTTTCAACACAGTCACCACCGTTAGCTGTGTATTTTCACCAGCTATGAACAAGATCCTGCATGCTCTGCTCATGGAAGTCTTCACAAGTGGAGATGATGCATGGCTACCACTGCTGAAACTCACTGCTGACCACCTCACTGTGCTCACAGCCACTGTTTGGTCTCCAGAAATGTTCAGCAAGTGTCAATAAATGCCAATGGGTGCCATTTTTTCCACATGCAGGAATTCAGTGACACACTTTTGCTCCATCCATACTTCCATATCAGATGTCATTCTGTCAGACTGCCCCTCAGCTGCCATCTGTCACACAGAACAACATGTAATGGGGTATTCGTAGGACGGCTCAACCTCTGCTGCCATATCACCGATATCCACCTCTGACAGGGTGGGCTAACATAATGAAATGGGAGGCATTACTTTCGGAGCAGCCCTTGTAAGGCAGCCACCTGGGAATCCCTAATCTTAAAACTGCACTCAAAATACCCTCCTGCCTGTGGCTGCTTCCCTGGCATGATGAAGGACCAAGAAGATCCCCGAGCAAAGAATGTGCAGAGGAAGAACGGCTTTTCATTAAACCCATTGGCTCAGCTGGACAAGGCAGAGAAGCCCCCAGGCACCAAAGACCCACTTCGAGTCTGAAATGCTGGCATTTAACTCCGAATTTAACACGGCAGTGTGAATCGCTGGGCCCACCCAAGAGGAGGCGCTGCCGGGTGTGGGAGCCATGCAAGCTGTCAGCACGGAGCCGGCATTAGGCAGCCCATTGCAAAATTCCTAGCTGCGAGGCAATTACCAGAGCTTGCCTTCTTTCTCACCTTTTTACTCCTATATGCGTGTCTTTGCCTTGCCAGCATCTCGTTGTAGTTAATCCCTGGGAATGCTTCCAGGGAAACCTGCAGTCAGGGGCAGTGTGAAGTAGTCAGTGCCATTGCAATGATGTTGGGGCATGACTGGTTTAAACCCCAAACATGCCAATTTTCCTTCTGGGATTAAGCACTGATATGTGTGTGTGTGTGTGTTCATCTTTCAGAGTGGCTGTACAGCTTCTACTGTTGATGCTCTTAGATGTGCACAACAAGCAGTGATGTTCATCCATACTTTCATATAGTCCTAACTAGATGGTCTTTGAGGTCCCTTCCATTTCCCCTGTGAGGACAGGCTGAGAGCTGGGGCCACTCAGCCTGGTGAAAAGAAGGCTCTGGGGAGACCTGATAGTGGTCTTTCAGTATGTAAAGGGTCTGTAAGAAAGAAGAAAACAGACTCTTCAGCAGGTTGTGTTGTGACAGGACAAGGGGAAATGGCTGGAAACTAAAAGAGGGGAGATTTAGACTGGATATAAGGAAGAGGATTTTTACAGTAAGGGCAGTGAGGCACTGGCACAGGCTGCCCAGAGAGGTGGTGATGCTCCATCCCTGCAGACACTCGTGGTCAGACTGGACGGGGCTCTGAGCATTGAGTGAGCTGTAGGTATCCCTGCTCATTGCAGTGGGGTTGGACTAGATGGCCTTTAAGGGCCTTTTCCAACTCAAATAATTCCATGTCTCTATGATTCTAATCTTAGCTGTTCATTACATCATGAAAAGTCCTGGTCTGATCCTCTCTTTTCATAGGAGGAGATGAGCAGCTGCCGCTGAGCAGCTCAGGCTGCCCCAGAGAAAGCCGTGCAGCAGGACCTGCTTTGCCACACCAAATCGTGCAGCAGGAAGAACCCCACGCAGCAAGAACTGTACGATCAAAACTCCTTGGATATAGAAGCTGAAAACACCCCACAGCACAAAAGCTTGGGAGCAGGAGAAAAGACTCATCCAGCGCCCCCGGGGGTCCCCAGGCTGCCACTGCCCTCCCCCTCCCAAGGGAAGAGACATTATGGTGCAAATGAGCCCACCGGGAAACCCACTTTTGTTTCCAAATTCCTCCCCTTTAGCCTCTGAATGCGGATGAGGATGAATGACCTGGCAGCAAAGGAATGGAGCGTTTATGGTAAAATCCCACCCGCTCGGTCTCCTTCAATGGGAACGGGGATTTTACGCACGCTGCAGCTGGGCTCGTGATGCGGGGGGTGCAGCCATCCTCACAAACTTCCTCACCCTGATCCGGAGTGGTCGGCCCGGTTGTAGGGAGTCCCACTCGTGCCTGGTCCTGCACCCTTCCAGCTCGCTCCGTTAGTTTTATCTCTGCTGGTACCAAACCAGTAGCACAACCAAGAAGGAACCGGCTGCGTTGGTGTTACAGCTCACTGTACTCTGAAAGATGAAACCAGGCTTTTTTGTTGAGTTTATTTTCTGCACTGGATGAATAAAACCCACCAGGGAAGTAAAGATGGTGAGCAACTAGTCAATCGTCCTCAAAGTACCTTTTTTCCCTCCCTCTTATTACAGGGAATCTGCATCCATTCTTTGCTGAGCTGCTAAACCAGTCTTGCAAGCTACACCAAGGAGCCACATCAGAAGACACGGCTTCAGATTCTGCTCCCGCTTACACTCGTGCAACCCCACTGCTGTATGGGGGGTGTGAGAGGTTCCCCAGAATGCAGAGCTTGAGTCAGCCTGTCCCAGGCTTGGGCCCCTGCCTTGGTTCACACCAAAGCCCAGCCTGGAGCCTGGTCACCTCAGCAGGGCTGAGTCAGGATGAGACACACATGGCATGGCTAATGGGATCCTGTGCCCTGACCCCAACAGGTGGACTCCTGCAGGCCAACCTCCCCTACTCTTACAGCTCCATATAAGCAGCACATAGAGCTTGTGCTCGGTTACAGCTGAAATGTGCTTTCTTGGTTTTCTCCCCTCCAGGCAAGACACCGTAGCCTTAACTTGGGCAAAAGTCCAATTTGAAATAATGAATGTAATTACCCTGTAAACACCTCGGTGGAAAATATTGGTAGAGCTAATTATACAGAGACGCAATGCTAAGTCATTTCCTAGTGCCTAGAATACAAATATTAATGTTTTCTCTTTGGGGATGTTGAGAAGATGACTTATCACTGCAGCCTAATGAGCTTGTAGGCTTTGCAGGCTGTCGCATTTGGTTTAAGGCAAAGGTTTCCCTGTGCTGATTTTAATATCCCATGTTGGCACTGTGTGGAACAACAGTAGGATGTGTAAAACGTGGCTTCATCTCTGCAAGGATGGGTGCTCCCCCATAGCCCTGCAAGCTGCCTGACAGGTATCGTCAGCCAGAGGAGAAGATACCAGTAAGAGCACAAGGCAAACTCATACAGGCACCTTGCTGAAACAGCTCCAACGAGGGCAGCCCTGGAAATCAAAACACCACCTTCTCTTAAGTCAGCATAGAATCTTTTAATACTTTACATTAAAAAAAACCTGCATACACAGTTCATAGATTTCTGTAAACATCATATACATCTCAGTTGTCGCCATGGCAAGTTCTTAAAAACAACAAAACAGTCTCAGTACCACTGTTAAGGGAAGGGAGAGAGAGGAAGGAAACAAACAAACAGGTAAAATCTGTTCTCTGAACCAGAGAAACGCTGCGCTATTTTCACCTGGGTCTGCTACCCAGTGAAAATAAGTTTTAAATAAACCTAAACTCTTTAATCTGCCCATTAATATTGAAGTCTGATGTACTCGATGCGTTAAGGAACAGTGCTTTCATCTTTTTTCCAAGGCAAAAAGAGATACAGTGATTTCCATTACTCGTGCCCAAGTCACAATTTACAACAAGGCCCAGATGAGGTTACCGAGGAAGAACGTTTCCAACGCCGCGGTGCTGAATGCAGATACAAACACATTGAGTAGCCAACAAAAATCCAACTTGTGCAAACTCACTTCAAAACAAACGTTTAAATAAATCCAAATCAATGCATTTGCAGAAGACAACATTTAAATGAAGGAGCAGGCACCGAGATCATCATATGGCAATAAGCGCTCCATCCCCCTCGCTCCCCTGCCCCCATCCACCAGGATGGAGCAGCCCAGCTTTACTTCCCAGCCTGGTGACTTCAGCAGCTGGAGACAATTCAAGGCTCGTGTCACCAGCAGGCATCGGTTGTGCTGGGCAAAGCGTTCCTTTGCACAATTAAAAGTCCCAGCAGGGCACCCCCTCCCCACCTCACTTTAAATAAGCACCCCCTGCACTACCCCGGTTTGCACAAGACAGAAAAGTAAGATATATACAGGCTTTGCTTGGGATGAGCCTCCCCTCCCAGTCCAGGTCGTCAAGGCCAACTTCGACAGCAGGTCAGGTTCAGGCCAGAACACCTGCAGGAGACATCAGGATGCCGCAAGCAGCCCGAAAGATGCAGCCTGCTCCCCAGCTCGCCTGAGGGGAGGCACATGCACACAGGAGGCAGAAGTCCCTTCGAGCATCTCAGCTCCACCGCTCTCCTCTTGCAAAAGAGAGGAGGCCGCCTGGGAGCCGGGAGCCGCAGGTGGTGGGCACAGGCAAAGAGCTGGGTGCAATGTTTGCTCAGTCCAGTCTCAGCAGCTTCTTGTTTAGAGTCTATTAACTTGAAGGAGCCAGTGACGGGAGAACGCTCCTCCCCACCCGATTCCCAAGACTCAGGGCATGCAATCCCCCCCCCCCCTCCCTCTGTCCCCACGGCTGAGCCAGCACAACCCTTTTCGGCTAAGGGAGCGTGCTCGTCCCTTAGTCCCCACCCCCATTCCCTGCAAGCCCCCAGCTGAGGGGACAGGCAGCTGCCGCGTGCATGCGTGCCCCAGCTCCTCTCCGCCTGCCAACAGGTGACCCAGGCGCCGTGCCCGGCGCCGCGCTCCAGCCGCGCCCTATAGGACCTTGCAGCAATTGATGCAGCCGTTCTGAGTGCCGTAGCGCTTCTGCAAGGCCGCCCGGGTGGCCGTTTCAAAGACCTCCCGGACACCCTCCTTGGTCTTGGCAGAGCACTCCAGGTAGTCGTAGGCCTGGATGCGGATGGCCATGGCGCGGCCATCCTCAGTGCGCACCGGCTCCTGCTTCATGCGGGCCAGCTCGTTGCGCACGTGCTCGTCGTTGCGCAGGTCTTTCTTGTTGGCCACCAGGATGATGGGGACGTTGGGGCAGAAGTGCTTCACTTCGGGCACCCACTTCTCCGGGATGTTCTCCAGAGAGTCCGGGCTGTCTACTGAGAAGCACATGAGGATCACGTCCGTATCTGGGTAGGAGAGAGGGCGCAGGCGGTCGTAGTCCTCCTGGCCGGCCGTGTCCCACAGGGCCAGCTCCACCTGCTTGCCGTCCACCTCGATGTCAGCCACGTAGTTCTCAAAGACGGTGGGCACATAAACCTCGGGGAACTCGTCCTTGCTGAAGACGATGAGAAGGCAGGTCTTGCCACAGGCTCCGTCCCCCACCACCACCAACTTCTTGCGGATGGCGGCCATGGCCAGGCTCGCCAAGCTGGCCTTGCCGTGCAGCAGGACGATGGCAGGGCCCTCCTCCCCGCGGCCGCCGCCTCCCGCTTCTTCTCGCTTCTCACAGGGCACCGTGGCGAGCCGGGGCCGCGCAGGCAGGATACCCGAGCAGGCGGGCTACCCGAGCAGGTGGGCTACCCGAGACGGCACCGCGTCTCCGTCCCCTGCCCCGGGGACACGATTCGGCCGCCGGTCCCGCCCGGCTCAGTCCAACTCCGCGAGGGAACCGCAGCAGCCGGCTCGGCCGTAAAGAAAGCCCGACCCCGCACCTCTCCGCGCCGCCAATGCCGCAAGCAGAACGCCGGCGCCGGTATTTAAAGGCTCTCCGACTTTCCTAATATAGCCAGCCAATGGGAAGGCAAGGAGTGAGGTCATCCCCGGCGGAGAGCGTCACGATTGGCCGAGCCCTGAGGGCGGGAGGCGGGGCGCGAGGAAGGAGGGGGCGGGCGGCGGGCCTGAGGGGAACCGCGCTGTGGGGCGGCTGAGAGCGGGTCGGGGGTGGGCTGGGGATGGGCCGGGGATGGGCCGGGGGTGCTGATAGTGTGGCTGGGCTGCGGTCAGGGCTGAGCTGTGGAGCTGAGGAGCCGGGCTGCGGGTTGGATGCTGGGTGCTGGGCTACCACGGGGGCTCTGCGGCAGGGCAGCCCCCGACGCGGCCCTCCTGAAGGCAGCTGTGCTCCTGAGGGGCGGGAAGCAGAGCAAGGCAGGAATCGCCTCCTGGACCCCAGCGGAGCTGAGGCGGGTTCGGGCGGTTTAACGCAAGAAAAGCCTTCGCTTTCGGACACTGTTAAACAACGCAGGGCTCGGCCCCGCTTCCCCTCCTTAGTGGAAACAGAACGCTTGAGAGTCTCTCCTGTGGTTTTTGGCCGGAAAAGGGCTGAGGAACTACTACTGGAGATGGCTGGGTGTGCGCCTGATCTTACTTGGCACCTTTCACACCTAATGAATTCAAAGCCAGGTTTGACAAAAGCCCGTGAAAGTGTGGCCACCCTTACCTTTCAGCTGTCAGCAGGCTCCGTTTCTGATTGCCATCATCCCTTTACATTTATCACTGCTCACAGCTGCAAACTCTTCTTCAGACAAATGTTCTTACAGTGAGAGCGGGGCTGGTCTCTTCTCACTGGTGACAGGTGACAGGACGAGGGGAAATGGCCTCAAGTTGCACCAGGTTAAGTTTAGGTTTGATATCAGGAAGCAGTTCTGTACAGAAAGGGTTGTTGAGCACTGGAACGGGCTCCTTGGGGAGGTGGTTGTGTCACCATCCCTGGATGTGTTTAAGAGCCGTTTGGATGTGGTGCTCAGGGACAGGATTTAGCAGAGGGTTGTTAGTGTGGTAAGGTTACGGTTGGACTCAATGATCTTTAAGGTCTTTTCCAACCCGAGCAATTCTGTGATGAAGCACAAGCAGCACGCAGCTATTTTCCCTGTACTATCACAAGCATCTGCACCCCTTCTAATGGGCAGCTGTCGTTCATTTGCTGCATAATGCAAATCTTCCTGCGTTTTGCTGTTTTCCAGTTACTCGGATCCCTTCGGAAGTGGCGGTCGTTCCTTTCGCCGGAGTTGGGTGCCCCCTGGTGGCCGCTCTGCTGCCGGCGATGCCCGGCCTGCTTCCCAGGCGGCTGCAGGAGAAGCTCCGGGTGCCCTACAGCTCGTGGGAGGTGCTGCTTAAAGATGCTTTTGAATTCGGTTTTATTCTTATTCCTTTTTATTCCCTACTCGCTGCAGGGAAGTTGAACCAGACGACCTTTAATGCTGCCTTCCGATTCAAACGACGATGAATCTGTGATTTGACTTTTGGGATGCATGAGGAGTCGTGGCTGAATATTTGATGTCCTTTCGTCAGCGCAGCGCTTCATTAAACAGAAGAAAAGAGCCACCCGAATGAGTAGTTATGTTGATCATCTCATCTGTGCTGCGCCATGAAAGGTAGGGAAATATGTAGCTTATTCATATCAAAGCACTCGGCTCTGTTGTTCACCTGGAGTGCTGCTAGCAATTATCCTTGTGCCTCAGTGTGCAGAAAGCAAACTGAAGCAGCCCTCATGCATGCTCCTTAACTCTTGTAGTCTTCAAGACAGGGTGGCCTTATCCAAACAGTCTGCTCATCCCAACTTCAAAGCTGTGCTCAGGAAATGCTCTGAGAAGCTCTGACTTCCCCAGGTCATACCCACAGAAGGGGTTCTTCTAATTGCAGGCACAGCTTCAGTTCTCAGTTATGGCGTGAGCCATAACTGCTTACCTAATTCAGTAGTAAAGTCTTCTGCACTGAAGCCAGTGGGCCCTAATTGAGACTTAAATACCTAATACCTGTTAATAATAGCCCGGGTTTCATAGTGTAAATTTGCTACATGGCACCTTTCCACTGTAGTGGATTTGGGCCATAAATATCAGAAAGCCTCATGACCAGTTTCCCCAGTCTGATTTTGCATGGAAGTTGCACTGTGTGGTACGTGCACTGAGCTACGTGCGACCAAGGACCTTTAATTTATATCTCTTCAGATATATATGCTTCTCTTCTCTGGAACATCCTCTTTTCAGCTCACACATAAAAGCATGAAAGGAGTCAGTTCTGAGAACAGTGGAGATCAGAAGCAGAACTGTACATGGGAATCCTTTCCTTTCCCTTGCTTAGACTGGGGAAAATAGGAATCAGAACAATGTTACAGTGCTGTGAGTGCAACAGAACTGCAGCAATCCTGGGACTGAACAGAATCACACAGAATCACAAGGTTGGAAAGGACCTACAAGATCATTTAGTCCAACCTTCCATTACCGTTGCTACCATACGCTGCTAAACCATATCTTGTAGCTCCTCATCCCGACAACACAGAGGATAATAACCTGTTTGAGTACTTAGGCTTCTTTCTTCAGGTGTTTACAGAGAGCAGAGATGGAAAACCTGGAAAGCAAAATATGAGAATAGGCTCTGGGATTAGGTGGCTTTCTTCTCGCCCAAGAGATTTCTTTACAGGACCAATTCTGCATTCAAGCATAGCTTGGTCTGGAAGGCTCTAAGAAGCGTAACCACTCTGTGTTGTAATTTTTTATGTTTCCTGACCAAATTTCCTTGATCTGCTAAGCTGTACTTCTTTAAGCAAACTGAAACTTCACTTCCAGTAATCCTCCAGTGTGCGGTCTCTAAGCAGAGAGTTTCTTTCTGCATGTTCTGCTGCACCACGTACATCTGTATGACTGATGAAGAGAGCATGAGCAGGAGAAAGAAGACACCACATCTTTGCTTTCATTACTTGTGCGGTGGTTTTGAGATTAAAACTCAGCCTTTTGGATTTGTTACTTGATCTAAAGCAATGAGCACTATTTCATTGCTGAGAAGACAATTTCAGCTGGTTACTGGAGATTGTTTCCATGTTATTCCTCCTCCCTGCTTTTTTTGCTAAGCAGATTTTCTAAATGGCATGTCTGTAACTCAGATAATTTATGTTCAAGTATAAATCTGCACCAAAAGCATGAAAGCTCAGTGGGGAAGGTGATCTTTCTCCTCTTTGTCAGTAAGCAGGCAAGTAAGTACGTTGCCTGCTGTGGCATAACATGCTGAGGGAGCCGTATGTGCCAATAATGGCAAACCGAGTCCTGCATGCTGCCTTGTACTGTAACGCTAGCAACAAGCATCCTGCAGTCCTCGTGCAAAGCTTCTCAGTAAGAGCTTCTTAAATACGAGCAGTTCATAGTCTAGCACTTGACTTGTTGCAAGTCGAAGCGAGTCCATTGCTTTCTAATGTCCCTGCTGAAAACCTGGGTTTAACTCTCAGATTCTTCTGTAATCAGTGCAGTCAGTCAGGAGGCCAGGCTGATCTACTTAGAAATTGGAATGCCAAGGCACAAAATGAGAACGTGAAGACCTGTGCATTTTTGCTTAGGGTAAAAGGGAAACACAAGTGAAAGCACACCACCCCAAGCAGGAAATGTGTTTATTATCCAAAAGAACTCTGCAGGACCCCACTGGCTGAAGCTCTTCTAGGATGAAAGTAAAGATGCCAGGATCAAATGACTTCCATTTGTCAAGTTTCTCTGACAAGATTATCAGACTTTCACTTGAATGGGACACAGGAAATATTGTCTGGCAGAGTAAAAGTACATCACCATAGAAATCTGATTGCCTTCTGGTCTCCGTTCTCTCAAATAGTGAAGCAAATAACACCCTCAGTTGAAGAACTTGTCTGTTGCTCTAAGATATAGATGCTCTGACTACCTAACTGTGCATCAGTAATTAAGTATCTGCAGCACCATTAACTGCTGAGACACAAAACTAATCCATCTCTGGTTCCCTTTATTCTCAGTTTTCAGTGGATGCAATCATCTTGCAGTCTTTGTCTACCAGGGGAACAGAGAATATAGGGGAAACGATTTGTTCAAAGCTCACAAGTTATCGGGAAATTCAGTTTCCTCTCTAGGGTTTAGGATAGTATCCGTAACACTAGACAGTTCTTTCTCTTTAGACAATCCAGATGATATATCTCATTTTGCTGCTTCAGGGATGATAAAACACTGGAAATGGCTGCCCAGAGAGACAGTGGTCTCTCCTTCCTTGTCAATATTCTAAGCTCAACCCCGATGGAGCACAATGATGGACCAGATCATCTCCAGAAATCCCTCCTTACCTCACCCCTTTCTTGATTCTGCGGTTCATTTCTGTGGCATGCCTCAGCAGGTCTGAAAATCTGAGGGTCCTGAGGGCCACGCTGACAGGTCTCCTTCTCTTTTACTCTCTCGTACCAGCAGCCCCAGCCCTTCAAAGCAGTTTGGCAGACTTAATACTGGAATGCTCACTCAGGATGAGTCCTTTGCAACAAGAATGAGGAAATTCCTAAAGCAGACGTGCTGTGATGTGTTTGTGAATGGCGTAACTTCCACTTTGTTACCAGTAAAGTAAGATTCTTTAAAAAGACAGTGTCATCGGGTTCTCTTTGTTGATTGGTTGGCTACATTAAGAAACACCAACCCATCCCTTTAAATACAGTGTTCACCATGACAGCATTTGACACTGTTCTCTGTAGGGCAGAAACAGTGACCTAAGGAATGTGATGTGGCAACAATATTTGAAGAAACCAGGTCTCATACAGAATATCAAGATAGAGAAGATTGATGCTGGAAATTACTATGCTGTAAGTCTAACACTTCTGTCTCATGTAGAATGTCCATGAAGAGAGACGTCCATATGACGAGAGAAAACACTTTCTTAACTCCCATATGACAGCTGATCGATGAGCGAAAGCAGCATGGACTTACACAGGACAACTGTCACCATTGGTAGTGTCCCACTAGCAGACAGTGGCAGGAAAAATGTAGACAGTTTGCATAGATGTTCAGTGTTGTATGTTCCATTTCATTTACAAAATCAAGGCATTCAGCGTAGAAAATGAAATCTGTTATGGACTGAATATTGACCATAAAAAGTGCTTGAGATGGTAGAACGGAACAGAAATCAAACCGTTCTGCCCCACAGTTCCTATTACTTTGGTGGCTACCAAGATTGAACTGAGGGATGATGAAGGTATCAGGAAGATATTATCTACTCAAGGCTATGAACCAATTAACACTATAGAAGGAAAAGCTTTAGCAGCCAGGATTGGGGCATATGCTTACCTGGAGTGTTCTGCCAAGACAAAAGAAGGTGTTGCTGCCATCCTGGAGATAATTAGCCGGTGTGCATTAAGTGAGAAAAAGAGGAGAAAGAAGCTCTGTAGGTCCTGCCAAATTTTGTAAGAGGCACAAACATTATTTTGGTTCTAGTTTTCATTACGTGGAATGTGAGTAGATGTCTTTGATGCCGTTGTGTGGGTGCTATAAGGGCTGCTTTTATGGTACAGGATGAAAAAAAACATTTATGTAGATGGAAAGTCTGCAGTCTCCCACTTGAAATGTTGGATTTGTTTCCCTCTCCAATGCAGGCTGAAGAACACAGTTCCAGGTTTGAGCTGAGCACCAGTCTTGAGAAATGGAAATGAACGAGTTACGGTTCTTCACAGAGTTGTCTTGGTCAAGGGAGATATACACAAACTAGCACAACCATGACTGCATGGACTTCAGTGAATCTCATCATGACTTCCTGGTAGCAAGGCTTGGTGGCAAGCAGCTGTGCTGAAAAGGTTTGCTAGTACGCACTCCCTTCCATACATTTCCTTGAAGGATGCCCTCAGGGAACAGTCACTGCACAGACACTCACATACACATGTATCCAGTAGTCTGCTGTGCTAATAGGAGTGGCTTTCTGACTGGAAGAACAGGTCTAACTTTTCCCAGGATTCATTCATAGATCTGCCCTGGCTTGATTCCATAAATGCATTAGGGATGCAAAGTTTGGTATAGGGTGCAATGAAGGCAGTGCTTTGTACTTCTTCATGCACAGGTAAATCAGTTTGCCCAAGGAACTGGGATAAAGCAGCCTGGCTCTGAGTTAAATCCCTTTCTTGACAGAATTCTTACCTTAAAATGAGAGAGGCAAGGAGACCTGACTTTGGTGTCTAAAATTCTTTCAAATTGGTTTGAGTGTATCTTAAATCTTCCTGTATCTTAAGTCTTCCTAAAATCTTTCCTTTTAAGTCTTAGCACTTGCAGACTGAAGACATGAAGTAAAGGGAATGCCAACAGTTACGTTCTCTGCTTTGCAAGTCATTGACAATTTGGAAAGAGACTAAAACATGCTGTCAACCTGAGCAGAGAATCTCAGGGAAGCACAGAAACGAGGCAAGATGGAAAGACTTTGGGTGCATCTCCATACTCCAAAACCCCATTTGCTGCCCAAGGAACTGATTTACAGACTGACATTAAATGTGCAAGTCTGGGAGATAGAAAATAATGTAACTGTGGGATTTGGAGACAGATGCTATAACAGTAAATGAACATAAAAAAGTTCAAAGTCCTGATAAAGGGACGGGGCTAATTGAGCATAACTGTTGTGAACTGGGAGAATAGGGAAGTGCAATACTTTCTTTTGCTGACTTACCTAGTGGTGGTTTCATCACTCAGCAGCTTGTCTAAGGCTTCCCAGGGGAAAACAAAGCAAGACTAAACACAGAACGTTACACTGATTATGCAACCTGCAGCTGTACCCCCAGCAAACCAGATTTCCCAGGTGACAGACCTAGTAAAATACACACTTCATACTTTTCTTGCCCATTCTTCCCACCAGCATTTGCCTGTTGATGGTAACACGGATAGAAATACCAGAGTTGGCCAGGTATTACTGAGTGGGTTCCTGCTGCTGTTTAGTAGTAGGTTTGAGTAACAAATGTTTGAAGGATGATGCTTTACCTTTCCAAGGAATCTCTGAGCGCTTTTTAACTTGAATTACAAATCTCCCTCTTGGTGATAAAAAAAAAGTGTTATTTCCATTTTCTAAACTGAGAAACTTTGTTGCCTAAAGTAAGTGTGAACCATCTACTGCCTGGAGTTCCTCTTTTCCTTTACTCGTTTTCTTCACGTTTCCCTCCAGAGACATTTTTTCACCTCAATTTCTTCCCCTCTCTGTAATAATCCCCTCTATGCAACTTGATATTGTTTTCCCCTTCCTCCTTGGATGTGTGTTCTTTACATAAGTGCTCTACAGATTCAGGTAATGACATACATTAGTACATTTTAAAGAGCTGTATTTAACTAGATAGGTTTAAATTGTTATTTCCATTTTATACATGTATGCGTGGGTGAGGAGGATTAGTCTGCAGGTAGGTTAAAGAACGCAGGTGTCTTGTGTGCTTCTGATGTGGGCTATTAGACTGGAGAAAGACTGTTTTGCTGAGCACTGTCTTGGAAAGCACAACCACTTCAGTGAATCTGAAGTCACTCTGCATGTTTGTTAGTAGGACACGGGTCAGCCTATTGGCTAAAGTTGGATTTCAATCCAAGAAAATATGTGTTTTTTTTTCTTGAGAAGGGTGCTTTGCTCAAGAAAAGAGTAACTAGTCAGTGGCTCTACGTCCAAGTGGAGGTGAGTCCCACGTGGTGTCCTTCTGGGGTCCATCTTTGGGTGGTGTCCTTCAGCACCTTTATCAATGACCATGGCAGTGGGATCCAGTGTTTCCTCCGTAGGTTTGATGAAGACGCCGAGCAGAGTGGTGCAGTTGGTACAACAGAAGGAAGGGATGGCATCCAGATGGACCTGGACAGGCTTGAAAAGCGAGCCCAAATGAACATAATGTGGTTCAACAAGGCCAAGTGCAAGATGTTACACTTGGGTCAGAGCAATCCTGGAGCAACTCTCCTATGAAGAAAGGTTGAGATTGAGGGAGATGGGCTTGTTCAGCATGGGGAAGAGAAGGCTTTGGGGAGAACTCATAGCAGCCTTCCAGTACTTGAAGGGAGCTTATAAGGGAGCTCTTCTCTTCTGCAGGGTGACGTGTTGAGAGCACACCCGCACAGTGCACACTGCAGGGCCTTGGAAAGAAGGAAAGATGGAAATAACAAGAAGCCCATGTGTTATCTCCTGTTGGTAGGCTGCTCATTGCTTGTTTCTGGGATGGACTGGAAGGAGGGCAACACGTCTTGCTAGCAAGACCATTCTCCATTTAATATTAATTTCCTGTGTAAATATTAGGCCTTTCTAGTAGCCAATTTACCAGCCTACCTTTGCCACTTAATTGAATTCATTGCCTGAGACGTACAGCATCTTTTTCAAATAACTCATCAGCTTGCAGTGTTTCTACTCAGTCACTCCCAGAATGACAGACTGAGACCAGAGCCTGCGCTTCGTTATTGTTCTGTGATAGAAATAAGGCGCTGGATTGTGGTGTTCCCTCAAAGCAGCTTAGAGGAGCATGTAAAAAGGCAGAAGGACTGGAACTTTATTTGACAGAACTAAATTATAAGAACCATTAAGGCCTTAAATCCTCCTTGTTCAGCTTCATTGCTGCTCGTGGACATGTGCCTCACTAAAACTCCTTTCTCGCAGCTGATGTGGCACGCAGCTGACATTGAAGTCTCACACCAAGGGTTCACGGGGCTTTTTCAGTCACACTGTTTTCAGCCTCTCGCTGCCCTTTATGCTGTAAGCGTTTCTGATTGATCCGGTATTTCCCAAAGGGGAGGGGTGGAGGCAGGACTTGGTGGCCAACAGATTTTCAACTCTTCTGCAGAGCAGAGCTTGAAGCCTGTGCTCAGTTCCCAAACAGATGCTTCCTGCCAGCTGCCTCCTGTGTCAATGAGACCCCATCTGGGGTGACTGTCTGCACACCCCTTGGGCTGTGCCTTTGAGGACGCAGACTGGCAGAGGCACATCCGATCCATGAATCACCACTGGCTGCCTTCTGAGTAGTTCAGTGCAACTGGGAGCAACTCTGTTAGCTCAGGTGTGTCTGAGCCAGGCTGTCACAAGGCGGATGTGCCTCGGCGCTAAGGGGGATTTAGCTGCCACTCATCATCCAAATTCGAAAGGGAGTTTGCAAGCCTGAAGGCATTAAAAAGAACAATCTTCTCTATTCAAATCCTTTCTCTCAAGTGTCTGGGGTCTGTGCAGAGACTATCTACCCTGGGCTCAAACCCAGCTGCTACCCAAGAGAGCCTGTTGTTACGGCCTGCTGAACCCAGCAGCCCAACAGAGGTGAGGCTGCTGCAACTCTCTGCCCCAGGTCCAGCTGTCAGTGAGGCTGAGTGTGTTCTCCGATGCTCACAGACATGCATCATCAACACATATATGTATGTGTATAGACCATAGAATCATTAAATCATTTGAGTTAGAAGGGACCCTTAAAGGCCATCTAGTCCAACTCCCTGCAATGAGCAGGGACACCTACAGCTCCATCAGTGCTCAGAGCCCCGTCCAGCCTGACTCCGAGTGTCTGCAGGGATGGGGCATCCACCACCTCTCTGGGCAGCCTGTGCCAGTGCCTCACTGCCCTTACTGTAAAAATCCTCTTCCTTATATTCAGTCTAAATCTCCCCTCTTTTAGTTTCCAGCCATTTCCCCTTGTCCTGTCACAACACACCCTGCTGAAGAGTCCGTTTTCTTCTTTCTTACAGCCCCTTTACATACTGAAGGACCACTATTAGATCTCCCCAGAGCCTTCTTTTCACCAAGCTGGGCAGCCCCAGCTCTCTCAGGTTCCTCCCTCCTTTCACTGTGCCTGTGGGCTGAGCGATGCTCCCTCACCTCCATGGGGAGACACTGCAGGGTCTGCCTGCTGCCGCATCACTGACATGTGCTTGCCACCACTTACCCCTGGAAGGAAATGAAATGTGGCTGTGTTTAAGGCTTTTGGCAGGAAGAGTCTACATAAACATTTATCAGCAACCACGTGGAGAAGAGCTTGCTAATAAAAATGCACCTTTCGGAAGGCTCTCTGACTACCATTTTTCTGCAGGAGGGTATATTTAAATTAATGCTGCACAGAAGCACTCCTTGGCTATTAAAAATGATGATGGCTCCAGGTACATTTCCAGTGACCTGCTGTTAACACAGTACATTCTGCATTAGTACTGAACTACCAGCATTTGATGGTGCTCTGAAACATGAGAGAGGATGCTCAGACCTTTCCCTTCACCTCAGTGAATGAGCACTCTGGCTTCTCCCCGCACAAATTGAGCTTAAGTCCCACAAGAACTGGTCAGCCCCTGCCATGCCACACCAGTGCTCCAACCTTCAGCAAGATTCATGGGCACCCAGACAAGGCCCAAGCAAAGGGCTCAGCAATGAGTGGCATTCAGCATCTCCAAACCAGACTCGTTATTTTCCTCTTCTACAACCCAGACACCTTGATTGCCATCACCAGACAGACTTGGATTTGTAAGTAGACAGATATTAGAAGGAATATCCTGGTAAGAAAGAGAAAGTTGTGGAGTATGATGGTCACTCCTGGGCCACACCGCACTACAGAAACATGGGCGTACTGGAGACAGTCCAATGGAGAGCCATCGGGATGATCAGGGGAATGAGCCCCTCTGCTATGGGGGGATGCTGGGACAGATGAGGCTGTCGGAGTTCAAGGAGAGTTTGGACAATGCTTTCAGACATGATCCGAATTTTGGGTGGTCCCGTGTGAAGGCAGGAGTCGGGTTTTATGATCCTTAAGGGAGTTTGCAAGCAAGAAGAGGACCCGATAGTCTGATAGTGATAGGACAAGGGGGAATGGCTTTACACTAGAAGAGGGGAGCTTTAGGTTAGATGTTAGGATGATACAGATGGTGGGTGGCAGCCAGCCCATGGCAGGCATTGGAGCTCAATGATCTTTAAGGCCCCCTCCAACCCAAGCCATCCTATGATTCCTATGATCCTTATGGGTTCCTTCCAGGTCAAAGAGCTCAGGGTCACCCCCTGCTCACTGTGGCTCACCAGGAGCCTCCTACCCAGTGCAGAACCTGATCCTGGCATTCAGCCTGCCCTGCTAACTACGCTACAAATTAGCATCGTACATAAATGTTATTTATTTCTAATTAATTATTAAGGCGGTATGTAACAGCGCTCGAGAAAGATCATATTGGTATGTATCTGGCTGCAACACAACCCTCCCTAAATCATGCTGAAAGCTGATTTCCCTCCTGCTATACAGCAAATTATGTCAGGCTTAGTGCTGGTACATAAGGAGAAAATTTGTTACCCTTCTGGAAAATCAATGGGCTCTTGGCAAACTGGGTCGGGAGCTGTTAATCATCCTGAAGGCACCATCTGCCCATGTGCCAAGGCACAACGGGAGAGCCACAGCACAGCCCGCAGGAGGGCAAAACGCAGAGAGGACCTTCCCTGCAGAGCAAGGGTGGGCTGGGGAGCCTGCAGCCAAAGCCAGGGAGCGCGGCTGGGTTGGCAGAGGGCACAGCTGAGGCTGAAGGCCTGGGGATGCGTTGGGGAGCAGCTGGTGCTGGCCAGTGTGGCCTGCCGGGCTGGAGCAGTCTGACTGCTGGTCCTGGGGAGGGGACCCTCCTGCCATCACTTGTGGCTTCTGCGTCTTATCTTCTGTGTCTCATCCAAACCCAAACCCAGCTGGGGGTCTCCAGAAAGCCACACCAGCCCCAAAGAGCCGTCTGGTGACAGCCGGGAGCAAACGGCAGTGACCAGTTTGTTCCTGCTCAATATTAATCAGCACTTCTCTGATCCCCAGCCGTGTCTTTGTCTGTGGGACATCATCTGCGAGGTTCAGAAAGCAGCAGGAATTAATTCAGCTTGAGAGCGTTGGATGACTCAGATTGCTGTGAAAACACCCCGGAGCAGGAATGAGAGGTGGGGTAAATTCCCCCATGGGGTGGCTCTCAATGGACTTTAGCTGAGGATACATTTAATTCGCAGGAGTGAAGAAAATGTTATTTATACTTTCTAAGCAGCGTTTTAATATGAAATATTCAAATAGGTAATCGGGAGATTCTCAGTGGGTTGCACTTATTGAAAGAGGTTTTGATTTAAATTCCTCAGCCTTGGAGTCCCAGGCACATTTCTTTTTCCCCGACCGAATTCCCAAGCTGGATTTTCCTATTGCTCTAATGTATGAAAATCAGATTTCTCTGAATAAACATAGCAGATGACACAGCGCTGATATTTAGGTGCAACCCACCCCGTGCTCCTGCTGGGGAGTGTCTGGAAAAGCAGGATGCAGCTGTCAGGAGCGCCTTGATGAGCCTACAACAGCAGAAGGCTTCTGGTGCAGCTCCCGGGGATGGCCCCGAGTTATAAGAGCCCCTCGGGCTCCTCTAAATGTGCTGCCTGCCTGGGAGAGAAGATTGAAGGGAAGGATTTAAAATGCTGAGCCACACAGGCTGCTGCTTCGGCTCTCAGTGCAGCGGTATTTCATTGCAATCAATAAACAGCTCATCATAATTTCTGGCATAAAGCAGAGCGGCTGTAAGGAAAACAGGTTTCTTCCTCACCCCCTTCCTCTGCTTTCTGTAGGCTGCGAAGCATCACTGTAGATAAATGCCCCAGGGCTTCGGTGTTTTAAGAGGGAGACGTGGGGCAGGGGCTGCAGGAGGGCAGCAGGTTGGGCCATCTCAAGGCAAGGTCTCGTGCTGGAAGTCACAGCTGGATCCCATTTGCTCCCCTCAGCCTGCTCAAGTTGAAGCTTTGTGCTTCAAGTGTGGCAGATAACCATTGGGTTAGGGTTCCTTGTTTGGTGACTGGCTGTTCCTCCGCACCCAGGCATGGCTGTGTCCTCCACCTTCTCATAGAAGCATCATATCACAGAATCACAGGGCAGCTTGGGTTGGAAGGGACCCCGAGGATCATCAAGTTCCAGCCGTCCTGCCACAGGCAGGGCCACCGACCTCCAGATCTGGCACTAACCCAGGCTGCACAGGGCATCATCCAACTTCATCTTGAACACCTCCAGGGTGTTGCTCCTGTAACGCACTGTAACTCTGGAGCATTCACTGCTCAGATGAATAGCAAAGAACCAGCACCATTACCAGCTGCTACTGATCACCATGCTTGTAGTTTTCCAGGGCCTTCCTGCAGTAGGGCTGTGCCGTCAGGCCTGCCCTGCTGCCTGCCACAGGCGAGGGGGAGAGATGGATGCTGCCGAGGGCTCCATCAGATGTCTGCCACTGCCATCTGCTGGATTGCACTCCTACAAATACATCTGTATGGCTCCCAGCTGCCAGAACAACACCCTGAGCTCCGGTGTCTTTTGCATTGCAAAGCTTTTCTGCACAGAGTAAGCTGGATGAGGGAGGGGGAGCAGGCAGAGGGCAGGAGGAGGAAGGCTGGGGCAGGAGAGATGCTGAAGGAGGCTGCCTGGGAGACAAGCCCAGCTTGTCCTCTTAAGAGAAATGCTCCAGCACTCTGTTCATCCTCGTGGCCATCCTCTGGGCCCTCTCCAACAGTTCCACATCCCCACACCTGGACACACTACTCCAGATGGGGCACCATGAGGGCAGAGGGGGACAATCCCATCCTCTCCCTGCTGCCTTCTCTCTGTCCGTGCAGCCCAGCATACCACTGGCCTTCCAGGCAGCAAGAGCACCCTACCGGCTCCTGCCCAGCTTTTCATCCACCAAAGCCCATAGGTCCTTCTCCTCAGGACAGCTCTCAATCCTTTCATCACTCAGCCTGTATTTGTGCTTGGGATCTTGCATTTGGCCCTGTTGAACTTCATGAGGTTTGCACAGGGTGGCTGTGAATGGCATCCCTTCATCCCTCCAGCATACTGGCTGCACCACTCTGCTTGGTCTCATCTACAGACTTGTTGAGGGTGCACTCTGTCCCACTGTCCGTGTCACCAACTAAGAAGTTAAGTAGTGCCATTCTCCATGCTGAGCCCTGAGGAATGCTGATTGCAACTTGAGTGTGACCACTCAGTGGGTCGTGCTCTGAAAGACAGGCCGGAATGCAAAAACAGAGAGGAAAGGGGCACCTGAAGCAATCTTTACTCCAACACTTCTGAGCTTCTGAGCATGCATCTTTGCTTCTTAGGTGTTGTTGATGTCTGTTTATACATAGGTAATTCTGACGCCAAGATTTGTGCACACAGAAATGCTCTTTCCATCTACTTCTCATTTTCCCGTTCCTCTGCTCACTCATTGACCGCCATCTCACAGTACAAAGACCAGAGCACAGCCCATGAAATTAAACAGTAGGAACTGATGACCAACCTTTAGAAGACAAGGATGGCCGTTTATCTGCCACACACTCAAGCCGTACTTTTGCTGCTTAAAGGACAAATTTGAGATGGTTGCTGGATCCTCAGAACAGAGGGGCTGTTGCATTACCTTTGGTCTCACTGCTTGCTCGTAACCTTGAGACCACCCATTTATTTTACAGCCCTGGGTCTCAATCTGTTTTTAGCAAAGATCACTCCCTCGTGTGGATTGAGTCCCATACATAAAGACCCTGATGACGTTCAACTAACTATTCAACAATGTGAGAGATTGAGCTCCCCCTAAGCTGCTAAGCTGACTCATCCCAATGGGTTGACTTATCACAGCCCGCCCAATGTTAATACCAGCATCAGTTGTACAAAATCAGGGCTTGCCGTCACCTGTCCCCGAGCCAGCTGAAGCTCCCAGAAGCATGGAGCTATGTTGCAAGCTAAGACTAGCTTGACATCTGGCCAGCTGCAAGAGTTGAGCCTGAGTGATGTGACAGAATGTGCTCTTAGCAAACCTGTGGATGGCAGTGGGTTAGAGGGTGGCTGGCTGGCATGCCAAGCAGCAGAACTTCAGTGCAGAGGCAAATGGAGGGCAATGCTGACACTCGTGTTTTCCTCAGAGCCCAGAAGGAAGGGGCTAAGCACAGGCCCCAGGACCTGGAGCTCCTGGGCAGACCACGGGGATCTCACAGCGTGCACCCAAATGAAGCCATAGGGCTCTGCCTGACAGCTTGTCTGTCTCAGGCTGTAATACTGAACAGCAGGGATGCGCTGCCTCTTTCTGAGGCAGCAAACATCCAGCAAAGGAAAGAGAAATTCTGATTTGCATGTGCTGGCATTGAAATAAATAAGCAAACGTTTTGCAAAATGAGCGTACGCACAAATAACCGCCCACACGTGTATTGAAACCTCCCATCCAAGGAGAGATGAGCCCGGCGCTGGTTGTTGGCTGGTCCGAATTCTATGGAATTCTTTTTCAGGTGTGCAAAAAAGAAAGAAGGATGTTGACTCACTCCATTTCAATGTCCATTTTATTGTAATCACCTCACCGTTCTGTGAGCTTTCAGCATCCTGCTTTGGCACTACAAGCACCCGTGCTTGTAAACGCTAGGCAACATAAATAAAATCTCATTACAGTAATATCTACAGAAAATGAAGTCGGTGCAAAATATGATACCTGCAGCTTCTCAGCTTCCCTATATTCATACATAAGCCGGTAATAAAGGCTGCCTATCCAAAGTGCAGAATCTGTTTGCACAGAGAGAAATGGATGGGGGAAATGATGTTTGACTGGACCTTGGGAGAAACATTCACGTCTCCTGAGTGACCTCGAGGGAACCACCCAGTCCATCCTTTGATCTATTCATCACCCACAGGATCCTGTGCATCTACAATATGCAACAGTGGCAATAACTCCTCTCCCACAAGAACTACATGCAGACGAGACAACCCTAATTTTACTGAAGTATGCAATGATAACTGGCCAAACCCATACAAGTATGTTCTGAGACAGAGAAAGGACTGTTGTGACTGCACCTGAGGCTGGAAGGAAGAAGGGAAAACCACACTCCCAGAGGGGATACCTGAGCAGACAGGGTTGTTTTGCTGTGAGCATGTGTGCCCATGTTTTATTTAGTGGAGAAGCACCGTGGTCACAGTGGGCAGAGCTAGGTGAAAATAGCTACAGGCACTGCCAAGAATGGCTTAAGGACTGCAGGATTACTGCAGGATTAATACCTCCCTGTCAGTCTCCTATTGCCCGATGCTTTGAAATGTGAGAGCTGCAGTTTAGATCTGCTCAGGATGGACAGCTGAAAAACACACATTTCTTTGGAATCTGTGGGAAATCTGCTGAGTCAAAGCCGAAAATGAGAAAAACAACTGCTCAGATTTTAAGGAATGGTGAGAAATGATGGGTCCGGTCCCTTCCAGCTGAAACCTTTTGGTGGCACTTTAATTCTATTCATTCTCCCTTACAGAAGACTGCTTTCTGAACCTTGAAAACCAAAGAGTCGGAATAAGCGAGGAAGGACCGCAGCCATACGCTGGGGGGACATTAATTCAGTTCACATCCCTAAAGGTCGGAGCAACTTCCAGGAACAGCTGGAGATGCAAAGTGACCCTCTGTAAGAAGCGGGGGTGGCACTTGAAGCGAACCAGGGGGAAGTAAAGGACAATACCGCTGAGAACGAACAGGACGACATAGAGAATCTCAATCTGGGGCTGATCGATGATTGGAGCTAACACCAGGTACACGGCTGCCATCAGCACGATGATGGGGATGACGATCGGGACCTGTGAAAGCAGAATGTAAAGACTCATGTAACCCTTGGCCAGCGTGGCTATGGACAGCCCTGAATCTTGTGCAGAAAGCTTTTTAGATGAAATCCTGCTGCAGCCCGAGGTATTATCCAGAAATCACAGTTAATCCAGGCATCGCGCTTCCCAGATCACTGCTCCCATGAGGCTGAACAGCTCTTCAAGAGCTACTCCGCATGCCCTAACCCCTGGTCTTCCCTGCCCTCCCAGACCTGAAGATGCAGACAGCTGCTTTGGTGCTAGATTTTCCCTTGCTCTTCAGACCACTTTGCATCCAAAACCTGAGCTATAGACAGAATCCACATCGATGTACACTAATTGAGTCTTAACACCCTTGAGCCAAAAGGTTTCTTCACGTGTTTGCAGACAGGTGGACAGGGAGTCTCAGAGACTATTAAATAACATTATAGAATCACCTGCTGCCTGGAGGAACGCCAGGAAACCCAAGAGGAAGCCTCAACTCATGACAGCAGGAGAGAAAGCAGATAACTCCTTGTGTCTTTCCACTGAGCTAATTAGTGGGGGAGCAAACCTGTCCCCTGGCCCTGCCAGAAGACTTGAGCCATTCTGGCCATGCCTTTTTCTCTTAGGGAAGGCTCTCATATCTGGGCCGTCTAGTCCAACCATTAGCCCACCACCACCATGCCCACTAACCATGTCCCTCAGTAGCACATCAACCCTTTTCTTGAATAGCTCCAGGGGACTCCACCGGGCAGCCTGTGCACAGTATGAGAAAATCACACAGAATCTGTAAGCAACAAACCCCAGTGCTTTCTCGTTCCTCAGAATGCTATCTTATTCGTTTGGATGGTCAAGGAAAAGGGTTAGTGGGTTCTATGTCATTACTTCACCTTGTAAGCTCTTGGCAGGTCAGGTTTCTTGATTTTTAAATACAGAAGACCAGAAATAGTCATGCCATAGAAAAACCACGTAATAAAACTGGAAAGAAAAAAAAAGCATTACATTTGGGGTGAGATCAGCCAACAACGTCAGACCCATTTCGCATGTCCCAAGTCTACATATCTTCAATTAAAGAGGATAATATTGATATAAATTTAGTAGTCCTTGCATTCGTTTCCTTTCCAGCACAAATAATGAGAAACTCAGAATGATCTGAATGTGAACCCATTTCAATATGAGGATGAATCACATCCAGTTAAGTATTCATTCAGAAGCGTTCGTGCGTTGCAGAGATCCTGGTTCTTAAGTTCTTCTCTCCTCCTCCCTCATCAGCATTGGTCAGGAAGCAATATCTCACGTTCAAAACAGTATTAAAAGAAAATACCTCCCCAGAACGTCAACACCCAGCACCCAGCAGAGAGAAAGGCTGAGCCTACCTGAAATAGGTCACAATGCTGGTGAAGTTCCCTGAGATTATCATTATAAACGACATCGCAGATGTGAACAGCAGCGCAGGGGAAGGCGTGAGGCATCGCACGTGGGCCATGGACAAGATGTCAGGCTGCAAGCCAAGCAGAACGTTGTGTTGTCATGTTGTGGATGTGGGGGATTATTGCTCATCCCTACAGCTGATGGGGGCAGTTCTGCCTGCAGCCACATCCACTCTTACTCATCATGTAAGCACCATGATATAAAAGCTGTTCAGCTGTGAGGAATGTAAACATGAAAACCCTCCCCCCCACCCAGCAAGGACATTTTGTGTCTCTCTGATTTCACAACACATTTGCTGGGTTTAGACAGACAAGATGAGGTTTTCAAGCTCCCAGTGTGACAGATGAAGACTGAGTCAAATCGGAGCTTTCCTGACTGTCACCAGGAAACCAGCCTGGCCTTGTCACAGTCCCACTCTCCTGCCCTCTGTCACATGGCTCTGAGACTCTCCCAGCTCCAAGTGGAAAAGCAGATGACTGTTCCCAAAATACACTTTCAACAAATGCAAAGGAAGATTAGTTCCAGGGCATGGAGAGAATGGTAGGCTTCTTTACTTCTTGGTTCATTGGGAATGTCTGATAGAAAGTTTGTTGATTTTTTTATTATTCTTTTTTTCAGTTTTTATTCTTATTTTTACTGTCATGCACGTTGTTCTGCTAGGGCTCATTCTGAGAAAAAGACTGAGCAAGAGGTCAGCTCTTAAGTCTGATATGGTGAAATTCAGGCTGTGAACTGCTCGTCACAGAGCTTGCCTCAATGCAACAGATGCTGCCATAGAATCACTGAATACTTAAGGTTGGTAAAAACTACTAAGGTCATCCATCAGCAGTATGACCCACAGAACCATGTCCCTCAATACCACATCTATCTGTGTGTTTCTTGAACATCTCCAGGGACAGAGACTCCCCCACCTCCCTGGGCAGCCTGTGCCACTGCATCACCACTCCTTCTGAGAACAGATGTTTCCTAATACCCAACCTGAACCTCCCCTGGCACAACTTGAGGCCATTCCCTCTTGTTCTGTAGCTGTTACCTGGGAGGAGAGGCCAAGACCCACCTCACCCCAGCCTCCTTTCAGGGAGTTATGGAGAGCCATAAGGTCTCCCTTGAGGCTCCTCTTCCCCAGACTGAACAATTCCAGAGAGCACCACCACTAAGGGAAGACACCAGTTCAGACACCACCACCAACATGGTCATTTATATACGTAAAATATTCCCTCCAGTGCCAAAGGAGCAGATGCAGAGTGGTACCCTTTGCCCCTGTGAAGAAATGCTGGATGGTGTGGGGAGGAAGAAGCAAAGCAGCAGCAAGCTCCAAGGGAGCACTTCAAAACAGAGGAGGTTGAATGCAGCACAGCTCAAGCCCTGAAAGTGGATCCAACTTCCAGATGTAGCAGAAGTATGCAGATGTGTGTATGTGTAACTTATATGTTGTATACATGTGTTTGTGTATGTGTGAACCTAGTGGGAACATACGCTCAACCTTACTTTCAGTTGGAGCTGGGTTGTGGAGCTGTGGCAGCCTGGCCACTGTTAGGCCACTGGATCCAGCTGTACCCAACAAGACTAATTAGAAAACTCACCTAAGGAAGTCTCGAGCATCAGTGCCGCCTTGCAATTGCTATCAAGAATATAATGTTATTCAAAGCAAACCAGACCTTTTTGATTCCTTACCATATGACCTTCCCTTGCAGCGATGTAGCACACGCGGCCTCCGCTAAAGAACGTGCCATTGGATGAGCCAAACGTAGACAGTGCCACTGACAGGGAGATGAGCCATGCCCAGCCAGCCAGGACTTTGTTCCTGAGGTGGGAAAGAATTCATTGCATAACATCCAGCTTGCGAGTACACCAGATATTCATCCTAGAACCCAACGTGTCTCTTCATTCCATTATTCTCATTGAACGTGTTTTTTCCAAGCTTTTCTACTGATTGAAAGCCTTCTCCCCACTCCCAAAGTATTCAGTTACTAAGAACTTTGTCTTGTTCAGAACAGGCAACTTTTCTTCCTGCCTGGTATATTTCCACTTTAATCTGTCTGCACCGCTTCAAGGGTGGACAAAGCTGTCAAACATACAACACAAAACTCACTGTTGCATGATTCCAGCAGATACTGCATTTACAGCCAACTGCATAAGAATGGAGAATGCAGAAAGACTGTTATCAGCATTTGAATTGTATGGCATTAAGCCACACGTACCCCTTTCCAGTATCACTCATCCCAAAAGTTCAACAATCAACAGCTGGGCTTCCCAAAATTATGGCAGTTGCTCCCGTGCCACAGTAACTTCACAGTTTACAACTTTATAGTTAATAGTTTACAAACGTAGTTTAGAACTGTACTATCAGGGTTACAGGCCTTCAGGATTTGGGTTATTAAGCTATTTGCCACAGCCATTTCCTTTTCTCAAGAGGAATCAGAATCTGAGCGCCTCCTCGGATAGCAAAACTCCATCACTTTGAGTCAACAGTGTTTCCCCCTAGCATTCTTCTTTGAACAGGTCACAAAGCCTCACTAAACTGCAGCCTCATTAACTTTCTCTGTACTTCCTTTCTCACTATTCCCAGTTAACAACCAATTTGTGAGCTCCCTCTTTATCTAAAGAAGAGCTACAAGGAAGAAGAGGACAGACTCATTAGCAGGGTCTGTGGCCATAGGACTGGGGGAAATGGTTTCAAGCTTAAATAAGGTAGATTTATGTTGTATTTAAGGAAAAAATCTTTTACAGGGAGGGTGATGAGGCACTGGAACAGGTTGCCCAGAGATGTGGTTGATGCTCCAACCTTGGAGATGTTCAAGGTCAGACCGGAGCAACCCCTGAGCAACCTGATCTAGCTGTGGATGTCCCTGTTAATTGTGGGGGAGTTGGACAAGATGGCTTTTAAAGGGTCCTTCCAACTATAAGGATTCTATGATTCTTACAGAGGAATAAATGCACTTAAGTGTGATGGGTCCTCCTCTGGCTTCTTTATGCCTCTCATCTCCTTCCTCAATGGCTAAAATGGCTGCACCTCCTGCCACCAACAACAGGGAGCACACCATGTCCTCGGGGCTTCAGGGTGCTGCTGAGCTTCCTGTACTTCTTCTTAGTTGTGCTTTTGGGGTGAAAAGGTGAATCAGGAAGGAAAAGGAGATGTCTCAAAAAGGAGGGAGCTCACAAATTCATTGCTAATTGGGAGTGGTGAGAAAAGAAGTGTAGAGAAAGTTCATGAGCCTGCAGTTAAGTCAGGCTTTGTAACCTCTGCAAACAAAGCACTGGACCTTCATAAGCCCTTGTTTGTAATGACATGAAATGCTGTTAGAGAACACATCTGGCAAGAGCTCATGTAGATCTTCAAACTGAAGATGTGAAATGCACACAGAGGCAAGGCTGCTGCTGACTTTTTAGGGAGAGAACGAGCAGCAACATAACCTCTGATATAATGTGTCGTGGTTTCTGCCAGACAGCTCACTGGGGAGATCATGGATTCTGTCCTAGAAATACTTAGACTGAAGTTGGGTGTGCTGGTGGAAGAGCACCTGGCTCTAAGTCACTGCTGCCTCACAAAGGTCCTTTCCCTCCTATCCTAAAATCTTTGTTGTGCACAAAGCCTGTTCAGTACCACCAAACTGATTCTGTGGAACAGTTCAGGTTGATGGAAGGTGCAAGTAGTTTGCAAGCAGATGGGGAAAACTGAACCAACATGCTTTTGTCTCACCCCTGAATCACTGCCACTGCATTTGTAGGGCAGCATGCTGTCCTCTCCACATCTCTGGAAAACATGGCACAAATTCCACTCCATGCCTGGATATACATCTGTACAGGGCTTACATGAGAACAGCATCTAAATCTGCCAACATTCAGGAGAGAACTTGTGCTTTGCTAGACCACACGGGCTGTGTTACCACAGGCAGAGCTCACCCCCAAGTGACGGCCACAGCTCCTGAAGTCAGCAGCTCAGACGGAGCCATGGCTGCAAAGTAGCTGACATTTACCAGCAAATACAGGCATGTAACCAAAGGAATAGCGATCATCACAGCTCTGGGAAGGGTCACCTGGGAAAGGGATGACAAGAGTGTTAGATGCAGCATGTTTATGCCTTTGTTTTCTCTTTGCTACCGCCCACACTGAACTGAAACACATTTGCTCACAATACATTTCCTCAGAATACGTTCACAAAAAACTTATACCCAGATTCAGAGGGAAGTTGTTACACCCATCTCCCATATTAGGTTGTACATTTCAAAAGCTGTTCCTCAAAATAAAACAAATCATATTCAAAAAATTGTGCTCCATAGATGCCCAAGAAGTCTGCTGCACACTTGCTGGTTATTTTCATATTGGATTATTTGCTGCTTATGGCTCCTGATGTGTTTCATCTCTGCATGAACATCCGACCGAAATGGGTGAAGTACCAATGTGTGCTGCATCCTATGTAAGAGCACAAGGGAAATCTGCTCCAGGAAGGAATTGCTTATTTCTCAATGACAGGATACTACCTTTGACTACAGACTACTTTAAGGCTGACCAAAATCATCAGCCACTGCTTTGTGCAATTGAAAGCACCAGATAAGATGACCAGGAGTCATCTCAGAGCTAATTTATATCTAAAAAACGTGAGATATCCATTTTTATATTCCCCACTCTTACTGTAGGATAAGATATGGCAACTCCTTGTGTTGTTACCTCCACCCTGTCCAGCTCTGAATATCAGTACACACAGTCCTGTGGGAGAGAGTGCCACGTGATTCTAGGATCTTTGCTTCCATTTAGATTAATATTCAACTGTGCATTTTCATTTAAACTGTAAAATCTTGCACACTGCACTGGTAGAAAGTGCAAGCTACCCATGCTGAGCTCACACAGCTTGACAGTGCTGTGGTGTCCCATCTGTAATCTGTAATGGCACAGGGAGGGCTTATGTGAGATGCAAGCGAGCTACTTCAGTGCCTATAGCATGGACCAAACAATGGCTAGAAAGTACATGATTAAAGATTAGGGTTGTTCAGAGGCTTAGATTCCCTTATCAGTGAGCTTATCAGCTTGCTCTGAAGTTCCCCTCCATGCCATGAGGAATGACAAGTGTTTTCTGTAACACACATTACAGATGAGCTCTCTTGAGGAATATGTGGTACTGGGAAACCTTTAGCAGCAGGGTGACTGCAGCACTTTTCTGCATAAACCTGGGTATCCAGGGTGAGATGCTCTGAACTCTGAGGAAACTTCAACACTCAATCATCTAGAAGCTCTTTTTGCAGCCACTGAGGTCTGGTAGTGCTTTCTTCTGGGTAGGCTGCTCTTTTCCTCTCAGCCTCATTTTTGTCTGTCCTGCCACATTACCAGAGACATCCATAGGTGTCCTGCCCCACAACCACCACCACAACAACAGAACAGGAGGAAAGCTCAGCAGGTTTTCCTTGATGCCCTAATCCTTCAGTTACCCATAGCAGCAAATTTGCATAACCACTGGGTAAATACAATGCAGCTCACTCACCTCAGGGTTCTTCAGTTCCTCAGTTACGTAGTTCAGGTTGTTCCAGCCATCGTAGGACCAGAGTCCCTGATAAAATGCCACTCCGATCGTCCCGATGCCTGCATTTGTGCCTTGAAAAGCGTTCTGAAAGCTCTGAGTCTGCCCCTTGGCAAGCAGCACCAATCCGCCCACCACGATCACCAGCAATGCCAAGAGTTTGGCAGCTGTAAAAATATTCATAATAGACATGGCCAGCCTCACATTGAGGCAGTTGATGATAGTTAGGACCAGGATGCAGGCAGCAGCCGTACATTTGATGACAACCTGTGGGGATGAGCATCCTGGGTAGAACGGCGCGACGGCGTATTCGGCAAAGCTCAGACAGACAGCTGCCAACGCAGCTGGTCTCACCAGGATGACAGAAGTGTAGGCAAAAAGAAAAGCAGGAAAGGAACCAAAAATCCTCAAGATGTAAATATATTCTCCTCCAGACTCTTTGATCACGGTCCCAAGCTCAGCGTAAGACAGAGCTCCAAACATGGCCAGCAGACCACATGCTGCCCACATGAGCAGGCTGCTGGCGGGGCTCCCCATGTGATGCAGCACCCACTCAGGGGACATAAAGATCCCCGAGCCTATCATGGTGCCTGCAATTAATGACACCCCGCTAATCAGGCCGACCTCTTGTTTCAGTCTTAATTTCTCCCCTCCTTCACTCAGATCTGTGGATGAATGAGGCGAATCTGTCGTTTGTCTTCTCCTCATTGTGGACCTGTTAGGAGATGTTTCTTCAGAGGCAATACGGAATAAGACTGAATCATTTGAATAAGAACTACCTGAGGTCTTGAAGGTTAAGTTAATAATTATAGGAGTCACAGTGTTAAGAAGTGGACATGCTCTTCCCCTATTTTGCATTCTTCCATTCCTTGTCTTATCTCGCCAATTTATGACTGTACAGATCCTGCCAAGTTTGATTATCTTTGACTGTCATTACAGTAATGGCAGTGGATTGTGCTTGGCACTATCTGAGTCATGCAGCACCTTACCAGACCGTGTCTCTGGTCACATCTTTGAATTATGCTTCTAATGGCACCTGAAGCAGACCTAAGATAAGGAAAATCCTCATGCAAATCTGTACTTTATTCTTTGGCTTAAAGTCAAGGATCAAGCACCCGCTTTAGTGCCGAATGATATTTTTGCTCCCCGCTATAAAGTGATCAAACCAGCCTGTCACCCAGCCCTGCTCAGCAGGGAATATTTCCAGTTCCTTCACCAAAGACACAGAAGTGTTCTGCTAAAACCAGCCCAGGCTCTGCTTTCTTGCAGAACAGTGGGGGGAAATTCTGGCTTTTTCAGATTTTAGGAAGCACAGAGGAAGAGTGAAGAGGCAATGAATACATTCTTAGATGGGCCCTATTTGTCAGCGTGTATGAGGCACGCAGATTCATAGCAGACCGCAATGTTCAGAGGATGTTGTCTCTGCTCATATACACTGAAATGCACACACTCAGGAGGAGTGCGGAGGTGCTTTTGGCAATGCCTCTATCTCCTACTGATCTAATAACATGTCAGGATTTGGGGAGGCCTCTGCTGGAGATCAGAAGGTTGTTACAATGCATGAGGGTGTATTTTGTGATCTGTGACACATGTGAAGTACTAAGAAGGAGGAGATGTCTGTACAAATTCCTTTCGACATAAAGTAAACTTTACCGACTACAACACTGAAGGAGACTTACTGTACTGGGTGGTCTCTGCCAGCCTTCTGCTGTGATGAATACCAGAAAACGGGGTTGGGACCTTCCTCAGCACTTCCTAGACACGGTAGATCTTGATTCTTTAAAACAATCTGTCCTCCTCAACCACTGGAGCTAAAAAAAAAAGCATGAATATCAACAATTACTTTTATTATTTGTCCAAGAATTTCTTCTCTTCCCCTGTTTTGTTATGGTTTATATTATTATTATTAAGTTATCTTCTTAGCTTTGCAGTTCTCTATGGATGAGTCTTGAGCTCTTAGTGAAATTCATGCACCCACAAGGAAAAGAAGGTAAACAATCATCCAATTTCTCACGCTAAAGCAAATAAAGCAAAACAGGTTTTAACATCAAGTTTTAGTTCATTCAAAGATGGAGGAGGGGGAAAAAAAATAAAGAAATCCCATTTAAAAGTATAAATCTTATTACCAGACAAAGGAGATAATTAGAAAAGCTTTTCCTTTTTGTAAGGTGTGCTGGGAGTCATTCCTGACACCAAGTGCCATGTCCCGGTCATTAAGAGAGAGAGCAATGACCAGATCCGCAAATCCCCTCAGTTAGATTAAGGTGAAATGACGTTCAAGGTCCAAACACGGCCATCAATTTTAATGAGAATTCCTGTAATACAATTACGAGTATCGGCACTCTTACAAGTATATCTAAGCTGTGCTGCTAACCTATGTGACTCTATAGGAAATCGAAATAAGCTTTGTGTTACTTAGCAACTTTAAGAGGAGGAAAAGGAGAGAGAGACAGACAGAACTAAGATCACCAGTCTGGGTTGCAGCACTGCTCCATCCAGTGAGGGTCCCTGGTCTGAAAGTGTTCATCCAGAAGTCCCACCTGAGCTGCTCCTGAGCACTTTTTATGCCTGCTAGGTGTGTGGGTTCCATACAGCCAGCGCATCCACAGGTAAACCTGCATTATCACTGAACAGGGAGTTTGAGCCAGAGCAAGGCCATCCTATCTCCCTCACCACATCCTTGAGCAGGTCACCTATTGTCATGGTGATGGTCTTATCTTGCAAGTGTTTGAGGCATTTCCAGGCATACCATAGATAAGGTGTTTTCCATTGGTCTGTTGTACCAACTCACTAGTATTTACTAGGAAACGGATCCCACCTTGATTCTCAAAGCCATTCATAAACATTCTCAGCTGATCAAGGCATAGCTTTCAGAAAAATGAAAGGTTACTTTGTCTGTATCAAAGTTGTTCTTTAAAGTCTCCCTAGTAGAGGTGTGAGTTCTAAGAATAAACACACGCTCCTTGTACTGCAAGGGTGCAAATTAATTCATTTTGAGTTAATGGTTTGCAAAGCGCCTGAAAAGTCGAAAGCAGGCATCCCAGTAATGCAGAATATTTCGGATTACTGCTACTAAGGGACAGTGCTTGTCTTGTTAACTGGTTTAACTATCTGTAGCATAGTCATTTTACAATCAGGCAATACTAGGATCCTTCAGAGGTCTAAAGATCTGAGGGTTTCTTTCTGCACTACAGACTACATAGACTACTTCTGTATGCAACCATAAATATTTGTCTATACCAATCAGATTTGAAAATGTGTTCACAGAATACGGCTAAATCAATACTAAAATAAATCTTAATGTGACTACAGATAGTCGAGCATCCTGGTCAGGTTAAAGAAGTATTTCAGTAACTGTTCCATTGTAATGAATGGATGTGTGTTCTTCTTCTAAAGTGTAAATGTGGAGGAGCTGAGAGGATCTTTTCAAACCTTTATGGTTCTGGCTCCCAGAAATAGAAGTAGATGATCTTTGAGGCCCCTGCCAACCCAAGCCATTCAATGATTCTAGGAAATAAAGAACTTCTAATCTAGTGCTGTAGAATCAGAATTTCTTCAATCTTGATAATGTCTAAAAAAATTTCTGTCAGACTGCTCAGACGGCAAGCAGAAATTAATGGGGAGGTCAGTAGCCTCAGTCAGCTCCTAAAGGGCGTCTATTTCTATTCCTATGATCACTGTCACTCAGTTCTAACTCCTACCCAATGTAATAATGACTCTAATTAACAAGATAAGAACTTGAGGCTACTCCTGTTGCAGCTAAGACAGTCTGACTTCTCTGGATGTTTTTTGCATTGACTTCATTCTTTCTTTGACTGGTATCGGCAGTGAGGAGTAGGCAGCCATAGAAAGTGTATTGGCACCATTATCAAAACCCTTGTCAAGACTGGACATGTAGAAACGTATCTCGCTGCTCCACTTCAATGTGTATGAGCAGGAGTAGAAATAAAGTACTGCTTTCCCCTTCTGGGGAATAGCAAAACTTTGTTATTCAAGCTGCCATGTATACGCCTGCTACCAAAGCAGCTCTCGCTAGTCACGTACCTTTGACACTGTAGTGGCTGGTTGCCATCTACTGGTCTCTAAGCAATAAAGCAGTTTTGTCCAGTGCACTGTGGCTTGATCTACTTCAGAGATTGATATCTTGCATTACTGGTTGAAAAGGAAACTTGCAGCAAAAATTAGTTCTTAAATATTAACGTAACATAAATTGAAAGCATGTTGGACTCATGAATGAAAACTGTCCTTAATGTCAATAGGGATGTTTTTGTCCCAGCAATATACATAAGGAGTGCAGAAAAATAGTTTAACATAAAAGCCAATGTCAGTTAGCAAGAACTGGACAAAACATGCACATAACTATTTTGTAGTGTTTAATTGTGGGCCCCAGGAGCTGCATTTGGAACTCAGTTATAGGTCTGTCTTCTCTCTATACTGTACTTTGGAAATAGTTACATATCTCAGAAGGGGGAGTAAAAGCAACCCTCAATGTGAGGTCAATGGCCAAAGCCTGGAGCTTTCTTCTGAGGCAGGCACTTCTTTATACCTACAAAAATGCACAAAGATCAAGATTTTCTACTTTTAGAAAACAAACAAACAAATCAAGTCGTTAGAGATGAGCTAACAGAGAACTCATCTGGGATAGAGAACTCAACCAGGACTT
The DNA here is from genome assembly GCF_039878825.1 of Excalfactoria chinensis. Classification (NCBI taxonomy): domain Eukaryota; kingdom Metazoa; phylum Chordata; class Aves; order Galliformes; family Phasianidae; genus Excalfactoria; species Excalfactoria chinensis. The sequence continues at coordinate 8,522,970 of NC_092827.1, forward strand.
TAGATGTGGGTTTCATGGCCTTCTCTACTTGAAAATGTGGGAAGCCATAAATCCAAGAATGCCCTCTTCTCCAAAACGTAGGCTCTTAGCTGTTTTTGCAGGCAGGTCTTGGTACAGAATCAAAGGATCGTTTGAGTTAGAAGGGATCCTTAATGACCATCTAGTCCAATTCCCCTGCAACTGAGCAGGGACACCTATATCTCCATCAGGTGCTCAGAGCCCCATCCAGCCTGACCTTGAATTTCTCCAGGGCAGGGCATCTGCCACCTCTCTGGGCAACCTGTGCCAGAGCCTCAGCATCACCTGTATTTGTGATATAAGCAAAGATATCTGCTGAAAGGAGGGAGGCAACAAAAGGTAGGAAACTGGAGCTCTGAAATAGGTCTTGAACCCAGAAGAAAAAATGGGGCAGAGAGAAAACATGTCACATGTGCGCTATGTGGAAACAGAAGGAAAAGTTGACTCACTCAGAAGTGTCTGCCTGGGGAAGGGGTGCCTTCCAGGAGCCCAGCCAGCAACACTGCTGGCTTCCAGCTATCAGAGCTGACTTGCACTCAGCCAGGGTCCGAATGGTGATCTCCAGGCTGCCGCTGCCACTCGGTAAGGCCTCAGCACATTCTGCATCTGCTAAACTGAAATACTGGCTTTCGTTCTGCACGATGAGGTGTCGCATGTTCTGCCAATCAGATACTGCACATTTTGTTTCGTTGTCTTAACCGTGTGCAGGAGGAAGCTGTTGGTGTTGTACTGTATGTTCTGTGCTGCCCAATGGAGCTGTACACTGGGCAGTAGCAGTCTGACTCCTCCATGTTGCATGGTAGCACACTTAAGTAAAAGAACTCATATAGAAAATAGTAGCGGAGTAACATAAAACAAGTATCGTAGCTGAAAAGAAAATAATTACCCCTTCCATTAGTACTGGTCCCACTGCTGCATGCAAAGGTCAGGATTTGTTACTTAAAGTTTATGCTATAAATATCAAATAAAAATAGACAATATAATTCAGAAGGTTTATAATAAAATTAGAAAAGAGAATTCTGCTTCTAATATGATTAGAGTAACATTCTGAAGCTAAACAGGCAAATAAAGAATGTTTTTTTGCCAGTAGACGCCGCATACATTGGAAAGCAATACAACCACAGAAGATCCCAAGAGACACCCAGACAGCAAGAGGAGATTCCATGTGTAGGTGTTCATTCCCCAACCCGGGGGAGTGCTGACTTCAACAAAACAAAACAAAGAGAAAAAAGCAACAGCTTTAGACTGATGCTGGCTCCAAAATTCCCCATGTGGGCACTGCAGACAGTTACTGTACCAATACTGTCTTGTTGCTGTATTTTCTTTCACCTGTTCCCATCCACATTTCCTGGTTTCATGTACCTACATACATATATACACTGAGTATTCCAAGCCTGTCCTGTGCTTTTTTTCACACCTTAGAACACCTTTACATTTGCCTTTATAATCTCTTGGCATCTCTTTGTACTCTGAAGATTTCTTTTTAAATTCTGAAATTCTTTGGGTTTTTTTTTTTAAGCTTTAACTGAAGATTAACTTCTCCTACACAAAGTCTGTTTCGAACAATCACCATCAAATGATTGCTGTCATTTTAAACACCAGAAAGCAATTAAACATCTTCATCAGAAACCTTCTATTAACCAAGATTTAACTCCAAAATTCTGTTTAACCACTGAAATTAAAGAATCACAGAATCCTTAGGGATGCAAAAGACCTCTAAGGTCACCTAGTCCAGCCAGCCACCTACCAGCAGTACTGCCCGCCGACCATGTCCCTCAGTGCCATATCTCTGTGTTTCCAGAACACCTCCAGGGATGGTGACTCAACCACCTCCACGGGCAAAAATGCATTCCTACATTCATGAATAGATTGCACTTTCCCTAATACTAAATGGTTTGTTATTTCTAAAACAAACTTTTACAACACTCGCTTGGAGTTTAATCTGTAACTTTATATTCACTGTGTTAGGTATCAATCTGTAATAAAATGGTGTCATCTCTACAATTCTTACTAAAAATACCATAATGTTGCTGGTCCAAATTAAGCCGGCTTCTCTTAGATTCGAAGGGGACATAGTGTGTATATAAATCAAAACCTTAAAGACTTTCCCAAAACCAACCTTGTATCACAAGCGACATTCCAGGTTATACCAGCTGTTAGCAAACAGAGGACTGGTTGAAGTGCAGCCTGTTAAATGAATTACAGCCTTGTGTTTTACATCCATATAAAGACTATTCCTGCACTCATTGCAACCCCTGCACTTTGTGCCCGCTCCTCCTGGTCAGCTGCAGCCAGGGAAGGCATCTTCCTCCCGGCAGCCCAAGTGGCTGAGGAGCTGCTTGCCCATCTGGAAAGACACTCAGAGAAACACAGCCAGGAAGGAAAGTAGGGTAACGTGGCTTGCAGCAGCTCATGGCAATGCTGTAGGCTGCCTCTCTGCCTGTTTACCTTCTTTTGGTCATGCTGTAAGTGCAGGGTGGAGCTGGGTAGGCTTAACCCTACATCACACTTACTGCCATCAACATGCGGGACGGGTCCATACTGCACTTCCCCAGCACTGAGCAGGGTGTCCACAGAGCCAGGCACAGTGCAAGGGCAGGCTTTGTCCCCATGTGCCCAGAACATTTCATGTGTGGGGTGGGCATGGGTGTGCCAGCGGCTCCAGGCTGTACCTGGGCACCAAGGAGGTGATCTCCTAGGAAAAGCTTAGGCAGGGACAAGAGGGGCTCATCCCATCTGCACGTCTGTTACTGCCTACCTTCTCCAAGAGCCAAGATAAGGGTTTAAATTTAACAGCCTATTTAATTATAACCTCACTTTGACTCTGGCAAATGTCAAGAGAAAAAAAAAAAACACAACAACACACGTTTGCCTGAAAAATCACATAGGAGATGATGCTGTGCTATATATCTCTGACTGATGCTTTATGAAACTGTAATGAACATCTTTTGCAGTTAATGTTTCATCTTGTACAGCTTTGGCAATAGAAAAACTAACGATCTTGGGAAGATAGTGATGTGTTGATACTGTAATTGCTCCCATCTGTAGCTTCGGTTACAGTTATAAATAGATATGAATAAAAGGATGAAATGAATTACACATCTTTTCTTGGGCCTTACAGGGGAAGCATGTGTGGGAGAGGGGAAAAGAATCCTACCATCTTATAATTCCATTTGGTATTTTTATTTGAGATTGTATGAAGAAAAGGACTGTGCTTAAAGGTTTGCAGGATTCATTCGGGTCCCAGATTGCAGCTTCCTAAATTGCCCTTCTTGGTGCTGCAGTCAGCTGACAAATTCATGGCATAATGATGATGTACAAGAATCCCTCTGAAGTAATACTGCTCTCTTAGATGCCATTTAATAAATCCACAGACGCTGTCTTCCAGTTTTCACCCCTTAGCCAAACTGAGTGGATAGGGACTTCTATTCGTGCATACAAACTTCCTGTTTTGCAATCCACGAATAGGATGTATTGGGAGGGGAGGAAGAAGTTTTCCAGCTGAACTGGATTCCTGTCTGGAGCCAGCTGAAGCCAGTAGGCACAGCGAGCCTCAGGCTCTGGGGTGTGTGGGCTGGTACCTATTTTTCCTGTGCCAGGGGAAAGGGAATTAATGACACCACTTTGAGCAGCTAATCTCTGCTTCCCACTTGCAAAGCTCTTTGCCCCCAGTGTTACAGAACAGCAAAGGCACAGCGGGCTGGATGGTGGCTTCTCCCCACATTCACAGAAAAACAAAGAGCTGCTCTTCCTTCTCACCCTGCCTTTTCCTTCTGCTACAGACACAGGCTCACCCCTTGGGCTCCCACCCCTGTGCCGGGGGGTGTGGATGCAGTAGCGGCTGTTGGGCCTAGATAGGAGATTAGCTGAAGGCAGGAGTCCTCTACTGCAAGAGGAGAAGAGCTGATTCCAAAACAGCATTTTGCAATGTCAGAAAATGCACTATTTAATCTCAGTGTTTTTTTTGTTTTGTTTTGTTTTGCTGTGTGTTTAAGTAACTGTCTAGGAAGAGGAACACATTTGAAACAGCAGAGGTACCTTAAAAGTCTGTAAAACCTGCAGATGTAAGTTAAAGGTAAGCCCACATATGCATGAGCACGCTGCCACTATTTATGCAACACTTTATGCAATACATGCATAACTTTGACACCTACTTTTTAGTGTTACAGCATTCAACCATTTTGTTTATGCTCAGGAAAGCAAGCTAGTATTGTCCTTCTCGAGTCTCTTTCTGGCATTGTGTACTCACTGTGCCATTCCTGTTGCTCTGAAGGCACATTTGACATAGAATATATTTTGCTTTCTTGCCAGTGGGTGTGTCTTCACAGCAAAACAGCAAGCCAGAAGGGTGGCCTTTACCAGCTCTGAGGTGATACGCCTGTGCTGTATTTTGGTATTCAAATGATGTGTTCAGTCATGCAGACACATTGAGTTGCTTGTGGTCAGCCCTCTTTACACTGTAAGAACAAGAATATATAATCTAGTAATCACTCCTTACACTGTAAGAACAGGCATATATCATCTAGTAATCACAGCACAAGAGAAAAGATGAGAACAGAAGTCCACAGTTGTTACCTTACGTAAGTTCCACTTAGTGCAGAGCTGTTTCTTTCGGTCCCTATCAGAAGAACCTGCTGCAGGTGGGAGGATGGGTATTGCAGTCAGCAATAGGTGCAGGGGGCACTGATGAACCTGAGAAGAGAGAAGTAATAGAAGCACAAAGTGCTGCTGCAGATATTTGTTCTAGTTTATGCTTGGTACTACAGCTCCTCATTTGTTAGGATGCAGATTCTAGATCATTTAAACTGGTGAAACTTTATGCAACCTAATTACAATTTGCACAAAACAAATTACTATTACTGCCTTCTTTTTCAAGAGCTCTTGTGATTTACTTCATTGCTTGGGATAGTTCTTTGAACTTCTTTACCTTCTTTTAGAAATAAGAGTGTTTTTACTCATTACACTGTAATATATGAAATGAGTGAGAATCAATGTAATGCTTATCTCTGAGGTTTCGTTCTTTGTACTGAATACAATAGGTGATCTTCAGTTTTAAAAGCCACAATCTGCACTTAGCACGCAGAGTTTCTGGAACTCATTTCTCCAAAGGAAAGGAAAACGTACTTCTGTTGAGACAAGAAAGCTTTTTTCTTAAGATAAGGGCCAATAGCCACTCTGCTGTGGATGAGATGAATGTGGAACTGAAACACAGCTGGCATTATCTCTGACTTTGCCACTCCGCAGCTATTCCCATTTATGTACATGAAGTGATGTCATTAGTCACTCCTGTTACAATGGCTGTCTCTGGTTGTTGCAACTCTGAGGTATGTTTATGAGCTTTGTTTATACCCCAGCCAATAAGGAGGAGGTGAATGACTCAGGGACAAAAGCTGTCTTACTGGTGAAACGAGTGTTCAGTTGACTCCTGGGCAGTGTTAGCACAGACTTGGCAAAGCCCTTCCACAAGATATACTTCTTTCTTGTAACAAGTTCAGGAAGATGTGCTGCAGCGTTGTGCATTCAATTCACCAATACCTCCTTTCGTGCATTTCCTTGAAACCTCTGGAAGAAAAGCAACAGCCATAGAATCATAGAATTGCTAAGGTTAAAAAAGACCTCTAAGGTCATCTAGTCCAACCGTAGCTAACTATCCAACAGAACGGTAAGTCAGCCTCCCTGCATTTTGAAACAACAGGATAGCAAGGAGAAAGTCCAAAAAATGGGATTAGTGGCCAAAATTGTCCTAATTCAGCTGAGCATTTCAGTTGGTTCTAACATGAAGCATTCTCATTTGTATTGGCTTACTGTGCCAAGCCAGTTGCTAGCCAGTCCAAACAACAAATAAGTAAGTAACCCAAGATGGTCTTCCTTGAAGAAACTTACAGCTGCATAGGCAAAGGAAACAAATGGAACTGTTCTGAGCAGCATAGTAGAATGGGCTTTCAGAAAACTGATAGCGTGGCTGCTGTCAAATGGTTGACAGGAATCACACTAAAGGAAAGCTTTTTTGTGCCAGTTTTTATGCTGTTAAATGGAAAATGTGAAGGATGCTAAAGTAACTCAGAAGAGTTCTTCCTGCTACATGCATGGGAAAGAGCTCAGAGATGCGTGCATTTCAACATCAGGCAGTTGCATACGATGGGTCAAATGTATCAGGTTTGGGGCAGGAGTTGCCTATGGAGGGAGCTTCAGGCAGAATTAGTGCAAGGAGATGCTGCAGCAGGAGCTGCATTAATGAACAGGCTGTGTAGGCCAAAGCGACTCTGAGTCAGTGCAGTGAATGGCCATGGAAAGTCTGTGTTTGTAAAGCAAAGGTGAGGAAAAAGGATGTGTGGGTGGGAAAGTCCCTCTGTGCAAAATCTACAATGTGTAAGTCATGCGTGAGGCCCCAGGGAGAGGATGGCCAAAGGGGATGCTGGGGCACTGGGCTACAGCTCTCATCTCAGTACACGCTCCTAAATATCACAGCCATTGTTGGCCTAAAACATGAAATACCAACGGAGTCCCACAGCCATGCATTTAGCAATGAATCTTGTGGAGGTGGTATTTCAGTATTTTTAATTAATTAAGGGTATGTCTGTTGACAAAGTGGTATCCAGAACTGTGCATGAGCTGCCAGATGCAGCGTGTGGGATAATTAATAACTTCATCAAAACAGGACCTGCTCCTGTGAACGCACAAAGCATTCATCTGAGTCAGCACTTCTCGTGGACATGTAGGTAACAAGGGATGTGCTCAGGGGATGTCCTGCCACTCCAGGGCCCTGCTCTGGAATGTGGACAGATAGCTGTAATCGATTTGGATCTGCAGTGCTGTGCAGCCTGAAGGTGGTAGGTAGTGAACTGTGGCTCTTATTTCAGAGGCTGAGCAAGGCTCTCCCTTTTATGACTGCTTCTCATGGGCAGTGGGACGGTGATTAGACTGCAAGCAGGTCTGAGATGCAGGTTGTTGAGTTCTTCCCTGCAGCAGAGGACAGACAAAGCTGCCAGCTGATTTGCACGACTCTGTAAGGATATCCGACCTGCAGGACTTGAGTGAAGGAATCAAATCTGGGTGCTCCCCAGTACTTGAGATGTAGGGGGGTTCACACTGGTTTAAAAGAGCACAACTTTTCGTAGGGACCTGATGCTTCGAGAAGGTCTACTGTATCAATTTGTAATTAAATTTCTCCGTGGAGAAATGCCTCTGACTTAATTAAGTCAGGTTAATTATTTGCCATCATGCTAGGTCTAATAGCATGGTATGTTAGAGACACTGGAGGACGTGCACCTCCTGGTACACCAAGAGAAATATCATAGAATCACCAGGGTTGGAAAAGACCTAAAAGATCATCCAGTCCAACTGTTCACCTATTACCAACAGCTCCCGCTAAACCATGTCCCTCAACACAACATCCAATCGTTCCTTGAACACCCCCAGGGTCGGTGACTCCACCACCTCCCTGGGCAGTCCATTCCAGTGCCTGACCACCCTTTCTAAGTAGTAATATTGTTCACATGGAGAGCTTTGGGTCCCGATGTTTGTGGCACTGTTAGGACTAAACACCAGCTGAGTGGGATAGTTCGGACTGCAGCTCCTTGATTAGGTCACTTACCCAAGGTTGCACAGGAAGACTCTGGAAGAAGGCAGCAGCATCCCGATTTTCCATATCCTTGGCTACTATTCTAAACAGTGGGCCATGTATTTGGATAGCACTGAGGATGTTCATTCAACCCACAACCGGACTATTGGTGGAGCTTATCAGAAACACCCAGAGTGCGGGCAGAGCCCAGTCAGCTGTTAATATCTCATTAACAAAAAAGAAACAGATAAGAAAAACATTTTGTAATGGAGCAATGAAGGTATGTCAAGCATTAAGTAATTTTAAATTTTCCACTCATTGGAATGGTAAAAGAGAAAGACTTCTCTTGACATTTTTTAACGTGAGCCAGAACGTCAATGATATTGTTAGACCGTGATGTGTGCAGTCGTGGACTTTACTCTCTATAGAAATAATTAAGAAAGTAACAAAGCAATCATATTTCTCAGCTCCAATCCTGAACCGTTCGCACTTGAGCATTTTTTCTGTTTCCTGGTCAGTTTGGGTTTTCCTGTACTGAGGAGCAGACTGATGCAGAAGTCCTTCAAGCTTATTGCATAAATGTCAGATTCCTCCTGAACAATGAGTGCTTCATACACGCACTGATCAGAATTACCCAGGATAGACCGGGCCTCGGAAAGGATCTGAATTGGTATAATACAGACCAGCTGTTGCAGCTGCCTGGGACAGCAAGAATTTTAGCAGGGTTTCCTTCAGCCCCTGCTTGCAGCACAGGCTGTGACTTGGAGGCCAACTCAGAGGCCGACTCGGAGGCCTTTTCTCCTCGCAGCAGAGGAAGTGGCTCTGCAGCCCTGCAGACAAAGGTGGCATCTGGCTGCTTAGTGTTAAGCTGAAGGACTCATTTTCATCTCTTAGGAAAAAAAATATCAGGAAATGGGAAGCTCTACGTCCTCAGCAGCGAGTTTTACCTTCAGGAGGCCACTGCAAAGTCCACACTCCCTGTCGATGTGCTGCCGTCCTGTTGGGCACCACACGAGCCCCGGAGCACAGACAGGCCTGCTGTGTGCAGGAGGATAATGGCGTCCCACCTGAAGGTGTGATCTAGGATGGGTTCCCGCAGGCTTTGCTGACCTACTGAGGAGGCAGACAGCACATTTCCTCACGGAATCTGTGTTTTGAAGTGACGCTGACAGGCTGGGCTCTGTGTCCTAGGGGAGAAATAGTGCTGAGGAGAATTTGAGCTGGAATTCAGCGTGGCTGACAAACATCAAGCTGCTGTAGGGAGCCTGCAGTAGCAGGGGGTTGGAGTCCGTGACCCCCAGAGGTCTCTTCTAACCCTTGCCATCCTGTGGTTCTAGCACTGCTTACTAACACCCAGCGATGTATTTATCAACAGCTATGTCTGAGATCGTGTCTTTCACGCTCTCTGGGAAGGGAAGAACTCAATCCTTCCACAGCCATCACCTGCAGGCACATCAGCCAATCAGTAACTCCGGCCACGCGTTTACGGTTTATTGTATGAACAACGAGCCCTTCCCATAACGCAGAAAACATTCCGAGACGAACAACGGCCGCACAGCCCGAGGGCACAAGCGGCGGCGGGGCCCGGCGGCAGGGGCCGCTCTGAGGGGAGGAGGGACGCCGGCGGGCGGCGCATGCGCGCCGAGCGGCGGAAGGGGCCGGAGGCCGCCTCCCCGCCTCCTCCCGGCGCGGGGCGCGCATGCGCTGTGGCGGCGGCAGGGGCGAGCGGCGGCGGTGGCGGCGGGGGGAGCTTTGCCGCGCTCTCGCTCTCCCTCTCCCTCCGCGCGCGCCCTCCCGCCATGTTGTTGTGAGCCCCTCGCGGCCGAGGGGGGGGAGGGGAGGCCGGAAGGAGAGGAGCCGAGAGGAGCGAGCGGCGGGGGGCGGCGGGCGGCCGGCGGTGTCCCAGGGCCCGCTCCGGCTCCGTCGCGGCGAACGGCGCCGCCAGCCAGCCAGCCCGTGAGTAGCGGCGGGACCGCGCGGGGTGTTAGGCCGCGGGCGGGCGGGAGCGGGCGGGCCGTCCCGGCCGTCCCCCTTCTCCCTTCCTCCAGCCCCCTTTTGTCTGCGGAGAGGGAGGGGAGAGAGGGAGAGGGCGGGAGGGGGGCCATGTTGTGGCGGGGCGGCGCGGGGCCTGCGCGGCGGGCTGGCCGCCTTTGTGTGCTCGCGGCGCCGAGGTGGGAGCGGGCGGCGACGGCGGGAGGGGCGGCGGGTGGGAGCGGGGCGGGGGCTTTGTTCGGGCCGAGGGAGAGCCGGGAGCTGGGCGCTTTGTGATGCGCGCGGGGAGAGCGGCTGTGCGGAGGGCGGGACGGCGGAGCTTGTCGCCGCTTCCGCGCCGCGAGGGCTCGGGGTGTAATTGTGCTTCGGAGCCGGCAGCGGTAACAGAACTTGGGGCGGGCGGCCGGCGTCGTGTGGGGATGCGCTCCTGCCCGCCGCCCTCCGCCCCCCCCCCCGCAGCTGTGGCGGCCGCCGTGCCCGCGTTCTCACGGACGGTGCCGTGCGGGGCTTTGTCCGCCGCTCCCGGGCGCTGTGTGGGCCGTGTCGGTCACTGCGGAACGAGTCAAACTTTTCCCGTCCGCCTTATCGTTGTCGTTTACGTGCGGAGCTCGAACAAAGCGCCTGAAGATCTCGTTTTAGTTTCTCTTCTCTTTGTTGCCACCCGGCTGAGGTGAGGCTCTGTGCTGTGGATGTGTGGCGTACCGGCGCGTTTTGTGTATATTGACCGCCCCACGTCCCCATTTTCATAGATAGAACGTGCTGTTTTGGTACGTTCAGCCATCTCTGGGGCCAAAGCGTTGCCAACATATGCGGCTGTGCCGAGATGCAGAATTATTTATCTACCTCCTTATGACCCACAGCTCGGTATATGCCCACGTGAGCCCAAATGTGTTCTGTTGGTGGGAGAAGGAGGCGTGGAGCAAAAGAGAGGTGGCAATTCGGCGCTGTACTTTGGGTTGTGTGTGTAGGAACGGCACTGAATCACCTGACAGCTCTCCCAAGTGTTCAGAGAGTTCAGAAGCTGGAATTTGGCCCAGCAGAGTGGTTAGCAGGCAAATGCCTGTGAGAAGCTGCTTGATAGCGCACAGTTTAATACGTGCATGTTACACCTAGGGAAGTATGTAGGATTCAAATAGGATTGTTGGTATTTTTCCAGCATTAGTTTGCAATAGCTTTTTTATTATTATTTTTATTACCTTCTGTAGTATTGTTTCACTACTTCATGTTTTCCTCCAACGTTTGGGGTGTTGACACAGAGCTGAGGTCACTGTAACCGTATCTGATGTCTGGTTGTTACCGCACGAGGCTGTTGGCTGGAAAAGTTGGACTTGCCCATGTTGCAATGAGAAGTTATCTCTTCGCTGTGTGTTAAACAGCGTGTGTTAAACGTTATGTAGGATTGTGGTGCACTTGGAAAGCTGCACGTGTGTTTGCCTCATAGTTTGCTCTCGGGGGAGTTTCTTTGGGCAGGTGTTTGGGGTGAGCATAAGTGCGGGACATCTCCTTGTTGAGCATTGAGCATAGGATGGGATTTGCAACAGTGTTTTGTAGTTTGCTTTATTTTTGCTCATATGTATAGGTATGTGAGAGCTTTGTCAAGCTGCTTCTTTCTCTTCTCTTTGGTAAATGTAGTTGGAAATGCATACTTAGGCTGGTGTGAATTTCCCCACCCATAGCATAGCAGTTGTGATGGCTGCACTGTGTTAAGCACTGTCTCACAGCCAGTGCCCAGGCTGTCGCCCTGAAGTGGCACAAGTCATTTTGTGTAAGGCTCCTTTTCTCCCCCTGTAAGAACAAATACAGCTGTGCAGTCATTGTGGTGCTCTAACCATGAAGTCAAATTCACTTCACCATTCTTAGGTAGGAAAGCTTTAAATGGCATCAGAAGATGAAAATGTGTTCAATTCTATCGTCTGCAGCCTAATTTCAAACGAGTTGTGTCCAGTTTCTTTTACAGTCATGGCTTGGATACTGAAAGATGATAGCCAGGTTTAGTTTAAATCCCACTCAGGATACATGCTGTGCCTTTCACATTAACGGGCTTTATTCAGTGCTTTCTGAGCTGCTTTGGGAAATGTTTGCGTTACGGATCAGGGCCAGGTGTTACCTCTGGATGTGTCTGTAAAGGTTTAATTTCATTAGTGGTGAACAGATCCTTTTCCTAAATGTGCCGGTTGAAGAGCAGTTGTACGCTTAGAGAGGCAGCGTGTCTGAAGGTGTTATGGTGGCAATCTCCAAAATGAGAACAAGTATCTCTGTAGTAACCCAAACTTCAGGTTTCTGCATCTGCTTTTGCATTGAAGTCCCAGACTTTGGAGCATTAATGCATGAATCTGTCCCGTACAGGCTGTGCTGTTTTTCCAGTGTATCTTTGTGTACATTGATGTGAATAATCCGCTGTTGTGATTTTTGTTTGGTCTGAAGTTACCGTCCAGTTTGAAGGTAGGCTACCTCTTGCTGCACAGAGAGTTGCTGCCACAGCTGTCAGTTACAGCTGATAGATCTTAGTTGTCTTTTTGCCGCAGGTCTCCCTGCATTCAAGCCCCGATGGAAATGAAGGCAATGTCAGGCTGCCTTCTTGGACTTCACTCTTAGTTTTCACCCACATTATTTCGAGGAGGTTTTTTTTCAGGTATCTTGCTGTTCATGTCCTCTATGATACGCATTGCTTAAGCTGGTTGTGTGGATGCTGGAGCGAGCTTGTCATGTGGCATATAGAAGTTGCAGAAGTGATTTCAGGAACTCTGCTTTGTCAATGAAGTGCATGTGTACCGCAGCAGTGAAAGTGGTTCTTATGTTACAGACACACTTTCATTCCAGTTTATTAGCATGCATCCTCCTAGCACATACCTGCTTGTGCACACACATACGCTCGCTTAATGGTTGGCCATGCATTAGTGGAAAAGGGCAGGTGTGGAGGGGGATTAGAGGGCTGTACTTCCTTTTGTCTGCACCTTCTCATCTAAGTGTCCTTGTTCTGATTCAGCAGCTTTCCGCATAAGTCAGATCTTATTGTTTGAACGTGACGTTCCTGTTTAGCACAAAAAGTGAGACATTTCTTGGCCTTGAAAATGGAAGTCATGCAGCTTGTTGCCACGGAAAGTACATAAAGGAGATTTGGGGTTTTATATTTGTAGTTACCTGGTTCCTCAGTCACACTAAAAGGATGATAGCACATTGGTTTCAATAGATATGTGTGGAGATCACCACGTATCCAAGGAAAAGTAGTTTTACCTGCAGAAGTTGTGAATATCACAGAGAGGTTTTTCTGCTTGTCACCTGTTACTTGTTTTGAGCCAAGAGTTAAATGCTTCAAAAACAACTTGGCAAAGTTCATTTTAATCTCAGCCTGAAATCTTTGTCTCATGAAAACCCAAAAATGCGTCAGCACGGGCTGCAGAGTTTTATGTCCATTCCTTTGTTAGGATCTTACATAGCATACCAAGTTTGTAAGAAGAACTGAAGCTGACATGCAAGAATGAGATGCATTTCAGATAATGCTTTTTGTGTGCTGTTTCATTTCATAGTCTACAATGTAGAAGATCAGAGGGTATGACAGTGGCTTTACAGCTTGTGCTGAGCAGCAATGCAAAGGAAAGCAGGACCTGGTGCAGGTGGGAGCTCTGCTGACACCATCCCTGCTATTGCAGTACCCAGTCCTGCCCGTGTCCCCTCAGGATCACACTGCAGGTGGATTTTACTTCCATGGGCCCCATGGGAGACAGTGTTCTTGTAGATGATTGGGCAGTTGGTGTGTTTGTTTTTCGTGGAAACGCTAATGGTTTGTGTTGACTCCATAGCTTTAAGGATACCTGTGAGCTGAGCTACTTTTTCCACAGCCTGCAATAATCCAAAGTCAGAAAATGTTCCTTTGCTTAAAGCAGTTAGAAATCAAACTGCGTGCAGGAACCTCCCAGTGCTCCATTTGGACTTTTAATGTATATGAGCATTTTGTAGTTCTGTGAGTGCCTGGTTTCCATCAGAAGCCTGTCGTACAGTTGGGATTGAGTTGATGCAAAGCAATAGTTGTGCTTTGAGCAGGGATTTGCTTATTACCAGAACTCTGAGGGATGCCATGGGTTTTGCATCCAGTTTTGCTTGTTACACTTACAGCTTTAAAAAAACCATGTTGTTGTGTTGCTGTGTTTCTCCTTTTTCACTTACCATCCCTTCCCCCACATACAGGCAACTGCACAAGTTTTCACACTTCTCTCTGCCACCTGCTTCCCATCCCCAGTGGGAGGCAGAGGTGCGTTGTAAGCAGAGCCCTTGCTTAATTATTGCCTGGGTCCTTCAAAACATGGCTGCATTCCTCCAGCAGATTATATCATGAATGGAATGCGTGTTTTCTAGTAATTTGGGAAGCAGGGGAACTGCTCTTTATCTTTTTGTAGTGTTTCAGCAGTGTTAGAAGTACTGGATGGATGTGTTCTGTCACACTGTGATCTATGCAGGTTGTGGTAGGAGCTGAACCACTCGCTGTTGTGCTCACTAAGTATTGGATAGACAACATCTCTATAGATGAACGTATGCAATTTTTTTATGCATGTAGAGAGATGGCAAAGGACATTAATAGAAATAATTGCAGTAGATCATAGAATCATAGAATGGCGTGGGCTGGAAGGGACCTCAAGGATCATGAAACTCCAAACCCCTGCTACAGGCAGGGCCACCAACCTCCACATTTAATACCAGGCCAAGCTGCTCAGGGCCCCATCCAACCTGGTCTTGAACTTCTCCAGGGGCGGCACATCCACAACATCTCTGGGCAGCTGTTCAGCACCAAACCACTCTCTTGGCAAAGAACAAAAGTTCTTTAAGAAGTTAAAATGAAGGTGGTGAAATGTTGTTCAGAATATGTAATCTTAGGCGTATCTTAAAACTCTGGATTTAGTGCTATTTTTTAGCACATGTAATGAAGTCACATAATATGAGACTACCAAAACAACTTAAAAATGTATTTCAGATATAAATGGGAGGAGTGAGCCATTACTTTGAATTCCATTAGGAACTGGATCTATGTAGAAAGTAAAATAAGAAGTGTAAGTTTGCAAATACAGCGGGGATTTTTCATGTAAAAATAGCTGAAGCCAGCCTTATCTCCAGCAAATGACAACTTGCTTTTTGGGATTAGCTTGTGTGAAACCCTGCTGGTTTTGTGGCGAGAAACCGGCATCAGCTTGAGGACTTCAGGAAGAGGCTAAGGGAAATGCAGAGTGTGGAAGAGCCGTGTTTTCCCTACTGTAGAAGAAGACTGAGTTCTGCCTCATTGAGTGGTACATGGAAGTGAGTTGGTATGGTTGTGTGCAGTTTGTTTTTGAGAGGAATGTCAGCTTGCTTGCAATTACTGGTGGATTTTGAATAATCTTCCTATTAGTTGGTAGAAGTTGAGAAATCCTTTCTAAGCGAGTCAGAATAATAAGTTAATAAATATACTTGATTAGTTCCAAGGGAGTCATTCCTGGAAAGACAAGGGAAATGTTATTTGGGTCTCGTGAAAGCCATCTGAAATGTCTGCAGAAGAGCTGAGCATCTTGGTAAGCATAAGGCAAAGCAACATTAGATTTGATGTTTGCTTTAGTTGAAGCTGAAGAAATTTTGTCAGAGTCCTTGGTAAGAGATAATGAGTGAGCCATCATGGCTGTGCTAGAGGCTGCTCACAGCACAGGGAAGGACGGAGTGGGTAGTGCAGGAATTCCATGGCAGTCCCAAGGCTTAATGAATGCTGATTTGGACTTCACGCCGACTCATTCAAGCTTTTGACTTCTTTTTCTCTCTCTCAAGCCCCTAAAAGCACTGCAGGCTCTTTGATTGCACTGCATCTGGGAAGACCACTAGCTGCTGAATCCTTTCATTAACATCCCTATGGGGCTGAAGATAGGCTAGTGACCTGTTCATCATTAATTCAGCTTGCTTCAGTGCGAAGGGTTGCCTGGGCTACATATGTTTAGTGATCAGCGGTCAGTAGTGTTTGGATTTACAATGGTGATCTGGGTTTTCTGAAGTGCAGGTATACTTTCTTGGATGTCAGAATATGTGCAAATGTTTTTGCCACATGTTGAAGCAAATAGGAACAACAGGGAGACGCTCTCCATAATGTTTGTTCTGTCTTCTTTGTCTGCCCTGTCTTGCCCAAGGAGGCTGTGGATACCTGTACCTGGAGGCGTTCAAGGCCAGGCTGAATGTGGCTCTGGGCAGCTTGGTCTGGTGGTTGGTGACCCTGCACATAGCAGGGGGGTTGAAACTAGATGACCATTGTGGTCCTTTTCAACCCAGGCTGTTATGCGATTCTATGATCTACTACCAGTCCTCGTAGCAGGGGTGTATAAACAGTTCCTAAACTTAGTTACGTTGAGTTAGGAATTTGAATATGAGGTTATATATCCCTGCTCTCCCCCCAGTAAAGGGGAGAAAGAAGGTGAGAACTGATGGGGAGAACCCTGACATCCTGCAGCTTGGTCTGTTGGATCCTCTTTGTGACACTCCCAGCATTTCTCACAGTCTTTTTGACACTTTTTGGGGAGAGTGGTGCTGTGCACAGCAGAGCATAAACTGTTTTCACCCAGCTATTTAGGCTTCAGATGCTGCAGCTCATTTCTGGTGCGGTGTTTGGACTTAGGGAGCAGTTCCGTGAGTAGCTGCTGACACACAGTCCTTAGGGGAGAGGGATGCAGAGGGCTTAGAAGTTCTCTGGGTTCAGGAGCTTTTTAGCACTGGTGTGGTACAGTGGAGAAAGTCTATAGGTCAGTATGTGCAAGTATTCAATGCGACTTGCATGGGAATCTGTTAGAATTCATGCAGCCACAAAATAAGTGCATGGGTGTTATTAATTTAATAAAATGTGCAAATATTTAGCATTGTTGCCTCTGGTATAAAACGGACAATTGCTTGCAACAACTTTGTCTTGATTTTAAACTATAAAATTGTGTCTGTTGTTCAAATAAGATACGTTTCTGCGATGGAAATGGGGAAATAATTTTCCCATATGAGACTTTATGGTCATGTAGACAGCACTTGGAACAATGAACATTGGCTCATCGTTCCAGTTGGGAACAACATAATCTGTTTCCTGACCCTAGAGTGGGAGTCACATTTCCTGAATCATTTGTTGGTCCGTTTATAGAATCCCCTTAAAACCATCCCTAGAAATGTAAATGATCTTGCAGACCGTATTCTTGCATTTCCTAACTTTGGATTTTTCAATATGTATCTATACTGCTTCAAAAGGCTTTCATGAACAGATATTGAAGAGTTTTTTGAGTGCTAAACAACTGCAAAGCACACATGGATACCGTCATGTTTGGAGCCCTGGCTGGGTGATAGCTCATCGATGCCTCCTTCTCCCCGTAAAGTACATCAATATGTGAAGCTGCTGTGGAGATCATTGATCTTTTGTTTCTGCAGTTAACAGATCCTGTGATAACTTCATTAAAATGCTGTCTCTGCATTTTTCAGTGTTTCTATTCAGTAGATGTATACTACGGTAACGTTTAGATCCTCATAATTAGAAGCCAAGTAAATGAATGTCAAATGCATGTTTTGAGCAGCTGCTCAGATTTGCCAACTGGTAAGACTCTCTGAACCGTATTAATTGGGGAGAGAAATGTTAGACTGAAGGCATCTTTCCCTTTGCTTAGCTGTGATGAGGGTGTTTGATTGGAAAACATATACTCTTGTTGAAGTTTGTTTAATAAGTTACCTGCAGAACTTGTCATCGTGCTACTGCTGTGTAGTTTGCAGCAAGTCTGAGGTTCTTGGGGGCGAGTTTTAAGGTGTTGATTTCTTGTGCTTTTAAAAGGGAAGAAAGAGAGACCAAATGTCCCGTGTCTTGCAGTTGAGACCTCACCAGGTTAGTGGCTTGTGACTGCCACAGTTCTGGCATGGAGCTACATAGAGCTCTGGTTTGACTTCAGGTAAGGAAGGGAGTGTTTGGGTGCTGGAAGGCTCCTCAGGGCAGAGCAGCAAGCCTTTAACTCGCACTGGGGCAATGCGCTCAGAGACAGGGTTTAAGTTTTGGGTGGTCCTGGATGGAGCCAGGAGTTGGGCTCAGTGATCACTGAGGGTCCCTTCCAATGCAGGGTATCCTGCGAATGCCCTGTGACTGTAGAAATCTATTGCTAGTTTCAGTAGGTGTGCTGCCCAAAGAGAACGTCCTTAGAAAACAGCTGAAAGGATTGATAACAGCAATGTCTTTAACTGTGCGTTTATCTGCTGTAGACAGATAAAGTAGAAAACGTGCTCTCGCCTATAGCGACTCTTAAAATACGTTGGAACAAACATGGTTTTATGTTCTCTGCATAACCTTCTCTTCATACTCTAGTGTGATTCAAGTCCCCACCTAAGAATTGGGCAGATTCCTTCATCTCTAGCTCCAGAACATGTGGTGGTTTCACACCAATGGAACTCCATCACTCTGCTCTCTTGATCCTCCTCACCAAATGAACAAGGGGAGGAAATGTGATGAGAAAAGGCTCATGGCTGGGATAAGGACTTCGAGATCACTCACCTGCAGGAGCTCACCACCCTGCACCCCCTTGCTGTGTAAACCCCATACAGAAGGTTGGATTCCATTGGTGTTCACTTGATGGAGAAATGATCAAGCTTTGTGTGGTTTGGTTTTATTTTCTTCTCCCCTTTGGGTACGTTGGTTATTATTATTCTCTATTTTTCCTCTTCCTTATCCCCTTGTATCCAAGTTATTTTCATTTTTCTGTTAGCTGTTTTAACGCATCAGCCCTGGGCAGCCTGGTCTGGTATTGGATATGGAGGGGGTGGGGGTGGGGGGGAGTTTGGAGCGTTGTGATCTTTGAGGTCCCTTCCAACCCGAGCCATTCTGTGATTCTTTGATTCTCAACTGTTAATGCATTTAATAAAGGTTATTGTCTCTTTGTTAGAAGGAAGTAGTAACAGTTAATGAATTATAGCACTAAATTATGTAAATTGTCTCTAGTTCTTACACAGATGAATTTTCTGTCTAGTTTTCATTTTCAGAGTAGGCAAAGTTTAAGTTTTCTGTAGCATATAGTTCATTTTTTAACTTCTTCAAGATAAAAGATAACTACAAAATAATGAAGGCTGGTGTCATAAACAGTGCAGCGATGTAATAGCATCACACTTCCTAAGCTGCATGGTGTTAATTTTTTGCTAACAGAGCTTGTTAATATGGAATTAAATGCTGATGATTGGGAACATCTCACAGGTTCCCTCCAGTTGCTGTTTCATCACTTGTAGAACTTGCTGCTGTGCTATGGAAAGGTGATGCTGCTTGTCCAGCTTACCAAGAAAAGTGCATTTTAAATAAAATGCAAAAAACTAAACTTATAACATGCAGGTATTAAGCAATCAACACCCATCAAATAGTAAGCAGGGTTAGACAGAGCTGCCGTTCAAATTTTGTTGTTTATTATATGTGCTTGCATATGTTGGGATATATTGCTTCAAATGGAGCAAACAGTAAATAAATAGTTATAAGTCATGGTTTTACTGCCACATTATTAATTGGTTAGGCTGGGAGTTCTGCCTGTTTCTGACTGTAGGGATTAAAGTTCTGGGCTTTAGGACATCTGAAAGTAGTTTAGGAAAGCTTGTACCAGCTGCCACTTTCTGAGCTATGCTTGTTGGATGGAAAGGTGAGTGTTAAAGTCTGCGTGGAAGAGAGCAGTTTGTCAGTGGCAGAAGAGTTTTGTGAGGAGTGAGTGCTATGTTGTATTTCCTGGAGCATGTTTCACTTGGCAGCCAAGAAGAGAACCCAAGGTTTGTGAATGGTGCTGACCTTTGCAACCACCAGATGGGACTGAAGTGGGTGGAAAGATGTTTCACTTTCCTCTGCCTCTTGCTGGGAGGGGGTGTCCTGTTAGACTTGGTTTGTGCACTCTGTTATTAGAGGACAGGGAAACAGATCTGCGATTGCCAACTTTGTCAGTACCTTCTGAGATTACGTCTGGCATAGTTATGTAGGGTGCTGTGCAAGTAATGCCTCCTGTGTATCTCCATGAAAACAACAATGAATACAAAGAGCACAAAAACATGATTTGATGGAGCCGATTCTCAGCTACAAATGTGGGATTACAAGGGCAACAAATGTGATGGGATATTGGTGGGAAGGTTCAGGCTGTGCTGCCATACCACCATCATCTGCCTCTGATGTCATGGGCCCACATAATAAAACAGGAGGTGTTTGTTTTGGAGCAGGCTTTGTGTACATACATATATTTTTATTTCCCAATTGTAAGAGTCTAGGAACGTCCTTTTCTAACATGCATGGTTCTAGATGATAGCCACTCCTGTTGACTAGGAAGACTACCAGGCATGTGAATAAGTTGTATATACGTGTCATGTTCTGCTCACCATAATCTTCTATGACTTGCCTTTAGCAGATTGGAAAGTTGAATATTCCTTCTTTACAGTACCACAGAATGGCTTGGGTTGGAAGGGACCTTAAGATCACCCTTTTCCAACCTCTCCTGTGGGCTGGTTGCCCCTCACCAGCTCAGGATGCCCAGGGCCCTCCCAGCCTGGCCTTGAGCACCTCCAGTGGTGAAGCGCTCACAGCTCTGGGCAGCAGTGCCACCATCTCACCCACCTCTGATAAAAAGATGCCTCCTAGTATTTCATCTAGATCTCTCCTCTTTTATGGACATTGTTCTTTGTCTTATAACTGTTGGACCATGTAAAGAATTGCCCTCCCCCCCGTTGGTAAGTTCCCCTCAGGTACAAGAAGGTCTCAGTGAGGTCTCCCCAGGACTGTCTCCAAGCTGAACAAGCCCAGCTCTCTCAACTTTTCTTTGTAAGAGAGATGCTCCAGCCCTACATTCATGCTTGTGGCTCTCTTGGACCCACTTCAACAGCTCTGCATCCTTACTGTACTGAGGGCCCCAGACCTGGACACAGTACTCCTGATGGAGCTTCACAGAGGCAGAGCAGAGGGTCAGTAGGACAATCCCATCCCTCTCCCCACTGCAACCCTCTCTGTTGGTGCAGCCCAGGGTACTGTTGGCATTCTGGGATGCAGACACACACTGTTTGCTTGCATCAAGATTGTAGTTGTCCAGAAAACACAAGTCTCTGCAGGACTTCTCTCAGTGAGTTTTTCTCCCAGTCTGTGTATTTATACCTGGGATTACTCCAATTCAAGTGCAGCACCTTGCACTTGGCCTTGTCAGACCTCATTATGTTCACATGGGCATGCTTTTCAAGCCTGTCCAGGTCCCTCTGGATGGTATGTCTTTCTGTTGTATCATCTGCACCACTCCGCTTGGATCCTCAGTGAACTTGCTGAGGGTGTCCTTGGTCCCATCTCCTGGGTCACAGGTAAAGATGCTGAACAGCCCTGGTCACTTTCCGACATGAGACAGAAGTGCTGCTTTGAAGCCTTCCATTTTTTTTCACTCTGCTGTTCTCATCAGTTCTGAAACTTACACTGTGAGAAGCGCTGTGAGCCAGTGATGGCTGACCTGGGATGACAGGTTTGTTTCTGATAGAGCATCTGAGTGTGTTAAGAATTGTGTAGTATGAAAGTAAATCTTAGATCTCAGTGCATTACTTCAGATACCTGAGATAGATTAAATAATGAATTTGCCTGCAAAAATGTTCGTTTTCAAGGATGCTGATGCAGTGACCATTTTTAAGAACATAGTGGGGGAAAATAGTGTTCTTTTTAGATGTGAAAGATGCGTCCAGCCAAAGGCTGCTTTAATCAAACAAACACCACATGTTCTCAAAATGTGCTTTGTAATGAACCTATATGCAGTGTTCCCCTATTGACTGCGTTAGTTGTGTACTTGGCTGCTGAAGAGTTTTTGTTATCCTGACGTGTGATTGGCTGGTCTCTGAGTAAGGAAGCTAGGAAATGTGGCAGTATATTCTGGATTAGAAAACTACATACATCTCTGAACTACAGGATTTGATAATAAAGGTCGTTAGATTTGCAGTTTAGGCTCATTGCGTACTTTTCCCTTATTCTTTGCTATAAATCCCTACTAGATTTGTCTAAAGTTTTAATTTCTAGTAAAATAATTTTCTTCATTAATTTCGAGCCTACTGCCCCTTTGAAATGTTCAATGAGCTTTTTATGTACGTAGTCAAGTGTCTGCCCAAGAAAGGCTGTGTTGAACCCAACTGGAGGGCTGGCAGAACTGCAGCACACTATGTTTCAAAGTACAGCCATTGCTGTGTTCTTAAACTAGTTCAGTTTGCTAGCAATGTGAAGATTGCCACAAGGACGTGCCATACATGAGACGATAAAAGCTGTGGAAGAGCCACCACCTGAAGGAAGCTGCTGGAAAGGTGTTTTGCATTGAAGTTATTGAGCAGAATACAGAAAGAGGCTGAAGCATTTGCAGTGCCGCCAGCAGCTTCTGTTTTTCTCAGTGCCAGCTTTGTCAGTCAGTCAGCAGGTGTGTGTGCTGTGCCCCTGGCCTGGTGCTGTACCTTCAGCTGCAGAATGCGGCCTTCTCTTTGTTGTGGTGGTTCGGGTGTTTGCTCGGGAAGGGAGGGGTGAGCTTTGCTTGCATTAGCTTGAAAAATGCAGGGGCACCTACTGGCAGCAGGAGCTGGGTCTGTTGGAGGTACCTCTCCCTACGTGGGGATTCAGGTGCCTGGATTCCACAAATGGCAATTACTTTGAGCAGGAGCTCTCTTGACCTTTTTACCTCTAGCATCAGCTCGGCTTACTGCTTGAAGCTTGTGGCTTCCAGGACTGAGGGCTGTCTGGTGGGTGCAGTGCAGGGCAGTAGAGGAACAGTGCAGAAATGAGATACCTGCTCTGGGAGTCCTGATATAGAGTAAAGGAAAGCTTTTGCATGGATGTTTAAATGTAAAATATGTTATACGTTGTAGAGAGAGGGAGATAAAGGGAGTATTAAGTCTATATTAAAAAGAAAACAAAAAACACTACAATTTTCGGTCTTTGTCAGAACCTCACACTTAATACTGTGATGAATAATGGACTAGTGTGTGCTGGTACGGTTGTATCGGGTTTCTGTGGCAGGGGAGAAGGAGCTGTTGAAGAGTATCCCTGAACTTTTCCCCTTTTCACAGTGTTGGCACGTAACCTTATAACAGCAGCATGTGAGAGCTGATATTCCTCCGAGTTCATGTGTTTGTGCATTATCGGAAATATCACAGGATCATAGAAGGGTTTGGGTTGGAAGGGACCTTTAAGATGATGTAGTTCTAACCCTCTGCTATAGGCAAAGACACCTCCCGCTAGACCAGGTTGCTCACAGCCCTGTCCGGCCTGGTCTTGGAAATGGAACCATAGTAGGAAGTGCTTATTTGCTTTCAGCTTCTGAAAACAGATTACATCTAGCAGCTGATTGCAAAAGCAGGTAGCTGGAAAATTGAGAGAGAGCCCTTCAGAGTGATGGTGGGAGACAGGGCTGTCTGTATGTGGAGCATCATGCTGGGTTCCTGGCACCACAGGTGTTTGATTCTGTTGTAGGGATCAGGGTAAGGCAGAGCAAAGCAGGCCTTCTGCAGCTGTTGGTGCCGACTGTATTATCTTCAGGCTATAAGCTCATATAACCTGATCATGATCCAGGAGAGTATTCTGTGGGCTGCTGCATTTGATGGGAAACAAAACTGAGACCCTGTTTGCTGCAGCTGTAGGACCACTATGTTTTTTGCTGCTGGTAGCAGTAGATAACACTTCAATTTCATGCTTGTAGGAAAGGAGGGAGCGAGCAAAATGAAAGTTCAGCGTACTGAAATTTATTTGTAGTTTCAGAAGAGTTCCAATTTCTTGCAGGTGCCCTAAAAGTTGGGAGGAGAAGAGTTAGCTGTGCCATTCCCTGCTTCGTGGGTTGTCTTTTTGCAGAGATTTGGGAGCGTGCGTGCACATTTTTGAGCTCAAATTCATTGCATAGTGGAATTTTTGCTGTCGGGGCCTGTAAAACAAAAAAAGACAACTTGGGCAAATCCCTGAATTACTTCTGAATTGTAATTGGAACTGAAGCGCCTGATGTCGTTCTGGGGAGTTTGTCCTGGTGGGGTGCTTGAGTCTGTCAGCTATTGGTGCGGTAATTCTCCTTTCAGAAACTGGAATGCTCAAATTCAGAAGTACTTCAGCCACTTTTTCTTGTTAAAAATATTCTTCCGCAGGTAACTTTCCCTTGTGCTTGCACAAAGATTGAGTTAATGAAAGTAGAGTGCGTTTCACATAGATTTCAACCTGATTTTTGATTCACGTGAGAAACGTGTTTGGCTTTATTGAAGATACACAACAATCTGATTGCGGTGCTTAAATGAATAAAATCAACCTTAATTGACTTCAATAGCAGCATCTCTGGATAAAAGGTCACGAGGCTGATTTTTTTTTGTCGTAATTTGCTGTGAAACTGCATTTACTCTCATTGAAACTGTTCTGAATTGGCTTTGTACCCATCTTAATTATGCATGCTATGGGAAAGAAGATGTTTTTTGCAGCAATCTTTGCTTTTGTAACGTAACTTCTGTATTGAAACAAATGTTTCGTGGCGGAAGGTGAGAGAAATGGTGACCTAGCAGTCAGGCTCTAAGTTGTGATAGCAGCCCATTGCTGCTATGAGGAGCTTTTGTGACTACTCCAGTGAGCTTGGCTTGCTGCTGTGTGTACCCAGTAACACTGTAAGCAGTCAGTCGTCTCCTTTCTCAAGTGTATGTTCAGTTCTTCCATTTCACTTTGTATTTACTGACAGTACGACACTGGTCATCATTTCCATGGCGATTGGCCTCTATCTGGATATACAAAGTTGATCATCTTTAATTTTTTTTCCATGAGATTTCTTCACGTTATTAGAATGGTTCATTAACTCGGTAGTTAACAAATGAGTCCATTCCCCAAACTCATGTTCAACCAGCTTTCATTAGCAATTTTCTTTATGTGCTCAGTTGTTAAAAATATGAAGTATTACAAACTTGTGGAAAATATATTGGACTGCATAGCAGATCACTGTTCTGTTTTTCCTCCTGCAGGTTCGATCTGTGGATGAGATGAATCATGAGTTTCAAGCTCTTGCCCTAGAATCTCGGGGAATGGGAGAGGTAATTACCAAGGACTGAAAAACCAGTTGGAGTTGTGAAAACGTTGCAGTTTCAGAGTTACAAATGATACCAAGCTGAGTAAAGAGTTTCTTGTAAGAGCAAATTGATTTGTCAGGCCACTGAGGATCTAAGTGGCTTGAGAGAACGTGGGATGCTCGGTCACTACGGTGTTACTACGCTCTTGTCAGATGGCTGATACTCTTAGGGGAAGCAACCATGTAATTTCTTCAAAATCTTGTTCAGTTGTATGAAATGAAGCATGTTTTCATGGTCACTGTCTAAATGAGTGCAACAGCTGCCGCCCCTAACAAGCCAAGGATGCTAGGAACTGCTAAGGATTTGGGCTCCAGAAAAGAGATTGGCACAACTTAACAGGAATGTGGTAATTTATGGTGCCTTCATTGGTGATTACTCCTTAAATAGCATTATAACCAGGAGCAGTAGGGTTATTACATAACTTATCTCAATGGGGAGGGGATTTTTTTATTCATTCCCATTGTCAGTGTACTTCTGAAGATCTGGGCATCATAGACGATGACTTTGGGAACTGTCTTTGAAAAACCTGAACTGTTTTAAAAGTAATCAACATCCTTTAGTGTTATTTGCCTTGGAAGGGCATAAGAGTGGAATAAATTCACATTAAATAAAGGTTTCAAATAATGATCCGTTTGTTTTGCTGGATGTTAATAAAGCTTTTTTATAATGGAACCACTGACAATATTGCTTCTTAATTTTTAAAGCATTATGACAAAATTACATGCTCAAGGGAAACTGTAACTTATTGACAAAAAACAAATGTTGTTTGGTTGCTCAACATTTGTTGGCTGACAAGTTGCTATTCGTGTTTGATCTTTTTTTATTTAAATGAAGCATTTAACAAATTCTGCAGAACTGTGAAGACTTCTCTTTAAATAATTTTAAATATTTTAAATCATTTTGGGTTTGTTTTGGTTTGTTTTTTAAGAAAAAAGGAGTTCTCTTATAGTAATCTCCTATCAGGAATGGGCAGTGTATTGTGACCCCCAAGTTATGAGCCCAGTTATACACCTTTCAGTAGCATCTTTCATAGCATCACAGAATGAATGGCCCAGGTTGGAAGAGACCTCAAGGATCTTGAAGCTCCACCTCCCACCACAGGCAGGGCCACCAACCTCCACATTTAATACTAGGCCAGGCTGCCCAGGGCCCCATCCTGCCTGGCCTTGAACACCTCCGGGGATGGGACATCCACAGTCTCTCTGGGCAGCTGTTCAGCACCTCACCACTCTCTCTGTAAACCCAGCTCTTCCATCCTTTAGCTTAAAACCATTTCCCATTGTCTTTCAAGTACCTCAATTTCAGGTGTGTTCGAATACCTGACTTGACATTGTAATTTTTGTGTTACTTAGTGCTTCACAGCAGTGCTGTAGTGCATGAAACTCAATGCAGACTGTTCTGACCTCTTTGGATATACTAGTAGCCTTCCAGAATACTAGAGAAAATACCCTCACGAATACCCGTGTAAACAGAATTGGTAGTTGTGCATTCTTAAGTGCTTCCATCTGCCTACTTCAGAAGGTTTGAAGGGACCATTTTAAATGATGTGCTTCTAGCTATTGGCAAATTGTCTTCTTCCTCGGTTTTTCTTCTCTGTTAATTTTTTTTTTCTGAACTGAAATTTGTTTCTTGTCCATTAAATTCTATTACCCTTCTTGGTCTGTTTTTTTTTCCCCCCACTGGGATTCAACATTTCTTGACATCAAGAGGCTGCCAGGCCTTTCTTCTCACGTCATTGCTGATGTGAAGATTGCACACGAATCCTGACGCAAGTATTTGGGGAAGGATACATACTGGAAGTCTTTTTGTTAAGGTCTGTGTCTGAACTGAGCCTGCTGTGCGTCAGTAGCCAGTTCTGGGACTGCAGAACTTGAGCCCGATGTGTTGTTCCACAGAGTGATCCTTGATCTTTTTCCATCTTGTAATTCTCTGCTAATTTATTCTGTAGAGAAGTGAACCAGAGCTGTGTTAGCAGGAGATCTGCTGTTCTGCAGGCATCTTTCTGTAAAGATCACCTACGATTGTATATCTTAGATGGTTAAATGCAGATGCTGCTTCTTGCTCCAACTTTCAACAACAGTCACGGCTCTCAAGGTCAGGGTGATATTCTCAAGACATACTGACACGTGTTGCTATTTCTCTTTGGGCATCTGCTGTTTCCTATTTCAGGGCTGGCATTCAGGGCTCCAGGACCCTTTGACCTCATACAGCCATACATAAAATTAATTGTCAAACAGAATGTAAAAGTAATAGTGAAGAAGACACTCAAGCGTAATGTTGGAAGAGCTTAGTGAGAAATATGGCACTCTTATTTTGAATTAGAAATAGATGCATTTTGGGAAAGTTTCTTTTGAACTACAGGCTCCTAGATTAAAGTATTGAGCACCAGGCATGTGAGCAGAGGGCAGAATGATTGTAGTTACTGCTGGGTTGGTTTGTTTTTTAAACAAATTTTTTGAGTTCCACAGTGAGATAATTGACAGCTGCTCAAGCTGCTTCTTTATATGGCAATCCAGTAGCTAAATAATCCCTTTGAATGGGTATAGTATGTCAACCCATCAACACTCTCTCTTTAAAAAAAAATAATAATAGACAAAAAACGTAAAAATCCAGGTCACTCCTCCATAGGAAGGCACAGATTAGAATCTTTAAACATCAGTTTCTCTGGATAGTTGAGGGACTTCTTGGTTGTGTAAAATTTAATCAAAAATGACTCTGAATCTGTTCAGCTTTAACTGTAGCCTCCTGAGGTGTAGGTGATGCATTCTGTTTCTTTGCAAGCTTTACTTTGTTAACCACTGCTTCATCCGAACATCTGTCTGATAGTGCAATTAAACTAGCTAAATAAATAAAAGCTCTAATTCAAGGTAAACATGACGGAAGCTACATGCTGATTTTATGGCACCCGAGGTATTTTTGTTCTGACCAACACTTGTGTTTCTCATCTCTCTCACCTCAGCTGTGTCTAATATAAAGTGGGCTTCTCTTTCCCTCTAAAAGGTTTCACAGATATCAGAAGATGCTTTTTGTCTACGTCTGTACTGCAAAGTGAAAAAGAAGTAGTACTGCAGAGTTGGTACTACGCAGAGCTGAGAAATATTAGTAGGTCTTCTAGTTTTATCTGTAATATATCATCTTTTGCTTTTTATTTGAACTGTAGTTTTAAGATTCCATGAATCTGTTTCTAAATCCTGTGATGGCAAACTTCACCCAGGTCTTAAATTTGTGGTAAACTCAATATTCTGGTGCTCCCAAAGCATCTTTGTTTGAGAGCTGCTTGTGGTTCTCTCCATGTACTGAGAATGAGAGCACCTTAGTCAGAGCAGGTCATTGCTGCAGTACTTCAAGCATAGAACGAACTCTTCCATAGGTGGTTTTGTGGAGCATTGACTGTTGATCTTCCTCCACCCACCAGTTCTTCGGTGTTACTAAATTCTTTACGTAAGGAACGCAGGGATTGCAGTATCTGGTTTAGCTAAACGTTTTTCTGGTGATCGTTCTTGTAAACATAGGAGACATCAATCAGCAATCCTGTTGTTCAAGAGGAGCTTCCTTCCCTTCTGTTGGTTTTATTAATGTTTGTGGCCTGCTAATGGCAGTCTTAAACTTTAAGCACTTTTCACAAACTCTTTCAAAGCCAGATTAATAAAAATTGAAAAGAAAAAAAAAAAAAGATATTTGAATCTTGTTAGTAGCTTCATTGGGGCTCGTATTAAGCAGCTGTGATGTTGAATGATTTCTATCTGCCACTTAAGTAACGGGAGAGATTCTTGCTCGTGTGGTGCTTCTTTAATTTTGCGCTGTCTTCTGGTCTTGAAGGCAGTACAAGAAATTATTCTGATACTGATTTGACTTGAAACTTTGCTTTGGAAATAGTAATGAATAGAATCATAGAGCTGTATTAAACGACTGGTACTTGAAACTTCAAGTTGGATGGTCACCAGTTTATGATCAGGAGATCCGTGTGGTCTGAAGGAGCTGACTTGTCACAGTGCAGTCAGTTGCTTGCTGAGGTTTGGAACGTAACTCCTTTGTTACTGTTTCTCACAATGGTGCTGGTTAAAGGCCCAGCTTCTGAGCCAAAATGAGGAGGCAGTGAATAGTTCAAAGATTCTGAGAGGATTGTTTGTTGAGCTTCATAACTGGTTATGTGTTCTGTATCTCTTCCTTGTAACTTCAGAATCCTCCTTGTTGCAGTCATTTGAGCAACTTTTTAGTGCATCATCAGCTTCAGTAACAACTTCAGGTGTTTTAATTATTCCTCGACTACGTGTGCTTTCTCATGTAAAGCTGACCGTAAAACAAATTGCCCATCACCTTAACTGCACTGTTATTTTTTGCCTATTTGTGATCATATTGTTAAACAGCTCATTTTCTCTTCTTAACACAGCTTTTACCTGCCAAAAAGTTTTGGGAACCTGATGATTCAGCAAAAGATGGACAAAAAGGGATATTCCTTGGTGATGAGTGGAGAGAGACTGCATGGGGAACTCCTCGTAAGTGATGAATAGATACATACTGTGAAACTGATGACTTGCTACATGATATTTTAAAGTAAAGCAGAATACTGCATGTTAGATGTGTGGTGAATTTGGTTTTACTTTTGTTTTCATTGTAAAATTGTATATAGCACCGGTGGTTGCATGCTAATAACACTTTTGGAAAGCGGGATTTTGAATTTATTTCTTTTTCAGTTAGTTTCGTATCTCACCTGTAACGAAATGCAGAAGTATTACAAGTTATATCTGTGATATCTTTGTTTGTTTTGACAGACCATTCTATGTCCCAGCCTATTATGGTACAGAGAAAGCCTGGACAGGGTTTTCATGGAAACAGTGAAGTAAATGCTGTATTGTCTCCACGATCAGAAAGTGGTGGCCTTGGAGTGAGCATGGTAGAATATGTGTTAAGTTCCTCTCCAGCTGATAAATTGGATTCCCGGTTTAGGAAAGGAGCTTTTGTAAGTAATGCAGCATGTTAAGCTTATGTAGTCACGTGCTGTTGTCATAGTGATTTACATGGCTATATTTTATATGTGATTTGTCCAGGTTTTTTTTTCCTCTTCTCTTTAGGAAGTGTATAGTTGCTATCTGCCTGTCTTCCTCAGTTGGAGGGGGCTAAGGAGGACAGAGGGAAGTAGTTTGGGAATCTTGACTAAATAGCTGCCTTAAAAACAGTACTTTCCTAATGCCTCTAGAGAGAGGAGGGAAAAGGTCACAGATAAGTTAAAATACATATTGTACTTTTTTTTTTTTTCCCCTAGATTTTCCTATTTTGTGTTTCAGTAAGGGGGTTTTTATGTACTGGATGTTTAAACTGTATGAACTAAAAGTGTTATTGCTTCAACAGCACCGCTATAGTTAAGGTTGAGTTAGCTCTTCCATTATAAATCCTGGCATTCCTTTTCACATATTGGCAGTTTTTAATTGCATGTGGTCAAAACTTGGTGGCCAAGTTACCCGCCAGATGCAATTCTATTGAAAACAAACTGTTTGTATTGTTTACGTGCGCTGTAGTGTAGAATTAGGTCACCTTGTGGTGCTCCTATTGTGTTCTGTTCAATATTCAGAATCAAACAGATTCTTTTTCCTCAGGGCACTAGAGATGCTGAAACAGATGGACCTGAGAAAGGAGATCAGAAAGGCAAGGCTTCTCCATTTGAGGAGGACAAAAACAGAGATCTTAAACAAGGAGATGATGAGGATGTTACTAAAATAAATGGCAGAGGTTTGCCAAATGGAATGGATGCCGATTGCAAAGATTTTAAGTAAGCTTTTAACTGTTTCTCAAGAAGGCGAATATGTCTCTTAAGGCATTATTACAGTTCTGGTTTGTGTGTCAGCTTCAAACATTATCCAGCTGCAGATTGATTCTTGCTGCCTCACATCCTCCCTTTCCCACTGTGCCACGTGTTTCTTAGGATGTCATTAGTGTGTGTGTCACTTCTCATGAGACAAATTCATTTTAATAAAGTATTTTTTCAAAGCAAACGAGTACCTTCACAATGTGATGAATTAAAGGGGGATGAAAGCTTTCGCCCTTTTGATTACAAAGCCAGTCCTTTTCTCTCTCTGCTTCCTTTTGATCCTTTCTAACTTTTGCATCTGATTGTTGTAGAGAGATAGCCCTATGGAATTATAGCATACCTTCTAGTTTTGCTGGTCAGTACCTCAGCCTAACAAAATTGTTTCTCCACAAAAGTTGTTGTGGAAATTACATACATGGATGAGGGTTCACACAGCTAAGTGTCATAATGCACTGTATGGAGTGGTGTTACCGTTTAATTCTTTTCCTAGGGGAAGAAAAAAGGAAACAAACTCAAGGTTTTTGAACGATCTGTTCCTTTCTGATAGCACAGCCAGCCTGCTTTTTTAATAATGCTAAAATGCATTTTAAATTGGATGTTTTTAAAAGGACTAATCTTTGTTTTTAGGTGACAAGTGCATCTCTTAACTGTCATAGAGAAGAATTAGCAGGATTAAAAAACTAGAGTGTTGCTCATAAATTCATATTAATGTGATGAACGTGACCTAACAGTCGTGCTTTCATTAGTTTGTAATTAAGCAAGTATATTAAAATGCGTGTTTGAATCTCATATTTAAGTATTTTCTACCCCTTAAAAATGTAATTACCTAAGGCTAAGGAAGGATTCTTCAGGCCTATTTTTCAGGTTATGTTATTGAAAATAATATAATACCACACATATTAGAGAGCTCAAACTAATGACCTCCGTTCGGATGGATTCTGCAATATGTGAAATAAATGAAGTTACTTGCAATATTGTAAGTAGCGAATGTAGAATAATTTTTTTTGTCCTGCTTCTCCAGGATCTATTTCAGTTTTGAAATAATGGTTTGCAGATCACAGAATCATAGACTCATAGAATGGCCTGGGTTGAAAAGGACCTCAGAGACCATCTGGTTTTAACCCCCCTGCTGTGGGCAGGGTCGCCAACCCTTAGAGCAGACTGCCCAGTACAAAAGTACCTTTTGTATTATTTAAAGTAGGAAATGATTAAAAACGAGAGCAAAGAAACATCCAAAGCCAGAAAACCTCTCAAAAAATAAGGCCATCTAGTTGAAATGGACCATATGAGGTGACAGTATAAAGCTCTCCAAACAGAGGTTTATAATTGAAGTATTGACACAACTTTAACTATAGCAACAGAACAGTACTGATAATAAGGAGCATCCTTTACTAAGTAAACATAAGTAGTAAAACAAAACTCTGTCCTGTGCTCCTCATTGTATTCTTATTGTACTTAGGACATTTTTTTAAACTAAAATATGTACTGAAATAACTGCTTCTTTTCCTTTTGTTCGTCGCTTTGTTGATACTGTACGTCACCTGGGAAGAATAAGGAATGTTAAACAGATTCACACTTGGTTTTATTTATTGAGCAAAGTATAGTTGCAAGCTGGAATACATAGATGATATGCAGTACCTTATAGATAGATAGATGATTGCCTTAGGTTGTTCCTTGCATTCAGAAAAAGCTCAGTGTAACAGTGCTTTCACCTGAAGGATTTTGAATCATAGAATCATAGAATATCCCGAGCTGGAAGGGACCCCCCAGAACTGTCAAGTCCAACTCCTGTCTCAAACAGCACTACCCAAAAATCAGGCCTTGTTGTCTGAGAACATTATCCAGAACAAACATGGGAGTGGGAATCTTCTCAGGGCATCAATCAGTTGACATCTCATTTCAAGTGTGTGCACGCACTGAGAGGTTCCCCCCTGTAGTCAGTGGAGGTGTAGTCAGTACAGCTTGTGAAGATGTGAGAATGATGCAGTTTTAACCTAAAGTCAGCTCCCAGTGACTGGTTCCCAGTTGCTACTCGCTAAATTTCCATCCTCCTAATGGCATTTTAAGATGTGTAAACTTAAAGATGTGCAAGTGTAGCTGTCTAAAAATCAGCCACCACCAGTTCTTTACATATGGAAAGACGAACCTCAAGGTTTTGGCATGGTAAACAATTTCCAGGTGCATATCTCTGATGTACTGCCAAAAGGAATCAAACGCTCCCATTTTACTCCATCCTAAAGATTTTCTTACAGACAACGGGCTGTGTTTATTCTTAAGGAACTTAAGATGGAACTGATGGGATTATATAAGGAACGCTTTTTTTTTCCCCATAATCAGTCATTGGTGCAGTCTGTTAAATGACTTGTGTAGGGAAATTAAATGCTTTAGGCACATGCTAAATGTGAGGGAGTTATATGAGTCTTTTACATGGAGGTGAAAAAAGCATTGTTTGCTTTTGAGATGTGAAAGATTCTTGCTATACTGTGCGTGTCTTTTCCCGCTGAAGTTCTGTTGTTGCTTTCTCTCCTTTGGCACAATTGCACAGCTGTGTCCTTTTGTTCCTTTTCCTAATTATTTCTTTTTGAGCTGTTTTTTAGTAATTCTGTCCTTCCCAAAATGCAATAACGAGCCGTCCCAAAAGTTACAGATTATTACAGTTTATTTCATTTCACCATAAGTAGCTTATATAAGTTGTGTATTCTAAAGTTGAAAAAAATATATACATGCTTTGAAATGAAATGTATCCTTTTTCTTGAACCATCAGTGCATGCTGGTTAAAATCGCCCTTATTCTCCTCTATAATTTCTTTGTAACATCTCTGAACTCAGAGATCCCTTTAAAATAGGAATGCTGTACTCTGTCAATGGACAGCGTTATTTAACACTGTAAGAGCCTGTCTTGAATTTCTTCTGAACAGTCGTACCCCTGGAAGTCGACAAGCCTCCCCAACAGAAGTAGCTGAACGCTTGGGTCCCAATCCCAGCACCACAGAAGGTTTGGGTCCACTTCCCAATCCTACAGCCCACAAGCCCTTGGTAGAAGAATTTTCCAATCCAGAAAATCAGAATCTAGATGCCATGGAACAAGTTGGTCTTGATTCTCTACAATTTGATTATCCTGGCAATCAGGTACAAATGGACTCTTCGGGAGCTACTGTAGGACTTTTTGACTACAATTCTCAGCAGCAGGTTAGTGTTGGATTTCAGAATATGCCACATTGGTCCTTTAAGTGCTGTTCTCTTTGGTAGTCATTTAAACATACGTATTTTGTTTTATTAAATATCCGTGACGTAGCCAGAGGCAGATAAATGTACAATTAATCTAGGAAGAATTACTGGCATGTATTTTTCCAGTTAAGTAATTTCATAGGGTAGAAGCTTGGCTCGGAAATTCCTTTTGATGAAGTAAATCCTAGTAAATTGTAGTCCTGACTCTTGAAAACTGAAATGCTGCTTTTTCTGTTCTGTTTTTCTAATAGCTTTTCCAGAGGACTAATGCTCTGACTGTGCAGCAGTTAACAGCAGCCCAGCAACAGCAGTACGCCCTGGCTGCAGCTCAGCAGCCTCACATAGGTGAGCTCTGTGTGAAACGCAGCAGGCACTCATGGCAAACAGCTGTGTGTTGCTCTCCTGTACTGCTTTGTTTCACCTCATTGAAATAGATTCTTATTGAAATAGATATTGATCCCTTGGCTCATTTTGGTTGTTCCCCTGAAAATGGCTCAGAATGACTGTCCAGCTTTTAGAAAATACTGTTTTGTGATCTGTTCTCCTTTGTGTAGGTTTTTACTCACTTGGAACCGCTGCAAGCGAGGAAATGAAGGTTGCTTTTGCTTATGTAGCATATGGATTAAGTGTTAAAAATTTAATGGGATTAAATGTTTAAAAAAGGGACAGAAAGGGCTTTTCTCCTGAAAGTAGCGGTAGAAACATTTTTGGAGTTACTCTGTAGCAAGAAGTTGGCTGTCCTTTTAAAATAACTCAGTGAATGAACTCAATGCATCAGGTTCTCCCATGAGGCCTGCTGGCGGCTCACCAGGAGGCTGTGTGTCAGTTTCACAGCCACTGTGACAAAGATACACTTTTGGGGAGAGAGTAGTTAGAGCGATTGGCACCTCCATGGGAGCAGTTCCTTACTTAAGGATGGGAGCACATCCGGACGTGACACAGTGGTACGATGGGTTTAAAAGTTTGTGGCCTTCCTGCTTCACCATGAGGTTGATGAGGTGTATGCATCTGTGCACTGGATGTGAGGGGATCACAGAATCACAGAATGACCCGGGTATGAAGGGACCTCAAGGATCATGTAGTTCCAACCCCCCTGCCTAGCAGGGCCACCAAACATACGCCTTTACTAGATCAGGTTGCCCAGAGCCCTGTCCAACCAGGTCTTGAACACCTCCAAGGACGGGGCATCCACAACCTCCCTGGGCAGCCTGTTCCAGGACCTAACCACTCTCCTAGTAAAGAACTTCCCCCTAACATCCAACCTAAATCTTCCCTCTTTTAACTTAAAACCATTTCCCCTAGTCCTGCTATTATCAGCCCTTTCGAAGAGTTTACTCCCCTCCTGGGAGTAAGTTCCCTTCAGGTATTGAAAGGCTGCAATGAGGTCACCCTGCAACCTTGTCTTCTCCAGGCTGAACAAACCCAACTCCCTCAGCCTGTCCTCATAGGGGAGGTGCTCCAGCTCCCTGATCATCTTCGTGGCCCTCCTCTGGACCCTTTCCAAAATCTCCATATCTTTTTTGTACTGAGGGCTCCACACCTGCACACAGTACTCCAGATGGGGCCTCACAAGAGCAGAGTAGAGGGGGACAATCACCTCCCTATCCCTGCTGACCACCCCTCTCCTGATGGAGAAAGGAGGTTTGGAGGGGATAAAGGGTTCTTATGTGCAGAAGAGCAAAAAGGAGGGGAAGCTACATCTCCAGAGTGAAGTCTTTGTTCTCCTGTGGTACAGTGATAAAGTTTCCCTCATCAGCTCATTCACCTAGATGCGATCAGGTCAGGCAGATCTAGACAGGGATTGGCAACCTGTAAATAGCAGCTTTTCAGCGTTATCCAGTTAACTTAATGCAGTCTTGGAGTGTCAGCTGGAGACATTTGTGTGAGGCCGCAGGTCCTGTATCATGCCTTACTTTCACTTCTGAACTGCAAAGAAGCTCCTTTGTATCAAAGTGCTGACTGAGCAGTCTGCTGTATTCCTCTTCTCTGAAATGCAACATCTCCTGGTACACATTTTAGCAGAAATTTAGCAGCAAGCTTCCCATTTGGAAGGCTTCTACGTTAAGGATGGATAGCTACAAATGAGATCAGTTGCTTCAGAGTCTGAAGGTCAGCAGCACAAAGCTGTTAAGCTCTTGAGTACAGCAAGAAAGGACTGATAAGAAACAGAAGCATTGATTGATATTCTGTCTGCTCTTAGAAAGTTCCAAACTATAAGCAGTACTGATTTTTGTGGATGTGCTTTGTGGTTTGATTGGTTTGGGTATGATAATGCTTGCTAAGTCAGTTAGCTATTAATTAAACTCTGTTTATTACTGTAGCAGGTGTATTCTCAGCAGGCTTGGCTCCAGCTGCTTTTGTGCCAAACCCATACATTATCAGTGCTGCGCCTCCAGGTACTGACCCGTACACTGCAGCTGGATTAGCTGCAGCAGCCACCCTAGCAGGTAACTGAACACTTTCTTGTGTTTATCTTGATAATTTCTCTGAGTGAAATCGGAAAAAAACAACAAAAAAACCAACTGAGATCCATCATGTATATTAACTGTAGATGTATTTTTATGAAGGAAGGACTTATAGAGAAACTGACGTTTACAGGATGCTTTTCACGCTATAAAAGGAGTTCAGTTCTTGTTAGATCTGCATTCTGAACATTTATGTCCTTTGAACTTCTGCATGCAATGGTTAGGTTGCTCTGGTCTGAAAAAGCTTACTGTCAGTAAGGCTGTTAATGACGTTAGTAGAGAGTTTGATTTTCAGAAGATGAGGCAGCTAGTGTTTCCTTGCATGTTTTTACTTGGTGCATTAGCTTTCTAATTCCACATTTTCTCCTTTCCAGTGAGCATGAGAATAAAGCGGGTCTCCAGTGTGCTAACAAGGCCCAGACTGCACATGAGCCCCGAGACCATGAATATCTCTTTTAAAGTTGATGCTGCTGAGAAACAAGTCCTAGTTTGGTGCTCAGGCCTGAGCCCAGCGCTTTGAAAAATACTAGATCCCCAGTTTACATTTTCACAGGGAAGGCAGTAAAAAAAGTGTGTTGTGTTTATATTGATGGTGTGCAATGCAGCGATATGAAATTATCCTTCTGTGGGTTCTGCTTATCAGTAGGTTAAAAGGTAAGTACAGGATCGAGCACTCTGAAGGGTGTTACGTGTAGCTGGCAGGGACGCAGAGGCAGTATGTGAGCAAGTCTTACTGAGTTGCTGGATGTTCTGTGATGTCCTCCTTCCAACCATGGAAACTAATTTTGAGCCTGCTTTGATTAAGCTTAGGTCACCATATGTTTTTCACTTTATCACCTGAATCTCACAGGGTTATTTTGTTCATAAAGAAGGTATGGCTTCATATGAATCCTTTAAACTAACCTGTAAGTTAATGTATCATTTTGACTAACATCTGAATTTTTTGAATACTGATTTCTGTTTTGACATTTAGAAGACAGATCAATGGTGCAAACAGTATAAACAATTATTTTAATTGGCTGCATTAGATGGAATAATCAAGTGTTCTGGTTTTAGGTCCTGCTGTGGTTCCGCCTCAGTATTATGGTGTTCCGTGGGGGGTGTATCCAGCCAATTTATTTCAGCAGCAAGCTGCAGCAGCAAATACCACAGCAAATCAACAAGCAGCCTCCCAGGCACAACAGGGACAGCAGCCGGTACGTTCTTCATGTAGAGGAGATATGCCTTTAAAGCCTTGCTTGCATCATTTTCAGTCTGTAAAGATCAGATTCCAGAAGACATTACTTAATTGAAGTGTTGTTCTGCTGTATCAATATATCACTAATGAACTTAGTGCTTAATTTCTTAGAATTTCTCTATTTCCTTATGTTGTTGATTATTGTAGCCCTTTTTGCTGTGCTGTTATGGTTTTACCTGTCTAGATAATTCTGTGTGTGCAGTTGCTCACATTTTAAAACATATTGTAAAACTAATGTAGGAAACTGACATGATTGCAGGAAAAGAAGTGGAGTGGTTATTTTTATTACAGCATCACTATGCCATGGCAGTTTTGCCGTGGTAATTGTGACTAAGCAGTTGCTACAAGAATTTATAGCAATTTTCTTTAAATGAGTTTGAATTGTATATATTACTTCTCCACTGTTATTCTAGGTGTAGCTTTGAAGCCTTTGTGGGGCGGTTGTAGAGACGAGCAGTGTTTCTCCCCACAGATGAAAGCCCAGGATATGCTACAATGTTATGCTTGATAGATGCTTGAATGAACATTATTGCTAGCAGTGTAGTTAACTTCAGTACTGTTATTAGGAATTTGATATCTAAGTGACTTTGAGTTACTTAGATAACTTGAGTTACACTATGCAGGTGGAGCTGTCTTTCTGCTGATCATGGTTATGGTTTAATGTCTATCAGCTCTCCAGTGGTCTTCTGCCTGCTCTGTAAAGTTAACATCTATGTGGAATAAATGGCACGTAATGTACTGTGTGGGATATATTATAAATAGTTTTATTTTGGGCCTGGAAAAGGCTATTTAAGCCAAGAGGAACAAAGTAGTTGCAAGAACTTAGATTGCTTCTCAGTTTGACTGGTTATCAGTAGTGTAAACTATTGGTAGTATAAATTATTGGTAAGGGAAGGACAAGTGTTCAGTTACTAGATAATCTGAATCATAAATGTTATCAGCCTTCCAGATTTTCTTCCTTCCTTTATTCACTGATACCACTGGCAGACATAAGTGAGATCAGAGCCAGGCACATACGCTGTCATGACCATCAGCAGATTAGTTTATGCTCTTTAGTCTTTGTATTTAAATATTCTTGAAACTGATAAGGTGTAATATTCAAATAGGGAGTTCAGAGCCAAGTATCATCAGTTATGCAAGGAAACCGTTTTAGGCCTTTTGCAGCATATAGCAGAAGTGCTTTCTCAGCTCTGAAATAAAGGGTATCACATTGGTCTTTTTCAGGTTCTGCGTGCTGGAGCAACTCAGCGCCCGCTTACTCCCAGTCAGGGTCAGCAAGGGCAGCAGGCAGAGTCACTTGCAGCAGCTGCAGCAGCAAATCCAGCTTTGGCTTTTGGTCAGGGTCTTGCTACAGGCATGCCAGGTATGTGTGCTTATCAGTGAGTTGAGAGAATACCTGAAAGTTAAAATACTGGTGGCGTTAGATACCAGATTGACTATCAGAATCCTGCCATGTTTTTGGTAAGCAGCTTAGAGTTGAGTTTTCTGTGGTTACGCATCGTGTGTGTATTCTCACAGATTGTTCAAACACCAAGGAATTCCTCTCACATTTTCTCTGCTCATAAATGTATGCACAAGGGGCATCACAGGTAGTTTACAGGGTAATTTCACATATAATGACTCAGCTGCTTACTGTGTTAGAAGGTTTTAAGGGAAGAAAGAAGACAAAGAGCTGAACAAATTTTCACATCCGTGTGCAGAGGAGAACAGCTGGATGTTGGGGACATGCAGAAAGAAGAAGCTGTAAATTTTCTACACAGAGAGAAAGGAATCAGTGGTGACTTGCAAGTTATGCTCCAGAGTAGGGAGAGAAGTATTAGGATGGCAGTGTTAAAAGGGGCAGATAATTGAGTGTCTTATCTGTTAACTTGATAGAGAAAAGTGACAAAGCTTGGACATATGTTTGGCTTAAACCTGAGTCATCAGTGAAGGAAGCTGCATAGAGGGGAAGGAGTAGGAGCTATGAGCTACTCGGCTATGAGAGCTTCTGTTCTTCAGTTATTTAACTGAGATTACATCTCTGAAACCATATTTGTGATGAGAAAGTGAATGATTTTATAGCCTATTTTTGAGGTTCCAGATGCACTTAGCAAAGTCTCCACTATTAACAAACAGTGTCTACATTTGTTCTAGCAGCTTGAGTATGTGAAGTCTGCTGTTCTGTGTTGGACTGTATTCACTTCAGAGATGAGGAGTAGGGGAGCACCCATCAGTTCTCATCCATAGCATGGGTCTTCTATGGTGGGCTGTTTAGATACTGGTGACCTAATGTACTGATTTTAAATGTTTATGGCTGATATAAGATAATGGCAAGCGAGCATCAAGCATTTTGTAATGCAAAAGGCAAGTGTAAGTTGCTTATGTTATTTAATTCAGCAGTCACCCTAGGCAATTACTTCAGACAAACTAAAACTAATATATTAAATTGTGTTAGTGTCAATCCCAGTAAACATAGAATCATAGAATCATAGAATTACTCAGGTTGGAAAAGACCTTGAAGATCATCAAGTCCAACCGCAGCCTAACCAGTAGCCTATCTCTTAAAAAACAACCACAAAACAATACAACAACAACAAACCTCTGCTAAATCATATCCTTGAGTACCACATCCAAGCAGCTCTTAAACACATCCAGGGATGGCGATTCAACCACCTCCTTGGGGAGCCCGTTCCAGTACCTAACTACCCTTTCTGTAAAGAAGTTCTTTCTAATATCCAACATAATTACTGTAATGTAGTGCAAATTTTCCAAATGATTTTTTTTTTCCTTTCTCCCACCCCAAGCATTTCACATTGGAAGACAGGCTTGCTTACATCATCTGGGCCTGAAGTTATATAAAATGCTACGTATTAGTTTTAGATGAGGGTGTAAATACATGCTCAGTCCTTTTTTATATAGCTACAGCATTATCTGTGGGTTTGAATACCTGGAGAGGGTAGGAGGGCTGAGCAAATCCTGGTAAGTGTTAACCAATTCTGAGCTCAGAAAGCATGATTCTCTGTGATACAGTGATAATCAATAGGCAGACCAACATGATCATGCAAATTGAACATGCTACAAGTAAAAGTATAAACAGAGTAGGTAATTAAATATTACTAATGTATGCCTGATGGATGTGGTAATCTTCCTGGTATCACATGATCTTCCAGCACTCTCTTTTGAGTTCTGTGCTGATCTATACTATACCAGGTAGCTGTCAGTCTCATTTTTTCCTTAACTTAGGAAATTAGTAGCCCCAGTGGTGAACATGGTAGAGCTACAGAACTCTGCTTTCTAGACAGAGGCAGTCAGTGGCACCTGTAGTTATGGTTTCCTAACCCATTTCAGTGTAGGACTCGTACTTTGGTCATTTTTAACTAGCTGAACTTCTGGATGTAATTGTGCAGAAAGATGTTTCCTGTGTTGCTGGTGAGGAATAAGATTGCAGATGCACCTGAAATTCAAAGTAGGTGGTGAGCAGTGGGAACAGACGTGCTCAGAATGCTGGTACTGACAACTTTTCCTAACCTGTACTGTGCATTCATCTTGAACATAAGATCAAACCTAAAGTTCTAGAATTTCATTGCTCTTCTCCTCTTTAGTTAATAGCTGAGATTCCTTCGTGTCTTCAGATTTAAAGATTCTGTTTCCTGCACAGACACTGTGCTGTTGGCAGCTGTTGTTTTGAGCTCTGTTTTTGAGGCAGGCCATCTCATCAGCAGAGATTTTACATCTTGTTTTACAAACAGAGGAGAACAGAACATGACTTAGGAGCCCAGTGATGAAGGTACTCACGTGGAATTAGAGGTCTTTGTGTTCAGAGAGAACTTATTTCAGACAGAATGTGAGGAAAGATGCCCTTTGTTAAACCTAGTTCTAAATTGATTTCAACCAATATGCAAAACCTTGGCTTTCTTACATTTTTTATAGCTTTTCCTTCGTTCATGTCTTCTATACTATTCTTCCTGTTGCTTCTCTTTTTCCATTCTCAAATCTTCTCTTTTCTCTACCAGTTCCAACTCACCTGAGTGGAATTATACTTGGATCACAGTCTCTGTTCTGCTACACTGCCCTAAACATTTTGGTTCTGTGCAGAAGTGTTCCTGCACATGAAGCACACCTTTACTAATGTGCTTGTGTAGATAAACTAATAGCTGCGGACAGGTGATGTAAGGAATGGCCAAATTTGCATTTAGTTCAGCACTTCAACTGTACGAGTTTCAACACCTTTTCAGGAGTACAATAATAGAACGTTTTAAATTGCTTGGAGAAGCTGATTCAGCAGTGCTCTGATCATGACAAGCTGCAGTGCTCCTGTACCTTTTCAGTGGTAGTATTTGGAAACTTGACTTACTAACCTTGAAGATAAACATTCAACCTGAAACTGCTAAATCTAGTGATGGTTCTGGATTATTTTTTTAATGATATAAAATGTTCGTAAGATTTTACAAGATTTTTGGCACTCTTTTCCAATGTTAATGGTTTTTGTTCTTTTGATGTTTCATTGATGATCTGAGAGACTATGGCAGAAATGCTGCTTTCCCCCTTATAGTTTGTTGCCAAGATATTTCAATGAGAGAAGAAATGTTGACTATCCAAGGCTGTGCGTACTGCTAATTCTTGTATTCTGCATTGTGTAGGCTATCAAGTACTAGCTCCCACTGCCTATTATGATCAGACTGGTGCCTTAGTAGTAGGCCCTGGAGCAAGAACTGGCCTTGGAGCACCAGTCAGATTGGTGGCCTCTACTCCTGTTATAATCAGTTCTGCAGCAGCACAAGCAGGTAAGTATTTGATCTTCCATGGAGATTTCTTCCTTTGTATGGAACCTTAGCAGCAGTGTTAGTTGACCGGTATTTCATATTGTTGATGTGGTTCATACACACACTGTGAGGATTTCCAGTTGTGAAGGATATACCACATGCTGTTTCTTATTGTCACGTCTGCTGTTTTATCATTTTCTCCTTTCCTCTCCCCATGCATACAACATGCACTTCTCATCACTCCTCAGAATGGTGTCCTCTAGGAAGCATCATTTCATTGCTTCGGCCTGGCAGAAGACGAAGTACTCTGGGGTCTTGCTATGCTTTTCTTATGAAAGTTGCTGGTTTTCTGTTTTGTTTTGTTTTGTTTTTAATGAGAAGTATGGCAAGGAAAAATGTACAGAATGGATAAGCAGAAGAGGAGCATTAGTTACATGGAAAGTCTCTACCTTTTCTTTTTATTAGGGGCAGAGCCTGGCCTCACTTTATTAATAAACAACTGCATTTATTGTATTTGTTAAATTAAAATCCAAAATATTAACGCAAGATGAATTCGGTTATTTAGAAGGTTAGATGTTAAGTTGATCTGTAAGCTTCTTGCTCTGACATTAGTTGTCTTTGAATGTTAGCTGTAACTCTGCTACTGTGAATTTGAATATCAAAGTGCAGTTCACTAAACAGTAATGTTTATAGGCTTACAGTGAAAATTCTCTCCATTACATTACTTATCCTGCAGCCTTGATTAGCTTCCAGCATATGCTGTCTGATTTTCCTATTTCTTTTGGTAATTAAGACTGTATGATATCATAGATTTTCTTTTTTTTAAAATGTGTGAATTTCTGTTTGTTTAAGAGGGATTCTTAAAAATAAGATTTAGACCTGAATAGTCCATTTGCAGTCAGAAATGTTTGAGAGAGTAATTATGATTGAAAACGTGTGTTTTACAGCTGCAGCTGCTTCAGCTGGAGGAACAGCAAACAATCTCACGGGAGCCACGAACGGTCTATTTCGGCCACTTGGTGCCCAGCCACAACAACAGCAACAGCAAACAAATAGTAGCCTACAGTCCAATTCATTTTATGGCAGTAACTCTTTGACCAATAACTCCCCAAACAGTTCCCTTTTTTCACATGGTCCTGGCCAACCAGGAAGTACATCTCTTGGCTTTGGAAGTAGCAGCTCCTTAGGAGCAGCTATCGGCTCTGCACTTGGTGGATTTGGCTCATCAGGTAGGTTGGTGATATAGTGAGGAAATTGTGAGACGTGTGTGTTAAGGGAATAACAAAAATGTATTTGTATCCAGATACATGATATACATGTACGTTTCCAAAAACAATGTTGAAAAAAGGGTATGGACGCTTAAAGTAAATTTTAGAGTAAGAAAAAGGGGGCTTAAATTCACTATACAAAAATAATCTTAAAAAAAAAAAAATACCTTCTAGTTTGTAGGTATCTCTAAAACAATTTTTCCTACTGAGCATTGAACTTTGCCCCGGAACTTTGTTCATCCAGTAGGGTTATTTTTGTTCTTTATTTGCAAACGAAGCCTTCGTTTTGTGTTTAAATTAACAACCGATGACTTTTTAAGAACTGCATTCATTTGTTAAACTTCTCATGTTAGGAAAATTTCCTTTTGATTCATTTAATAAACTGCTTGTGATATTCTGAATTCGGTGTAGTATTATAGTGCTTCTAGGTTTAGGCTGTGATCATGGAGAGCCTGATATCTAGGAGTAGTCCATGTTAATTGCAGTAATTAAATCTTAGATACGTTTAAGC
This sequence comes from Excalfactoria chinensis, assembly GCF_039878825.1. Lineage (NCBI taxonomy): Eukaryota > Metazoa > Chordata > Aves > Galliformes > Phasianidae > Excalfactoria > Excalfactoria chinensis. The sequence goes on from NC_092827.1 coordinate 8,566,854, forward strand.
AGAGTTTGGAGCCTTACATTCTGTCAGCGTATCCCCCCTCAATATTATCAACCCATTTGTGGTATCGAAAGAGAATTTTCAAGTGTCATCATTCTGTGTACTCTACGGCAGCAATTTATTCTCACAGTTTTTTAATATGCAAGGTAGGTTTTCCTGTATTTAAGAGTCAGTGTTAGTAAGAGGAATGAGGTAATCCTTTCTAAACGTTTCCTTTGGCTATTCGTGTTACGTTCTAATACAGAACTGAATTGCTTACTGCTGGTATTATTTTCAGTTAAGTGAACCCTACTTTTAATCCTGCATATCTTGCAGATGGGTGGAAATTGGGAAGAAATAAACAATACTTGAGCAGTATTTTTCAAAGCAAAACGCCCCAGAGGAAATTAAAACATGTTGAAGTGTAGAAGTAGTGACTGTTATTACGAGATAACTTAGTGCATGGAAATACAGAAAGAAAACCACACCCTTCAGTGCTAAAATGTGATACCTTTCATTTGGTACCGAGGTGGAGGTGCATGGTGACCTCACATGGTTGCGTTCCAGCACTGAGATTTTCTCAGTATTGTTTTTCACAAAATTATCCAAACATTTTCTTCCTTTAACAAAGCTGATGATACCAAATCTAGAATGAAGTTTTTATGCTGGTCATCTCTAATCTCTTGAATTCAAATTAGTGCCATTTTCAATTAAAAACAAAAGCCGCTCAGCTTGTGTAGGGTTAATAATTTTCTATAGTATCACAGCAGGTAAAGTTTATTGCCAGAATAATGGCACTAAGTGCTGTGTTTTGTATGACAGATTTTTTTCCTGAGCTACTTGTAGGCTTCATTGAGTTCTCAGCAGCTGTAATTTGCTCTAGATAAAGTTTTATTTCATTGATAGATGTGGTCATAAAAATATCTACATCATTAATGCAGTGCACCCATTTCAGGTCTCTGGGTTAGAATACTTTTAAGCCACGGAAGTCTTTATCCAGCATTATCGCTAAGACCTCCATACAATACTGATTTTAGTTGTATATCTACCTTAGAAGAAATAGAACAGTTATTTATTGCTGGCACAAGAGATTATGCTGTTATCTAGTAGCAAAGTTCAGTTCCAGAGCTTTGTCTGAAGCCTTCAGCATAGATGGCACTTACTGGACTCTTGCAGCAGTGTTTTAGGTGATTTCCACATGGTAGTTTCCACAGAGAAGCAGGAAGCTTTGTGTTTTTGCAGTTGAGAAGTGCTGATGAAAGGTGCTATCCAAACCCTAACTACTTTTATGCAGTAAAAGTATATTGAAAGTGCCCTCCTGCTAAGTATAAACTGTGTTTGCCTTAACAGCCACTTAAAAATGTTTTTCTTATAACAACAACAAAGGCTTCTGAGCTGTAACGTATCTATGAATTGAATTGCACAGACTGAGTAAAAATCTTAATACACGTTGAGGTAAATGAAAAACAAACTTCAGTCTTGATTTGCCAAAGCCTTGTCTTATATGTAACTCTGCTAAATGAGTTGTAAGAGTTGAATGTCAGTTAGAGGATGTCCATGTGGACTGACAGGTGGCAGTACAGATCTTGCCCTTCTGCCCCTTTACATGTTTTCAGTTGCTGCACAGGGAAAAACAAATAGCCTTGTGAGGGGGGGAAAAAAAGGCAAAGGGGAGGACGTTCTAGCTGGCTGACTGATGAACAAAGGACAAAACGGGAAGAGGCAAGCGTATGTAAATGGCTGTATGCATCTTGCCATCCTCTGTTCTATATAAAGTTATTCATGCTCCAATTTAACGATTCAGGTGCATGATAAGGTACTGCAGCTTAACAGGTAACTGAGAATCGGATCAACCAAGGCAGCTTCCCAGATGTCTGTCTACCTTTGGCTCGTAACAGATGGGACTGCATTAGCTTAGTGGTAAGGAGGGCGTGGAGTTAATTCAATTTATCTTGTTTCTTTGAGCTCTGTATGTGTGTCGAGATGCAGTTCAGCTGGTTCATGGTAACATGTTAAGCTGCAGTACTCTAGCTGAATAAGAAACACTAAAGTTTAGCTTTTATTTTCCATAGCCAGCTGGAAAAACAACAGTCCATTCTGTAGCACTGGATTAACACTCACGTGGTTCATCAACTGGGACAGAACCTGTAGGGCTAGTTGCAAGTCTTGAGATTTCTTTCAGCTGTTACCTTTATTTGCTCTTCTGATGTCTCAACCTCCTTGCCTAGATAGTCCAGTATCTTTTCTTCCTTGCTTCTCCTCCAATATGTCTGCCTTACTAGTTTTCAGGCAATATCTATCTCCCCTCCTGCCCTCAGTATGTGTGTGTTTCTGCTTGTACTGTATGATGTTCCCATTACCAGCTTACTGTTCCAGTCTCTTTGACCCACAGTCACGTACAACTTCTGTAGCCTAACTTTTCATCAGATCTGCTTTTTTTCATCCTCAATTCTGCTACTTTTGAAATTGCTTGCCAGTTTTCTTCTGTCTCCCTGTTGGCTCCTTTGTCTGATCTCGCTCTCCTCCTGGTTTCTTTTTTTCTGGTTCTGGTTTCTTTGTTTTTTTTCTTTATTTTTCTTTTGCTTGGTCTATTTCTTGTTTGGTTTCTTGTCTCCTCTGCATTTGAAGTAGATAACTTGCTTTCCACACTATACGACGAGTCTTCCAAGAACGAGCTGGAATCTTGGACAACAATTGGAGTCCATTTTTGGCATGGTACACAAGCCTAGAAGTACAATTGCAGGAAAATCATTATTGACCATCTCAGACGTGCCATGAATGGGCAGGAGAGTTTTTAGCTGTGAATCTGTACCAGATCTCTGCTGATCTTCTGTGAAATGTGATTTCAGTAAGAATTCTAGCTCAAAGAGAGAGTGCAAATAAAGGTCTCCTGTTGCTGGCGTGTTATCTGAGCACGTGGAAGCACGAATTTCTCAATTAATAGGAGACTGGTTTATTTTCATGAAGGTGAAGCATCTTTCCCAGTTTCCTAAAATGGCCTTGTTTATGGACAGAACTTCATTGAATAATTTGAGCCAAGCTTGAAGCTGCCAAGAAAAATATTAGCCAAGTTGCTGATGTTTAAAGAAATCACAGTGTCTCTGAGTGGGAAGTATCAGGAGGCCTTTATGTTGGACTACGCTGTTGGCTGTAGTATGAGGGTACCCCGATGTGGGTAAAGATTATGGAAGTATAAAGTTTGGCATTTTCCTTTTTAAGTTGAAGCATAAAACAATCCTTCTGATTCAGCTTATGTTACCCAGATAGCCATGATCTCGGTTCACTGATATAATAATGTTCCAGTGTTCGAAATAGGCACTGTAGTTAACTATTACACAAATATGCAACAGATTGACTTTAACGTTTCTAAAAACTTTCTGTTGTTCTCCTAATTTGTCCTAGACTGTTCATCGCCTTGCTGAATGATGCTGTGCAGGATAACCAGTCCTTCGCTAATGCTCTGTTAGCCACAGCTTCTAGGCTTATTTGTGTTTCAGAAGTAGTGTTAGCAGTAGAGTTATGTTTTGAGTTTCTCACCTTAGTTTTCCTCTCTCTGCTCTGCTTCTCTTCTTCCTAGCCTGCTCTGTCTTTATAATATCCTTATAAAATACTTCTTTTAAGAATGATTATTCTCCCAGGGAATTTTTAGTGGTCATTTTTTTTTCCTACAGGTGAGGGATTCACAAACGAGGAGGTTCAGAAACAGCTGAACAGCAACATAAATGATTTTCTGAACCCTTATAAGTAAATAAGTAGCTTTTAGCTTTTTGCCTGCACTCAAGTATTGCTGTCTGTTAATTTCTGATGGAAAAAATATGCTTGAAGAGTTTAGTGGAAATATCTTTAGAACCGCTCGCTGTGTGCAATCGCTCTGTAATCCCATAAAGCCTGAAGCCCAAGGTATTAAAATGGAGTACTACAACATTACCGTGAGAAGTCTAGAATGAAATGTGGTGTGTTTATACCCACTTAGATTTACTTAAAAGCATGTGTGGTTATCACAGTAATTGTCTTTGTCATAATGATTGCTGTAATTATTGTGATCGCATCTGTTATTGCCCAGCTGTAGTTGGGGATTAGGTTTTATTCAGTTGACACTGTGTAATTAGGGTCTTTTTATTTCTTCTTCAGTTGGCAGTTCTGCAAGTAGTAGTGCCACAAGGAGAGATTCTCTATCTACTAGCTCTGACTTGTACAAAAGATCTAGTAGCAGCCTAGCACCCATAGGGCAGCCATTTTACAATAGTCTGGGATTTTCCTCCTCTCCAAGTCCAATAGGCATGCCTCTGCCAAGCCAAACTCCAGGACATTCACTTACGCCACCGCCATCACTTTCATCACATGGATCCTCATCCAGTTTGCATTTAGGTAAAAAAAACAAAAACAAAAACGAAAAAACAAAACACGTTTTGTTTGTATGTGTGTATGTATTTCTATGTGTAAAATATGTGTTGCATAAGAGATGTCACATTACCTTTGCTGTTAAAACAGTTTCGTAACGAAGAGGGCCCATTCCTGAGGGTTGAGGAGTGCAGTCATTGGTTTGACAGTGGAGGGCACTCAGCTTTTGTGCACTATTGGGCCGACAGCTGATTTTTCTTCCATAAGTCTGATAGAGAGCCCAGTAAGACTTACAGCTCCTTTTTTGTATTGTTGCTTCCTGCAAATACGATGGGCAAAAGTGCCATGATTTTATTTGTACCTCAGTGTATTACCGCTTCGAGAACATTTTAAGACGAGTCTTTTTGTTGAACGGTGAAGTGCCTTTCACTGCTGCCCCTTACCGTGGCAATGTGGAAAAGTTCTCAATGTGCTGTATATTAAAAGGTAATTTGGAACGGGTGAGCTTTATGGCCCACGCGCTGTGCCAGGAAGATGAGTGCTTCCCACCAGCCGGTGGAAGAAAACGCACTTATGAGAGAAATAGCAAAGGCTTTGTCAGAGGTGGCTCTTTGGTTATCAGAGATATTTTCAAGGTACGGTGACAGTAATCTTAGAAATTGGCAGCCAGTCAGATGACGTGGGAGCTCAACCTCTTAAAAATAAATAAGAAAGCCAAAATCTTAAGAAAGTCCACCACGGCCTACAGTATTTTTAGAAGAGCGTGCCTCGACCCCGAGGTAACTTAATGAAACTTGACCTTTTTTCACTGCAGTTGTGGTCATTTAATTGGGATGCTAAAATTGTACTGGATGTAATGATGAGCTGAGTTGCCCGTTGCTCCGTTAAAGTGTACTCCAGTGTGCACTTGTGTTCATGCAGCAGGCAGCTGAACCCCTGTACTTGAGTTTACTGCAAATGAAACAGGGAAAATAATTAAAGTGCCCACCTAACAAAATGCACTTCAAGTGAGAAATGTGTGATTTCTGTAATGATGTTGAAAGGGATTTAAATCGATGACATTTGCAGTTCAGTATTCCCTTCATGGTTATGTGCTGAATACCCAAAGTAAAACTGGGTGAGGGGATGTTTCAGCACGTTTTATTTTTTTTTACTTACCTTTTTTCCTTTTCCAGGTCTACAAAGTGCACCTTTGGGCTGAGACCAAGCATGGAAAGTTTCAGCCCAAATGGAGGCTTTTGAGAAAGTTCTGAACATCTGACAATGGGGTTATCATGGAAATCTTTCTCTTTCTTTCTTTTCAAAGTACTCTCACGATAGTTTTCATGTTACTGAAAACTATACTCAGAACAAAATTTGGAAGGCATTATCTCAAATTCAAAACGTTTAATGTTGTGTTGCTTTACATCTGATAAATACATCTGAGCTGCAATCGGTGTAGAAGATTGCCTCTGTCAGCAGAAATTGTCGATAAATGCTGATGTGAATCCATTCCAGACTGTTTGGCAGTGTGAGCCGAGTGTAACAGTTTGATGAAATCATCTACCAGATCGGTGTTTCAAGGCCACAATGTACAGTTGTACTCTGAAAACTGACACAGTGTTTTTGGCTGCCGTGCTTGCTGCCTTTTCCTCACCAAGTGGACTTTATTGATGGGTGCGCTTTTTTGCTGCTTTACTGAACCCATCCGAAACGTTGAAATTGAGGCTCTCTTGGATTTTAACTTTCACCCAAAATGCAGTGATGTGTTTTCTTGTAACATTTTCTGGACTCTGCCCTTTGTGTTTTACTTCATTGTGCAGTTGCACCCCTGAGGGGCATCACTGCAAAAAGGTCAGCGCCTCTGCTGCTGCCTGCCCTGCTCAGCTTATCCTGCTGTGTTCATCAGCCCCTCTGGGAAGATTTCCTGTTTTATTCTCACGTGGGGGGGGAAAAAAATGAAAGAAAAAAGGCAAAGCTATTCCACCCAATAAGAAGCAACACCTGCAATCAAACAGGGAGTGTGTTTTGAGAAGGGTGCGATTATCGCAGTCACTTTTCAGAGTAGAACAACGTTGTAAGTTCACGTCTGCATGCAGTTTCCATTGGTACTCTGATAATGCCTGTCAAACGCAGCTCTCCCTCCACCTTCAAAACTTGTCCTGCCTGCTTACATGAACAGGTTCAGCTAAGTTTAACTCCTGTTTTAAGATGGGCATCAAACTCGGTTGCTCCTGTTTCAGCCACCAAAACACTAGAGCACAATACTGGGGAAGGGTGCATGGTTTTATAACCCCTTTGTCAGACACTGCTGCAATTTGTAGCTTAATAAAAAAGGCTTCCCTTTTACAAGAAACTTGTGACATTTTGCTGTTTTTATCTCTTCTCATCAATTCTTATCCAACATTCTAAATTAGAAATGCACTAATTACCTTAGTCTAGTGTCAGTTTCCCTTTATCTGAAGGGATATATCAGTTGTTTGTAACTGCTTCCTTACTGTAATCGGTTGGAGCAGCAAGGTCATGAATTTGAACTACCCTTTCACTCCCAAGGACAAAGATACAAATGGAAGTGGTCTAAAAATTCCCTTAGATTGGTAGCGCTTGCTTTGTTGGATGGTACATTGCCACATCTTAAGAGCAGGATTTTTAAAGTCAGGACTTTGGGGAGTTAGTTATGTTCGGTTTGTGCTGTTGTTCAGGTCACTGCTTTGGAGAGCTGGTCGCTCCGAGAGAGAGCTTGAGGCCCTTGGCGTAGCAGAATGGAAGCTCGCATTGCCTGTGCTCTGTACCTACTCTGTAGGATTAGGGCCGGCCAGGCACAGCAAGTGCTGGCATTGCTTCCTGAAGTGCCTACACATCTGTAGGTACACTTGTGCATATGTGGTTCTGCTTATTTCCAGTGTGAGAAGGAAATGCTCACTCGTTTTAACAGAGGATGAGATGAAGCTGATTCATTTTATGGGTATAAAAATGTTTTGTAGGAGTCGAGTTGAAATTGTTTATATACTTCAGTGTATTTTACTAGCAAATAACACTGACTGGATTTGAACTGTATTTCTGTGCAATAAATCTGTTGTACATCTTGGTTAGGAATGGTTGAAAAATGCTCTGTTAATAAGTACTAACAGACTAAAGCTATAAAAGAAGCCTGCATAGATTCAGTTTTTCATATTTTTAATGTTGTCTTTTATATATGTTACCTAAGTTGAGGAGTGAATAATGTGGAATGATTTGTCTCCTTAAAGCCCTAGTAAGGCTTTTTTTTTAAGACAGCTTATGTGTCTTTTATGCCTCTGTGCCTCTTCTTCCCAATGGACTAGCCACTGGGATTTAGGTTCAATTAAACTGTAGAACAACTTAATATTCATTGCATCAAGGTCTTCCTATTACAAGATCAGAAGTGATAGCTAAGTGATAACGTGAAGAACAAACTGCATGCTTTGTTCTCCAGTGGTTTGTGATTGTGTGGATATGCTGATTCCTGGTAGCAGTCTGTTAAAATGTCAGCATTTGGGGGAAGCTCAGGTGTTTTACCCAGTAGGGTATGACTTTTCTTTCCCAAGTAGTTGGTAAGACTTAACCCGTGTTACCTTACTGGTATGGAATCAGAGCCTGTAAAACAGCATTATGAGCTCCTGAAGAGCACAGGAATGTGGTAGGTTAACCAGGAGGGGTTGAGTAACAGGAACTCAGATTTCAGTTTTTCATTTCTAAGCCCTTCCCAGTAAATGTTTCAGGAAGGAGGAGGCTGGTTGTCCTCAATGACCACACTGCGGCTTTGCTGCTTTTGGGCTGAGATTGTAATGAGGATTAATATTAAAGAAATCAATCCGTTGTATTCGAGAGTGCATTTGCTTATAGTACCCAGGACAGTGGGGTTGTGTTCTGCAGGTTTTACTGCATTTTGAAGTTGCAGAGTTGTCACTTGAGCTGTAACAATGCTGCAGTTATAAAAGATGACAAGAGAAGAACTAATTACCTACCTATTAGATCACAGTTTTTACAGTAGCATCCGGGGTTCTACAAGCGTAAGCTTGTTTGTCTTTGGAGTGTGGCATACATCTAGGAATGGTGAATACGTTTTTATCCATCCCGTATTATGATCTGCTGTATGTGATCATTTCAGGTGGTGTCTCAAGGTAGACAGGAGTCTCTCAATCGCAGCATAGTCTTCTTAAGCCTTTAAAAGGGATATTTACCCAAATTAGACCAAGGAAAGTCTTGAATGTGGAACGTACTGCATGCATGCAGTTCTACTGCACACACGTGTTAACAGGGCAGTGAGTTTCGTAACTTCTGTTTTAATATGTGCATGAAATAGTCAAACAATTCCTGATTCACCTGTGATTGCTTATTCTAATTAGAAGCCATGCGGTTTGTAATCTTACTGTCCTGTTAGTTTCTGGCACAGAATGGGGCATGTGATAAGTGAAGCGATAGGTAAACTACAACATCCTATTATGACTTCCTTTGAAATGGGCTTTGCTGCCCTCTCCTGGCACTAAGTACTGTTACTGCACAGCTTGTACAAAGAAGATAGATTGCTTACCTATGTTAGAGCCTGCACCCCAATTTCCGCTTTTTCAGCAGCTTAATCTCCGTGTTGTTTAGAAGCCTCTTCCTAGAAAATCCACTGTAATCTGCATCCTGCTTCACCTGCAGAATGTTGGGTTTCTGTTTTGTCCATTCGGATGTCACTGTCATCTCTTCTGGAAATAGTGATTATCAGAAACTAAAAGTGATAGTTACAACTGGCTATAAGGAATTCTGGCTATAAGGAATTAAAAGGCTTTAATTGTTATATTAAAAGAAAACCACAACCAACTAGTGTGGGACATGAATCATTTACTGATTCTTCATTGATTCTTACCACTGAATTCTGAAAACATAATTAATACTGTTATTCTGGAGCATAATCCCTTGCAAGGCAATAAAGTGCTGCTTGGTGTTACGTGCAGCACACCAATGTACTGCGTGCTGGGATTCTGATCTGACCTTTCATAAAAGATACTTTAGCCATTGATCTGTTAGCAGTGCGCTGTAACTCCGCTGTAGCCTGGCCTTATGCATACTTGGAGTCAACAGAAGGCTTTGGCTAGGGCACTGTCAGCTGATAGGGTTTTTTGAATGCATTTTGTATTAGAGCACCACTCCAACAGCACATACTGCAGTTTGTTTGAAATTCAAGTACAGGCACTTCTGTTTACTTTGAAAGGATTTTCAGATTCTGTACTTCATAGATAATTTGTTGTGAAACAGGTTTTTTTTCCAAGTCATACGCAGTAATTCTAGTTTGGTGTTTTTTTTGCAGTAGTAGAGTTGGGCTGTTATAGTCTGTGTGTGTTATAGTAGCAGTATCCCTTTGAAAAATCATAGTGTAGTTGCAAAAGATGAGTTGTTTTGTGGTTATGATGATGATTGCTGCTTGCTTTAGAAGGGAGTGTGGCATTGTGGCTAATTTACTGATGGGAGAGCAGAATGTGAGAAGAGAAAAAGCACAGGGCTGTGAGATGGCAGCTGTTGATGGGACAGAGAGTGAAGGAATGGGACCTAAGCAAGTTCAGTTCTTAGTAAGTAAAGTGGAGGCATAGTGAGGGGTGCATGTTTTCACAAGGCAAGGAGTTGATGTTTTAAAAGGAACTTGAGTTTAATGTATCTTTGGCTATTTTAGAACTAAGTAGAGGTCTTTGTTTACCTGCTTTGAAATTTGATGTATTTAGTGCTTACAGAGAGGTACCAGATTGAAAGCCTGGGATGCTGAAGTCATCACATTTCCTGCAGAACAGGTACAGAATGACAAGAGGCATCACGTGCCTTCCCAAAAACACCCTTTCACTCTAAAAGCTGACAGAAAGGTACCTCAGTAGGGACTGAAGGGTAGTTCAGATTTCATGGTCTGTTTTGACACAATTGGCTACTGCTACTAACAAGAGTATGAATCACTGTTGCTCATGAAGTGGAAATCTGCCCACTAAGCTAAGGCTCACCCAGTTCTAATGTGTCTGTAGGCCTGAGCGGGTGGCCACGTGACCTGCTTCATTATGTTCTAATGAGACGTCCTTTCTAATGAGATGTCTTTTCCTGGTGCCCCTCACAAAAAACGAGGAGGAGAATGGCTTTATTTCTTGTAAGATAAAGCTATCCGACTCCTCAGTTCAAAATGAGGTAAATACAAGTAACGAGGCAGCACTGTTGTTTCCTTTGGCTCCAGGGTATCTGTAGTTCTAGTACACTTGATGTTTTGCTGTTGTTTATTTTCCTTATGGCTTTTACTGACAAAACCGCTTCCTTGTAGGAGGACTCACAAATGGTAGTGGTCGCTATATTTCTGCAGCACCCGGAGCAGAAGCAAAGTATCGCAGTGCAGCAAGTACCTCCAGTCTTTTTAGCTCCACCAGTCAGCTCTTCCCTCCTTCACGCCTTCGTTACAGTAGGTCTGACATTATGCCTTCTGGACGTAGTCGATTGCTGGAAGATTTCCGAAATAATCGTTTCCCTAATCTTCAACTAAGAGACCTTATTGGACATATTGTTGAATTTTCTCAAGATCAGCATGGTTCTAGGTAATTACCATCGTGAGGTTAATCAATTAAGAGTGTTTTACTGCTTTGATGTTGTCGCGTTAATGTGAAACATTTGAGTGAGCTGGGAGTCGTCTTAATACAAAAGTACCATTAATTGGAATTTGTGCTCTTACGTTGACCTTTTGCTTTTCGAGGGAATTTCATTTTAAAGGTAGTGTAAATGTAGCTGCTCGTAGAAGTATTCAGGTTAGAAGTAGCCTTATAACTCAACTTGTAAACTCTAGTATATAAGTATCAGAAAGGTGTTGATTAAGAAAGCAAAATATCTGGTGTCTGGAACGTAAAAAACATTTTTTCAACAATACATCATCAGGTATTTTGTTATTCTTTTCATCTTTTAATGCTTTTCAAATGAAAGTTTTTAGGGATCATTATACTAAGCTGCATTCTTTCATATGCAGAGGCACTACTTTCGTTTTAATAAGTTTTATAATGTTTTATACTTGCTCCAGAACATTGAGGTGTCTCATTGAAGCGGTGTTTTGAGAGGTTTTCCTGTTGTTCATGTAAAGCATAATGTACATTTTTTTGCACTTAGATTTATACAGCAAAAGCTGGAGCGAGCTACTCCAGCTGAGCGCCAGATGGTGTTTAACGAGATCTTGCAAGCAGCGTATCAACTGATGACTGATGTGTTTGGAAACTACGTGATACAGAAGTTCTTTGAGGTAAGAATAACGCTTGAGTATATGAACAAAAACATGAATGAAAAACTGTGAAGTCTGATTAAATTTAATTATTCTTTCTTATCCTTAGAGCAGATTTCTACTGGACTCTCAATACAGAACCCGAGAGTCGCATGTGTTTTCTCTTCTGTTCCCCCTGCTTTATTCATAACAGACCTGAGGATTATAGGCGTGTTTTTCTCTCTGCCTTGGTGATGCACATGTTAGCGAACAGTGTAGGCTGCACGCTTGGACTTTGCAAGTCTTTTAGCTTAATTTACAGAGGCTTTAGGCAGATGGTGGGGAACACAAAGTTTTGAAGGATGTTTGTATCAGTATTGAAGGATACTTGCATGTTGACTTAGAGCAGGACTGGAAAATGCTCTTGCACCCAAAGGAAAAGATGTGTTGAACTTTGTCCAGTGCTGTGTATAAAGGAACGCGGATTGAGACAGATTTTGAGTTCAGCTGGTATTTAAAATAGGCTTGTTTGGTTTTCTTTTAAATTGCAAACGATGCGGTAGACAAAACCTGTCAAAAGGCTGCAAGATTCTGCCTTTGGAGAAAAGAAAAGGCGATGCCTGCTCATAGAACAGGAACTACATGTAGAAATGGTATGTAGCACAGTGGACGCTACATCAAGGACCATACCAACTATGTGGCGAAGATGGCACGTTTTTGTCTAATAACAAAAAAATAGTTCAATAAGAATAAGGTGCGGGCTGTGCATAGGGATTAATTAGTAATGAGTAATCTACCAAACAGCGTGCTTGTTCTTTTGTCTCAATGTTCCTTTTGCAAAGTCAGAATAACTTCTAAGAAGTGGCTGACATCCAGTACGCAGGTCCTTGATATTGCTCGTCTGTTAGCAGTTACTGCTTTTGTTTCTCCCTGATGTCAGGTTGGGTGGGTGGGTAAATAGATAATTGTTGACAGTTATTTTCTTCTTAATTTTATGTAAGAGTTCTGAAGAAAATAGATAAACCCTTAGGTGTAGTGTGATCGTTTAAGTAGGAAGTAGGTTTTGTTTGAGCTTTTTTCAGGGCTTCAGCTGCCTACAGGTATGGGGTTTAACAGATCTCAGCAATGCTGCATGAAAGTTAGAGATGCAGCCCAGCCCGTGACTCCTGTGTGGACTCTTGCAGCACAGCCTCTGTCTCGCTTCTGGCAGCGCACCAGTTTGTGTGGCTTGGCCAGAGGGTTGTGGGAACTGACCAGGCTGGAAACATTTCCAACAAGTTTACATTATTCTGAAGCCGAATTGGTGGCTTCTCTGTTAAACAGCACTTTGCACCGTAGAGGGAATAAAATGGACAAGAATCAGGTACTGCTGAAAAATGTTGGTTGAATTATACACTTATACAGTCAGTGTATAAAGCCCAAAGCAAAACCCATGTTATTTCTTAGTTATCCAAAATTCTCATGTTAGGAATGATCCTTCAGTGCACATGAAGTATGGCATGGAGCTGCTGTAGGGACAGCTGCTGCTTTTTTCTGTTTCCTCTTTCTCCTCTTACAGCTTACTGCAAGGTAAAATGACCAGTACAAGTCTGAGATCCTGGAGAAAACGTGATTCGAGTTACTATGTTACAATAATCTGGTGTAATTAATTTGGCTGATAACATTTGTCTCAATAAGCGGGGTGTTTCATTCTAAATGTTAATCTCTATTCCTACAATTAGTCAAGTACAAACTAATTAATTCTGTTCTGCTGTCCTTAAAAGTCATGCATTTGAAAGCAGACATTGTACCGGGATGAAGAATACTACAAAATATTGAATTTTAGGGAAAATAATAATAATAAAAGCTTCTGGTAAATATACACATCAGAAGTAAAGGGGAAAAGCACCCAAGGCGCGGTAAATCTTTAACATATCATGAACATTCTTACTCTGTTATTTGAATTCCAGCATGCTTCATGCCTTCTTTTTTTAACAGCGTATTTGTTTTCTTCTAGTTTGGAAGCCTGGATCAAAAGTTAGCCCTGGCGACACGCATACGTGGTCATGTTCTGCCATTAGCCCTACAGATGTATGGTTGTCGTGTGATTCAGAAAGCACTCGAGTCTATCTCACCTGACCAGCAGGTAATTGTAAGTTAGAACAATATATATATCTTTTAATTTTGTTTCAGTTTAATTTCACCCTCCTTTTTTATTTGCTTAAATTGTTGATCATTCCCTTCATTATAAAAAGGTCTTGAGACCAAAAACAGTTGAACTAAAGTGTTGAGATACGCATGTAGATGACTGGTAAATAGCAAAATGAACAATTGCTATGAAGAAATACCCTTTTGAGGGGAAAAAAATCACTGTGAAGACAAAGCTTATCTTTTTTTTCCAGAACGAAATGGTGAAAGAGCTGGATGGTCACGTTCTGAAATGTGTGAAAGATCAAAATGGGAACCACGTTGTGCAAAAGTGTATTGAGTGCGTTCAGCCGCAGTCACTGCAGTTCATCATTGATGCATTCAAAGGACAGGTAGTGTTAACGGTTCACTTTTCTGTAGACTTGCTTTGATTTGCAATTTGCTTTTGGTGTTGTTCGCATAGAGCAGGTAGCGTTTGGCTCACTTACAGTCCGCTAATATTAAACTGGAGCAAAAGAAAGAATGGTAAGATGGAAAAGATGTTAACAGCTGGTTAAGATGCTTTAAAAAAGATGAATGTTGGTGGTGAAGCTCTAGAAAACCTCTTCGGATGTGCTTTAAAAAGCACACTGTCTGAATCTTGTATTCAGTTCTGACCAATAAAGAGCCTTAAATATTTTGAATTTATCCAAACCTGACTTGGAGAGAAGTAAGGAAAAGGCAGTAAGTGGGATTGTGACTGTATGTTTATAATGCTTAATTTGTGGATGTTATCTATGTAACGGGGGATGTGAAAGTCATCAATATTAGCTGCAGTAATTGAACTCCTTTCTGCAGAAAGCAAGATCTTTAACTTGGAAATGAAAACCAGAGTTAAAAGGAACACTTAAAGGTGAACAGTGCATAATTAAGGATCAGAGTTTCAAGATTTTCTTTGCACCTAAGTGGGCTAGGAACGTATTGGAAACTGGTGTGCTTAGGTAGCTGTATGGTTTGCACTTGACACAAAAGAAAAAAGGAGGTGGAATTCTGATATTAGCAGTGAAAGCTTGTATATTTTTAATAAAAGTAGTTGGCAGGTTCAGTTCCATTTTGAACATGATGTTGTTGGTGCATCTGTGAGCTTCAGCTGGGTTTGACTTCAGTTTGCAATTCTGTTTTAAGGTGTTTGTGCTTTCAACTCATCCATATGGCTGTCGAGTAATTCAGCGTATTCTGGAGCACTGCACTGCCGAGCAGACCTTGCCAATCTTAGAAGAACTACATCAGCACACGGAACAACTGGTGCAGGTCAGTGTGTGCATTCCTTTCGCTGATGCCTTGTAGAGCTTATTTGTATCATCATAATTAATTCCTGTGTCAATATGAAATAGCTTAAATGAATTTGCCTCTTTTTAGCGTTGTAGATATTGATTTTTGTCTTTTTTTCCTTCCATAGTTTTAATGAAAATCAATTTGGAAGTTGGGAGGCAAAGAAGATATAAAAAGCCTTTTTCTTACACTTTGGGCTGTAGCTTCAAGTATACGTTGTAAATGCACAGGTTTAGTTTGCTGTGTTTGTGGCTGTATTTTTTGGATTGCAAAGTTCCCCTATTTGTAGTTTATCTTGATTCGCTCTGCTGTCCTTCAGACAACTTCTGATAACGCCTAAACACAAATCTGTTGTCAAAAGTACAAATTCTGCATACTCAGGCACAAATAGATGCTGGAACAACATCTTTTCTAAAAGAAGGCTGGGCCAAAGACCTCATACAAAAGTTCCTGTCTTGGTCTCAAATGAACAAAATAAATGACTTTGAAATTGAGTCTGTTTTAAATACTGGAAGGGATTGATGTTGTTCGGTAGGAATTCCCACACGAGAAAAGACAAGAACTGCCTTTTGCTTCGTGTTCACAGCCTACGTTACTTCTCAGTAGATTTTTGTATGTGAAATCTCTGTTAAACTGTAATTGTTGTGGGGAACCAAAGTTCAGGGAGGTATGAGAGCTGATAGAGAATAATGATACTAATTTTGAAGCCTTGTTTCTTTAGGAGGATATGAGATACTCTAGCAAAATGCCATTTCTACAGATCATTTCTGTTTTTCATGTCAATTTAGTAGCCACAAATAAACAAAAGTCTGTGTGTGTGACTTGGTCTGAACACAAAAGAAAATTGAAGTCATCTTATTTTCAGGATCAATACGGAAATTATGTTATCCAACACGTACTGGAGCACGGTCGGCCTGAAGACAAGAGTAAAATAGTGTCAGAAATCAGAGGAAAAGTTCTAGCTCTGAGTCAGCACAAATTTGCCAGGTATTGCACAGCTTTCTTACATTAAAGGTTCACTGACCTTTTGAAGTTGTAGCGTTGGATTTGTTTTTATCGTGTTTCAAAAAGGATATGATATTTTACCCCATGTGTAACATGTTTTCTCATATTTTGTGGTTGTACAGGGGTGGACAGTAGTGGGGCTTTATCCCCTGCAAAATATCAGATTTGGGGGACAGGGGAAGTGCTGTTCTGAGTGAAATAAATGAGATGTCATGGGTTTTTGGAGTGTCTTTCATTCACTCTCTGTAAGTCCAGGAAAGAGACTCCCAGACCCCAGGGGGAGGCATGTTAGGATGACCAGAGCCAGCTGAAAAGCTGTCCTGAAAGCTGCGTGAGAATCTGCTGCTGATGAGCTGGGACTTCCTCACTGTCTTATCAGTCCAGTCAAGCAATTTCCAAGAATAAAAAGGCTAGCTGTAAAAGTGCTGCGTAAGCCTGACAAGAATTTAACGTGCTAGGAATACTCAGAGACTATGAACTACTCTAAAATTAGAGCTTAAGAATAATCCTTAAATGTTTTTTACCGGGACATCGATGTATGTGCCTTTTGCAATGGAAAATATGCTTCAGAATTCATCCTGGATGACACAGTGAGATTAACTTTGCCATCAGCATTAAGTAGAAATGCCTGGTGTTTTTTGGGAGGTATTTGTTTTAAAAATCAGTAGTATGCAAAGTAGCAGCTTTGTCTGGATTTTATTTTACTTGTTTGTTTTTTTTTTTGCTTACTTTGAACTATTCGTGTTCTCTTTGAACTTGCTTAACTTCTAAAGTACAGACCTAGGATAAGAATCACTTTGTTGCTGGCTTACAGTCATTGATGGTATTTTTGGCTTCTGAGATATCTGCAAGTCATGGACTTCATCTACATAAGTAAATATTTGAAAGTTTCTCAGATCTCGGCATGATCTGGAAAAGATTCTTTATTCCAAAAAATGGAGTGCTTCGTATCTGCCTTTCTCTCTTACATCCTAAAGTGGTCCATAGATAAAAACAGATATACTAGAATACAAACACAACTCAAAGCCCAGTGTATCTGTATAGGTCACTCTGAAAATAATGCCTCCTACCTATTTCCATGTAAGCTACAACCAATACAAAGAGCGCAAATAACACTGTTTGATAGTGAATATTCTCAGCTACATAGTGCTATTTTTCAACATGTTGTGCACAAGTGGTGATGACCCACTGTTTCACAGCTGCTATGATGGCATTATTGCTGGGAAAATGTTGCCTAAGCAGTGTTATCTTCCGTCAGCCCAAGCATATGAAAGTGAGAAGGATCCAAATTCAGACTATGTGGTGTGTGAGGAGGGACAGTCCATCCAAGATTGGCAGTGGCCTCGCTTTGGAAGCTCAAGCATTCAGCCTAGACATCATTGCCACTTAGTGGTTAGAGTTGATGGTCTGTCTGGGTTCCATGGCTGTCTGAAACATGGCTTGTCTTCTGTGTTGCTGTCACCGCTGCTGAAACGCACCACCCATCACCTCAGTGTGCTCAAGTCCACTGTTGGGTCTTCATAAATGTTCAGCAAGTGTGAATGAATGTCAGTGGGTGCTGTTTTTTCCACAAGGAGGAATTCAGTGACACACCTTAGCTTCATCCATACTTCCGTTTCAGATGCCATTCTGTCAGACTGCCCCTCTGCTGCCATCTGTCACACAGCAACAACATGTAACGGGATGTTGGTGGGAAGGTTCAGCATCTGCTGCTCCATTAACATCTGCCTCTGCAGTCGTGGCCAACATAACAAAATAGGAGGCATTACTTTCAGAGCAGTCCTCATACAGTCATTCCTCTTAAGTATCAGAAGATGACTTTTGGATATAATCCTTTCCTCAGCTATTAGAAAGTAAAGATTTAGAAGTTGGAATGTCATGTATTTAAAATGAACTCCACAGTGGTATTAAGGCACTTCAGTGTTCATATAACCTTAAAATTGCTACGTGGAAGAATGTTACGTATCAAGTAACAGAATCCATTTGTCTTGTTTTTCAGCAACGTGGTAGAAAAATGTGTAACTCATGCTTCTCGTGCTGAAAGAGCTTTACTTATTGATGAAGTCTGCTGCCAGAATGATGGTCCTCACAGTGCCTTATACACCATGATGAAGGACCAGTACGCCAACTATGTTGTGCAGAAGATGATTGATATGGCTGAACCTGCTCAGCGGAAGATAATAATGCACAAGGTACGTTTTAGTGTAGTTCCATTGACTCCGAAAATTTCTCCACAATTACACTACTTTATCTGTTAGAATTCTTTTCCTTTTGCAGTTAAAACTAAAATCCATAATCCAGAACTTAGTGCGTAGACGGGATATTAGTGGGGCACAACATATTTAGGCCTCTGAGCACTTTTCTGCAAGCTAAAAATGTGAACCTGTAGAACAGTCTTCAAAGATGATTTTCGTATCCTCTCTTTATGTCAGCTTTTCTGTGAAAATCGTTTTCAACTGAAAACAATCAATTTGTCACTTATTGACGTAACAGAAGAAATATGGGTCTCTCTTATTGCTGGTAACAAAGAGCTCTGCACTTGTCGTCCTATCCCACCTCTCTTTGTCCATGGCAAAAAAATATATATATACATCCAAAGATCATCCTTATAATTGCTAACATTTGGGCACGTCTTCTAGTTAGGAATGTCCAGAGAGGAACTACAATGTTAAATAGCCCTAGGCTGTTGAACATGGAGTATATTCCTTTGTTAGTCATTTGTTGAAGAAATCCATGTTCTGAAATGTGAAAACAAAAGTGGAGTCATCAGCTGAATACTTAGATGAGGTACATCAGTTGGTTGGTGATGCAACACCACCCATTTAGCATCTTTCCGGAAGCTTCCATAGACGTGAAAAGATGGGCTGCTTCTTGTTTGATGTTTTGATTGCTCACAGGCGTAGCGACTCCTTCCAGTGTGTGAGGGAAGAAAAAAAATAACAAGTTTCTTCCTGCAGATTCGACCCCACATCACAACTCTGCGTAAATATACCTACGGCAAACACATTCTGGCGAAGCTGGAAAAGTATTACCTGAAGAACAGTGCTGATCTGGGGCCGATTGGAGGACCACCAAATGGGATGCTGTAAAAGGCAAAAAAAACAAGGAAGGAAATGGAAGAATTTTATTGTGAATGATCAAAACATACAACTTAACTATAAATGTTCTGATTTTTTTAAATCTATTTATTGACTTTGTTCATCCATTTGTAAAATTTTTATTCTTTTGTATATTTTTGGGGAGTGAATTATAAAAAATAATAATAATAATAATAAAAAAAAATCCTCCAGCCCTGATCAGGAGACCTATCAGATTGGATGGCTGGCAAAGCACAGAACGCCTGTATATGATGTAATTGTATCAAAATAGCTGTCACATATTTTGTAAATTTTTACCTTGTAAAGTCACTGAAATAGTTTTTAAAGGGAAAAAGTACAGTATTCTTTTAATACACTGGCTTGCAATCTGGTAGGTCTACCCAACATCATAGCACAACAGATTTATAGAGCTGTATATAGAATCGATCCTTATTTTTCCCTTTCGTGTGAAGTCTTTTATACCAGATTAAAATCGATCAGCTGCATAAACATTATTTAACATGTCGAAAAGTTAAGTTGTATTTTGGTGGTTCACAACGTCCTATCAAATAAGGAACGGGGCACAGCAACCTAAAGCAGAGAACAGCAAAGCAACGGGAACCTGAAAAGACGATTTTCACCACTCGCTGTGGACAGTTGTTTCTTTTTTAATCAGTGCCCTTAGGTTTTCTCTAGCAATGTATCAAGAACAACAGTGCTGTATATACTTCTATATTTAATGGCTGTACAAGGTAGAGGAACGGAATGGCGGTGGTACATCCACTGCGTAAAGCACGCTGTTGGAAGAGGAGTGAACCTGTATTAACTTTACAGTCAGTTTTACAACGCAGGAAGAGTAGAGATTTGTATTTTTTTATTTTGCATATAGAATTGTAAGGATTGGAAAGCGTTGAGCGTTTGTTTTGCTTTCTCACTGTAGATGCAAAGAAACAAAATAGATATTGATGAAGAGAAGAGGGGCCACTGAAAAGTAAACTCGATAGCTCAACATTTAAGCATGATTGATTAAATATCCTGATAGCTTTTTTGCTTCCTATAAATATATGCATTGTATACGTGTAGTTAATAGGTGTAAGTTTACAGTTTGAAAACAAATCTCGTTTCGATGTTTATTACAAGCCTTGCTAATTTAGTAGTGACGCTTACCTTGGTTGTACAGATGTACATTTGTAAACCTTCATGCTGTAAATGTAATTTGTTTTACCCTTTTTTGGGACGAAAATTTGCATTTTAGTGTATATTCACATCCCCGTCCCCCTTTCTTCCCCCTGGCATATAGTGTTGTATAATGTAAATTTATTTCAGCAAATTCAGAGTGATTTTTTTAAATTCTATCTTTATATGGTTTCAGAAATACGAACCAGCTTTTTTGTTTTGTTTTGTTTTTTTAACTATTGTGAGAAACATTCTGTTTTGTTTACAACGTAAGCTGTTGGTTCCATTCATATGGACGCCTTGGGAAATCAATCTGTTCAAATTTTAAGTCGGGATAATAAGCGTGGTGAGAAAGAAGTGGACTGAAACCTTTGGTTATTGCAGAAACCAGTGCTTCTTCCATCTTAATAAATGTGGCATGATTTTTTTTGTACAGAAGAGTACTGTATTTTTGAATAGCCTTCTCCCAGCGTAAAGCAAATATGTATGATACTGTCAATTTTTTTCTCTGGACATACGACATTGTAACAGTAACATGAGATGATGTACATTTACAAGCGGCCTTATGTACATTTCCCAATGATCTTTTTAAGGCAGAGTTGTGACCATATGTGTATAATTAAAATCCTTTTTAATCCTTTGCCTATGGAAATATTTTGGAAAAAAAGAAAAAAAAGAAAAAAAAAAAAAAAGCTTACTTTGTATATTCAGTTTCTGAAAGATAAAGAAAGTGCTTTGTATGTTGTTGAAGTAAGTATTTTGTGTAAAACATTCACTCGGAGGGTGTGAGCGGAAGTTGTGATCACCAGGATGGATGGAAAGCAGTTTTTGAGCATTGATAAATAAAAGGCTGCAGCTGTAGGGCTCTGAGGAAGGAAAATAGTGGTGGTGTAAACTCGTGTAGGGAGTTCTGTTATTCTTGGTATCAGGTTTACGTGAGTCTTTTTAAAGCATACATCTGAGTTGCTACCTTTTTTTCTTTTTTTGTGATAGCGTTTAAGTCACAAATAGGCAAACGGGGAAGTGTGTTCTGGCCTACCGTCGTTTCTGCATCTGTCACGTAATGCCTGCATCAAGTGATGTAGCGGGCCAAGTTATCGTTAATAACCTCATCTTTGATTGCCAAGTCGTTTTTGAATGGCAGTTCACAACGTTCCTTTCAAGAGTTACAGGCCCTGCCGTTGGAGCCAGGGCTTTCCCGTAGCCACACAAAGGATGGCACTTGAGCAACTTACTTGAACGCGTTAATTCTCCTCAGTGAGTATTTTTATCCTGTGTACAAACACTGTCTGTTATTATCTGCAGAGCTGACATTCTCTGACGTGTGAGACGTTAAATTAGGCTTTTGGGAATGTCCAGGCACATACCGGTGATGTCTGAGTACTTTGTCCCTGTAGCACTCATGCCATTGTTGAATTGAATCAGTCCCGTAACTACATCCTTAGTGCTTTCAGTACCTTGAAAATAATCCTCCACTTGCTCTCCTAAATTACCATTTTGCACAAATTATATCCAGGAACATGAAAATCACTGGGTTTCAGCTATTTTAGGCTTTGGGTAGAACCACTAGACTTCTTTTTTTTTTTTTGGCTAAAATACCGCTTTTTGATATAGACTGTTTATGGACCAGTTTGATTAGGTTTGACTCCAGGTGGCTCATATTAAATAATGTAATGTTCACGTGTATATACTGTAAAAATCAAAATGAAAATGTGTTAATAACACTGTGTGAAATACATCTGGTCTTGTGTTTTTCCTCTAGGAAACCAGCCGTTCTTTTTGTTCTCAGCTTTGTGACTTGTCTGCTTGCAAACTTTGCAGAGGCACCCCATTCTGTTTCTGCGATCAGATGAGAGTCAGCCAGTTATGTGAGAACCCGGTATGAGATCATTACATTTCCAGAGGTCAGTTCTGAGCTGCAAACCTTCATATCATGCTACAAAAAGTGTTTACTGAGGGCTGGATAAGGCTACAGCTTTGTGGTATCTCCTACACCACTGAGAGCACGGTGAGTTCTTGAGCATTTGTGAAGGCCACGATTGTTGGCTGCTCTGTCATTATGGGATCCACAGTCTTTAGTTACTGCTCAGGATTTCTCTCGAAGGACCAATCATGGCTTAAGCTGGGGAGTGAAGGGTCTTAACTGCAGCGGGGTAGGTTTGCTTGTTGCTATTAAACCAGTCCTCTGAAGTAGTCCATTAAGGACAGAGCAGCCATAATATCCTTCCATCACTGGAACTGTTATTTCAGTGGAGTACAGGGATTCTCGAAGCTTCTGAGGCCAGAACACCTAGAAGTTCTTGAATGCTGATGGCAATTAAGAGGCAGCTACAGTTTCTCTTACTCCACTGTAAAGAACAGGCAGTTTTTCCTTGTGACAGGCTGCGTGGCAGCATGCTGACGGGGCTGATCTGCAGTCATTTCCTCCTCCAGCCCTTTGGATGCAGCATGCTCCTTTGCATGCTAGCTCTGCAGTTAGGGAATTCACCCTGCAAATAAGATGATGGAATTAGTTTCCTTTTATCAGCCTCAGGGTTTCAAACCCACCTTTCTGATTTCACAGGAGTATGTCCTAACCACAAGGAGTTGGGCAGGTTCACTTTCTGCTCCTGAACTTGGGCTGGGCTTGCAGCACAGCTTGAGCCGTTCGTTGCATCACAAGCAGCACAAGACAGAGCATGACTCCCAAGCATGCAGGTGGGAGTGGGCAGGTTCTGCTCCTGAGATCCTTGTCTCCACCTTGATTCTCCCAGACTTAGTTAATGTAAAACAGATCTTGGGAGCGGCATGCTCCCATCATTACCATACTGGAAATGCTCCTTGGGGCTTTTTATGTTGCAGCTAAATGTAGGAAGGAGACCAGTCCTTAAAGATCTCCAGTTTGTGAGGAACAGCCAATATAAATATAAAATGTACACACTTTCACTGATGTTAGTAGTTCTGGAGACCCTAACCATCTTCATTTCAGCTCCAGACCTGCCCAGAGGGTTCAGATTTCCTGGCAGCACCGCAGCCCTTTCCCAGCTCGGTTGCCATGCTTCTCCCAGCCAAGCCCAAGGGGGACAAGAAGAGACCATTCTCCTTCCCTGGCACAGCAGAGCTCAGGTGTGGAGGCTGTTGAGGGCTTGCTGCTTGGCTGCTGATCACAGGGCATGCTCACACGGATAATCCTTATCCCCTTTCCTCTATCAGAGCTGCAGTACAGCATCAGGAAGTATACTCAGTGCCTCCTTGCACAGGCTCGGTCCAGGAGAGCATCCAGGAGAGCGTGTGCTGGTACCAGCAGAAGTCCTGGGCAAGGATTCACTGTTTTCTCTGTTTCACTGTTGCAAACAAGCTGGCTTCCAGAGGCTGATAGAGCATTCAGAGCAGTCACTTGTTAAGCAAGGGTTACAGAGGGCTGAACTGAGCTGAAGAGCTGAGGACAAACTCAATGCCAACCGCAGAACCAATTTCCCACTCCCGTGTGGAGGGCCGGGATGAAAGGAGCAGAGTTAGCCCTTGTCAGATCCAGGCTACACACTGATCTCATTCAACTCTTAAAAAGCCTTTTTGTTTGAAAAGCGACTATCTTAAGTACTGCAGGTTTCACATGACGTCTCCTATTTCCTTGAAATGTCATGTGTCTCATGAGAACGTGGGGTTTGATTATTCATCCCACTTTGGGAGCACCACAAGTTTGGGTCCTGCTGGGAAAGGGGCTCTTATCCAGCCCTACCCATCATCCTTGCACACTTGGGCAGCCGGAAGCCTCGAGATCTGATGGGGGCATTGAAGGTCACTCACTGCATGTTTCTTGGGTGCTGCACAGCTCTTGCTGTCCCTTTAGATAGGAACAAGGATCACACAGCAGCACTATCAGCAAGGCTCTGGGAGAGACACCATCCCAGTTAAGTCATTTCTGTTGAGATGTGGGCACTTCCATGCAGACACATGCACTGGGAACAGGCCCTGTTGCCTGCTCGTCTGTCTGGTGCCATCTGAGACAGCCTGAGGCGTCCAAGGCACCTGGACAGGGCATGCAGGCATCCCCGGCGAGCAGCACTGTGAACCCTCATACTTCATACAGGTTCTCGTCGGCTAGAAGGCACCTGAAAGCAGTAAGCAATTTTACATTCATCAGTGGTTAAAAAGGGGAGGAAGAGAACAAAAAGATAGGGGTGGGCCCAGAGGGGTGGGAGTCAGAACAGCTTTATTCTGCAAAACAGGATGGGATGAGAAGTGGAGAGACAAAGCGTGAGGCAAAGTGCATACTCAAAGCTGATGTAACCACCATCTCTTGGTGATAAATACCGAGCGGAGGGGAGAGGGAGAGAAGGAGCATCCTGGGAGCCCATTGGTATCTTTAAAAAGTAATAAAGAGGCACAGCAAAACCTTCACTCCGGGCCTCCCTGGGCAGCATAGCTAAGATCACGATCACCTAAAGAAAGAACTCAAAAATTACAAAAAGAGGGAAAAAATGCCATTGAAATATCTGTGTTGGTGACAAAGTCAGCACTGCTCAGAGTTGGGCAGGCAGCACGCACGCGTGCCATGCAAAGCTTAAAGCAAAGGCAAAAATCCATAGATGAGTAGGATAGCATGGCAGAACTCCACCCCACTGCCCAGGCAGGATTACAGCCATTGTTCCCCTCCTTTCATAGAATCGAGGGGCATCCTGAGCTGGAGTGGACTCATAAAGATCATCAAGTCCAGCTCCTCGCTCCGCGCAGCTCGGGGCTGAGCACACTGCCCTGGGCAGCCTGTTCTGTGCCCACCGCCCTCTGGTGCAGAACCTTTTCCTGATATCCATCCTGAACCTCTCTCCCCTTTCTTCCAGTCCTTTCACCTCCCCACCTCTGTACTCTCCTTGGCCCTGCTCTCTGCCTGGCTTTTTGCCCTGCCTGCCGCCTGGGCAGCCATTCCCGCAGTGGTGGTCAGTCACCATGCTGAAGGGCAACCCGAACAGAGCTCTGTCCCTGTTGGCCTTGCCAACACAGCTCATCCCCGCAGCACAGGAGCACGGTGCTGGGGGTACCATGGCCCCAACCCCACTCCCAGGTGAGGTTACAACAGAAGCTGGGCAAAGGCGTTGCCTCTTGAATGCGTGAGAAGGTCCGGGATGGAGGAAGAGACAGGATGGGTGGGGAACTGATGGGTGAATCAACGCTCTGACAGTGAGGGCTGAGACACTGGTACTGCCTGGAGGGATGTGGGAGAGGAGTGACTGCACACAGCCCCGGGACAGCCGGTATCTGCGGAAATGTGCGAGTGGCCTCGAAATGCTAAATGAAGGGTGATAATTAAAGCAAGATGCATCCTTTTGGCTAATCAGGAAGAAAACCTGTACGTTACATCACATGAAATTCACGGCATAGTCACGACCGATAGCTGGAGTAAATGAAAAACACTGATGCTGGCCCAGGAGCAGCATTGCTCAGAGATCCTCAGCAAGGCAGGGGTGCAGCTCACACCAGCTTACTGAAGAAGATAAAAAGGTCCGTATTTTTCCCAGCGCTGCAGCCTGACCCTTCTCTCCGTAACTGCTCTGTGACGGCATCTGCTCCTTCCAGGATCACGTCGCTTGTATCTGCAGGAATGCTAACCCTGCTCTGGCAGAGCTCCCACAGCAATGTGTGCTTACTCAGATTCCCCACGCAGCAGAAGCACCCGACCCGAGCCTGTGACAGCGTGAGGGTCCACTGCGAACGTGTTCCTGAGGACTGAGTCCTGCTGCGTTTTGGTTAGCAGTCTTTGACCTCAATCCTGAACTGTTTAATAAGCAGAACAGTGCTGGTTTATGCTAATACCGATTGCTCCCTTCCACGGCACGTGGTACAATCGCTACGGCCAGAAACATCGCGCAGGGAAAACCTGCACTGATGTTTTATGTGAGTTACTCGAGCACCCGGCAGCCTCTGTGGCAAACCAAGACAGTAACAGGGAATACACAGAGGAAATACAGGAGTCCTTTGATAAGAGATTAAGTACCTGGTTCCACCTGAAACCCACACCTCTCAGGCAGATAATGGCTCTCTGTGGTGCTGCCAGGGGAGGCTGTAGGATTACAGCCATCCGTATTTTGTATTCTCACAGCAGTCATCAAGGCACTAAAAGGCACTAAGAATCAATCACAGCCTTTCTGCAGGACGGCAGGTGATGGCTTCGTCTCTGCTCATTTTCAAAGAACAGCAGAATGGCTGGCTTGGAATGGACCTCAAAACCAGCCCATTTCAACCCCTGCCATGGGCTGCCAGCTCAGACTGCCCAGGGCCTTGAACACCTCTGGGTGGGGGGGCACCCACAGCTCCTCTGGGCAGCTGTGCCGGTTCCTCACCACCCTCTGAGCTAAACGTTTCTCCCAAACATCTAATCTAATCTAAACTTCCTCGCTTTTAGTTTAAAGCCGTTCCCCTTTTTCCTTTCGCTATAATACTGTGTGCAAAGTCACTCTTCCTCCTGTTGATAAGCTTTAAGACCTGGAAGGCATGAATGTGGTCTCCCCAGAGCCTTCCCCAAGCTGAACAAGCCCAGCTCCCCCAGCCTTTCTTCACAGAGGAGGTGCTCCAGCCCTCTGATCATCTTCATGGCCCTCCTGGACCCGCTCCAACAGCTCCACATCTTTCCTGTGCTCCCGTGCCAGAGCAAACCCCATTCTGTGCCCAAATTATTTGGGGTCACAGAGGCTGAGGGATCACACATGGCAGGCCAGTGTTAGTCATTGCAGGTGAGTTACCCTGAGCTAACCGCAGAGTTGAGTGAGTCACAGAAATGCAGGAGGGATTAAGGAGGCTCTCTGGGCAATGAATAGTAAGTTTTAAGAAGTGGTTATTCAGGTGGGTGCTCTGAGAAATGGCTGTGTAGGCCAAGAGCCATGAGACTGGTGTGCCAAGACAGCTGAACAGCGAAAGCACCAGCCGGTAGAACAGCACATTACAGCATCAGTAAGGTTGGAAAAGACCTCTAAGGTCACGGAGTCCAGCCATCAGCCCACCTCACCCACTGAACCGTGTCCCTTAAGGGCTGCAACAGGGGAGAGCCTGTTTGTGGGCAGCAGCTACCTAACTTCAGCCAAACCCCATGGACTCAATGGGAAACCCCTCTGGAGACTGTCATGCACCTGTCCACCAAATCCCATCCCGAGACTCTGAGTAACGAACATGCAGGATCCAGACTCTCACACGCAGCATCAAAGAAAGGCAGCTGGTTTTGTTACAGCTGCCTATGAAAGCCTTCACGAGAGTGGCACACAACTGCCAGCTGGGATTTTGCCAAAGGAAGCTCTGCTCAGTTGGGATGAGAAGTGTTTGGCTGGTGGCACAGACACAACGATACATCGTTTTCAGTGTCTACCTACAAGTTGTAGTTAGCAGGATATAAGGAAAGGGGATGGAGGAGAAGAAAAGAAGCCTCTGCATTCTGGGGAGAGGCAGCCAAGTGGACTCAGCTGATTTCTATAAGGCCAGCACGGCAGCTACGCTGACACTTGGACAACTCCACGCTGCATTGTTCAAGCTGGAAAAAAATAAAATAAAAAGTAAATTAAAAAAGAGCTTTTGCAAGAAGTCTTCTTCTTGTCCAAATAAGCAAGGCCATCCCTTCTGTTAGAACATCACGTGGAGAAGGAAGCCCAGCACAGCTCCGTGCTGCCTGCCTCGGGGTACACGGCTTTGCTCTCACTTCCTGGCAGTGAAAGGTGGGAGGCGGACGGAGCTGCTCACAGCTGTGTGACTCACTGCGAAGAAGGCCGGACAGAACAAGCACAATCAGATATCACCATGCAGACGCGCTGCGTGGCTTCACGTGATCTGTCTGCAAACCACTACTGGCATCTTAAGAGGGTCAGAAACAGTTATTTCTATGTCGGAGCAAATTGACAGCCACACAAAATGCACCAAGGCATCAGAGGAGGCAGAACAGGAGGTAAGAACAGCTGGTACCGCCATCCTGAAGAACAAACAACAGGTAACAGCACTGCTGGCCAGAGGGACTTAAATCGGAAGGGGTAGAGAAGCAGCAGGATAGCGGGAATAAAACTCAGATCCTCCTGGTCTCTGCAGGACTATCAGCCACGCTGCCCAAACCTCTGCATGGCGCCTTCAGGACACAAATCCTTCCTCTTCCATCCCCAGACTTCAGGCCCCTGATGTCTCATTGCCAGCTCACTGTTCTGAGGAACCATCCACAGGAAAAGCCCAGACACAGAAGGGAACTGCAGTGACAGTGCTCCATGTCCTTACCAGCCAGCACCACTTGTTTCAGACCCATCTTCCACCCCACTCCAACACTCAGCATCCTCTAAGTGCCACGTGTCTGAAGGCACCCTCTTACCTTCTGTCCAGTGATCGATGGATTCAAGGCTTTCATTCAAGGTCTTATCTGTGCATTACAGCTGAGAGGAGTGGAAAGCATAAAGCATAACTGAGCTACCAAGGAGTGGAAAAAAAAAATAAAAAACAAAGAGTTTTTTCTCTGGTACAAAAGCAGCAACAGAGAAACTGTCAATGAGCAGCAGGGAGGCCAACCAGAGACAGCACCCATTAGTGGTGAGCTGTCAGCTCCACAACCCCAGGGGAGAGGCAGCTCTCTGTGCACTGAGGACAACCCCAGTCATTTCGTACCTTCTAACCTCCCACTGTGTGCAAAGGAAGGTACTCTCCTTCTTCATCCCAAGGCTGTAACATCCTCAGACAAGTCTGTCTATGGCAGAAGTCACTGAGACGTGACTGTGTCTGCCAGCTTGAAGCCATAGGTACAACAGCCCTTGGTGTGGAACTCAGCTCCTCCTAACCCAAGTCCATGCGGTCACGCTCCATTCATAACCCATCTATAGAGACACAACAGCAGACTTCAGCTGAGGAGGAGGCAGTCATCTGCTCCGCAGGCCGCACAGCTGCTGGTGGGCACATGTGAGGGAGCAGAGGACGTAGGGTGACAGCAGCCACAGCCTCACATGCCGCTGTGGGAGGGTCCGGCACCTGGAGATCCAGGCAGGCAGCTCTGCTTGCTGTCTGGCACATCCACGGGGCAAAAGGGACGATGCAGAGCGCTGCGAAGAATGGTGGCGGCTGCCCAACAGCAACAGCCACCATTCCTGCTCGCCCCACGCCTGAGGAGGTGGCGGAAGCAGCGGGCTGGACACGTCCCCCTCTTTCCGTGGCAGGACACGGTTCAAACCAACCCCTCGTCCCTGGGGAGGCTAAGTTCAATTGGACTGCACTGTTGGAAGCCCTTGATCCAATGCTGGGAAATCCCCACAGCCCCGCTGTACTGGGCAGAGGCAACCAGCTCGCATCATCCCCCAAGCGCGGGGCTGCCAAGAAGCTCCTTTCCATACAAGTCTCATCTGGCTTTTCAGCATGGAGCTCTTTTGACTGAAACCACAATACTTAGCATGCTTCAATGATCAAGCAGAGGGCACGGGAATGTCACAGCAAACACTTGGCTCCCAAACACGGCATTGTTCTTCCCCCTTCCCCATTCACAGATCCTGACCAGAACATCCCGAGCAAGCTTTAAATGTTTTCTAGCAAATCCAGCAAGCAGCACCACAGGAACATTTGATCTGCCGTCTTTCTGAACACACACACTCGCATGAAATCCATATGTTGCCGGGCCCCACCAGCACATCCATGCAGCTCCTGGAGGCAACCCTCATGGCCATGAGCTTCCAGCACAGCCAAACTGGTCTCTGCCAGGCTGCAATTAGCCAGGAAGGCTGATGAGGCCCTGTGTGCTGACTGCCAGTCAGCATGGCGGCTGGGATGTCTCCTTGCTTGGATCTCACTGCTTGCACACGAAGCGCACCTCACATCTTCACAGCCACCTCAGTGCCCTGCCTGGAGCACGGGTTACCGCGTCACACCTGGATGTCTCCACAGCTTTTATTTCACCTCCCTCCTCCATTCTGCCTTGTCCCCCCACCCCTCACACCCCGAGCCATCTTCCCCTCAGCAGCCCCAGTGCCAGGGAACGCAACATGGCGCCCAGGCGGCCTTGCGTCCAAGATGGCGCTGGGTGTGAGGGTGGCCCCAGAGCGGCGGGAGCTGTTTGGAGGAAGGCTGTGTAAGTAATTGAAGAGAGAAAGCGAGCTAATTAGAGACACGTGATAAAGTCATGAGATTGAGCAGCGCTGAATATCTCATTAGGTCTGAGCCTTGTGGGAAAGGATCCTCAGCCTGGCGGAGGGCGGCCATCACGCCCCTAAAGCTGCCTCATAGCAAACACCAACTATGGCTCTTCTTTGGGTGCCCCACAACACAACACAGGGCCCCGCTGCCCCTCACCATCACCAGGGCACACGGAGCCCATCCATCGCCCACGGGCTGCCTTTAACTCAAGAGGGGAAAGTTACTGCAGGAAGGGGCCGCTCTGAAAGCGGAGAGCGGCGGCAGCTGGCGTAGCCCCATCTCACCCCGTTAGAAGGCCCGTCCCGGGTGCCGCGCTTCCCCCTGCCCTGTGGGGAGGTCGGAGCGGGGCTCCCTCGGGATGTTCCCATAGTGGAAAGGGAAGGGAGTGCTATAAAGTTCCCATTATTTTTAGCGAGGGGGAAGGAAGGAAACTCGGCGGGAGCGACGCCGCCGCAGAGGAAACGCGGGAATGCAGGGAGAGGGGACGGAGCTCCGGGCGGGGGGAGCGGGGCGGCGCGCAGGTACGGCCGGCAGGAAGCGGGGGCGGGCGGCGGGGCCGGGCCGAGGGGAGCGGGGCGGGCCGGGGCGGGGCCGGAGGGGGGTGGCCGTAAGGTGAAGGTTGTTGCCGTGGGTTCATTAAAAGACAGAGTTCAACTCCTCGCGGCCGCGCAGAGCTGTTGGGAGGCTGGTTTGGCAGCGCGAGCGCGAAGGGGAAGATAAGAGCGAAAGTCTCAGTTGATGTATTGAAAGCTCCGGGAGGAAAGGCGGCGGCTGCTTCCAAGCGCACTCCCAGCAGCGGGACAGGAGCGGCGAGACGAGGGCAGGCTGCGCGCTACCGAGGCCCGCCGAGGAGGAGGAAGGACGATGCTGCGCGCGGTGGCCGTGCTGCTGGCAGCGCTCTGCTTCCACGCTGCCGTCCCGGTGAGCGGCGGGCGGGCGGGAGGAGCGGCGCACGTGGACGGCGGGGATCCGGGAGGCGCGAGTTCGGATCCCCGCCGGTTCGGCTCCCCGCGTGGACGGGGGTCAGCGCGGGGGGAGCGGCTCCTTCCCGTGGCCTTTTGTGCTCCGGGAGCCTTAATTCAAACCAGACTCGGCTGCCGCTCGCGACCTGCTGGCGGCCCCGCCCCGGTGCGAGGCGGCGAGCACGCCGCGCCTCTGGAAGCGGGGAGAGCCGGAGCGCGGCCCTTTGTGAGCGGGGCAGGGCGGTGCGCCCGGGGCTTCTGTGCCTCCAATTGAGCTCCCGGAGATCGGCTCGTCTCTTTCCCGAGGCGTGCTCCGTCCCGGCCGCCCCGCGAGCCCCTCTTTCTCTGTCGGAGAGCTCCTCCCAGCTCCGGGAGCTCGCCCGGGGAGCGGCCCGGAGCCGCCGTAGGGCTGAGGGCGGCGTGTCAGCCCCGGCAGCACGGCTTCCGTGCGGCTGCGGCCGCCAGATGTCATCCACGAACAGGGGATGGCCCTGCCGGGCTCTGCCTTTCCCCGGCAGCGTGGCACTTGTTGAGGCTCCCGGGCTCCGTGTGGGGGCATCGCTTGTGGGGTCTGCTGCCCCTCTGAGGGGTTGGGAGAGGGAAGGACACGAGAAAGGACGAGGGGAAATGGTTTCAAAAGAAAACTAGGAAGGTTTAGGTTGAATACAAGGAGAAAGCCTTTACAGTAAGGGCAGACGAGCACTGGCACGGGTTGCCCAGAGGTGTGAGGTGGCTGAAAACGACCGCCGTGTGAGTGTGAGCAGCCTTGTGTCGTGAGGAGAGGGCCGCACTCACCCCGTCTGAGTGAGCATGGTAAGAAATCAAGTGGAAAGACTGTGGTTTACTTGTGGATTTAGATAAAATGTACCCTGTGATAAACGTTTCTAATTAGACGTGATAAAGGCACGAGGTGAACACAACTCATAGGGAGTTTTCCGTTGTGTGGGAGATGCTGGATGGCGCTTCAGGTTGAGGGGCGTCTGGCACGAGCATGGAGCAGAAGTCCTCGGGTGCTCAGCAGTGACTCAGCACTGCTGCTTCCCTCCTGGGGATCACGGGGCCGGTTTCCCATGCTGAGATGTCAGTGATGAAGCTGCGTTTCCCACCTGTCTGGAGTCATGGTTGCAGAAGCACTCGGTGTTGGGCATTGGAAACAGAGTGACCTGGGATGGTCCTTTGCTGGGTCGCAGTGTTACGGGTGTGCCTGGCTCTTGGTGGTCTGCCTCTGGCACATCACTTGGCCTTGCCTATTGCTGCTTTGGGTGTAGGTGTGTGCTGTTGGTTCCTGCAAGCTTAGCAGAGCAGGCAGGACTTTTTTTCCAAGGGTGATGTCATTCCTATCTGAATGGAAGCTAATTAGAAGAAATGAGCCCGGCTTGCTTATTAAACATGTAGGTAGCAGATGAGAAGGAAACACTTTCTTCTGCTGGAATACACACAGAGCGGCGTCATGTAATTTATCAAGTGCAGTAAATAGTGCTTCTCCGTGTGAATGCCTGCTTGCTGGAAGCTCCCTCCCAGTAAACAGTGATTCAGCTCTGACAAAGCAGAGAGCTGTAAGCTATGGCTGGTATGGGGTAGGGGGCTCCAGTGTGCATTGGTTGCCTTTTGTTCCAGGCTGCTCTCAGCTTTAAGTGTCTGGAAGAGCTAACATTTGTAATGGCAGCACTCTGAAACTTCTGGAAACCAAACAATCCTCTTTAACAACCTGAGACGTGTTACAGCAAGTGCAGGAAACCTGTAAGCCTTCTAAAATTAAGTGAGTGCACTAACCTGAAGTGTAGGCTGCTGTTTTAGCAGCAAAATTGGCCCATTTTTAAGTACGTATTTTGCATTGCTAGTGTGTAGATGTCTCCAGGTGGCCTGTATGGTAGCGTCTTGTTTGATGTGGCTCTTGTGTGTCTAAGGACCGTAGTAATGCCTCTGAGATGGATGTGCCACAACTGTGTGTGCCATTTTGCAGCTATAGAGCTGGGCCTGCCGTAGGAGTGGATAGAGAAGGAATTTTCTTGGGAAAGAGATGACCCCTTTCCTGAGGAGGTGATGCCATTGATGAAGTAACAGTGCTTTGATGCTGCAGCTTCCTTATGTTCGTGGAATCACAGAACAGTTTGGGTCAAAAGGGACCTCCCAGACCATCAGGTTCCAACTCCCTGCTGTGGGCAGTGTTGCCAACCACTTAAACTGGGCACCAGATCGGGCTGCCCAAGGCCTCATCCAACCCAGCCCTGAACGCCTCCAGAGGTGGGGCATCCACACCCTCACTGAGCAGCCTGTGTCAGCACCTTGGCCACCCTTTCAGTGACAGATGTCCCTCTGACATCTAATTAATTTCCCCTTAAAATCTCATCTTAGACATCTCTTCACTGACTCAGCTATTAATACAGGACTCCAGACCCTGGCATGCCTGCTGAGACATGGGGTACCTCAGAGTGGCACAAGCCCTCATGACAGCATTCACTTGGTGCTCAGGCACCTTAATGTGAGTCTGTGTGTGCGAGGTGCCAAAGCTCTTATTACTGTCACAGTGGTGTAATCAGAGAGTGGTTATTTGGCCAGCCCATGTGTCTGCTTCAGGGTGAGTGGCTTGTCTGGGTTCTGTTGACTAGATCTGATGTTGGTCTTAAGGGAGCATAGACATCTTTGTGTTTGTATCTGAGAGTGATAAGCTGAGAGTGCTGCTCTACTTTGTGAAACTTTCCTGCTGGCCTCTGCATAAACAAACAGGGCACGCAGGTGCTGTGGCTGTGCCAAGAGAACCAGCACAGCAGTGGGAAACATCAGCTTTCAGCTCTCTCCTGTTCTGGTGCAACTGGGTCAGTGCCCCCAAACAATGCCCTAGCCTTGCTCTGATGGAGGCTGGAGTTGGGGGAGTCCAGCTGGGTCCTGGATCTGTGTTCTGATGGGAGAAACACAAGTGTAAGCGTGAAGGTGCAAAGAGGAAACTGTGGTCAGAAGCGCGAGGACTTGTGCTGTGTCTTACAGATTCATTTCTCTGTGCTGAGAAGATGCTCTGAAATGCCAAGTTGATGTGGCTTTCACTTTCAGAGCATTGAGGGTCACTATTCTTAACAGGTCCCTAAGTTAGAGCCAGCCAACTTAGCACACTCCATTACTGCTCTGCTGGGCTCCTG
The DNA here is from genome assembly GCF_039878825.1 of Excalfactoria chinensis. Classification (NCBI taxonomy): domain Eukaryota; kingdom Metazoa; phylum Chordata; class Aves; order Galliformes; family Phasianidae; genus Excalfactoria; species Excalfactoria chinensis. The sequence continues at coordinate 8,601,265 of NC_092827.1, forward strand.
GTGTACTGCAGCAACCAGCTTTACCTGGCCTGGCTGAAACCTGTGATAGTGCACTTTCTGCTGTGGAGATGCTGGTGGAGAAGTTACTGCACTGTGAAGCTCACCTCGAGGCCAAATAACATTTGGACCTCCTACAAGCAACTCTTGTGGAGCAATATCTGCTAATGCGGTGGTTTCCCAACCCCTCAGTTTCTCAAGCAGTGCCTGGCTGCAGCTGATGTTCAAGGTCTCGTGGAACCGGCCTGGGTCCAATGGAGTCTGTTAGCTCGGGCTCCTTGCCATGCTCGACTGTAATGTTTGTGTGTCACTGCTGAGACCAGTCTCACCAGTGAGGCCTGCTTTACTGGATGGGAACCAAGAGGGTTAGTGGGGATGGAGCTGGTAATAGAATCTCCTCTTGAGTCATTGGAGCTGCAGATAGACCTGAGTCACAGAGATTTTGTAAGCTATGGCGTTCCTGCAGGACTTCTAGTTTGAAACCTTCTTGGGTTTTGACTCACTCATCTTGTTGCCGTGCTCTCTGGCACAACTCTCTTCTCCATTGCCTTTATTTTTGCAGTGCGATTCACTTTTATGTCCATTCATTTTGTCTCTTAGTGCTTGTGGTTCTTCTGAGACCCGAAAGCCCTTAAGGACTGCTTATGCAGGATGAATCTAGCCTGCCAGCCAGCTGAAAACACTCAGGCTGTCTTGCTTTTCATGGAGATTACATGCTCTTCTCATGCTCTACCCTGTACCTTTGCTGTGCTGCGATGGCAGATCCCTCAGCCTCTGGTGGAGCAAAGCCTGATATCTTGGTGCTCGGCTGCAGGCGGTGCCAGGCACACTGTCACCCGAGCAGCCTTCTGCAGGGTTCAGCCAGTTCATGCAGCAGCTTCTCTGGGTGCCCTGGCTCCATCTGCTGAGCTCACACGTGCCATGCTACAGAGTGGGTTGCTTCTTTGTCTTCCTGTGCCATGTGATCTGGAGCTGATTGCCTCTTAATTGGGAGGAAACTTGAACTCTGCTCCAGTTGTAAGGAGAGAGCAACACATGCTTCCTGGGCAGCACTGCAGACCATGGCTGTCCCACGTGGAACACGGAAAAGCTTTACTAATTACTTTCTAATGGTGACGATGGTACATGGTCAGCAGCTCCATCCAGCCATTTGCATTCGGGGGTTACTAGAGGAGTAGGCTGCGTATTGAAGCCAGAGGTGGGCAGAGGGAAGTGGAGTCAGGCTGCCATCTGGAGAGTGAGCAGTGATTAGTGTAACTGGTTCCAGATGAGAGCTGCTGTGAAGCTCTGTGTCCTGGCAGTACTGCTGTGGCTGTGTTGGTCAGAGCCTTGTGTGTTCCCTGGGGTCAGGGTTAGCAGCTCCGGTGTTGTAGAAGGAGATTACCTGGCTCTTTCCTGTCCCAAAACAGGAAATGATGCCTTTTGGTCCACTACTGAGACTAACAGAGGGAAGAATTAAATCCACATACAGGATCCTCTGTCTTGGTCAGTTTGTTGACCAGCTGACAGCAGAATGTGGAGGCTGTAGCCATGACCACAGGATGGGTGATGTGGGAGGCTTGTGCTCTGCACTCCTACAGGAGCTCAGGACATCCCGTGCCTATCAAAGCATCACTCTGGGGCAAGCAGAAGAGAAGCCCTACTATCCCACTGACCAGCTAACAGGCACTTTCTTTAGTGACAGAGCCCAACTTTCTTTGGTCTTGTGGCTGAGGGGTATGAGGAGTAAAAGTTCAAACCAAAGGAACCACAAAGTTTGCTTGAATTAATATCAGACGCAAACAGTAACGTGATATTTTTCCCATGCTCAGCTGTGCTCGGTGCGTATGGAGCTGCAGCAGAGCCTCTCACCTGGCAGATTTGATGGCCAAATGAGATTTGCCCACCCCGCTGGCTCTGCCAGGTTGCAGGTGACACCTACGTGCAGTGGAAGAGTGGTAGTGAGGCTTGCATCGAAACTTGCCTAACAGCCTGCAGCTAGACAGCTTTGACTTCTAAATCTCTTTCAGTCCTAATGGAGGAATCATCTAGATTGTGACTACTTTCCCATCAGTGAACAAAGCACTAACAAAGGAGGCTGATTCTGGCATGTCTGGGCAGTGGCAAAGGAGTGCTCTGCTATAGGAGTGCTCTGCTATCGGGCTTTTACATCAACTGACTCATGGCCCTAAACAGGAAAGCTGCGAGCTTAATCCTCCAGTGCCATCAGCTCCTCTCTGAAGCGTCTTTAAATAACTTGTAAAACGTTTCTCAGCCTGCTTCTGTAGCTGGGAAATGATGGGGAGCTTCTTAGAACAGAAGCTGGGTGATAATGAATGATATGCAGTTGGAGCTATCATAGCTAGAAAGCACTGAATGCTCAGTACTCCCCGTCCTCCTCCAGCATGCAGCCAAAGGGAGAAGGGGGTGGTGAAGTGACTCCGTATTACAGTGGTTCCTGTAAGTTAAATGGGCCAGAAACTACTCAGTCCCATAAGCCAATCCAGATCACAGAGCAAACCTTATTTATTTTCTCACCTATCCCATAACAACCCCCCTGTGTTCCCTTCTGTGTCCGGGTTGCTTCTTGGGGAGTGCCGCCATGCATCATTTGGGGGCACACCAGTTGGCAAGGCTTGAAACTGTGCCCGAGACCCAGCTAATAATTTGATGGTATAGATTGCGTTCCAGTGCCTGGGGATGTTCACTGATGTTCAATTTGAGAGCATGGATGTAGCCAGCGGGTCAATGGCAGCAGGCCCAGAATATTAGGAAATTGTGAAAGCTGCAGTGTACAGTAAAGGAAAGTGAAAGCCCTTAGTAGGATAGGATGATTCTCTCATGGAATACAGAACCTTTTGGGGTGTATCAGGATGAGCAACAAAAGGTGCTGGAGAAAGTCTGTGCAGTCAGTCCTGAGAACCACAAGGCGTATATAGGTGTATAAGGTGTATAATATGAACCTGGAATGGCAAAGCATTCGGTATGGTAGTGAAGGTGCTGGTAGTACTCAGCCTGCTCTGCTTTCTTTAGAGGTCTGTTGTGCGCTGACTAGAGTTCAGAGTCATTGGGTAGACCCAGAACTGCATTTCTCTGTGAAGCATCTTTAAGTTCCTGCTGTTTGAACAGTGTCTTCGTAGAGCATAGAATGGCTTGGGTTGGAAGAGACCTCGAGGATCATGAAGCTTCAACCCCCCTGCTGCAGGCAGGGCCACCAACCTCTGTATCTAACACTAGACCAGGCCTGTTATTTAGCATCTAACTGTTCTGAAGGTTTTGCTTGTCAGAAGCTTGCATGATGTAAAGGCTGTTGTTCTAAGACTAACTTGATGCTGAGGCACTTGGCCTTGCATTGCCCACTCTCCTTTGCAACAGGCCACTCTATAGATACAACACCAAGCAGTCCAAACGAGCTACTCTGGATCGGAGTCGATTTGTTTCATTGTAATCCACATGGCGTTTACTCAAGAAATACCTAATGCGCCTTTCAGTAGTGAGCAGAACAGAGGCAATTGGCACACAACTATTTCTGAAGGGAGGATTTCATTCGGAGCTTCAGCTTTGAAACGATACTTGAACACCCTCATGATTCAGTTTATAAGTACAGCAGCCAGCTTCTGTAATCTCATTTAGGTGTTAAATAAGTTAACTGCAAACGGGGCAGTAGTAACTGCTGTCAGACCTTGGTGTTAACGAGCAGCATTGCCAATGCATCTGTAAATCCGAATGCAGGGAGCCCTGGTGCTGGGAGCATGATCTCAGCACCATTTATGTGGGCCTGTCTCTTTTTGTATGTTCCAGTGGTTGTGAGAGTGCTTGTTTCTCATAGGAAACCTGCCCAGTTCGACCGGTGTTCTGCATTAGAATAACTTGCTGAAATGTGGTCCAGCTTGTGCCCAAAGACCAGCTTACTGCTGTTGATTCCAAGGAGGTTGGTAGTACCCAAGATGCTGGCAGCACTGTTTGCCATGGGAAGCACTCAGGAGCTACTGAGGCTATGTAGAGGGAAGGGGTGGAGCTGAAAGTGCCTCTTTAGGAGGGCTTTGGGGATGGGAAAACTGAGGTTTTCCTCAACCTGAGGTGTGGCTGCTGCATCTGGTAATGTTCAGTCCTTTTGTGCAAGGCTTAGTCATGCTAATGCAACTGCATCTGTTTGGTAGGGACAGCATCTGCATTATCAACAGGCTGTGCTTAGTCAGTGCTGTGAGATGCTGCAGATAAACAGACCTGGTGGTATGACTCATGATGTAAGGGAAGATGTAATTTCTTCCCATCCATGCTGGTTTTCTTCAAGCTGGAAGTGGTGGGACACAGAAGTAAATGCACATTTGCAGTTGACCGTGCATTTGAGCATGACCAAATCAGAAGGCAGTTGCTGGAAGCTGACTGCTGGCTCACTTTGCTGCCCAAGCCTGGTTTGCTTTTGCACCTCCCTTGCAAATGGTCAGCGCCTTCTGCAGTGGGCTGATGAACAACAGTATGGAGTGTGCGTGTGTGAGTGTGACCCACTTTGCCATCTGGTGTGCACATGTGAGACAGAAACTGGGATGTGTCTGTTCAGGCCAGGGGGCTCTTTCTGTAGGACTCCCAAGTTCTCTGATCAGTGAGCTCTGCAGAGGGGGGTGTACCAGGAGAGATGTGGAGGCACAGCTATGGAGCTGGGTATGAGATTTATAACGAAATACAGTGCTTAAAGCTAACAGATGTAACTGCTAGAGGAGAAGAGAGAGACTCCTAGGATTAAGATAAGAACCTGGGTCCTCTCCTGGCCATATGCCTAGATACTGAAGGCTGCTGAATTCATTCTTACCTCATAACAATTCCTGGAGGCAGAAGGTATTCCTAATTGTGCGTTGACTTCTCTCCAGTATGCCCATGTCCTCCTTGTACAGAGGGGGCCAAAATTGGACCTAGCAGTGTAGACAAACCCTCACCAATGCTGAGTGAGTAGAGAGGAACAGCCACCTCTTTTGACCTGCTGGCAATAGTTTGCCTGATGCAGGTAGGATGTAGTCTAAAACTGGGTTTGAGGTAAGAGCTGCAACAAACTGATTTGCTTTGCTGGGATTTCAACTCCGATGATGGTCTGTAACACAGGAAGTGTGGAGATGGTGCAAGGAGAGGAATTTATGCCCAGCTGCAAGCCAGGCTGTTTATGGAAATACAGGTGAGCACATGGATGGGCACAGGGACAGTATTTGCTGGGTTAACATGTGTTATAGGGTAACGCTACAATGATCAGTCTCCATTTAAGTGTCTGCCAACATCATCTATTTGGTCTTTGCAGCAGCTAGGCATGTTGGGATGTATGGGACATATGCTGCTGCAAGGGGCTGAAAATGTGTCACAAACTGTAGCTCTTGTGACTCTTAGTGGTTGTACTGTGTGTGGGTAATGGTTTTGAGATACTGAAGGTCCTCACTGGATGGGATTGTAGTTTATGGACAGTGTGACCCACAGTGTACATTTGTCTTTCAGACTTAATCAGCTCAGGGTTCCTGAGGCCGGCAGATCCCCTTTGGGTAGAAATAGGCCATTCCGCATCAGTGCTTTTCCCATCCAGTAGGTGAACTGGCTGTTGGCTGCAAAATTCAACCTTTGCTGCTAGTTTTTCTACACCGCAAACTAAGAAGTGACTGTGTCCTTAGAGGATCTGCAGACATGTTAGTTATGTCCGTGTCTCAGCTATTGCACCTTGCTGCTCATCTCTCGAACCAGCTGAAACTGTGATTCCCCAGGATGAGCTGGTGCTGTCAGCTGCTGGGCCTCTTTTTGCTGCACCTGCTTGATGCAGCTCTTGAGGATTTTGCATTGATTGCAGCTTTCTTGTGCTATCTGAAGGAACACAACTGAACTATCAAGTATGTTAAAGAGCTGTAGCAAAGGCTCCTTAAAGAAGAGCAGTCCTAGCATAAGACTGAACCGACTGCTTCTCACGAGATTATCTGAAGGGAAAAGAGCTTCTCATTAGATTGCATCTTCCAAACAGGCTGCCTTGAATGTGAGAGATGAGGTACTGAGCTCTCATTGTGACTATTTGGGCTATATTGTGACAGCCCACACCTGCCACTGGTGCAGTTAAACTGGGTGCTAGTTAGTAGGCATGTTGAGATTCAGTCATTGGCTTGAGCTGTATTGCTTGGCTGTACAGAGTAAGAGCAGTGTGTATTAACACTCTGGTTTGATGCATCCAGGTGTGAGAGCAGGAGCAGAGATGTGGAGCCTCTCTGTGTTGCTGAAGGACCCACTAAACTTGTAGAAGAGTTGGCTGAGAGATGGCTGGGGAGCAGCTCAGCTGCATCAGAGCTGAGTCTTAAGTACAAACCTTACCCATCCCGAACAAAGGAGCTCTCCTGAAGAGAAGCCTCCTTGCAACCTCTCTTGCTTGCTCCGTTTTATACAAACCTGTGTGGTCCTTTGAGTCAGCCTCTGCTTTGCATGCTGCCCGCACTCTGAGGGTGGCAATGTGCATTTCCATAATGCACAGCTGCAGCAGGCTATTTCATGGCCCCTCTGCCGCGGGGTGCTGCGTGTGTGTCAGCATCCCAGGAACCCGGGCTGTGATTCTGTAGCAACTACTGCAGCAGCCCTGGCTGCCGTGCCCTGTGCCAATACAAACACTTGTGCATTCATGCGCTGGGGGCAGAACTGGTCTTGCTGGAAAATTCTTTGCATGACAGCCTTGGTTTTCTTTGTTGCTTTTTTTTTTTTCCTTCTTCTTTAACCAGACCAGTTCCCTGATCTGGGTCACCACGAGACTGCGTGAATACGGGGGACGGTCCAGGGAGCATGAAGTGACACGCTTGTGCGGATGGCAGTGGGGTGAGCTGCAGTTGAAAGGGCTGTGATGCAGAACGTGAAATCCAAGCTGATGGCGACAAGCCGGCTTGCTTTCAATCTTGGCATGTTGATTGCTGGGTTTTGGACCTGCTTAATTACAAAAGTTGCCCTGTCACTGTAAGGAGGAGATGCAATGGTGGTTGGGCAACAGCGTGCTAGTGAGCAGGTGAGGTTCTGGAGCTAGTAGGACTGTAGCTGCAGTGCATGTGGAGTAGCTGTATGGAGAGTGGGTGGGCCCTGGAATGGCTCCCCAGGCTGGTGGGCAAGGCTTCAAGCTGCCAGAGTTCAAGGAGCATGTGGACACCGCTCTCAAACACGCGGTCTGGATTTTGGGTGGTCCTGTGTGGAGCCAGGAGTTGGACTCTGTGATCCTGTGGGTCCGTTCCAATGGGATGTTTTGTGATTCCATGCAGTCTATGTGCTGCTCGGAGGACAGTCCGTAGCTGGCTTTCTGCCCTGATCTTTGCTGCTAGCCTGCTTCTTCGGCTGCTCTGGGATGAGAACTATTTCACTAACCTGCAGGGTCACCAGGCAGCGCTACTGCTTGTCCTATGGAATGACAGGAGGAACATCTGGAAGAGCTGCTAGCTGAGATGGCGCCGTGCTGCTGTTGGCTTCTGACAAGTCAGACATGCACACCAGCATCGCTTCCAACTTGTCACATAAAGGGCATCAGTTCTATTTCAGCTACCCCGGAATTTAAGTTTGCCCATTCCAATGAAAGATGCGCGAGGCTGACAGTGCTAGAGGTCAGTGGGCTGCAGGAGGGTGGGTACAGGTGAGGTTGGTGGTGGTTCTGCTGGTTCTGCCTAACTTTTGCTTAACAGTCGAGGTTGTCTGAAGACCCTGGGGAGTTGGGACTGGAGTTAATCCTTTGTGGGTTATTAACTGCAGAATATCAAGGTTTAACAAAGCTCAAGTTTCTTTCAGCAGGAGGTTTTTTATCTTCCCACGCGCTAATATAAATATTTTGAGGCCAGAAGCTCTTCAGGCTGCCCTGCCTCAGATAGCAGAGCTAGCCCTCCTAACAGAATTATCCTTCAATACATAGAAAAAGATCAAAGAAACCTTTTCACGTGGGTTTATTTTAGGGCTGCTCATATCCTTGTTCAAGTCTGCAGCGTAATACGTGGTAGGCAAATTAGAAAGCAAAGCCTTATTTGAGTAAATCTCTTCAAACAGCGTGGCAGGTTGTTGGTTTTTCTTCCCATAACGCTGGCGGGATCTTGCAGGGCGCTCCGGGAGGTGTTGGAGCTGGATGAGCTCATTCCTTCTCAGCTCAATGAGGATTTACGACACAGGGAAAACAAATGTACAAATTTAACAGCATTGTTCAGATAATGGAGGATTTCAGGTGTTTCTGACGCTGCTGTAATTGGCTGATCGCTAACTGGGATTAATAGGAGTGGGATACAAATCACCCCTAATCTAGTTCAGGGCTTGTAGCAGCTTGTGGCAAAGCCAGTGTGGTTTTGCTTACCTCGAAGAGCAGTTTGAAATGCGCTGCTTCCTTTTACATGCATCCCGACTTCAAATTAAAGAAACGCGGTTCCTAGTTTGGGTGGGGTGAGATCAACTCATAAACTATGAATCTCCCCTGCACTGGGAGATGGTGCTTGAGCAGCACGGGAGGATTCTTGGGTTGAGACTGGGAGCAAGATGAAGACTGAAGAATGGGTAGAAATTATGCTTTAAATGTATTTCTTTCTTTCCAAGTCTGGTGTGTGTCAGACTTCTGGAGCCAATCATATTGCTAATGAATTGTCAAAATTCTTGATGAAATTGGAGATGCCACCGAGCAGCTTTCTGGTTGTCCCAGCAGAACTGAATAGCTATTGTTGTGTAACAATACAGCCCTCGGTGAGAGCAGAACACAACGGCTTCCCAAGGGTTTCCTCTAGACGGGCTGCTTGAGACTTGGGGAAGTGCTTAACAGGCACCGCTCAGCGCTATCAGAAGCGCTGCTAGAAAATGCTTATCCCTCGTGTTATGCAACTGAGATCAGTGACACCAAATCACGAGGCGTGTTTTGCTGCGCTGGGCAAGTATTTCTAGTCAGTTGTATGAGATGTTTAAAAAGAATTAATTGAAAAGGAGAAAAAAAAAAAAGCTTGTTGGGAATTGTGGGGTTGGTGGTTGGATGAGATGATTTTATTGGTCTCAGACCTTCATGATTCTGGGATTCTATCAGTGTTTTATTAAAGTGAAAAACGTTGTAAGTGCAGTAGCAAAATCACCACATTTTGGACTGGAAATACAGGAAATGCCATCAGAGCTCTGTCCTTGAATGATCCACAGCCTGAACTTGACTGTGCTCATACAGCCCCTCATCAGTGATGTAGGCTGCTCCAAAAGTAGTCTCTTTACTTCTGCATAAACAAGGAGTGCAATGGCACTGCTGGATTGAGGAAGTTCTGTTTTTCAACACATTCACCACCACAGGCTGTGCAGTTTTGTCAGTGATGAACAGGAGCGTGCACAGCAGGAACATGGCTTATCTTTCACATTGTTGTTGCCACTGCTGAAAAGCAGCTCCCGCTGCCTCGCTGCGCTCACGTCTGCTGTTCGGTCTCCAGAAATGTTTGGCAAACATCAATGAATGTCAGTGGGGGCCATTTTTGTTTTCCTGCCTGGAGGAATTCATTTGCTCACCTCTTTGCTTCCTTCATACTTCAGTGTCTGACTCCATGCTGTCGGGTGGCCCCTCTGCTGCCTTCTGTCACACAACAACAGCCTGTAATGGAATACTGGTGGGAAGGTTCAACCTCTGCTGCCCTACCACCAACATCCACCTCTGACCTCATGGGCTGACATAATGAAACAGCAAGTGTTACTTTCGGAGCAGCTCTCGCATAATGTGAGTGGTCCCAGAGGTCTGGGGATTCAGCTGGGTGATGATGGAAGTGATTTTTAAGAGCACACCTACAGCAGCAAATGTGATCCAAGGTTTTTAAGCAGAGTGAAGCTTTGATTTCTTTCCAGCACTTACACAACACAGCCTGGCAGTTCTATCTGTTCTGCACTCCTAATCCTCTTTGACTAACCCAGACCTCTCCTGCTGGTGAAACTCATTTGCAATGAAAGGTCATGGACAAGCCTTGACCATGAGGTGTGAGTCTGTGTGAGCAGCACAGTGTTTGGATATTTTTAATCCAAACCCGCATTAGTTTGATCTCTTCTAGTGCTGCTCTGAGTCAGACTCTTACGTTAGCCTTGTGTCTGAAGTTCTTCAGCAGCAGCAAATCATTACAGGAGCAGGACCTTCCTGCAGTGCTTAAAGTCTGTGGTGTCAGAAGGGAAGGACGTTGCCTTTCCCACCTACTGAAGCTACGATTTATGCAGCAAGAAAGGTAGTCCTTATATAAGCGAACAGTTACATACATTTTCCTTGATGTTTGTGTCATGAATTACATCACTCTGTGGGCATTCTTACTGGTAAAACACGTGAGTGGTTCCGTAATGTCTCCCGAGGCTTCTTGGAAGTCCTTTATGAGCTACTTCTGAAGGCTCAGATTTGGAGGGAAGTTAATCTTGATCCTGAATAAAGACTGTGGTGTAAGCCCTTAGCCTGTCTTGGTGGTCCTGTTCTTCATTTAATACCTTGGAGGGACTGCTAACATCTTCCCACCAGGAGGAGACCATGTCCCCCTTTTGCACCCAAAGCCGAGCTGGGTGAGAAATCGAAGGGGTGTGATTTCTGGTGATGATGGGACATGCCCTCGGTCCACCCCAGTGTCATGGTTTATGAAGCCTGACTTTGCTTCTGAACTTACTGTAAAGGAAGAAAGATCAAGGGAGTGAAATTTGGGAAGCCTGGCGGTCTTTCCATGTTCTTCTGGCACCAATAGTTCACACTCGGCACTTGAAGTGCAGTGAGATCAGCTTGGGTGAGTCACTGGCCTTGGACACGAGCAGGAAGGCACAGAGGAATACTTCCTCTGACCTAGATTCCATGGATGAGTGCATAAGCACACAGCAAACAAGCAGGGACAGATCTGAAAATCCAGATCACCTGATGACGTGCAGCTAAACAAAAGATTGAAAGACAGCTTGGAAACTGTTCTAGAAGTATGCTAGAAGCCTAAAGAACAGATAGGGTTTTTTTACTGGTAGTGAAGTAGCATCCTTCTTCGGCTGCCAAAAAAACTCAGTGTGTGTGTTCTTGTTCATTGTTTGTCCTTAAATTATCTAACTATAGTGATTGCTTTGAAGAGGTGGGGTCATGGATGTGAATAAGCTGTATAAGCTGTCAAGCCTTTTAAACATCTCATGGGCTAGTTAACCACCTTGGGAATGAATTGTTCTATGGGAGCATCTGGAATGGGTGAGGCACAAAGGAAGAGATGCTCCTTACTTGAGTGCAGGTTGGGCCATGTGCACCTAGAGATCTCTTCTGACCTCAGCCATTCTGGGATACAGTGTGTGTGTGTTCTGGACATGTAGCTCGATGAGGACAGATGAAATGCAGAAGCAGTGACTGGTTAGGTTGTGGTAGTTTCCCCCACTGGTAGGAATAAATGGGGCTAGACGTGAGCTGTGAGTCCTGCGTGTCTGCTGTTACAAACAGTGACTGTATACAGCAGGAGCCAACAAAACAAATGAAGTAATCACGCTCCTTTGTTTAGTATTGTCTTCTTTGGATATCCCGAACAGCTTTTGAACGTTGTGTTATGACAAACAAGTGCATTAGAACAGGGGTTTGGCCTCTTGCTTTGGCACTGAGTTTGGCTGCTGGTTATTGTATTCCTTGTACAATACAGAGAGAGAGTTCAGGCCTGTGTTCTCCTACACGTAAGACTGACTTCTGTCTCAGGACTTGATACGAACATCCACTCTTGTTAAAAGAGAATCTCATTCCACTTCATTAAATGCTGTGGTTTCAGATAGCACGACAGCATTGGAAGGGCTCAGAAAGGCAGAGAAGCCAAAGTACTTCATTTCCCCTTCCTGTCTTCCCCTTAAAAGTGATGCAGGTAACCACAAATGAACAGGTTGGTTGAAGCAGCGTGGTTATGCTGTGTATGGACTGAGCTGCTGCCAAGATGCAGCTTTCTGAACACATTCCTTGCTTTCCACTTTCCCAAAGTTAGTGCAGCCTGGAAGCAGCATAGAAAAGGGAGACAGCAAGACTGACCTGACAGTGAACGGACTGATCAGAACTGCTTTTCTGGGGCAGGGAATGGAGTGAAGAATGATAAGACAATGTAGTCTGAGCAGAGTAAGTTCGTGTAACATTCAGGAGCCTTTAGAGGACTCAGCACAAATAGCACGGTAAGTTTAAGTGATTGCATCAGTAACACGTCTGTTCCTTTTCTCTTTAAAGCAAACTACAAATCTGAACCTTCCTCCTGAAGATCTCGATTCTTCTGGTGATGACGATGATGGATTCTCAGGCTCAGGTGCAGGTGAGTGACTTGCACTGTTAGTGCTTCATCCTTCCAGAGTGTGCCAGTCACGATCTGCGTGAAGATCCTGAACATCCTGGCTAAAAGGAGGGGGGGAAATAATCACGCATGTTTCCCAGCATACTGACTTTAGAAAGGAGCCTGATCTGTTTGTCTTGTATTGCTCCAGAGATGAACAATTAGGAGAAAATGAATTGTAGGAGACTTGAAATAGAGCAGAAGCAGGTACACCGTATATCCCTGCTGGTATATTGCTTGAAGAGTTATGAAACTGCAGTGATTCTTCACTTGTGAGGCACAGAGACTATAAGAAGGGCATTCAGCCTCTCACAGGCTGGAGGGAGATACCACTTGAGGGTGTGAACCTAATTGCCAGCATACATCCAGTGCATACTTTATCATCAGATGTGCAATTTCCTATGGGCCATAGTTTTGGGGTTTTTTTAACATTATAAAAGGTTTCTAGGGTGGAGAAAAAGTCTGTCAGAATGATTACTTAAATGCATGAGAGGCACCTTTTGACATTCAGTATTGGACTGAGGTTGAGGAGATGCCACAGAGGAAAAAGCAAGCTATTGGAAACTAAACCATGGTATCCTTTTGCTTCCCTCCACCCACCTGCTTGCATTTTATGTGAAACTGAGCCTTTCTTACTGCCTGAAAAAGGAGTTAGAAAGTGAACTACTGTTACTACAGAGATGGGCTGTGTAGGTTGGGCTTCCTCCTTTGGACCAGCGTCCTGCAGATACCATCAGTGGGTCTCTAAGCTGGTCGGGGATATGTTTTGTTTTGCAGGTCCCCTGCCTGATCAGTCCCTCACCCGGAGAAAGCCAGCAGAGCCAACTAATTCCTCTTTACTGGCAACACCAGTGGTTTTCAATGAACAGCTGTTTCCTGGGACTGAGAGCCGAACTGAAAAGAGAATAACAACTCCACCTGCAACTAGTCGTGCAGTGACAGAGGAGCCAGTTGTAGCTGTGAAGGATGAAACGCCCTTGTTGGGTTCACCTGATGAGAAACCAACAGACGGTGCAATTGTAACAACAGCAAGAAGTCCCACTACTCACTTCCCTTCGGTGCTTCATGTAATTCCTTCGGAAGTCTCAGGCACGGTCCATGAGCTCGAACCTAAAACACCTGGCTCTGAAATGCCAGACACTAAAGATGTGCCTGAGACCAACGCCACCACCCATCCGGAGGGGGACATCGCTGCTGCTCCCACGACGGCTCCAGGCGATGTAGCTCCTACACATGAGGAGGTTTCTGAAGATGGCTCAGGAGACCCGGTGAGGACTGGTAGCTTTGGTATCCTTTCCAGGGAGATTGTTCTAGTTGTCTGTATTAAGGCTGGTTTGCAGGAAGGGTTGATAATTTGTGCAAACAAGTAGTCAGTTTTATCCTTTGTATTGGGTTTAGATAAGAAAAAAGCAAACAAACAACAAAACAAAGCTATAAAAACAGACGTGATGAAAAACATGAATAACCTGCCTTGTACGTCCCAACAGGGAGACTTCATCTTGGTTAAAGATGAGGATTTGGTCCCTACCCAGAACTCTGAAGTGCCGGCTGACTCTGGGAGGAATGCCAAAGCAGCAGGAGCCTCGGGAATTATGGACAGGAAAGAAGTTCTTGGAGGTACCTGATATTCTGGATTTCTAGTTGGCTCTCATAGGAGTTTCCCAGGCAGCAGAAGCTGCAGCTCTACAAGTATGTCTCAGAGCATGAGAGGGAAGCTTTTATGCTAGACCTCTCTGAAATGAGGGTGGTTAATGATTTTGTGTTGCTGAAAACTCTGATGGGGACAATATGCTTCTCAGATAATAGCAAAGCAGTCACCACTAGTTATCTGGGATCATAAGCTTAAACCTATTCCTTCACTCAGAAGTTACTGTAAGACTGCCCTGATGCTGCTTGAGTCCATTTTGTAGAGTTCGGCAACGCTGTCTTGCTCTGTTCTTGGTGCTCTGCATCATGGCCCAGTGGGAGATCTTCTGTAGTGGATTTTGTGGATGAGGGTGGTGAGACAATGGAACAGGTTGCCTGGTGTGGTTGTGAATGCCTCCTTAGAAGCATTCAAGGCCAGGCTGGATGGGACTGTGAGCAACCTGGTCTAGAGGGAGGCGTCCCTGCCTATAGCATCTAAATGATCTTCAAGGTCCCTTCCAATTCCACGATTCTGTTGTTTACCTCATGTAGATGAGTGGGCTCTTGGCAATGGAAGGATGACCGTTTAGGTGGGGCAAAAGGACAGATTCATGTTTGGATATAATGAATTCAGGGGCCACGCTTTAAGGAACAGCCTGGAAGCACACAGTCACACCAGTGTTTGCTGGCATGGCATGTAGAGTAACTTTGTGTCTTTTCTCCCCTTGTAGGTGTTATTGCTGGAGGACTGGTAGGCTTGGTGTTCGCAGTGTTTCTAGTTGCATTTATGCTGTACAGAATGAAGAAAAAAGACGAAGGAAGCTATTCACTGGATGAACCGAAACAGTCTAACGGAGGATACCAAAAACCACACAAACAAGAAGAGTTCTATGCATAAACACTGACTTTCAGGACACTTTGTTACATCTTTCTTGGACTCTTCTCTCCCTGCACATGGACCTCCTAGTGCGCTTTGCATTGAACTTAAGCCATATGATCATTGGGTTATTTGCCCTTACCACCTTGCCATTGGAAATTGCGTAACTACAAAGTAGATCTGGATTCACTGAACGTTCCCTGCTTTCTTGCACAACATTTTTATTGTTATTTTTTTAACAGAAGTGGGACTGCAAGTTCCTAAACTCGCTTTGGTTTATCTTAAAGACTGCTGGGGCAGGCGATGGGGAGGAGATAAAGGGGCACTGTATGTATCAACTGTTTGATATTTAGGGAAAGGGATGTCAAGAATAAATGATTAACAGTGCTCAAATTCTGTATTGCAGGGATCCTTCCTATTTATCTCATGGATGTGTTTTTAAGTGTACCAAATGGCTGCGCAGGGCAGAAGTTTGGTACACTGTAATACTCTAGCTCTTTCTAGCTGCCGTACTCGGAGCATTTAATGCCTATGAAACATCATGCTGAACATGATCACTAGGGAAAGGAGGTGTGAGGGGCAGGGTAAGCAAATGACTTAGTGGTTTAGAGTAACTTATATTTTGGAAAGTTCACAACGTTATCTCATATGCTGAACCAGCTCCTCTGCAGCTGGCGCGTATACTAAAACTAAACCAACCCCAAAGGCCCAAAAACTAAGTAGAGAGTTCATTTTACTGGTAGCATTGATCTGTCCTACCACCAACTCGCTCATTCTAGGCTTAGGTAAGAAATGGATTTTTCTAAGCGATCTCATCTCAGATATTCCCTTTTCTTTGGTGCTGAATCTTCTTGGCTGCCCTGCTGTAAATACTCCAGTCTGTGCTGTGTGGTCACCAGATGACCGATGGTGCGTTGTAGAACCTACCACGCTGCACACTGTTTGCAAAGTTGTCTCAGATTGTGGCCTGCCTCCTACGCTACAGGAAACCTTGGCGCAAGGGGTGAAAGGTAGAAAGCAGCATATTGTAATTTTGCAGCTAAGGAGTAGAGAATTGCAGCATCTGACATGAGTCCAATGGAGGCTTAGTGTGTAGATCGCCTTAAGTATCTACAAGTTGATGTGCTTGACTCTCACGACTCTGGAACGCCTCTCTTCAGGGGCTGTTCCTGCACTTTGGAGAGGAGCAACCCTTGGGATGTCAGACTAGCAAGGGCTAAGAAGCACCTCCTGAGGAAAGTCTGGATGCCTGACGCTGTTGGTGGTCAATGCTTTGCCAGATGGAAGGCACCGAAGCCTCACTGAGGGTTTGGAGTTCTCCAGAGCATCTCAAACCGAGCAGGAAGAGAAGTGTGGCGTTCTGCACAAGCCTTACTCCTGCTCTGCCTTCGGCTAGCTCCTCGCAAGGTCAGTTGGACATCACTCAGCACAGAAGGCATTGGGGGTGGAGGAGCACTTACAGCTGATGTACAGATTTGTGCTGTTGAGCCAGAGGAGAATACTGGAGAGTATTGCAACAGCTGGTACAAACGTTGCACATTAACACTAAAACTTAAAAACCCATATAACTTAAATGAAGTATGAAACACTCCTGAGCTGCCAATGCAGCTAAAATCAGTGCCTTCTCTACAAGCCCAAGAAAAAACACTTTTTGATTCAAAGCTCTTTTTGATGCCTAAGAAACACTTGTGCGTACATGTAGCTGGCTGTTTTTAAGTAAAGCTGCAAAGTCCATTATGTCTTTTTTAACTGAATGATTTTTTTTTTAATAGGTTAATGCAACAACCAGACGGTGTTAATTTCAGCTGTAATTCTTTGCTTTGTATAGGAATGTAGAAATGTTGTTTGATAGGTTTATCTATGAAAAGATTCTTGTAAAGCACGGGAAGATAAAGTGGTAAACTTCAGTTGTACCTCAGAACCTTGCTGGGGGGAAAGGAAAAACTGTATATTTTGGTAGTCTAAACTGACGGTTTGTGAAACAAACACGACATTCTGTGTTATTTAAGTGGTACAAATGAAATACAAGTTCTAACGGAAGATGCAACATTCAGATATCTGTATGCCATGTAAAGGTATACTGCAATAAATGGCATTTTGGCAAGAACGTGTCCAGCTTGTGAATGTTGCTCCGTATAGAGCTTCACAAACAGATGAGGTTTGTAAGACTCCCCACGTCCTTAAGGAATTTGTATGCTAAGTATGAAATGTGAGGTGTGGTGCTAAACATGAGGAGATTCAGCTTGGAATGAGGAAGGCTCCCACCCTGCTCTGGATGCCAGGTTGGTGGCGGGCTGCTTCACTCTGCGTGCATTAACAGGCTGGAGTGGGGACTTGTGTGAAAGCAGATCAGAGTCCTCTGGCAGTTTATACTGTGCTTTCCTGAAGGGGTGAAAAAGGATGTAAGTCTTCCACAAGGCTTGCTCATGGGGCCTGACTTATGCCTGTAGGAGTTTGAGAGAAGGGAAGGCTCCAGTACGGCCAATGCCAATTCCTCCTTCCCACCATGGAAGCGTTCAAGGCCAGGCTGGATGGGGCTGTGAGCAACCGTGTATACAGGGACGTGTCCCTGCCTATTGTGGGGGGTTGGAACTACATGATCTTAAAGGTTTCCTTCCAACCCAAACCATTCTATCATTCTGCGATTCTACTGCAGTGTAGTTTGTAGGGCAAATCCAGAGACTGTACCTTCAGGAAGGGAGAACAGAGCAGGCCTACGTGTTTTGTATAGCATCGATTACTCTTGGGTGCAGCAGCTGGTGTTGGGTGAGATGAAGGAAAAGAGAAGTAGAGAAAAATGTTCTTCACCAAATGGAGAAGTCAAAAGTTCCCCTGCCTGTCTGGGTGGGTCTGAGCCTACACCATGGCTGTCCAACCTTTTGCCTTGCCTGGGCCTCATTGAGTGAACAGGAATTGTCTTGGGCTGCATATAAAATATGTAATAATGTTAACATACGTAAGTAACAAAACTTTTTTACATATATATATATATATATATACATATATATATATATATAAAAATTAAAATAGAAAAGCAAGCAACAAAAACGTGAAACAAGTGGGATATTTGGCCTTGCAGCACGAGCTGTGCTGGGCCGTGGGTTGGCCGTGCCTGGCCTATGCAATACGTTTCATTCGCAGTGCTCTGAGGTATAAAAAGTGACTTTTACTCTTTTGGTTTGTAGTTAGCCACTCTGTTTTTAATTTATCATCCCTCTTTGCTTGCAGTGGAGCTATGTGGGCTGTGCGTTTCACAACAGGAGATGTCAGGAGTGTTGGTAGGCTTTGAGATGAGGGTGAAAGACAGTGGGACTGTATTCAGAACTGTATTCTTGCTTCTGTAGCAAAAGAAAGTCATAATGCATTTCTAGCTGCGTGACAACTTCACCAGTCCCTTAAAGTGAGTAAAACTACCTGGGGAGGAGCACAGTTATCTGTATTGAGCAAATGTCCTTCCAGGATAGTTCCCTTCCTTGGGGATTCCCAAGGTCTCTTTCCACTTCCCCAGTCAGTGATCATATGGGAGGTTAGTGTGGCAGGGAGGGGAAAAGAGGTCAGGAAAGGGAGGAAAAAATCAGTGCCCAAACCCTTAGTAATGAAACCGTTTGATCCTCGGAGAACACTGGAAGGAAAACTGTTGTATTAAGAGAGAATAAGGAGAGGCTGCCTCTGTGCTCTGGCAAAGCGTAGCCTGGGTTTTCCTGAGTCATGTTTCTATTCACTGTGCTTCCTGACTCTTTTTCATCCATACTGGAGCAATTATCACATTTGATCTCACAAGTGAGATGCAAAGAATGTGGCTGGCAGAAAATCTGACCCCTGCTTTGTTCTGGAAAAATGAGCTGGAGGGTGTAAATGCACCGAGCGTCAAGGAAGGCAAACGATGAGAGCAGAAGGACTTTGCACAGTTCTCACTTTGTCAGGCTGCATTAAGGCCCTTTA
The DNA here is from genome assembly GCF_039878825.1 of Excalfactoria chinensis. Lineage (NCBI taxonomy): Eukaryota > Metazoa > Chordata > Aves > Galliformes > Phasianidae > Excalfactoria > Excalfactoria chinensis. The sequence goes on from NC_092827.1 coordinate 8,619,949, forward strand.
AAGGGAGTTTCAGCCAATCTAAGGAGCTGTATAGTCTTGTAATTGACATAGAAAATCTGGGACCAAAAAAAAAAAAGGGGGACCATTCTGTGGATGTACTGTGAAGAAAAACTATTTCAGATGTGATCTGTGGTCGACATAAATGCCTTATCGGAGACTCCATCGTGACTAAGAAATAAAGTGTAATGCTGAAAACAAGTAGTGGAATAGAAGTGTGGTGCGAAAGCTGCTCCATTTGAGGCAGTGACAAAAGAAGATACTTTAAGTATGGCAAGAGATGAGAGAAAGATGCTGCAACCCAAATAGTTGCTTGGCCGTCTGGGCTGGTGTTCAGCTCGTGGAACTGGAAGCCAGATGGGCAGCATTTTTCATAAGCTTGTCAAAGCAGAGGACAGCAATTTTACTGCAGAATATGAAGCGCAGTGTCTGCTAAGGAAATCAAAGGTCTGTCCTTGATAGCATGCAGGATCTTGCAAGAGAACAGAAAAATTGAAAGGTAGGGTGCTGACACGTGGGATGAAGTATAAAGCAGGTTCACCAGAAGCAGATGATAGCAGGCTAATGGGATCGCTGCTAATTGCATCTCTTGCTAGTTGATAGCTTTTGTTTTCTCCAGTCACAGGCAACCCAATGAAACTGGGCTTCAGGAAAGCAGTTGTCAGTATTTTCAGCATCATGGATATCATAGAATGGCTTGGGTTGGAAGGGACCAACCCACCATGATGGGTATCATTGTGCAAAGTACTAGTAAGCCTTTTGCTGACCTTCTGTATGTGCTCAAGGATTCATTCATGCTGAGAAGAAACAGAGGAAGGCACTGAAGTCAGGAATAATGCACTCTGCTTTGTGTGTGCAAGCACACATGGATGTATGCACATATGCTCGTATATTTGTACATGTGTGAATTAGAAACAAAGTCAGGAACTGCAACTGTCACTTTTGAGACAGAAAGCATGCAATGCTTTTAGAATGGCATTATTTGTAAATGGTGTAAAGCAAAGAATATGCAGGGGAGATTTAAAAATGAAGGTTAGCACTCGGATAAATAGCTTGATCTTATAACACAGCTGTTGCTGCAGTTTAACTAAAGCTGAGTGACTTTGTTGGGTTGGAAGGGCCTCAACACGAACTTCTACTGGGCTGAGCATCGGAGCATTTCTGGCCCCAAGAACACAAGTGGGGAACAGCTCTGTGCTTAAGACATGCCTTCAGTGCCGGGGTCCTCAAACCCTGGTAAGTGTAAACTATTTCCTTAGTATGCACATAACAGTATGCACCACCAAACCTCAAGAAATCCACCACCAAAGCCAGTCTGCCTTTCCTCTGGAAGGGACGAGCAGGAGCCAACCAGATTCCCCCCTGTATGCAGAGCTTGGAGCTTGAAGATGGGGGACAAGGACTGGGGGAGGACATGGCTGAGGAATGCAGCATGGGCATGCTGCACACAGCCCTGCTGGTGGAGGAACCAGCCCCTTCCTGTTGGGTGCAGCTGGGCCTGAAGGTCATTATAGGAATAGCTTAAATAGCAGTTGAGAGTTAAATCGTCATGACCCAGAGGAATGGGTCAAGGTCTCACTGGAGGTTTATTGCTCTCAGCGTGGCACAGGGGAAATACAGTGGGTTTGCAGCTGTGCTACATGCATCTAGAGGGGCTGAAATTGTGGCTCTATTGCTATTGCTGTTAATATGCTACTGGAGGAAAAGCAAATGTGTGTATGCTCTTCAAAATGTTGACTGAGTCTGCTCTTCGTGCTGAAATACCGCTGTTTGATAGCAGCTGCCCAACACCAGAAGCCTTTGAGCTGTTTATTGCTCCTGAGAGGTGTTTATATTTGTTTATGATGTGTTTGTTGTTTTGTTGTTGCTTCGCTACGTAACTAAACCTGAACCTAGCTGAGAGTCTCTGGAGCAAGGTGCAAATGATTAGAGCTCCGTTCAAAAGCGTTGTTGGCTTTAAGCAGTCTTTTCAGATGTCACCATTTCTCCTTTCAAGCAAAACCCCTACTGATGAAGCACGGCGCTGTGTGCTCATGCAGCTCTAAGGAGTGGTTGTGTGGTTATTCCAGAGTGAGGATTAGTCACACATTAACCACAGCTGTAAAAACACGTCTATGGGAAAATCACATCCAAACATGGAGGGCCTTTCAGTCTGCCGCTTATTACTGACAAGGTGAGTTTCTGTATCGTTTTTCTTCAGCGTTGTGCAACATACATCAGAGCTGATTACTTTGCTGTCCTGATGCATCCTAGCTCTTCCTCTGGAGCTCTACCTTCCCCACTTCCACACTCTGCAGTCTGCTGAGGTCCTACAGGTGGAGCTGACTCAGCCAACACTTCCAAGCCAGGAGGTCTGGGGTGGGCATTCACAGTTGAAGTGCTTGGTTAGTCACACTGTTGCCTTGCTACCTGAGGCAAAGCAGGTGGTGACAAGTGATGACTTCTGGGTTCTGTGGTTATAACAAATTTAGGCCTGCGAGGAGCAAGTTCACCCTTTCTCATAACCAAGATGGCAACTAAAGCCTGAAGCAAGTTCTCTTATTTTTTACTCCGTAGAAAATTATCACCCATTACTGCTGTCCTTGCTCTCCAGACCTTCCCAGAGCTAGTAAAGCTGAAGAGCTTAGTGGGGAACGAGAAAGAGAATTGCATCCCCCCACAGGATCTTGTGGCTTGGCATGGCCATTCTGTGCATCAAGCACTTGTCCCTGACAGCAGTGAGTACTGCAGTCTGTGCTCCAGGGCTTCCAGTGGAGGATCCTAGATTTCCATAAACAACCATGGATTATGTTATCCCCCTACTGCTGTTGAATTCCCTTCAAAGAAAAGCAGAACTTCTTAATGGGAATTTTTCTTGTGTGGGGGGAGGGCAGAGCTGATGCGAGATACACAAACAGGAATGCTTTCTCCAAAGTTGCTTTGGGCAAAGGAAGAAAAGCAGGGCTCGTGAAGAGCATGTAATTACCATGTCCTCTGCCCCACCCTTACCTTCTCAAGAGAAAATTCTCTCTCCATACAGTAGCTTGGCTTGTGAATTTACTAGTTTGCTCCAGGCCCATATCACATGGCCTACTGCAAGTCAGCAGCCAACAAAGCCTCTTTCATACAAACAAGCAAGACTCCTTAAGACTCAAGCTGCTTGTTGACTACGCCAGGGATAACTGACCTTGGTGACAAGGTTGAGCAGTTTGCTGGTGTTTCTGGAAGCAAAGTCCTTGTGTACGGGGACTGAACATGGGAATCCTCAGCCAGCTTTCATGGCTACTTTCTGAGGCCAAGTGCTCAATGAGCTCTTGTGGTGTTTATCAGAGGTTTTTGATGAGATCTTACTCTTCTTGTACTTCAGCCTTGAAAACAGTTGCTCACAAATGTGCGTACTGCCAAAACATGACGACACCAATAATGATTGTGAAATGTGAGAAACCTTTATCTGGTAAGAGCGGGCTTATAGAAATCTGCTAAAGACACATAGTCACATTTTCCTTCACACTGAATGTCTGATTGCAACTCTATGTATTCCATCAGAAAAATCACAGGTAGAGTATTTATGTTGACTGAAACAGAAAGCACAGCCACATGTTTTTCGGTCTTCACAGGACAGTGTTCAGCCAATGTATCAAAATGCATATAATTATTTGCCACCACTTTTAGTTGGCACTGCACTCCGATGTCGCCTGGTTCCAGCTTACACAGCACTGACAGCACACTGCTGTGTGGTTGCTGTGCGTGATGGGTGTGATGGTTGCACACACAGGGCCAGGCAGGGCTGCTCAGTGCTGCCAGACCAGGGGTTGGCAGCAAAACATGCTGGGATGGGTTGCAAGCAGCCTGCAGGTTGGACATGGCTAATCCAGGGCTTTCACCGTCCAGTCTTGAGAAGTTTCCTTGCTCTGTGGCACTGCTAGCTCTTCCTGGATGGAAGGGTAAGGACCAGGATCACCACCTTGTGTGCCCTATGAATTCTTGCATGTGAGGGACTGGGAGCATGGCTCCATTGGGATTTGAAGGCTGTGAAAGACCTGGAAGCAGCAAGCAGGCCAGCTCCCTACGCCAGCATCTCCAGGTGCCTGTGGCTGCTGCCACCATGATTCAACCTCTTCCTGTCCCTGACCTCACTGTGGTGACCCAGTCTGAGTGCCCACATGGCTGTGCAGGTCTCTGGCTGCAGGGAGTGCCTGGCACAAGTGCTGGGGGTAGTGGGGATAGAGCTTACTTTGAAAATGAAGCAGGGATTTTGAATGAGACTGATAGCACAGCAAGGAGAGGTGATGCCCATGGAGGCATCTTTCTGCCATTCCCAGGGTCGCTGCCTGTCCTACAGAACAGGTGCTGGGTCCTCTGTTCCCACTGTGCACACCCAACCTCATTGCTTTCTGCCCTTTGCTGAATGCCTCAGGGAATGCCAGGCCCAGGTCCCTGCCCTGAGGGACCAGGACAGCCACTGTGTCCTCTCTGGCAACAGAGCTGTCGCAAGGATGGCTGAGTAGTGGGCAGACGAGCTTTGGAGAGCTCCTGCACTGTCAAATGGTTTATGGGCTGGTTCGGCCCAATTCCTAATGGGGCGAGGAGAGCCATGGAACCACACCCCACGAAGGGAAAAAAGGAACAGCAGCAACAACGTGAGGAGAAATAAAGTAATTTATTAGAATAGAAGATAACACAATATAATAAATTAAGTCAAATAAAATGACAGAGGAATTCAAAAATCAGAGGTCTAAAAGGTGAGAAGTCTAGCCAGAGCAAGAAGAAAGGAAAAGAGAGAAGGTCTTGTGATATGTGAAGGGTTTTATCTTTGCTTCTGAATGAAAGATGGAAACAGAATAATGCAAAGTCCACTGGGATTTGTAGTTTGTAGTTTTCTTCTGAGAAACTGGAGCAATAGCACTACATGTTGTGATGATGTGGAATATCAATAACCAGTAATCATAAAAACATTGCAGGCATTTGCTGCTCACTGACTGTGTGTCCTGGTGGGCTTCCTCCTGCAGTGACAGGGGTTGATGTCCTTAGGCACAGGAGCCCCTCTGGCTGATGATCTGCAGGAGCATTTTTCAGGCCTGCTGCCTCTTGTCCCTGTCCTCACGGAAGGATTCTTCTCTTTGTGCACCTGGGGCTGCAGTTGCAAGTGCAGCCAATCTCTGGGAGCTTACACCTCCTGGCTGGCTGCAGTGGGGGGCTTTGGTGCATGCAGGGCAGAGCGTCCCAGGGTCAGATCTCTTCTGGCTGCATCCTTCGCCCTTCTCTTCCGCTCTGTGTCCTTACCCCTGGTTCCTCTGCTGCCATATCTGTCCTCCGTTACTTGGCATTGTTAGTGGGCTCTTCTGAAAAGTAAGACAGCCACCGCTTTTCCTGCTCCTCAAGAGCTTGTCTGGCTTTCAGTTCTCTAACTTCTTCAAAGAGCTTGCGCATGACGAGGGTTGGAGTCTTGGACCCAGTGGGAGGCTGTGTCAGACCTGAGGGTCTCTGCTTACTGGAGGAGTGCTTTCTCTGTGGGAAAGTTGTTCTTGGAGGATCTGGCCTGTCCTGGGTGCGTCCCCTGCGGTTCTGCTCCTGCCCTCTGCTAGCATCTGGTGGCAATTTTCTTCTCACCGCAGGTGTGCCTGCCTGAACAGCTGATAGATGAACTGACTGAGCAGGGGCAGGAGCTTGGGGTTCCAAGAGCAACCCACTCCTAGGTAGCAGCATGTGGGCTGTCTCTCTCCAGGCAACAGACTCCAGTACGTCCTGGTGCCTGTGGCTGCTGCCATCCTGGCTTGATCCCTTACTGGCACCTGTGACCTCACTGAAACCACTGCAAGTTTTGTCTTTGGTTGCCACCAAGTCTTTCATTGCCTGCAGAGGTGGACATGAGCTTTTCCTTTTGGCCGGTAGTGTCAGTGACTGTCTGCTCCCATGATGACCTGCGTCCAGCCTTGTTGGCGCTGAGAATCTGTTTTTCGTGAACAGCTCTCTTCCCTTCCTTGAGAGCTTCTCACTTCTCTTTCTGATCATAGAAGAGAAGGCCTTGCTGGCACCTTTGAGCTTGGCCCAGGAACGCTGAATGCAAAGGCGCAGGAAGGGTGGCAGACAGCTGCATCTGCACAGCTCAGATGGAGACTCTGACCTACGTGTCTTGTGTTCTTCTTTCACGTGCTTGGGCCTCACCTCTGGCTCTGCTGGCTGGGGCCTCAATGGCTCATCCTGTGGCAGAATCCTGCGTGACACAACGGAAGATCTCCTTCCCACAAGGGTATGTCCAGGGAGCCCCTCTGGCTCTTGAGGAGCAGTGGTATTTTTCTGGCCCTCTTGCTCACTGGCCCTGTCCTCAGGTGGATTCTTCTCTTCCACTTTTGCTCTTCCTGCATCAACCAGGGCTACAGGGTCAGATGGAGCCGCACCCTGGGATCCTTCATTGCTAGGCAGGACGCGGTGCGGTGTGAAAAAGTTCCGCTTATTCCTCTCAATATGTTCATACTGCTCCAGCCATTGATACATCAACCTGTTCTCCTGGTTGTCAGGGTGTTCACTGAATCTGAAGCAGTCAGCATGGACTGTATGCTTTGTTTCTTGTTTGCGTGTGTCCATAAGGGAGGCAGATCTTCGGCATGGCCCAAAGGCCCGTGCTGGTGACCTCCTTCCCTGAGCTTCCATGTGCCTGCGTTGGAAGGGCAAGCGAGTGGATCTCCTTGAGTGCCTCAGCGGATGTGGAAGCTGGGAGTCTTTGTGTCCCAGAATAGGCTCTGAGAGGCTCTTCTGCAGGTGCTGTGGTGCCTGCGTTTTTATGTCAGGATGCTCCAGTTGACTTCTCGTAGCCTCATCCACCAAGGGCAGGTCCGGCACCTGGGATTTTGGTTGTGGGCAAGGTGCCTTCATATCCCTACAACTGGTGATGGTGGAATCATTTCTACGCTCAGGCATTTGCATGTCGAGCCTGTGTGAGATAAAGAGAAGGAAGATGAGGGCAGTTCTGAGCCAAACACTCCTGAGGGCCCCAGGGCACTTCTGTCGCCTCAAAGCTGTTGACAGGCTGTGTTATTTTCATGGGGTCCCAACAAGTGTGTGCCCAAGGTTCCATTCCTGCTTGCAGAGCACAAGGCAAGGATGACACTGTCGTGTCTGTGCCTCAGTGGTAAACCCTTCTACAAGGGCACTGCCTCTCAGATTTCAAGTCTCTGGGTATCCCTGTGCCCTCCCTGAGTCATTGCAGATTTCCATTTCACCAAGCCCTGCCCCTGTCCCCATCCCCTATCAGTAGTATCACCTCTCCGGGAATCTGGTCATGTCCTGAAGACTTCTTTCAAGATATCTGAGTGTTTCATAGATACTGTCTCTTTGACTCGGCACTGAGGAGCTGCGGCAGAGCAGAGAGCAGTATTAGTGGGACTTCACCTGGTGGGAGGTGACAGGAGAGGGCTGCTGTGCTCCAAGAGGGGACGATGTTACTTACTGCATCCTCGCGTGCTGTGAAGACGTGCGGAAGTCCCAAACTGTTGGCAAAGGAGACAGAGTGAGTGGACAGGGAGAACGCGATGGGGTGGTGGACACGTGGGGCCAGGGGCTGTCTTTGCAGGCACCTCCCTTGCCCAGGGCTGCTCACCTCTAGAATTTTCCTGGTTAGCTCCGTGTTGGCACTTCCTCTGTTTGGGAGTTCTGGAACTTTCCTTCTGTATGGGCACAGAAAGCAGTGAGTGAGAGGGGAGCATCCCCAGCAGCCTCAGCGGCTCCCACCAACCCAGGGCACAGCCAGGCCTGTGCCTGCCCTGGGATGGCCCTGGCTGCCATCAATCCCCCTCCCTGTGTTGCAGTGCCTGGCTCAGCACCAGCCCTGACTCCTACCTTCCAGTCCCACAATTCAAGCAGCAAGAAGAACATCACGGTACAGATGATACCATAGATGGCATCAGTCTCCATGCTGAGGAAGAAGCTCTTTCCCCAGAAATCAGCGACGCCTGCGATGTGCTGAGAGAACTAAGCAATCAAGCTCCTCTCTTCAGTCAGCTCACAAGCTAAGTGGCTCCCAGCCTGACTCTGCCCGGAATTCTGGGCTGTCCCCTTTGTGATGTGAACTACCACATCACCAGCTTTGGTCCATGGCAACGTTTGTGATGCAAGAACAGCGGGGTGTGGCAAAGCCCGGCCGGCTCAGCACAGCGGGGCCATGGCCAGCCCGCCCCAGCCCCGAGACCCGGCCCTGTGCAGGGCCCCGCAAAACCTGTGCCTCTCACCAGGAAGGACTGAATCCCGGGCCCTGTGCCGTGCTCCCACTTTGGAGAGCCCATGAAGCGCTTGTCGGCCCTGGCGACTCCAGCAAGGCGATGATGGCCGTGCTGCTGCTGCTGCTTGCCCTTCCCCAGCATTTTCAGGGAAGAGCTCGAGCAGATCAGCTCGGAGCAGAGGCTCACCAGACAGTCTGTCACGGGTTACCTAGATTTACCTGTGCCCGTGACAGGTGCAGCCGCCCCATAGGGCCCCCGGCCCGGCAAGGAAGGGAAAAGGGGAATGGGAAAAAGAACAGCGGCAGCAATCTAAGGAGGAAAAAACTTACTTTACTAAATAAAATATTGGAATACAAGATAACACAATATAATACAATATGATTGAGGCTAATAAATCAAACAAAACAGAGAGAGAGAGTCCCTGAAAACTGAGAGGCCTACTGTGAACTCTAGGCGACACGGCTGGAACGCTTTTTAACGCTTCCCACTCTCCGAGGGTCCGAGAGTGAGAGAATTCCAGCCTGGGAGAGAGATTATGTATGTCCTCCTCCCGTGATTTATCTCTGGCCAAGATGCCCTCTGGGATATGTAGTTCTCCTCCGAGAGCTGAGTACTCGGGATGCCGCCATTCCACGGAACTGGAGCATGAACCTCCCAATGATCCATACTGCACATGATGTTATGATGTGGAATATTGACAGCAACACCACAAAACCATGACACAAACTCCTCAGAGAGAAGTAAAACTGGCAAAGCACCGCCAGAAGTACCGGGAGAACAAGGGAGCCCCAGCTCCCCCAGATGGGAAAAGCAAAGCTCCTGGGGAATAATGTGGCTCTTGGTACAGGGTGTGTGAGCAGCGCGGGTGCAGACCTCCTCCCCACTGAAGAGACCAGTCCACCTAACACTCTTATAATAGGTTTGAGGACCTAGAACCTGAGGGAGAGGTGAGCAAGGATGCAGTGGGAGATCGTTGAATCATAGTACGGCCTGGGTTGAAAAGGACCATAATGATCACCTAGTTCCAACCTCCCCGCCATATGCAGGGCCACCAACCGCCAGACCAGGCTGCCCAGAGCTGCATCCAGCCTGGTCTTGAATGCCTTCAGAGGTGGGGAATCCACTACCTCCCTGTGTAACCTATTCCAGTGTGCCACCACTCTCTGTGTGAAAAACTTTCTCCTAATCTGTAACCTACACCACCTCTGTCTCTGTTTAAAACCATTCCCCCTTGTCCTATCACTATGCACTCTCGTAAACAGGCTTTCCTCCTCCTCTTTAAACGCTCCCTTCAAGTACTGGAAGGCTGCATTTGAGGTCTCCCTGGAGCCTTCTCTAAGCTAAACAAGCCCAGTTCCCTCAACCTTTCTTCACAGGAGAGGTGCTCCAGCCCTCTGATCATCTTAGCGGCCCTCCTCTGGACCCGCTCTAAGAGCTCCACGTCCTTCCTGTATTGGGGAAATATTGAGATCTACCTGTGAGCTTGTCCAGGGTGAGATGGTCAACTCCACACCTCCAGACTGCCTCCACCAGGAAGGGAGATTGTTGTAAGCAGCTCCCTGCTGAGAGGAACAGAGAGCCCTATAAGTTGGCCTGACCCTATCCGTAGGGAAGTGTGCTGCCTCCCTGTGGCCCGGGATATTTCTAGAAAACCCCTCAGTCTGATGGTCCACCCCTCTATTATCCTTTATTAATAGTTCAGGCTGGCAGTAATGAGGTCGCTGACAGAAGCCTGAGGATTACAAAAAGTGACTTCAGGGGACTGGGGTGGTTAGTTGATGGAGCGGGCATACAGCTAGTATTTTCCTCTCTTCTGTGAGTGGCAGGGAAGGACGCTGAGAGGAGCAGGAAAATTCATCTTGTGAGCACATGGCTGAGAGGCTGGTGCAATTGTAAGAATTTTGGGTTCTTTGATCCATTTACGTGGTGGTTTACTTTGTGGTTTACTTGGCACCTGGCTTGAGATCTGCTGATGGGTCTCACCTGTCCGAAAGGGGGAAACGGATCCCTGCCCAGGAGCTGGTAGGGCTTGTGGAGAGAGCCTTAAACTAGATATCAAGGGGGAAGGGAATAAAACCAGGCCTGACAGAGAAGAGCATATGGGAATGACAATGGGATTAGGGGGTGAGGCAAGGGGCTCAGCTGAAGTGCATCTACACGGATGCACACAGCACGGGCAACAAACAGGAGGATCTGGAGGCCATTGTGTGGCAGGTGATCTTTGACTTGGTTGCTGTTACAGAAGCATGGTGGGATCGCTCCAATGATTGGAGTGCTGCAATGGATGGCCACAAGCTCTTCAGAAAGGATAGGTGTCACGGCGTTCTCTCTAGAGCTCCCTCGTGACAAGGGAACATACCCAGGGGGGCAGGAACAAAAGTACCTCTCTTCCCTAATGGCGCGGCGCAGCGCGGCCCGGCCACGTGCGCTCCGGGAGAGGGGACGGGAAGGGAGACCGCGAATGGGTCTAGGAGGGAAAAAAAAAAATGAAGAAAGGATGATCTGAGAACGAACGGCAGTTTAATAAACCCAGTAACACTAAACAACAACGAGAGAGTTTCAACAAGGAGAAAACCAAATCCCAATCTCACCGACGGGCTGCGGGAGGCGGGGAGCTCCGACCACTCTGTCTCCTCGCAGGGCGCCGGGGCAGAAACCCCGTCCCCTTCCCGACCTCCCCTCCGGTGCCGCTCCCCACATGCCCATTTAAGTCAGTCCGCAGAAAAAAAAACGTGTCCCCTTAACTCCCATTATCCTACATGATGTTTTGATGTGGAATACCGACACCAACCAAATTATAAAAGCATAACATTCCACCCCTTATTCCACATCACTACATCATGCTTAATCAACATATAAACAGAACAGTAGTTAACATGCATTACATATGTATATACATAGATATATATACACACATGGAATCACGGGCTGCACTCCCCCAGCATCAAATGTCCCTGTGGCACACACTGAACATCCCCATCCTTCTGCATCACCCACCAAGTGCACCCAGGTCCCTGTGCAAAAACAGTTCTGCGGAGGGGTCTCCCCTTTCCAGAGGCTGGGAGAACCCAAACCGCTTTTCCCAGCATACTCTTTACGTGCACCACAGGAACCTTGTCTCTCTCCATGGTATGCAGGGAGTTGGACTGCGTAGGGCCGTCTCGGTTGGCTGATCCTCGGGTGTTCACCAGCCAGGTGGCTTCTGCTAGATGTTTCTCCCAGTTCTTAAATGTTCCACCACCCATCGCTTTCAGCGTGGTTTTCAGCAAACCGTTGTGGCGCTCGGTCTTACCAGCGGCCGGTGCATGGTAGGGGATGTGATAGATCCACTCTATGCCATGTTCTTTGGCCCAAGTGCTCACCAGTGAATTTTTGAAGTGAGACCCGTTGTCTGATTCGATCCTCTCTTGGGTGCCATGCCGCCACAAGAGCTGTGTTTCCAGACCCAGTATGGTGTTTCAGGCAGTGGCATGGGGTACCACATATGTCTCGAGCCACCCAGTGGCTACCTCCACCACGGTGAGTACATAATGCTTACCATTACGAGTCTTTGGCAGGTTGATGTAATCAATCTGCCATGCCTCCCCATATTTATACTTTTCCCATCGCCCTTCCCCCCAGAGAGGTCTCATCCTCTTGGCCTGTTTGATCATGGCACAGGTGTCACAGTCATGGATAATGTGCGCAATAGCGTCCATAGTTATGTCCACCCCTCGGTCTCTAGCCCACTTATGTGTTGCATCTCTGCCTTGATGGCCCGAGGTTTCATGGGCCCACCGAGCTAGGAATAACTCTCCCTTATTCTGCCAGTCCAGGTCTATCTGGGCCACCTCAATTCTGGCAGCTCGATCTACTTGGTGGTTATTTTGTTGCTCCTCTGTTGCTCGACTCTTGGGCACATGGGCGTCTACATGACGCACCTTTAGGGCCATATTCTTTGTTCGGGCAGAGATGTCCTTCCCTAGTTCAGCGGCCCAAACAGGTTTACCCTTCCGCTGCCAGTTGTTTTGTTTCCATTGCTGCAGCCACCCCCATAAGGCATTGGCCACCATCCATGAGTCAGTATAGAGGTAAAGCACTGGCCATCTCTCCCGCTCAGCAATGTCTAGGGCCAGCTGGACAGCCTTTACCTCTGCAAATTGGCTCGATTCTCCTCTTCCTTCTGTGGCCTCTGCAACTTGTCGTGTGGGGCTCCACACAGCAGCCTTCCATCTGCGATGTTTCCCAACAATGCGGCACGATCCATCAGTGAACAGGGCAAACTTCTTTTCATCTTCCGGAAGTTCATTGTATGGAGGGGCCTCTTTGGCGCGTGACACCTCTTCTGCCGGTGGTGTTCCAAACTTTTTACCTTCAGGCCAGTCCATGATCACCTCTAGGATTCCTGGACGGCTGAGGTTTCCCATCTGGGCCATCACTGTGGTGACCCAGTCTGAGTGCCCACCTGGCTGTGCAGGTCTCTGGCTGCAGGGAGTGCCTGGCACAAGTGCTGGGGGTAGTGGGGATAGAGCTTACTTTGAAAATGAAGCAGGGATTTTGAATGAGACTGATAGCACAGCAAGGAGAGGTGATGCCCATGGAGGCATCTTTCTGCCATTCCCAGGGTCGCTGCCTGTCCTACAGAACAGGTGCTGGGGCCTCTGTTCCCACTGTGCACACCCAACCTCATTGCTTTCTGCCCTTTGCTGAATGCCTCAGGGAATGCCAGGCCCAGGTCCCTGCCCTGAGGGACCAGGACAGCCACTGTGTCCTCTCTGGCGACAGAGCTGTCGCAAGGATGGCTGAGTAGTGGGCAGACGAGCTTTGGAGAGCTCCTGCACTGTCAAATGGTTTATGGGCTGGTTCGGCCCAATTCCTAATGGGGCGAGGAGAGCCATGGAACCACACCCCACGAAGGGAAAAAAGGAACAGCAGCAACAACGTGAGGAGAAATAAAGTAATTTATTAGAATAGAAGATAACACAATATAATAAATTAAGTCAAATAAAATGACAGAGGAATTCAAAAATCAGAGGTCTAAAAGGTGAGAAGTCTAGCCAGAGCAAGAAGAAAGGAAAAGAGAGAAGGTCTTGTGATATGTGAAGGGTTTTATCTTTGCTTCTGAATGAAAGATGGAAACAGAATAATGCAAAGTCCACTGGGATTTGTAGTTTGTAGTTTTCTTCTGAGAAACTGGAGCAATAGCACTACATGTTGTGATGATGTGGAATATCAATAACCAGTAATCATAAAAACATTGCAGGCATTTGCTGCTCACTGACTGTGTGTCCTGGTGGGCTTCCTCCTGCAGTGACAGGGGTTGATGTCCTTAGGCACAGGAGCCCCTCTGGCTGATGATCTGCAGGAGCATTTTTCAGGCCTGCTGCCTCTTGTCCCTGTCCTCACGGAAGGATTCTTCTCTTTGTGCACCTGGGGCTGCAGTTGCAGGTGCAGCCAATCTCTGGGAGCTTACACCTCCTGGCTGGCTGCAGTGGGGGGCTTTGGTGCATGCAGGGCAGAGCGTCCCAGGGTCAGATCTCTTCTGGCTGCATCCTTCGCCCTTCTCTTCCGCTCTGTGTCCTTACCCCTGGTTCCTCTGCTGCCATATCTGTCCTCCGTTACTTGGCATTGTTAGTGGGCTCTTCTGAAAAGTAAGACAGCCACCGCTTTTCCTGCTCCTCAAGAGCTCGTCTGGCTTTCAGTTCTCTAGCGTCTTTGAAGAGCTTGCGCATGAGGAGGGTTGGAGTCTTGGACCCAGTGGGATTTTGAGGCTGTGTCAGACCTGAGGGTCTCTGCTTACTGGAGGAGTGCTTTCTCTGTGGGAAAGTTGTTCTTGGAGGATCTGGCCTGTCCTGGGTGCGTCCCCTGCGGTTCTGCTCCTGCCCTCTGCTAGCATCTGGTGGCAATTTTCTTCTCACCGCAGGTGTGCCTGCCTGAACAGCTGATAGATGAACTGACTGAGCAGGGGCAGGAGCTTGGGGTTCCAAGAGCAACCCACTCCTAGGTAGCAGCATGTGGGCTGTCTCTCTCCAGGCAACAGACTCCAGTACGTCCTGGTGCCTGTGGCTGCTGCCATCCTGGCTTGATCCCTTACTGGCACCTGTGACCTCACTGAAACCACTGCAAGTTTTGTCTTTGGTTGCCACCAAGTCTTTCATTGCCTGCAGAGGTGGACGTGAGCTTTTCCTTTTGGCCGGTAGTGTCAGTGACTGTCTGCTCCCATGATGACCTGCGTCCAGCCTTGTTGGCGCTGAGAATCTGTTTTTCGTGAACAGCTCTCTTCCCTTCCTTGAGAGCTTCTCACTTCTCTTTCTGATCATAGAAGAGAAGGCCTTGCTGGCACCTTTGAGCTTGGCCCAGGAACGCTGAATGCAAAGGCGCAGGAAGGGTGGCAGACAGCTGCATCTGCACAGCTCAGATGGAGACTCTGACCTACGTGTCTTGTGTTCTTCTTTCACGTGCTTGGGCCTCACCTCTGGCTCTGCTGGCTGGGGCCTCAATGGCTCATCCTGTGGCAGAATCCTGCGTGACACAACGGAAGATCTCCTTCCCACAAGGGTATGTCCAGGGAGCCCCTCTGGCTCTTGAGGAGCAGTGGTATTTTTCTGGCCCTCTTGCTCACTGGCCCTGTCCTCAGGTGGATTCTTCTCTTCCACTTTTGCTCTTCCTGCATCAACCAGGGCTACAGGGTCAGATGGAGCCGCACCCTGGGATCCTTCATTGCTAGGCAGGACGCGGTGCGGTGTGAAAAAGTTCCGCTTATTCCTCTCAATATGTTCATACTGCTCCAGCCATTGATACATCAACCTGTTCTCCTGGTTGTCAGGGTGTTCACTGAATCTGAAGCAGTCAGCATGGACTATATGCTTTGTTTCTTGTTTGCGTGTGTCCATAAGGGAGGCAGATCTTCGGCATGGCCCAAAGGCCCGTGCTGGTGACCTCCTTCCCTGAGCTTCCATGTGCCTGCGTTGGAAGGGCAAGCGAGGGGATCTCCTTGAGTGCCTCAGCGGATGTGGAAGCTGGGAGTCTTTGTGCCCCAGAATAGTCTCTGAGAGGCTCTTCTGCAGGTGCTGTGGTGCCTGCGTTTTTATGTCAGGATGCTCCAGTTGACTTCTCGTAGCCTCATCCACCAAGGGCAGGTCCGGCACCTGGGATTTTGGTTGTGGGCAAGGTGCCTTCATATCCCCACAACTGGTGATGGTGGAATCATTTCTACGCTCAGGCATTTGCATGTCGAGCCTGTGTGAGATAGAGAAAGAGAAGGAAGATGAGGGCAGTTCTGAGCCAAACACTCCTAAGAGCCCCAGGGCACTTCTGTCGCCTCAAAGCTGTTGACAGGCTGTGTTATTTTCATGGGGTCCCAACAAGTGTGTGCCCAAGGTTCCATTCCTGCTTGCAGAGCACAAGGCAAGGATGACACTGTCGTGTCTGTGCCTCAGTGGTAAACCCTTCTACAAGGGCACTGCCTCTCAGATTTCAAGTCTCTGGGTATCCCTGTGCCCTCCCTGAGTCATTGCAGATTTCCATTTCACCAAGCCCTGCCCCTGTCCCCATCCCCTATCAGTAGTATCACCTCTCCGAGAATCTGGTCATGTCCTGAAGACTTCTTTCAAGATATCTGAATGTTTCATAGATACTGTCTCTTTGACTCGGCACTGAGGAGCTGCGGCAGAGCAGAGAGCAGTGTTAGTGGGACTTCACCTGGTGGGAGGTGACAGGAGAGGGCTGCTGTGCTCCAAGAGGGGACGATGTTACTTACTGCATCCTCGCGTGCTGTGAAGACGTGCGGAAGTCCCAAACTGTTGGCAAAGGAGACAGAGTGAGTGGACAGGGAGAACGCGATGGGGTGGTGGACACGTGGGGCCAGGGGCTGTCTTTGCAGGCACCTCCCTTGCCCAGGGCTGCTCACCTCTAGAATTTTCCTGGTTAGCTCCGTGTTGGCACTTCCTCTGTTTGGGAGTTCTGGAACTTTCCTTCTGTATGGGCACAGAAAGCAGTGAGTGAGAGGGGAGCATCCCCAGCAGCCTCAGCGGCTCCCACCAACCCAGGGCACAGCCAGGCCTGTGCCTGCCCTGGGATGGCCCTGGCTGCCATCAATCCCCCTCCCTGTGTTGCAGTGCCTGGCTCAGCACCAGCCCTGACTCCTACCTTCCAGTCCCACAATTCAAGCAGCAAGAAGAACATCACGGTACAGATGATACCATTGATGGCATCAGTCTCCATGCTGAGGAAGAAGCTCTTTCCCCAGAAATCAGCGACGCCTGCGATGTGCTGAGAGAACTAAGCAGTCAAGCTCCTCTCTTCAGTCAGCTCACAAGCTAAGTGGCTCCCAGCCTGACTCTGCCCGGAATTCTGGGCTGTCCCCTTTGTGATGTGAACTACCACATCACCAGCTTTGGTCCATGGCAACGTTTGTGATGCAAGAACAGCGGGGTGTGGCAAAGCCCGGCCGGCTCAGCACAGCGGGGCCATGGCCAGCCCGCCCCAGCCCCGAGACCCGGCCCTGTGCAGGGCCCCGCAAAGCCTGTGCCTCTCACCAGGAAGGACTGAATCCCGGGCCCTGTGCCGTGCTCCCACTTTGGAGAGCCCATGAAGCGCTTGTCGGCCCTGGCGACTCCAGCAAGGCGATGATGGCCGTGCTGCTGCTGCTGCTTGCCCTTCCCCAGCATTTTCAGGGAAGAGCTCGAGCAGATCAGCTCGGAGCAGAGGCTCACCAGACAGTCTGTCACGGGTTACCTAGATTTACCTGTGCCCGTGACAGGTGCAGCCGCCCCATAGGGCCCCCGGCCCGGCAAGGAAGGGAAAAGGGGAATGGGAAAAAGAACAGCGGCAGCAATCTAAGGAGGAAAAAACTTACTTTACTAAATAAAATATTGGAATACAAGATAACACAATATAATACAATATGATTGAGGCTAATAAATCAAACAAAACAGAGAGAGTCCCCGAAAACTGAGAGGCCTACTGTGAACTCTAGGCGACACGGCTGGAACGCTTTTTAACGCTTCCCACTCTCCGAGGGTCCGAGAGTGAGAGAATTCCAGCCTGGGAGAGAGATTATGTATGTCCTCCTCCCGTGATTTATCTCTGGCCAAGATGCCCTCTGGGATATGTAGTTCTCCTCCGAGAGCTGAGTACTCGGGATGCCGCCATTCCACGGAACTGGAGCATGAACCTCCCAGTGATCCATACTGCACATGATGTTATGATGTGGAATATTGACAGCAACACCACAAAACCATGACACAGACTCCTCAGAGAGAAGTAAAACTGGCAAAGCACCGCCAGAAGTACCGGGAGAACAAGGGAGCCCCAGCTCCCCCAGATGGGAAAAGCAAAGCTCCTGGGGAATAATGTGGCTCTTGGTACAGGGTGTGTGAGCAGCGCGGGTGCAGACCTCCTCCCCACTGAAGAGACCAGTCCACCTAACACTCTTATAATAGGTTTGAGGACCTAGAACCTGAGGGAGAGGTGAGCAAGGATGCGGTGGGAGATCGTTGAATCATAGTACGGCCTGGGTTGAAAAGGACCATAATGATCACCTAGTTCCAACCTCCCCGCCATATGCAGGGCCACCAACCGCCAGACCAGGCTGCCCAGAGCTGCATCCAGCCTGGTCTTGAATGCCTTCAGAGGTGGGGAATCCACTACCTCCCTGTGTAACCTACTCCAGTGTGCCACCACTCTCTGTGTGAAAAACTTTCTCCTAATCTGTAACCTAAACCTTCTCTGTCTCTGTTTAAAACCATTCCCCCTTGTCCTATCACTATGCACTCTCGTAAACAGGCTTTCCTCCTCCTCTTTAAACGCTCCCTTCAAGTACTGGAAGGCTGCATTTGAGGTCTCCCTGGAGCCTTCTCTAAGCTAAACAAGCCCAGTTCCCTCAACCTTTCTTCACAGGAGAGGTGCTCCAGCCCTCTGATCATCTTAGCGGCCCTCCTCTGGACCCGCTCTAAGAGCTCCACGTCCTTCCTGTATTGGGGAAATATTGAGATCTACCTGTGAGCTTGTCCAGGGTGAGATGGTCAACTCCACACCTCCAGACTGCCTCCACCAGGAAGGGAGATTGTTGTAAGCAGCTCCCTGCTGAGAGGAACAGAGAGCCCTATAAGTTGGCCTGACCCTATCCGTAGGGAAGTGTGCTGCCTCCCTGTGGCCCGGGATATTTCTAGAAAACCCCTCAGTCTGATGGTCCACCCCTCTATTATCCTTTATTAATAGTTCAGGCTGGCAGTAATGAGGTCGCTGACAGAAGCCTGAGGATTACAAAAAGTGACTTCAGGGGACTGGGGTGGTTAGTTGATGGAGCGGGCATACAGCTAGTATTTTCCTCTCTTCTGTGAGTGGCAGGGAAGGACGCTGAGAGGAGCAGGAAAATTCATCTTGTGAGCACATGGCTGAGAGGCTGGTGCAATTGTAAGAATTTTGGGTTCTTTGATCCATTTACGTGGTGGTTTACTTTGTGGTTTACTTGGCACCTGGCTTGAGATCTGCTGATGGGTCTCACCTGTCCGAAAGGGGGAAACGGATCCCTGCCCAGGAGCTGGTAGGGCTTGTGGAGAGAGCCTTAAACTAGATATCAAGGGGGAAGGGAATAAAACCAGGCCTGACAGAGAAGAGCATATGGGAATGACAATGGGATTAGGGGGTGAGGCAAGGGGCTCAGCTGAAGTGCATCTACACGGATGCACACAGCACGGGCAACAAACAGGAGGATCTGGAGGCCATTGTGTGGCAGGTGATCTTTGACTTGGTTGCTGTTACAGAAGCATGGTGGGATCGCTCCAATGATTGGAGTGCTGCAATGGATGGCCACAAGCTCTTCAGAAAGGATAGGTGTCACGGCGTTCTCTCTAGAGCTCCCTCGTGACAAGGGAACATACCCAGGGGGGCAGGAACAAAAGTACCTCTCTTCCCTAACAGCGCCATGCGGCGCAGCCCGGCCACGTGCGCTCCGGGAGAGGGGACGGGAAGGGAGACCGCGAATGGGTCTAGGAGGGAAAAAAAAAAATGAAGAAAGGATGATCTGAGAACGAACGGCAGTTTAATAAACCCAGTAACACTAAACAACAACGAGAGAGTTTCAACAATGAGAAAACCAAATCCCAATCTCACTGACGGGCTGCGGGAGGCGGGAATCTCCGACCACTCTGTCTCCTCGCAGGGCGCCGGGGCAGAAACCCCGTCCCCTTCCCGACCTCCCCTCCGGTGCCGCTCCCCACATGCCCATTTAAGGCAGCCCGCAGAAAAAAAAACTTGTCCCCTTAACTCCCATTATCCTACATGATGTTTTGATGTGGAATACCGACACCAACCAAATTATAAAAGCATAACATTCCACCCCTTATTCCACATCACTACATCATGCTTAATCAACATATAAATAGAACAGTAGTTAACATGCATTACATATGTAGATACATAGATATATATACACACATGGAATCACGGGCTGCACTCCCCCAGCATCAAATGTCCCTGTGGCACACACTGAACATCCCCATCCTTCTGCATCACCCACCAAGTGCACCCAGGTCCCTGTGCAAAAACAGTTCTGCGGAGGGGTCTCCCCTTTCCAGAGGCTGGGAGAACCCAAACCGCTTTTCCCAGCATACTCTTTACGTGCACCACAGGAACCTTGTCTCTCTCCATGGTATGCAGGGAGTTGGACTGCGTAGGGCCGTCTCGGTTGGCTGATCCTAGGGTGTTCACCAGCCAGGTGGCTTCTGCTAGATGTTTCTCCCAGTTCTTAAATGTTCCACCTCCCATCGCTTTCAGCGTGGTTTTCAGCAAACCGTTGTGGCGCTCGGTCTTACCAGCGGCCGGTGCATGGTAGGGGATGTGATAGATCCACTCTATGCCATGTTCTTTGGCCCAAGTGCTCACCAGTGAATTTTTGAAGTGAGACCCGTTGTCTGATTCGATCCTCTCTTGGGTGCCATGCCGCCACAAGAGCTGTGTTTCCAGACCTAGTATGGTGTTTCAGGCAGTGGCATGGGGTACCACATATGTCTCGAGCCACCCAGTGGCTACCTCCACCACGGTGAGTACATAATGCTTACCATTACGAGTCTTTGGCAGGTTGATGTAATCAATCTGCCATGCCTCCCCATATTTATACTTTTCCCATCGCCCTTCCCCCCAGAGAGGTCTCATCCTCTTGGCCTGTTTGATCATGGCACAGGTGTCACAGTCATGGATAATGTGCGCAATAGCGTCCATAGTTATGTCCACCCCTCGGTCTCTAGCCCACTTATGTGTTGCATCTTTGCCTTGATGGCCCGAGGTTTCATGGGCCCACCGAGCTAGGAATAACTCTCCCTTATTCTGCCAGTCCAGGTCTATCTGGGCCACCTCAATTCTGGCAGCTCGATCTACTTGGTGGTTATTTTGTTGCTCCTCTG
The DNA here is from genome assembly GCF_039878825.1 of Excalfactoria chinensis. Classification (NCBI taxonomy): domain Eukaryota; kingdom Metazoa; phylum Chordata; class Aves; order Galliformes; family Phasianidae; genus Excalfactoria; species Excalfactoria chinensis. Next base: position 8,640,524 of record NC_092827.1, read on the forward strand.
TTGCTCGACTCTTGGGCACATGGGCGTCTACATGACGCACCTTTAGGGCCATATTCTTTGTTCGGGCAGAGATGTCCTTCCATAGTTCAGCGGCCCAAACAGGTTTACCCTTCCGCTGCCAGTTGTTTTGTTCCCATTGCTGCAGCCACCCCCATAAGGCATTGGCCACCATCCATGAGTCAGTATAGAGGTAAAGCACTGGCCATCTCTCCCGCTCAGCAATGTCTAGGGCCAGCTGGACAGCCTTTACCTCTGCAAATTGGCTCGATTCTCCTCTTCCTTCTGTGGCCTCTGCAACTTGTCGTGTGGGGCTCCACACAGCAGCCTTCCATCTGCGATGTTTCCCAACAATGCGGCACGATCCATCAGTGAACAGGGCAAACTTCTTTTCATCTTCCGGAAGTTCATTGTATGGAGGGGCCTCTTTGGCGCGTGACACCTCTTCTGCCGGTGGTGTTCCAAACTTTTTACCTTCAGGCCAGTCCATGATCACCTCTAGGATTCCTGGACGGCTGAGGTTTCCCATCCGGGCCATCACTGTGGTGACCCAGTCTGAGTGCCCACCTGGCTGTGCAGGTCTCTGGCTGCAGGGAGTGCCTGGCACAAGTGCTGGGGGTAGTGGGGATAGAGCTTACTTTGAAAATGAAGCAGGGATTTTGAATGAGACTGATAGCACAGCAAGGAGAGGTGATGCCCATGGAGGCATCTTTCTGCCATTCCCAGGGTCGCTGCCTGTCCTACAGAACAGGTGCTGGGTCCTCTGTTCCCACTGTGCACACCCAACCTCATTGCTTTCTGCCCTTTGCTGAATGCCTCAGGGAATGCCAGGCCCAGGTCCCTGCCCTGAGGGACCAGGACAGCCACTGTGTCCTCTCTGGCAACAGAGCTGTCGCAAGGATGGCTGAGTAGTGGGCAGACGAGCTTTGGAGAGCTCCTGCACTGTCAAATGGTTTATGGGCTGGTTCGGCCCAATTCCTAATGGGGCGAGGAGAGCCATGGAACCACACCCCACGAAGGGAAAAAAGGAACAGCAGCAACAACGTGAGGAGAAATAAAGTAATTTATTAGAATAGAAGATAACACAATATAATAAATTAAGTCAAATAAAATGACAGAGGAATTCAAAAATCAGAGGTCTAAAAGGTGAGAAGTCTAGCCAGAGCAAGAAGAAAGGAAAAGAGAGAAGGTCTTGTGATATGTGAAGGGTTTTATCTTTGCTTCTGAATGAAAGATGGAAACAGAATAATGCAAAGTCCACTGGGATTTGTAGTTTGTAGTTTTCTTCTGAGAAACTGGAGCAATAGCACTACATGTTGTGATGATGTGGAATATCAATAACCAGTAATCATAAAAACATTGCAGGCATTTGCTGCTCACTGACTGTGTGTCCTGGTGGGCTTCCTCCTGCAGTGACAGGGGTTGATGTCCTTAGGCACAGGAGCCCCTCTGGCTGATGATCTGCAGGAGCATTTTTCAGGCCTGCTGCCTCTTGTCCCTGTCCTCACGGAAGGATTCTTCTCTTTGTGCACCTGGGGCTGCAGTTGCAGGTGCAGCCAATCTCTGGGAGCTTACACCTCCTGGCTGGCTGCAGTGGGGGGCTTTGGTGCATGCAGGGCAGAGCGTCCCAGGGTCAGATCTCTTCTGGCTGCATCCTTCGCCCTTCTCTTCCGCTCTGTGTCCTTACCCCTGGTTCCTCTGCTGCCATATCTGTCCTCCGTTACTTGGCATTGTTAGTGGGCTCTTCTGAAAAGTAAGACAGCCACCGCTTTTCCTGCTCCTCAAGAGCTCGTCTGGCTTTCAGTTCTCTAGCGTCTTTGAAGAGCTTGCGCATGAGGAGGGTTGGAGTCTTGGACCCAGTGGGATTTTGAGGCTGTGACAGACCTGAGGGTCTCTGCTTACTGGAGGAGTGCTTTCTCTGTGGGAAAGTTGTTCTTGGAGGATCTGGCCTGTCCTGGGTGCGTCCCCTGCGGTTCTGCTCCTGCCCTCTGCTAGCATCTGGTGGCAATTTTCTTCTCACCGCAGGTGTGCCTGCCTGAACAGCTGATAGATGAACTGACTGAGCAGGGGCAGGAGCTTGGGGTTCCAAGAGCAACCCACTCCTAGGTAGCAGCATGTGGGCTGTCTCTCTCCAGGCAACAGACTCCAGTACGTCCTGGTGCCTGTGGCTGCTGCCATCCTGGCTTGATCCCTTACTGGCACCTGTGACCTCACTGAAACCACTGCAAGTTTTGTCTTTGGTTGCCACCAAGTCTTTCATTGCCTGCAGAGGTGGACATGAGCTTTTCCTTTTGGCCGGTAGTGTCAGTGACTGTCTGCTCCCATGATGACCTGCGTCCAGCCTTGTTGGCGCTGAGAATCTGTTTTTCGTGAACAGCTCTCTTCCCTTCCTTGAGAGCTTCTCACTTCTCTTTCTGATCATAGAAGAGAAGGCCTTGCTGGCACCTTTGAGCTTGGCCCAGGAACGCTGAATGCAAAGGCGCAGGAAGGGTGGCAGACAGCTGCATCTGCACAGCTCAGATGGAGACTCTGACCTACGTGTCTTGTGTTCTTCTTTCACGTGCTTGGGCCTCACCTCTGGCTCTGCTGGCTGGGGCCTCAATGGCTCATCCTGTGGCAGAATCCTGCGTGACACAACGGAAGATCTCCTTCCCACAAGGGTATGTCCAGGGAGCCCCTCTGGCTCTTGAGCAGCAGTGGTATTTTTCTGGCCCTCTTGCTCACTGGCCCTGTCCTCAGGTGGATTCTTCTCTTCCACTTTTGCTCTTCCTGCATCAACCAGGGCTACAGGGTCAGATGGAGCCGCACCCTGGGATCCTTCATTGCTAGGCAGGACGCGGTGCGGTGTGAAAAAGTTCCGCTTATTCCTCTCAATATGTTCATACTGCTCCAGCCATTGATACATCAACCTGTTCTCCTGGTTGTCAGGGTGTTCACTGAATCTGAAGCAGTCAGCATGGACTATATGCTTTGTTTCTTGTTTGAGTGTGTCCATAAGGGAGGCAGATCTTCGGCATGGCCCAAAGGCCCGTGCTGGTGACTTCCTTCCCTGAGCTTCCATGTGCCTGCGTTGGAAGGGCAAGCGAGGGGATCTCCTTGAGTGCCTCAGCGGATGTGGAAGCTGGGAGTCTTTGTGCCCCAGAATAGTCTCTGAGAGGCTCTTCTGCAGGTGCTGTGGTGCCTGCGTTTTTATGTCAGGATGCTCCAGTTGACTTCTCGTAGCCTCATCCACCAAGGGCAGGTCCGGCACCTGGGATTTTGGTTGTGGGCAAGGTGCCTTCATATCCCCACAACTGGTGATGGTGGAATCATTTCTACGCTCAGGCATTTGCATGTCGAGCCTGTGTGAGATAGAGAAAGAGAAGGAAGATGAGGGCAGTTCTGAGCCAAACACTCCTGAGGGCCCCAGGGCACTTCTGTCGCCTCAAAGCTGTTGACAGGCTGTGTTATTTTCATGGGGTCCCAACAAGTGTGTGCCCAAGGTTCCATTCCTGCTTGCAGAGCACAAGGCAAGGATGACACTGTCGTGTCTGTGCCTCAGTGGTAAACCCTTCTACAAGGGCACTGCCTCTCAGATTTCAAGTCTCTGGGTATCCCTGTGCCCTCCCTGAGTCATTGCAGATTTCCATTTCACCAAGCCCTGCCCCTGTCCCCATCCCCTATCAGTAGTATCACCTCTCCGGGAATCTGGTCATGTCCTGAAGACTTCTTTCAAGATATCTGAATGTTTCATAGATACTGTCTCTTTGACTCGGCACTGAGGAGCTGCGGCAGAGCAGAGAGCAGTATTAGTGGGACTTCACCTGGTGGGAGGTGACAGGAGAGGGCTGCTGTGCTCCAAGAGGGGACGATGTTACTTACTGCATCCTCGCGTGCTGTGAAGACGTGCGGAAGTCCCAAACTGTTGGCAAAGGAGACAGAGTGAGTGGATAGGGAGAACGCGATGGGGTGGTGGACACGTGGGGCCAGGGGCTGTCTTTGCAGGCACCTCCCTTGCCCAGGGCTGCTCACCTCTAGAATTTTCCTGGTTAGCTCCGTGTTGGCACTTCCTCTGTTTGGGAGTTCTGGAACTTTCCTTCTGTATGGGCACAGAAAGCAGTGAGTGAGAGGGGAGCATCCCCAGCAGCCTCAGCGGCTCCCACCAACCCAGGGCACAGCCAGGCCTGTGCCTGCCCTGTGATGGCCCTGGCTGCCATCAATCCCCCTCCCTGTGTTGCAGTGCCTGGCTCAGCACCAGCCCTGACTCCTACCTTCCAGTCCCACAATTCAAGCAGCAAGAAGACCATCACGGTACAGATGATACCATTGATGGCATCAGTCTCCATGCTGAGGAAGAAGCTCTTTCCCCAGAAATCAGCGACGCCTGCGATGTGCTGAGAGAACTAAGCAGTCAAGCTCCTCTCTTCAGTCAGCTCACAAGCTAAGTGGCTCCCAGCCTGACTCTGCCCGGAATTCTGGGCTGTCCCCTTTGTGATGTGAACTACCACATCACCAGCTTTGGTCCATGGCAACGTTTGTGATGCAAGAACAGCGGGGTGTGGCAAAGCCCGGCCGGCTCAGCACAGCGGGGCCATGGCCAGCCCGCCCCAGCCCCGAGACCCGGCCCTGTGCAGGGCCCCGCAAAGCCTGTGCCTCTCACCAGGAAGGACTGAATCCCGGGCCCTGTGCCGTGCTCCCACTTTGGAGAGCCCATGAAGCGCTTGTCGGCCCTGGCGACTCCAGCAAGGCGATGATGGCCGTGCTGCTGCTGCTGCTTGCCCTTCCCCAGCATTTTCAGGGAAGAGCTCGAGCAGATCAGCTCGGAGCAGAGGCTCACCAGACAGTCTGTCACGGGTTACCTAGATTTACCTGTGCCCGTGACAGGTGCAGCCGCCCCATAGGGCCCCCGGCCCGGCAAGGAAGGGAAAAGGGGAATGGGAAAAAGAACAGCGGCAGCAATCTAAGGAGGAAAAAACTTACTTTACTAAATAAAATATTGGAATACAAGATAACACAATATAATACAATATGATTGAGGCTAATAAATCAAACAAAACAGAGAGAGAGAGTCCCTGAAAACTGAGAGGCCTACTGTGAACTCTAGGCGACACGGCTGGAACGCTTTTTAACGCTTCCCACTCTCCGAGGGTCCGAGAGTGAGAGAATTCCAGCCTGGGAGAGAGATTATGTATGTCCTCCTCCCGTGATTTATCTCTGGCCAAGATGCCCTCTGGGATATGTAGTTCTCCTCCGAGAGCTGAGTACTCGGGATGCCGCCATTCCACGGAACTGGAGCATGAACCTCCCAATGATCCATACTGCACATGATGTTATGATGTGGAATATTGACAGCAACACCACAAAACCATGACACAAACTCCTCAGAGAGAAGTAAAACTGGCAAAGCACCGCCAGAAGTACCGGGAGAACAAGGGAGCCCCAGCTCCCCCAGATGGGAAAAGCAAAGCTCCTGGGGAATAATGTGGCTCTTGGTACAGGGTGTGTGAGCAGCGCGGGTGCAGACCTCCTCCCCACTGAAGAGACCAGTCCACCTAATACTCTTATAATAGGTTTGAGGACCTAGAACCTGAGGGAGAGGTGAGCAAGGATGCAGTGGGAGATCGTTGAATCATAGTATGGCCTGGGTTGAAAAGGACCATAATGATCACCTAGTTCCAACCTCCCCGCCATATGCAGGGCCACCAACCGCCAGACCAGGCTGCCCAGAGCTGCATCCAGCCTGGTCTTGAATGCCTTCAGAGGTGGGGAATCCACTACCTCCCTGTGTAACCTATTCCAGTGTGCCACCACTCTGTGTGAAAAACTTTCTCCTAATCTGTAACCTACACCACCTCTGTCTCTGTTTAAAGCCATTCCCCCTTGTCCTATCACTATGCACTCTCGTAAACAGGCTTTCCTCCTCCTTTTTAAACACTCCCTTCAAGTACTGGAAGGCTGCATTTGAGGTCTCCCTGGAGCCTTCTCTAAGCTAAACAAGCCCAGTTCCCTCAACCTTTCTTCACAGGAGAGGTGCTCCAGCCCTCTGATCATCTTAGCGGCCCTCCTCTGGACCCGCTCTAAGAGCTCCACATTCTTCCTGTACTGGGGAAATATTGAGATCTACCTGTGAGCTTGTCCAGGGTGAGATGGTCAACTCCACACCTCCAGACTGCCTCCACCAGGAAGGGAGATTGTTGTAAGCAGCTCCCTGCTGAGAGGAACAGAGAGCCCTATAAGTTGGCCTGACCCTATCCGTAGGGAAGTGTGCTGCCTCCCTGTGGCCCGGGATATTTCTAGAAAACCCCTCAGTCTGATGGTCCACCCCTCTATTATCCTTTATTAATAGTTCAGGCTGGCAGTAATGAGGTCGCTGACAGAAGCCTGAGGATTACAAAAAGTGACTTCAGGGGACTGGGGTGGTTAGTTGATGGAGCGGGCATACAGCTAGTATTTTCCTCTCTTCTGTGAGTGGCAGGGAAGGACGCTGAGAGGAGCATGAAAATTCATCTTGTGAGCACATGGCTGAGAGGCTGGTGCAATTGTAAGAATTTTGGGTTCTTCGATCCATTTACGTGGTGGTTTACTTTGTGGTTTACTTGGCACCTGGCTTGAGATCTGCTGATGGGTCTCACCTGTCCGAAAGGGGGAAACGGATCCCTGCCCAGGAGCTGGTAGGGCTTGTGGAGAGAGCCTTAAACTAGATATCAAGGGGGAAGGGAATAAAACCAGGCCTGACAGAGAAGAGCATATGGGAATGACAATGGGATTAAGGGGTGAGGCAAGGGGCTCAGCTGAAGTGCATCTACACGGATGCACACAGCATGGGCAACAAACAGGAGGATCTGGAGGCCATTGTGTGGCAGGTGATCTTTGACTTGGTTGCTGTTACAGAAGCATGGTGGGATCGCTCCAATGATTGGAGTGCTGCAATGGATGGCCACAAGCTCTTCAGAAAGGATAGGTGTCACGGCGTTCTCTCTAGAGCTCCCTCGTGACAAGGGAACAAACCCAGGGGGGCAGGAACAAAAGTACCTCTCTTCCCTAATGGCGCGGCGCAGCGCGGCCCGGCCACGTGCGCTCCGGGAGAGGGGACAGGAAGGGAGACCGCGAATGGGTCTAGGAGGGAAAAAAAAAATGAAGAAAGGATGATCTGAGAACGAACGGCAGTTTAATAAACCCAGTAACACTAAACAACAACGAGAGAGTTTCAACAAGGAGAAAACCAAATCCCAATCTCACAGACAGGCTGCGGGAGGCGGGGAGCTCCGACCACTCTGTCTCCTCGCAGGGCGCCGGGGCAGAAACCCCGTCCCCTTCCCGACCTCCCCTCCGGTGCCGCTCCCCACATGCCCATTTAAGGCAGCCCGCAGAAAAAAAAACGTGTCCCCTTAACTCCCATTATCCTACATGATGTTTTGATGTGGAATACCGACACCAACCAAATTATAAAACCGTAACATTCCACCCCTTATTCCACATCACTACATCATGCTTAATCAACATATAAACAGAACAGTAGTTAACATGCATTACATATGTATATACATAGATATATATACACACATGGAATCACGGGCTGCACTCCCCCAGCATCAAATGTCCCTGTGGCACACACTGAACATCCCCATCCTTCTGCATCACCCACCAAGTGCACCCAGGTCCCTGTGCAAAAACAGTTCTGCGGAGGGGTCTCCCCTTTCCAGAGGCTGGGAGAACCCAAACCGCTTTTCCCAGCATACTCTTTACGTGCACCACAGGAACCTTGTCTCTCTCCATGGTATGCAGGGAGTTGGACTGCGTAGGGCCGTCTCGGTTGGCTGATCCTAGGGTGTTCACCAGCCAGGTGGCTTCTGCTAGATGTTTCTCCCAGTTCTTAAATGTTCCACCACCCATCGCTTTCAGCGTGGTTTTCAGCAAACCGTTGTGGCGCTCGGTCTTACCAGCGGCCGGTGCATGGTAGGGGATGTGATAGATCCACTCTATGCCATGTTCTTTGGCCCAAGTGCTCACCAGTGAATTTTTGAAGTGAGACCCGTTGTCTGATTCGATCCTCTCTTGGGTGCCATGCCGCCACAAGAGCTGTGTTTCCAGACCCAGTATGGTGTTTCAGGCAGTGGCATGGGGTACCACATATGTCTCGAGCCACCCAGTGGCTACCTCCACCACGGTGAGTACATAATGCTTACCATTACGAGTCTTTGGCAGGTTGATGTAATCAATCTGCCATGCCTCCCCATATTTATACTTTTCCCATCGCCCTTCCCCCCAGAGAGGTCTCATCCTCTTGGCCTGTTTGATCATGGCACAGGTGTCACAGTCATGGATAATGTGCGCAATAGCGTCCATAGTTATGTCCACCCCTCGGTCTCTAGCCCACTTATGTGTTGCATCTCTGCCTTGATGGCCCGAGGTTTCATGGGCCCACCGAGCTAGGAATAACTCTCCCTTATTCTGCCAGTCCAGGTCTATCTGGGCCACCTCAATTCTGGCAGCTCGATCTACTTGGTGGTTATTTTGTTGCTCCTCTGTTGCTCGACTCTTGGGCACATGGGCGTCTACATGACGCACCTTTAGGGCCATATTCTTTGTTCGGGCAGAGATGTCCTTCCCTAGTTCAGCGGCCCAAACAGGTTTACCCTTCCGCTGCCAGTTGTTTTGTTCCCATTGCTGCAGCCACCCCCATAAGGCATTGGCCACCATCCATGAGTCAGTATAGAGGTAAAGCACTGGCCATCTCTCCCGCTCAGCAATGTCTAGGGCCAGCTGGACAGCCTTTACCTCTGCAAATTGGCTCGATTCTCCTCTTCCTTCTGTGGCCTCTGCAACTTGTCGTGTGGGGCTCCACACAGCAGCCTTCCATCTGCGATGTTTCCCAACAATGCGGCACGATCCATCAGTGAACAGGGCAAACTTCTTTTCATCTTCCGGAAGTTCATTGTATGGAGGGGCCTCTTTGGCGCGTGACACCTCTTCTGCCGGTGGTGTTCCAAACTTTTTACCTTCAGGTCAGTCCATGATTGCCTCTAGGATTCCTGGACGGCTGAGGTTTCCCATCCGGGCCATCACTGTGGTGACCCAGTCTGAGTGCCCACCTGGCTGTGCAGGTCTCTGGCTGCAGGGAGTGCCTGGCACAAGTGCTGGGGGTAGTGGGGATAGAGCTTACTTTGAAAATGAAGCAGGGATTTTGAATGAGACTGATAGCACAGCAAGGAGAGGTGATGCCCATGGAGGCATCTTTCTGCCATTCCCAGGGTCGCTGCCTGTCCTACAGAACAGGTGCTGGGGCCTCTGTTCCCACTGTGCACACCCAACCTCATTGCTTTCTGCCCTTTGCTGAATGCCTCAGGGAATGCCAGGCCCAGGTCCCTGCCCTGAGGGACCAGGACAGCCACTGTGTCCTCTCTGGCAACAGAGCTGTCGCAAGGATGGCTGAGTAGTGGGCAGACGAGCTTTGGAGAGCTCCTGCACTGTCAAATGGTTTATGGGCTGGTTCGGCCCAATTCCTAATGGGGCGAGGAGAGCCATGGAACCACACCCCACGAAGGGAAAAAAGGTACAGCAGCAACAACGTGAGGAGAAATAAAGTAATTTATTAGAAGATAACACAATATAATAAATTAAGTCAAATAAAATGACAGAGGAATTCAAAAATCAGAGGTCTAAAAGGTGAGAAGTCTAGCCAGAGCAAGAAGAAAGGAAAAGAGAGAAGGTCTTGTGATATGTGAAGGGTTTTATCTTTGCTTCTGAATGAAAGATGGAAACAGAATAATGCAAAGTCCACTGGGATTTGTAGTTTGTAGTTTTCTTCTGAGAAACTGGAGCAATAGCACTACATGTTGTGATGATGTGGAATATCAATAACCAGTATTCATAAAAACATTGCAGGCATTTGCTGCTCACTGACTGTGTGTCCTGGTGGGTTTCTTCCTGCAGTGACAGGGGTTGATGTCCTTAGGCACAGGAGCCCCTCTGGCTGATGATCTGCAGGAGCATTTTTCAGGCCTGCTGCCTCTTGTCCCTGTCCTCACGGAAGGATTCTTCTCTTTGTGCACCTGGGGCTGCAGTTGCAGGTGCAGCCAATCTCTGGGAGCTTACACCTCCTGGCTGGCTGCAGTGGGGGGCTTTGGTGCATGCAGGGCAGAGCGTCCCAGGGTCAGATCTCTTCTGGCTGCATCCTTTGCCCTTCTCTTCCGCTCTGTGTCCTCACCCCTGGTTCCTCTGCTGCCATATCTGTCCTCCGTTACTTGGCATTGTTAGCGGGCTCTTCTGAAAAGTAAGACAGCCACCGCTTTTCCTGCTCCTCAAGAGCTCGTCTGGCTTTCAGTTCTCTAGCGTCTTTGAAGAGCTTGCGCATGAGGAGGGTTGGAGTCTTGGACCCAGTGGGATTTTGAGGCTGTGACAGACCTGAGGGTCTCTGCTTACTGGAGGAGTGCTTTCTCTGTGGGAAAGTTGTTCTTGGAGGATCTGGCCTGTCCTGGGTGCGTCCCCTGCGGTTCTGCTCCTGCCCTCTGCTAGCATCTGGTGGCAATTTTCTTCTCACCGCAGGTGTGCCTGCCTGAACAGCTGATAGATGAACTGACTGAGCAGGGGCAGGAGCTTGGGGTTCCAAGAGCAACCCACTCCTAGGTAGCAGCATGTGGGCTGTCTCTCTCCAGGCAACAGACTCCAGTACGTCCTGGTGCCTGTGGCTGCTGCCATCCTGGCTTGATCCCTTACTGGCACCTGTGACCTCACTGAAACCACTGCAAGTCTTGTCTTTGGTTGCCACCAAGTCTTTCATTGCCTGCAGAGGTGGACGTGAGCTTTTCCTTTTGGCCGGTAGTGTCAGTGACTGTCTGCTCCCACGATGACCTGCGTCCAGCCTTGTTGGCGCTGAGAATCTGTTTTTTGTGAACAGCTCTCTTCCCTTCCTTGAGAGCTTCTCACTTCTCTTTCTGATCATAGAAGAGAAGGCCTTGCTGGCACCTTTGAGCTTGGCCCAGGAACGCTGAATGCAAAGGCGCAGGAAGGGTGGCAGACAGCTGCATCTGCACAGCTCAGATGGAGACTCTGACCTACGTGTCTTGTGGTCTTCTGCCACGTGCTTGGGCCTCACCTCTGGCTCTGCTGGCTGGGGCCTCAATGGCTCATCCTGTGGCAGAATCCTGCGTGACACAACGGAAGATCTCCTTCCCACAAGGGTATGTCCAGGGAGCCCCTCTGGCTCTTGAGCAGCAGTGGTATTTTTCTGGCCCTCTTGCTCACTGGCCCTGTCCTCAGGTGGATTCTTCTCTTCCACTTTTGCTCTTCCTGCATCAACCAGGGCTACAGGGTCAGATGGAGCCGCACCCTGGGATCCTTCATTGCTAGGCAGGACGCGGTGCGGTGTGAAAAAGTTCCGCTTATTCCTCTCAATATGTTCATACTGCTCCAGCCATTGATACATCAACCTGTTCTCCTGGTTGTCAGGGTGTTCACTGAATCTGAAGCAGTCAGCATGGACTATATGCTTTGTTTCTTGTTTGAGTGTGTCCATAAGGGAGGCAGATCTTCGGCATGGCCCAAAGGCCCGTGCTGGTGACCTCCTTCCCTGAGCTTCCATGTGCCTGCGTTGGAAGGGCAAGCGAGGGGATCTCCTTGAGTGCCTCAGCGGATGTGGAAGCTGGGAGTCTTTGTGCCCCAGAATAGTCTCTGAGAGGCTCTTCTGCAGGTGCTGTGGTGCCTGCGTTTTTATGTCAGGATGCTCCAGTTGACTTCTCGTAGCCTCATCCACCAAGGGCAGGTCCGGCACCTGGGATTTTGGTTGTGGGCAAGGTGCCTTCATATCCCCACAACTGGTGATGGTGGAATCATTTCTACGCTCAGGCATTTGCATGTCGAGCCTGTGTGAGATAGAGAAAGAGAAGGAAGATGAGGGCAGTTCTGAGCCAAACACTCCTGAGGGCCTCAGGGCACTTCTGTCGCCTCAAAGCTGTTGACAGGCTGTGTTATTTTCATGGGGTCCCAACAAGTGTGTGCCCAAGGTTCCATTCCTGCTTGCAGAGCACAAGGCAAGGATGACACTGTCGTGTCTGTGCCTCAGTGGTAAACCCTTCTACAAGGGCACTGCCTCTCAGATTTCAAGTCTCTGGGTATCCCTGTGCCCTCCCTGAGTCATTGCAGATTTCCATTTCACCAAGCCCTGCCCCTGTCCCCATCCTCTATCAGTAGTATCACCTCTCCGGGAATCTGGTCATGTCCTGAAGACTTCTTTCAAGATATCTGAATGTTTCATAGATACTGTCTCTTTGACTCGGCACTGAGGAGCTGTGGCAGAGCAGAGAGCAGTATTAGTGGGACTTCACCTGGTGGGAGGTGACAGGAGAGGGCTGCTGTGCTCCAAGAGGGGACGATGTTACTTACTGCATCCTCGCGTGCTGTGAAGACGTGCGGAAGTCCCAAACTGTTGGCAAAGGAGACAGAGTGAGTGGACAGGGAGAACGCGATGGGGTGGTGGACACGTGGGGCCAGGGTCTGTCTTTGCAGGCACCTCCCTTGCCAGGGCTGCTCACCTCTAGAATTTTCCTGGTTAGCTCCGTGTTGGCACTTCCTCTGTTTGGGAGTTCTGGAACTTTCCTTCTGTATGGGCACAGAAAGCAGTGAGTGAGAGGGGAGCATCCCCAGCAGCCTCAGCGGCTCCCACCAACCCAGGGCACAGCCAGGCCTGTGCCTGCCCTGTGATGGCCCTGGCTGCCATCAATCCCCCTCCCTGTGTTGCAGTGCCTGGCTCAGCACCAGCCCTGACTCCTACCTTCCAGTCCCACAATTCAAGCAGCAAGAAGACCATCACGGTACAGATGATACCATTGATGGCATCAGTCTCCATGCTGAGGAAGAAGCTCTTTCCCCAGAAATCAGCGACGCCTGCGATGTGCTGAGAGAACTAAGCAGTCAAGCTCCTCTCTTCAGTCAGCTCACAAGCTAAGTGGCTCCCAGCCTGACTCTGCCCGGAATTCTGGGCTGTCCCCTTTGTGATGTGAACTACCACATCACCAGCTTTGGTCCATGGCAACGTTTGTGATGCAAGAACAGCGGGGTGTGGCAAAGCCCGGCCGGCTCAGCACAGCGGGGCCATGGCCAGCCCGCCCCAGCCCCGAGACCCGGCCCTGTGCAGGGCCCCGCAAAGCCTGTGCCTCTCACCAGGAAGGACTGAATCCCGGGCCCTGTGCCGTGCTCCCACTTTGGAGAGCCCATGAAGCGCTTGTCGGCCCTGGCGACTCCAGCAAGGCGATGATGGCCGTGCTGCTGCTGCTGCTTGCCCTTACCCAGCATTTTCAGGGAAGAGCTCGAGCAGATCAGCTCGGAGCAGAGGCTCACCAGACAGTCTGTCACGGGTTACCTAGATTTACCTGTGCCCGTGACAGGTGCAGCCGCCCCATAGGGCCCCCGGCCCGGCAAGGAAGGGAAAAGGGGAATGGGAAAAAGATCAGCGGCAGCAATCTAAGGAGGAAAAAACTTACTTTACTAAATAAAATATTGGAATACAAGATAACACAATATAATACAATATGATTGAGGCTAATAAATCAAACAAAACAGAGAGAGAGAGTCCCTGAAAACTGAGAGGCCTACTGTGAACTCTAGGCGACACGGCTGGAACGCTTTTTAACGCTTCCCACTCTCCGAGGGTCCGAGAGTGAGAGAATTCCAGCCTGGGAGAGAGATTATGTATGTCCTCCTCCCGTGATTTATCTCTGGCCAAGATGTCCTCTGGGATATGTAGTTCTCCTCTGAGAGCTGAGTACTCGGGATGCCGCCATTCCACGGAACTGGAGCATGAACCTCCCAGTGATCCATACTGCACATGATGTTATGATGTGGAATATTGACAGCAACACCACAAAACCATGACACAGACCCCTCAGAGAGAAGTAAAACTGGCAAAGCACCGCCAGAAGTACCGGGAGAACAAGGGAGCCCCAGCTCCCCCAGATGGGAAAAGCAAAGCTCCTGGGGAATAATGTGGCTCTTGGTACAGGGTGTGTGAGCAGCACGGGTGCAGACCTCCTCCCCACTGAAGAGACCAGTCCACCTAATACTCTTATAATAGGTTTGAGGACCTAGAACCTGAGGGAGAGGTGAGCAAGGATGCAGTGGGAGATCGTTGAATCATAGTATGGCCTGGGTTGAAAAGGACCATAATGATCACCTAGTTCCAACCTCCCCGCCATATGCAGGGCCACCAACCGCCAGACCAGGCTGCCCAGAGCTGCATCCAGCCTGGTCTTGAATGCCTTCAGAGGTGGGGAATCCACTACCTCCCTGTGTAACCTATTCCAGTGTGCCACCACTCTGTGTGAAAAACTTTCTCCTAATCTGTAACCTACACCACCTCTGTCTCTGTTTAAAGCCATTCCCCCTTGTCCTATCACTATGCACTCTCGTAAACAGGCTTTCCTCCTCCTTTTTAAACGCTCCCTTCAAGTACTGGAAGGCTGCATTTGAGGTCTCCCTGGAGCCTTCTCTAAGCTAAACAAGCTCAGTTCCCTCAACCTTTCTTCACAGGAGAGGTGCTCCAGCCCTCTGATCATCTTAGCGGCCCTCCTCTGGACCCGCTCTAAGAGCTCCACGTCCTTCCTGTACTGGGGAAATATTGAGATCTACCTGTGAGCTTGTCCAGGGTGAGATGGTCAACTCCACACCTCCAGACTGCCTCCACCAGGAAGGGAGATTGTTGTAAGCAGCTCCCTGCTGAGAGGAACAGAGAGCCCTATAAGTTGGCCTGACCCTATCCGTAGGGAAGTGTGCTGCCTCCCTGTGGCCCGGGATATTTCTAGAAAACCCCTCAGTCTGATGGTCCACCCCTCTATTATCCTTTATTAATAGTTCAGGCTGGCAGTAATGAGGTCGCTGACAGAAGCCTGAGGATTACAAAAAGTGACTTCAGGGGACTGGGGTGGTTAGTTGATGGAGCGGGCATACAGCTAGTATTTTCCTCTCTTCTGTGAGTGGCAGGGAAGGACGCTGAGAGGAGCATGAAAATTCATCTTGTGAGCACATGGCTGAGAGGCTGGTGCAATTGTAAGAATTTTGGGTTCTTTGCTCCATTTACATGGTGGTTTACTTTGTGGTTTACTTGGCACCTGGCTTGAGATC
The DNA here is from genome assembly GCF_039878825.1 of Excalfactoria chinensis. NCBI lineage: Eukaryota > Metazoa > Chordata > Aves > Galliformes > Phasianidae > Excalfactoria > Excalfactoria chinensis. The sequence continues at coordinate 8,655,614 of NC_092827.1, forward strand.
TGCTGATGGGTCTCACCTGTCCGAAAGGGGGAAACGGATCCCTGCCCAGGAGCTGGTAGGGCTTGTGGAGAGAGCCTTAAACTAGATATCAAGGGGGAAGGGAATAAAACCAGGCCTGACAGAGAAGAGCATATGGGAATGACAATGGGATTAGGGGGTGAGGCAAGGGGCTCAGCTGAAGTGCATCTACACGGATGCACACAGCACGGGCAACAAACAGGAGGATCTGGAGGCCATTGTGTGGCAGGTGATCTTTGACTTGGTTGCTGTTACAGAAGCATGGTGGGATCGCTCCAATGATTGGAGTGCTGCAATGGATGGCCACAAGCTCTTCAGAAAGGATAGGTGTCACGGCGTTCTCTCTAGAGCTCCCTCGTGACAAGGGAACAAACCCAGGGGGGCAGGAACAAAAGTACCTCTCTTCCCTAATGGCGCGGCGCGGCGCGGCCCGGCCACGTGCGCTCCGGGAGAGGGGACAGGAAGGGAGACCGTGAATGGGTCTAGGAGGGAAAAAAAAAAATGAAGAAAGGATGATCTGAGAACGAACGGCAGTTTAATAAACCCAGTAACACTAAACAACAACGAGAGAGTTTCAACAATGAGAAAACCAAATCCCAATCTCACAGACAGGCTGCGGGAGGCGGGGAGCTCCGACCACTCTGTCTCCTCGCAGGGCGCCGGGGCAGAAACCCCGTCCCCTTCCCGACCTCCCCTCCGGTGCCGCTCCCCACATGCCCATTTAAGTCAGTCCGCAGAAAAAAAAACATGTCCCCTTAACTCCCATTATCCTACATGATGTTCTGATGTGGAATACCAACACCAACCAAATTATAAAAGCATAACATTCCACCCCTTATTCCACATCACTACATCATGCTTAATCAACATATAAACAGAACAGTAGTTAACATGCATTACATATGTATATACATAGATATATATACACACATGGAATCACGGGCTGCACTCCCCCAGCATCAAATGTCCCTGTGGCACACACTGAACATCCCCATCCTTCTGCATCACCCACCAAGTGCACCCAGGTCCCTGTGCAAAAACAGTTCCGCGGAGGGGTCTCCCCTTTCCAGAGGCTGGGAGAACCCAAACCGCTTTTCCCAGCATACTCTTTACGTGCACCACAGGAACCTTGTCTCTCTCCATGGTATGCAGGGAGTTGGACTGCGTAGGGCCGTCTCGGTTGGCTGATCCTAGGGTGTTCACCAGCCAGGTGGCTTCTGCTAGATGTTTCTCCCAGTTCTTAAATGTTCCACCTCCCATCGCTTTCAGCGTGGTTTTCAGCAAACCGTTGTGGCGCTCGGTCTTACCAGCGGCCGGTGCATGGTAGGGGATGTGATAGATCCACTCTATGCCATGTTCTTTGGCCCAAGTGCTCACCAGTGAATTTTTGAAGTGAGACCCGTTGTCTGATTCGATCCTCTCTTGGGTGCCATGCCGCCACAAGAGCTGTGTTTCCAGACCCAGTATGGTGTTTCAGGCAGTGGCATGGGGTACCACATATGTCTCGAGCCACCCAGTGGCTACCTCCACCACGGTGAGTACATAATGCTTACCATTACGAGTCTTTGGCAGGTTGATGTAATCAATCTGCCATGCCTCCCCATATTTATACTTTTCCCATCGCCCTTCCCCCCAGAGAGGTCTCATCCTCTTGGCCTGTTTGATCATGGCACAGGTGTCACAGTCATGGATAATGTGCGCAATAGCGTCCATAGTTATGTCCACCCCTCGGTCTCTAGCCCACTTATGTGTTGCATCTTTGCCTTGATGGCCCGAGGTTTCATGGGCCCACCGAGCTAGGAATAACTCTCCCTTATTCTGCCAGTCCAGGTCTATCTGGGCCACCTCAATTCTGGCAGCTCGATCTACTTGGTGGTTATTTTGTTGCTCCTCTGTTGCTCGACTCTTGGGCACATGGGCGTCTACATGACGCACCTTTAGGGCCATATTCTTTGTTCGGGCAGAGATGTCCTTCCCTAGTTCAGCGGCCCAAACAGGTTTACCCTTCCGCTGCCAGTTGTTTTGTTTCCATTGCTGCAGCCACCCCCATAAGGCATTGGCCACCATCCATGAGTCAGTATAGAGGTAAAGCACTGGCCATCTCTCCCGCTCAGCAATGTCTAGGGCCAGCTGGACAGCCTTTACCTCTGCAAATTGGCTCGATTCTCCTCTTCCTTCTGTGGCCTCTGCAACTTGTCGTGTGGGGCTCCACACAGCAGCCTTCCATCTGCGATGTTTCCCAACAATGCGGCACGATCCATCAGTGAACAGGGCAAACTTCTTTTCATCTTCCGGAAGTTCATTGTATGGAGGGGCCTCTTTGGCGCATGACACCTCTTCTGCCGGTGGTGTTCCAAACTTTTTACCTTCAGGCCAGTCCATGATTGCCTCTAGGATTCCTGGACGGCTGAGGTTTCCCATCCGGGCCATCACTGTGGTGACCCAGTCTGAGTGCCCACCTGGCTGTGCAGGTCTCTGGCTGCAGGGAGTGCCTGGCACAAGTGCTGGGGGTAGTGGGGATAGAGCTTACTTTGAAAATGAAGCAGGGATTTTGAATGAGACTGATAGCACAGCAAGGAGAGGTGATGCCCATGGAGGCATCTTTCTGCCATTCCCAGGGTCGCTGCCTGTCCTACAGAACAGGTGCTGGGGCCTCTGTTCCCACTGTGCACACCCAACCTCATTGATTTCTGCCCTTTGCTGAATGCCTCAGGGAATGCCAGGCCCAGGTCCCTGCCCTGAGGGACCAGGACAGCCACTGTGTCCTCTCTGGCAACAGAGCTGTCGCAAGGATGGCTGAGTAGTGGGCAGACGAGCTTTGGAGAGCTCCTGCACTGTCAAATGGTTTATGGGCTGGTTCGGCCCAATTCCTAATGGGGCGAGGAGAGCCATGGAACCACACCCCACGAAGGGAAAAAAGGTACAGCAGCAACAACGTGAGGAGAAATAAAGTAATTTATTAGAAGATAACACAATATAATAAATTAAGTCAAATAAAATGACAGAGGAATTCAAAAATCAGAGGTCTAAAAGGTGAGAAGTCTAGCCAGAGCAAGAAGAAAGGAAAAGAGAGAAGGTCTTGTGATATGTGAAGGGTTTTATCTTTGCTTCTGAATGAAAGATGGAAACAGAATAATGCAAAGTCCACTGGGATTTGTAGTTTGTAGTTTTCTTCTGAGAAACTGGAGCAATAGCACTACATGTTGTGATGATGTGGAATATCAATAACCAGTATTCATAAAAACATTGCAGGCATTTGCTGCTCACTGACTGTGTCCTGCTGGGCTTCCTCCTGCAGTGACAGGGGTTGATGTCCTTAGGCACAGGAGCCCCTCTGGATGATGATCTGCAGGAGCATTTTTCAGGCTTGCTGCCTCTTGTCCCTGTCCTCACGGAAGGATTCTTCTCTTTGTGCACCTGGGGCTGCAGTTGCAGGTGCAGCCAATCTCTGGGAGCTTACACCTCCTGGCTGGCTGCAGTGGGGGGCTTTGGTGCATGCAGGGCAGAGCGTCCCAGGGTCAGATCTCTTCTGGCTGCATCCTTCGCCCTTCTCTTCCGCTCTGTGTCCTTACCCCTGGTTCCTCTGCTGCCATATCTGTCCTCCGTTACTTGGCATTGTTAGTGGGCTCTTCTGAAAAGTAAGACAGCCACCGCTTTTCCTGCTCCTCAAGAGCTCGTCTGGCTTTCAGTTCTCTAGCGTCTTTGAAGAGCTTGCGCATGAGGAGGGTTGGAGTCTTGGACCCAGTGGGATTTTGAGGCTGTGACAGACCTGAGGGTCTCTGCTTACTGGAGGAGTGCTTTCTCTGTGGGAAAGTTGTTCTTGGAGGATCTGTCCTGTCCTGGGTGCGTCCCCTGCGGTTCTGCTCCTGCCCTCTGCTAGCATCTGGTGGCAATTTTCTTCTCACCGCAGGTGTGCCTGCCTGAACAGCTGATAGATGAACTGACTGAGCAGGGGCAGGAGCTTGGGGTTCCAAGAGCAACCCACTCCTAGGTAGCAGCATGTGGGCTGTCTCTCTCCAGGCAACAGACTCCAGTACGTCCTGGTGCCTGTGGCTGCTGCCATCCTGGCTTGATCCCTTACTGGCACCTGTGACCTCACTGAAACCACTGCAAGTCTTGTCTTTGGTTGCCACCAAGTCTTTCATTGCCTGCAGAGGTGGACGTGAGCTTTTCCTTTTGGCCGGTAGTGTCAGTGACTGTCTGCTCCCACGATGACCTGCGTCCAGCCTTGTTGGCGCTGAGAATCTGTTTTTCGTGAACAGCTCTCTTCCCTTCCTTGAGAGCTTCTCACTTCTCTTTCTGATCATAGAAGAGAAGGCCTTGCTGGCACCTTTGAGCTTGGCCCAGGAACGCTGAATGCAAAGGCGCAGGAAGGGTGGCAGACAGCTGCATCTGCACAGCTCAGATGGAGACTCTGACCTACGTGTCTTGTGGTCTTCTGCCACGTGCTTGGGCCTCACCTCTGGCTCTGCTGGCTGGGGCCTCAATGGCTCATCCTGTGGCAGAATCCTGCGTGACACAACGGAAGATCTCCTTCCCACAAGGGTATGTCCAGGGAGCCCCTCTGGCTCTTGAGCAGCAGTGGTATTTTTCTGGCCCTCTTGCTCACTGGCCCTGTCCTCAGGTGGATTCTTCTCTTCCACTTTTGCTCTTCCTGCATCAACCAGGGCTACAGGGTCAGATGGAGCCGCACCCTGGGATCCTTCATTGCTAGGCAGGACGCGGTGCGGTGTGAAAAAGTTCCGCTTATTCCTCTCAATATGTTCATACTGCTCCAGCCATTGATACATCAACCTGTTCTCCTGGTTGTCAGGGTGTTCACTGAATCTGAAGCAGTCAGCATGGACTATATGCTTTGTTTCTTGTTTGAGTGTGTCCATAAGGGAGGCAGATCTTCGGCATGGCCCAAAGGCCCGTGCTGGTGACCTCCTTCCCTGAGCTTCCATGTGCCTGCGTTGGAAGGGCAAGCGAGGGGATCTCCTTGAGTGCCTCAGCGGATGTGGAAGCTGGGAGTCTTTGTGCCCCAGAATAGTCTCTGAGAGGCTCTTCTGCAGGTGCTGTGGTGCCTGCATTTTTATGTCAGGATGCTCCAGTTGACTTCTCGTAGCCTCATCCACCAAGGGCAGGTCCGGCACCTGGGATTTTGGTTGTGGGCAAGGTGCCTTCATATCCCCACAACTGGTGATGGTGGAATCATTTCTACGCTCAGGCATTTGCATGTCGAGCCTGTGTGAGATAGAGAAAGAGAAGGAAGATGAGGGCAGTTCTGAGCCAAACACTCCTGAGGGCCTCAGGGCACTTCTGTCGCCTCAAAGCTGTTGACAGGCTGTGTTATTTTCATGGGGTCCCAACAAGTGTGTGCCCAAGGTTCCATTCCTGCTTGCAGAGCACAAGGCAAGGATGACACTGTCGTGTCTGTGCCTCAGTGGTAAACCCTTCTACAAGGGCACTGCCTCTCAGATTTCAAGTCTCTGGGTATCCCTGTGCCCTCCCTGAGTCATTGCAGATTTCCATTTCACCAAGCCCTGCCCCTGTCCCCATCCTCTATCAGTAGTATCACCTCTCCGGGAATCTGGTCATGTCCTGAAGACTTCTTTCAAGATATCTGAATGTTTCATAGATACTGTCTCTTTGACTCGGCACTGAGGAGCTGTGGCAGAGCAGAGAGCAGTATTAGTGGGACTTCACCTGGTGGGAGGTGACAGGAGAGGGCTGCTGTGCTCCAAGAGGGGACGATGTTACTTACTGCATCCTCGCGTGCTGTGAAGACGTGCGGAAGTCCCAAACTGTTGGCAAAGGAGACAGAGTGAGTGGATAGGGAGAACGCGATGGGGTGGTGGACACGTGGGGCCAGGGTCTGTCTTTGCAGGCACCTCCCTTGCCAGGGCTGCTCACCTCTAGAATTTTCCTGGTTAGCTCCGTGTTGGCACTTCCTCTGTTTGGGAGTTCTGGAACTTTCCTTCTGTATGGGCACAGAAAGCAGTGAGTGAGAGGGGAGCATCCCCAGCAGCCTCAGCGGCTCCCACCAACCCAGGGCACAGCCAGGCCTGTGCCTGCCCTGTGATGGCCCTGGCTGCCATCAATCCCCCTCCCTGTGTTGCAGTGCCTGGCTCAGCACCAGCCCTGACTCCTACCTTCCAGTCCCACAATTCAAGCAGCAAGAAGACCATCACGGTACAGATGATACCATTGATGGCATCAGTCTCCATGCTGAGGAAGAAGCTCTTTCCCCAGAAATCAGCGACGCCTGCGATGTGCTGAGAGAACTAAGCAGTCAAGCTCCTCTCTTCAGTCAGCTCACAAGCTAAGTGGCTCCCAGCCTGACTCTGCCCGGAATTCTGGGCTGTCCCCTTTGTGATGTGAACTACCACATCACCAGCTTTGGTCCATGGCAACGTTTGTGATGCAAGAACAGCGGGGTGTGGCAAAGCCCGGCCGGCTCAGCACAGCGGGGCCATGGCCAGCCCGCCCCAGCCCCGAGACCCGGCCCTGTGCAGGGCCCCGCAAAGCCTGTGCCTCTCACCAGGAAGGACTGAATCCCGGGCCCTGTGCCGTGCTCCCACTTTGGAGAGCCCATGAAGCGCTTGTCGGCCCTGGCGACTCCAGCAAGGCGATGATGGCCGTGCTGCTGCTGCTGCTTGCCCTTACCCAGCATTTTCAGGGAAGAGCTCGAGCAGATCAGCTCGGAGCAGAGGCTCACCAGACAGTCTGTCACGGGTTACCTAGATTTACCTGTGCCCGTGACAGGTGCAGCCGCCCCATAGGGCCCCCGGCCCGGCAAGGAAGGGAAAAGGGGAATGGGAAAAAGATCAGCGGCAGCAATCTAAGGAGGAAAAAACTTACTTTACTAAATAAAATATTGGAATACAAGATAACACAATATAATACAATATGATTGAGGCTAATAAATCAAACAAAACAGAGAGAGAGAGTCCCTGAAAACTGAGAGGCCTACTGTGAACTCTAGGCGACACGGCTGGAACGCTTTTTAACGCTTCCCACTCTCCGAGGGTCCGAGAGTGAGAGAATTCCAGCCTGGGAGAGAGATTATGTATGTCCTCCTCCCGTGATTTATCTCTGGCCAAGATGTCCTCTGGGATATGTAGTTCTCCTCTGAGAGCTGAGTACTCGGGATGCCGCCATTCCACGGAACTGGAGCATGAACCTCCCAGTGATCCATACTGCACATGATGTTATGATGTGGAATATTGACAGCAACACCACAAAACCATGACACAGACCCCTCAGAGAGAAGTAAAACTGGCAAAGCACCGCCAGAAGTACCGGGAGAACAAGGGAGCCCCAGCTCCCCCAGATGGGAAAAGCAAAGCTCCTGGGGAATAATGTGGCTCTTGGTACAGGGTGTGTGAGCAGCACGGGTGCAGACCTCCTCCCCACTGAAGAGACCAGTCCACCTAATACTCTTATAATAGGTTTGAGGACCTAGAACCTGAGGGAGAGGTGAGCAAGGATGCAGTGGGAGATCGTTGAATCATAGTATGGCCTGGGTTGAAAAGGACCATAATGATCACCTAGTTCCAACCTCCCCGCCATATGCAGGGCCACCAACCGCCAGACCAGGCTGCCCAGAGCTGCATCCAGCCTGGTCTTGAATGCCTTCAGAGGTGGGGAATCCACTACCTCCCTGTGTAACCTATTCCAGTGTGCCACCACTCTGTGTGAAAAACTTTCTCCTAATCTGTAACCTACACCACCTCTGTCTCTGTTTAAAGCCATTCCCCCTTGTCCTATCACTATGCACTCTCGTAAACAGGCTTTCCTCCTCCTTTTTAAACGCTCCCTTCAAGTACTGGAAGGCTGCATTTGAGGTCTCCCTGGAGCCTTCTCTAAGCTAAACAAGCTCAGTTCCCTCAACCTTTCTTCACAGGAGAGGTGCTCCAGCCCTCTGATCATCTTAGCGGCCCTCCTCTGGACCCGCTCTAAGAGCTCCACGTCCTTCCTGTACTGGGGAAATATTGAGATCTACCTGTGAGCTTGTCCAGGGTGAGATGGTCAACTCCACACCTCCAGACTGCCTCCACCAGGAAGGGAGATTGTTGTAAGCAGCTCCCTGCTGAGAGGAACAGAGAGCCCTATAAGTTGGCCTGACCCTATCCGTAGGGAAGTGTGCTGCCTCCCTGTGGCCCGGGATATTTCTAGAAAACCCCTCAGTCTGATGGTCCACCCCTCTATTATCCTTTATTAATAGTTCAGGCTGGCAGTAATGAGGTCGCTGACAGAAGCCTGAGGATTACAAAAAGTGACTTCAGGGGACTGGGGTGGTTAGTTGATGGAGCGGGCATACAGCTAGTATTTTCCTCTCTTCTGTGAGTGGCAGGGAAGGACGCTGAGAGGAGCATGAAAATTCATCTTGTGAGCACATGGCTGAGAGGCTGGTGCAATTGTAAGAATTTTGGGTTCTTTGCTCCATTTACATGGTGGTTTACTTTGTGGTTTACTTGGCACCTGGCTTGAGATCTGCTGATGGGTCTCACCTGTCCGAAAGGGGGAAACGGATCCCTGCCCAGGAGCTGGTAGGGCTTGTGGAGAGAGCCTTAAACTAGATATCAAGGGGGAAGGGAATAAAACCAGGCCTGACAGAGAAGAGCATATGGGAATGACAATGGGATTAGGGGGTGAGGCAAGGGGCTCAGCTGAAGTGCATCTACACGGATGCACACAGCACGGGCAACAAACAGGAGGATCTGGAGGCCATTGTGTGGCAGGTGATCTTTGACTTGGTTGCTGTTACAGAAGCATGGTGGGATCGCTCCAATGATTGGAGTGCTGCAATGGATGGCCACAAGCTCTTCAGAAAGGATAGGTGTCACGGCGTTCTCTCTAGAGCTCCCTCGTGACAAGGGAACAAACCCAGGGGGGCAGGAACAAAAGTACCTCTCTTCCCTAATGGCGCGGCGCGGCGCGGCCCGGCCACGTGCGCTCCGGGAGAGGGGACAGGAAGGGAGACCGTGAATGGGTCTAGGAGGGAAAAAAAAAAATGAAGAAAGGATGATCTGAGAACGAACGGCAGTTTAATAAACCCAGTAACACTAAACAACAACGAGAGAGTTTCAACAATGAGAAAACCAAATCCCAATCTCACAGACAGGCTGCGGGAGGCGGGGAGCTCCGACCACTCTGTCTCCTCGCAGGGCGCCGGGGCAGAAACCCCGTCCCCTTCCCGACCTCCCCTCCGGTGCCGCTCCCCACATGCCCATTTAAGTCAGTCCGCAGAAAAAAAAACATGTCCCCTTAACTCCCATTATCCTACATGATGTTCTGATGTGGAATACCAACACCAACCAAATTATAAAAGCATAACATTCCACCCCTTATTCCACATCACTACATCATGCTTAATCAACATATAAACAGAACAGTAGTTAACATGCATTACATATGTATATACATAGATATATATACACACATGGAATCACGGGCTGCACTCCCCCAGCATCAAATGTCCCTGTGGCACACACTGAACATCCCCATCCTTCTGCATCACCCACCAAGTGCACCCAGGTCCCTGTGCAAAAACAGTTCCGCGGAGGGGTCTCCCCTTTCCAGAGGCTGGGAGAACCCAAACCGCTTTTCCCAGCATACTCTTTACGTGCACCACAGGAACCTTGTCTCTCTCCATGGTATGCAGGGAGTTGGACTGCGTAGGGCCGTCTCGGTTGGCTGATCCTAGGGTGTTCACCAGCCAGGTGGCTTCTGCTAGATGTTTCTCCCAGTTCTTAAATGTTCCACCTCCCATCGCTTTCAGCGTGGTTTTCAGCAAACCGTTGTGGCGCTCGGTCTTACCAGCGGCCGGTGCATGGTAGGGGATGTGATAGATCCACTCTATGCCATGTTCTTTGGCCCAAGTGCTCACCAGTGAATTTTTGAAGTGAGACCCGTTGTCTGATTCGATCCTCTCTTGGGTGCCATGCCGCCACAAGAGCTGTGTTTCCAGACCCAGTATGGTGTTTCAGGCAGTGGCATGGGGTACCACATATGTCTCGAGCCACCCAGTGGCTACCTCCACCACGGTGAGTACATAATGCTTACCATTACGAGTCTTTGGCAGGTTGATGTAATCAATCTGCCATGCCTCCCCATATTTATACTTTTCCCATCGCCCTTCCCCCCAGAGAGGTCTCATCCTCTTGGCCTGTTTGATCATGGCACAGGTGTCACAGTCATGGATAATGTGCGCAATAGCGTCCATAGTTATGTCCACCCCTCGGTCTCTAGCCCACTTATGTGTTGCATCTTTGCCTTGATGGCCCGAGGTTTCATGGGCCCACCGAGCTAGGAATAACTCTCCCTTATTCTGCCAGTCCAGGTCTATCTGGGCCACCTCAATTCTGGCAGCTCGATCTACTTGGTGGTTATTTTGTTGCTCCTCTGTTGCTCGACTCTTGGGCACATGGGCGTCTACATGACGCACCTTTAGGGCCATATTCTTTGTTCGGGCAGAGATGTCCTTCCCTAGTTCAGCGGCCCAAACAGGTTTACCCTTCCGCTGCCAGTTGTTTTGTTTCCATTGCTGCAGCCACCCCCATAAGGCATTGGCCACCATCCATGAGTCAGTATAGAGGTAAAGCACTGGCCATCTCTCCCGCTCAGCAATGTCTAGGGCCAGCTGGACAGCCTTTACCTCTGCAAATTGGCTCGATTCTCCTCTTCCTTCTGTGGCCTCTGCAACTTGTCGTGTGGGGCTCCACACAGCAGCCTTCCATCTGCGATGTTTCCCAACAATGCGGCACGATCCATCAGTGAACAGGGCAAACTTCTTTTCATCTTCCGGAAGTTCATTGTATGGAGGGGCCTCTTTGGCGCATGACACCTCTTCTGCCGGTGGTGTTCCAAACTTTTTACCTTCAGGCCAGTCCATGATTGCCTCTAGGATTCCTGGACGGCTGAGGTTTCCCATCCGGGCCATCACTGTGGTGACCCAGTCTGAGTGCCCACCTGGCTGTGCAGGTCTCTGGCTGCAGGGAGTGCCTGGCACAAGTGCTGGGGGTAGTGGGGATAGAGCTTACTTTGAAAATGAAGCAGGGATTTTGAATGAGACTGATAGCACAGCAAGGAGAGGTGATGCCCATGGAGGCATCTTTCTGCCATTCCCAGGGTCGCTGCCTGTCCTACAGAACAGGTGCTGGGGCCTCTGTTCCCACTGTGCACACCCAACCTCATTGATTTCTGCCCTTTGCTGAATGCCTCAGGGAATGCCAGGCCCAGGTCCCTGCCCTGAGGGACCAGGACAGCCACTGTGTCCTCTCTGGCAACAGAGCTGTCGCAAGGATGGCTGAGTAGTGGGCAGACGAGCTTTGGAGAGCTCCTGCACTGTCAAATGGTTTATGGGCTGGTTCGGCCCAATTCCTAATGGGGCGAGGAGAGCCATGGAACCACACCCCACGAAGGGAAAAAAGGTACAGCAGCAACAACGTGAGGAGAAATAAAGTAATTTATTAGAAGATAACACAATATAATAAATTAAGTCAAATAAAATGACAGAGGAATTCAAAAATCAGAGGTCTAAAAGGTGAGAAGTCTAGCCAGAGCAAGAAGAAAGGAAAAGAGAGAAGGTCTTGTGATATGTGAAGGGTTTTATCTTTGCTTCTGAATGAAAGATGGAAACAGAATAATGCAAAGTCCACTGGGATTTGTAGTTTGTAGTTTTCTTCTGAGAAACTGGAGCAATAGCACTACATGTTGTGATGATGTGGAATATCAATAACCAGTATTCATAAAAACATTGCAGGCATTTGCTGCTCACTGACTGTGTCCTGCTGGGCTTCCTCCTGCAGTGACAGGGGTTGATGTCCTTAGGCACAGGAGCCCCTCTGGATGATGATCTGCAGGAGCATTTTTCAGGCTTGCTGCCTCTTGTCCCTGTCCTCACGGAAGGATTCTTCTCTTTGTGCACCTGGGGCTGCAGTTGCAGGTGCAGCCAATCTCTGGGAGCTTACACCTCCTGGCTGGCTGCAGTGGGGGGCTTTGGTGCATGCAGGGCAGAGCGTCCCAGGGTCAGATCTCTTCTGGCTGCATCCTTCGCCCTTCTCTTCCGCTCTGTGTCCTTACCCCTGGTTCCTCTGCTGCCATATCTGTCCTCCGTTACTTGGCATTGTTAGTGGGCTCTTCTGAAAAGTAAGACAGCCACCGCTTTTCCTGCTCCTCAAGAGCTCGTCTGGCTTTCAGTTCTCTAGCGTCTTTGAAGAGCTTGCGCATGAGGAGGGTTGGAGTCTTGGACCCAGTGGGATTTTGAGGCTGTGACAGACCTGAGGGTCTCTGCTTACTGGAGGAGTGCTTTCTCTGTGGGAAAGTTGTTCTTGGAGGATCTGTCCTGTCCTGGGTGCGTCCCCTGCGGTTCTGCTCCTGCCCTCTGCTAGCATCTGGTGGCAATTTTCTTCTCACCGCAGGTGTGCCTGCCTGAACAGCTGATAGATGAACTGACTGAGCAGGGGCAGGAGCTTGGGGTTCCAAGAGCAACCCACTCCTAGGTAGCAGCATGTGGGCTGTCTCTCTCCAGGCAACAGACTCCAGTACGTCCTGGTGCCTGTGGCTGCTGCCATCCTGGCTTGATCCCTTACTGGCACCTGTGACCTCACTGAAACCACTGCAAGTCTTGTCTTTGGTTGCCACCAAGTCTTTCATTGCCTGCAGAGGTGGACGTGAGCTTTTCCTTTTGGCCGGTAGTGTCAGTGACTGTCTGCTCCCACGATGACCTGCGTCCAGCCTTGTTGGCGCTGAGAATCTGTTTTTCGTGAACAGCTCTCTTCCCTTCCTTGAGAGCTTCTCACTTCTCTTTCTGATCATAGAAGAGAAGGCCTTGCTGGCACCTTTGAGCTTGGCCCAGGAACGCTGAATGCAAAGGCGCAGGAAGGGTGGCAGACAGCTGCATCTGCACAGCTCAGATGGAGACTCTGACCTACGTGTCTTGTGGTCTTCTGCCACGTGCTTGGGCCTCACCTCTGGCTCTGCTGGCTGGGGCCTCAATGGCTCATCCTGTGGCAGAATCCTGCGTGACACAACGGAAGATCTCCTTCCCACAAGGGTATGTCCAGGGAGCCCCTCTGGCTCTTGAGCAGCAGTGGTATTTTTCTGGCCCTCTTGCTCACTGGCCCTGTCCTCAGGTGGATTCTTCTCTTCCACTTTTGCTCTTCCTGCATCAACCAGGGCTACAGGGTCAGATGGAGCCGCACCCTGGGATCCTTCATTGCTAGGCAGGACGCGGTGCGGTGTGAAAAAGTTCCGCTTATTCCTCTCAATATGTTCATACTGCTCCAGCCATTGATACATCAACCTGTTCTCCTGGTTGTCAGGGTGTTCACTGAATCTGAAGCAGTCAGCATGGACTATATGCTTTGTTTCTTGTTTGAGTGTGTCCATAAGGGAGGCAGATCTTCGGCATGGCCCAAAGGCCCGTGCTGGTGACCTCCTTCCCTGAGCTTCCATGTGCCTGCGTTGGAAGGGCAAGCGAGGGGATCTCCTTGAGTGCCTCAGCGGATGTGGAAGCTGGGAGTCTTTGTGCCCCAGAATAGTCTCTGAGAGGCTCTTCTGCAGGTGCTGTGGTGCCTGCATTTTTATGTCAGGATGCTCCAGTTGACTTCTCGTAGCCTCATCCACCAAGGGCAGGTCCGGCACCTGGGATTTTGGTTGTGGGCAAGGTGCCTTCATATCCCCACAACTGGTGATGGTGGAATCATTTCTACGCTCAGGCATTTGCATGTCGAGCCTGTGTGAGATAGAGAAAGAGAAGGAAGATGAGGGCAGTTCTGAGCCAAACACTCCTGAGGGCCTCAGGGCACTTCTGTCGCCTCAAAGCTGTTGACAGGCTGTGTTATTTTCATGGGGTCCCAACAAGTGTGTGCCCAAGGTTCCATTCCTGCTTGCAGAGCACAAGGCAAGGATGACACTGTCGTGTCTGTGCCTCAGTGGTAAACCCTTCTACAAGGGCACTGCCTCTCAGATTTCAAGTCTCTGGGTATCCCTGTGCCCTCCCTGAGTCATTGCAGATTTCCATTTCACCAAGCCCTGCCCCTGTCCCCATCCTCTATCAGTAGTATCACCTCTCCGGGAATCTGGTCATGTCCTGAAGACTTCTTTCAAGATATCTGAATGTTTCATAGATACTGTCTCTTTGACTCGGCACTGAGGAGCTGTGGCAGAGCAGAGAGCAGTATTAGTGGGACTTCACCTGGTGGGAGGTGACAGGAGAGGGCTGCTGTGCTCCAAGAGGGGACGATGTTACTTACTGCATCCTCGCGTGCTGTGAAGACGTGCGGAAGTCCCAAACTGTTGGCAAAGGAGACAGAGTGAGTGGATAGGGAGAACGCGATGGGGTGGTGGACACGTGGGGCCAGGGTCTGTCTTTGCAGGCACCTCCCTTGCCAGGGCTGCTCACCTCTAGAATTTTCCTGGTTAGCTCCGTGTTGGCACTTCCTCTGTTTGGGAGTTCTGGAACTTTCCTTCTGTATGGGCACAGAAAGCAGTGAGTGAGAGGGGAGCATCCCCAGCAGCCTCAGCGGCTCCCACCAACCCAGGGCACAGCCAGGCCTGTGCCTGCCCTGTGATGGCCCTGGCTGCCATCAATCCCCCTCCCTGTGTTGCAGTGCCTGGCTCAGCACCAGCCCTGACTCCTACCTTCCAGTCCCACAATTCAAGCAGCAAGAAGACCATCACGGTACAGATGATACCATTGATGGCATCAGTCTCCATGCTGAGGAAGAAGCTCTTTCCCCAGAAATCAGCGACGCCTGCGATGTGCTGAGAGAACTAAGCAGTCAAGCTCCTCTCTTCAGTCAGCTCACAAGCTAAGTGGCTCCCAGCCTGACTCTGCCCGGAATTCTGGGCTGTCCCCTTTGTGATGTGAACTACCACATCACCAGCTTTGGTCCATGGCAACGTTTGTGATGCAAGAACAGCGGGGTGTGGCAAAGCCCGGCCGGCTCAGCACAGCGGGGCCATGGCCAGCCCGCCCCAGCCCCGAGACCCGGCCCTGTGCAGGGCCCCGCAAAGCCTGTGCCTCTCACCAGGAAGGACTGAATCCCGGGCCCTGTGCCGTGCTCCCACTTTGGAGAGCCCATGAAGCGCTTGTCGGCCCTGGCGACTCCAGCAAGGCGATGATGGCCGTGCTGCTGCTGCTGCTTGCCCTTACCCAGCATTTTCAGGGAAGAGCTCGAGCAGATCAGCTCGGAGCAGAGGCTCACCAGACAGTCTGTCACGGGTTACCTAGATTTACCTGTGCCCGTGACAGGTGCAGCCGCCCCATAGGGCCCCCGGCCCGGCAAGGAAGGGAAAAGGGGAATGGGAAAAAGATCAGCGGCAGCAATCTAAGGAGGAAAAAACTTACTTTACTAAATAAAATATTGGAATACAAGATAACACAATATAATACAATATGATTGAGGCTAATAAATCAAACAAAACAGAGAGAGAGAGTCCCTGAAAACTGAGAGGCCTACTGTGAACTCTAGGCGACACGGCTGGAACGCTTTTTAACGCTTCCCACTCTCCGAGGGTCCGAGAGTGAGAGAATTCCAGCCTGGGAGAGAGATTATGTATGTCCTCCTCCCGTGATTTATCTCTGGCCAAGATGTCCTCTGGGATATGTAGTTCTCCTCTGAGAGCTGAGTACTCGGGATGCCGCCATTCCACGGAACTGGAGCATGAACCTCCCAGTGATCCATACTGCACATGATGTTATGATGTGGAATATTGACAGCAACACCACAAAACCATGACACAGACCCCTCAGAGAGAAGTAAAACTGGCAAAGCACCGCCAGAAGTACCGGGAGAACAAGGGAGCCCCAGCTCCCCCAGATGGGAAAAGCAAAGCTCCTGGGGAATAATGTGGCTCTTGGTACAGGGTGTGTGAGCAGCGCGGGTGCAGACCTCCTCCCCACTGAAGAGACCAGTCCACCTAATACTCTTATAATAGGTTTGAGGACCTAGAACCTGAGGGAGAGGTGAGCAAGGATGCAGTGGGAGATCGTTGAATCATAGTATGGCCTGGGTTGAAAAGGACCATAATGATCACCTAGTTCCAACCTCCCCGCCATATGCAGGGCCACCAACCGCCAGACCAGGCTGCCCAGAGCTGCATCCAGCCTGGTCTTGAATGCCTTCAGAGGTGGGGAATCCACTACCTCCCTGTGTAACCTATTCCAGTGTGCCACCACTCTGTGTGAAAAACTTTCTCCTAATCTGTAACCTACACCACCTCTGTCTCTGTTTAAAGCCATTCCCCCTTGTCCTATCACTATGCACTCTCGTAAACAGGCTTTCCTCCTCCTTTTTAAACGCTCCCTTCAAGTACTGGAAGGCTGCATTTGAGGTCTCCCTGGAGCCTTCTCTAAGCTAAACAAGCTCAGTTCCCTCAACCTTTCTTCACAGGAGAGGTGCTCCAGCCCTCTGATCATCTTAGCGGCCCTCCTCTGGACCCGCTCTAAGAGCTCCACGTCCTTCCTGTACTGGGGAAATATTGAGATCTACCTGTGAGCTTGTCCAGGGTGAGATGGTCAACTCCACACCTCCAGACTGCCTCCACCAGGAAGGGAGATTGTTGTAAGCAGCTCCCTGCTGAGAGGAACAGAGAGCCCTATAAGTTGGCCTGACCCTATCCGTAGGGAAGTGTGCTGCCTCCCTGTGGCCCGGGATATTTCTAGAAAACCCCTCAGTCTGATGGTCCACCCCTCTATTATCCTTTATTAATAGTTCAGGCTGGCAGTAATGAGGTCGCTGACAGAAGCCTGAGGATTACAAAAAGTGACTTCAGGGGACTGGGGTGGTTAGTTGATAGAGCGGGCATACAGCTAGTATTTTCCTCTCTTCTGTGAGTGGCAGGGAAGGACGCTGAGAGGAGCATGAAAATTCATCTTGTGAGCACATGGCTGAGAGGCTGGTGCAATTGTAAGAATTTTGGGTTCTTTGCTCCATTTACGTGGTGGTTTACTTTGTGGTTTACTTGGCACCTGGCTTGAGATCTGCTGATGGGTCTCACCTGTCCGAAAGGGGGAAACGGATCCCTGCCCAGGAGCTGGTAGGGCTTGTGGAGAGAGCCTTAAACTAGATATCAAGGGGGAAGGGAATAAAACCAGGCCTGACAGAGAAGAGCATATGGGAATGACAATGGGATTAGGGGGTGAGGCAAGGGGCTCAGCTGAAGTGCATCTACACGGATGCACACAGCACGGGCAACAAACAGGAGGATCTGGAGGCCATTGTGTGGCAGGTGATCTTTGACTTGGTTGCTGTTACAGAAGCATGGTGGGATCGCTCCAATGATTGGAGTGCTGCAATGGATGGCCACAAGCTCTTCAGAAAGGATAGGTGTCACAGCGTTCTCTCTAGAGCTCCCTCGTGACAAGGGAACAAACTCAGGGGGGCAGGAACAAAAGTACCTCTCTTCCCTAATGGCGCGGCGCGGCGCGGCCCGGCCACGTGCGCTCCGGGAGAGGGGACGGGAAGGGAGACCGCGAATGGGTCTAGGAGGGAAAAAAAAATGAAGAAAGGATGATCTGAGAATGAACGGCAGTTTAATAAACCCAGTAACACTAAACAACAACGAGAGAGTTTCAACAAGGAGAAAACCAAATCCCAATCTCACCGACGGGCTGCGGGAGGTGGGAATCTCCGACCACTCTGTCTCCTCGCAGGGCGCCGGGGCAGAAACCCCGTCCCCTTCCCGACCTCCCCTCCGGTGCCGCTCCCCACATGCACATTTAAGGCAGCCCGCAGAAAAAAAAACTTGTCCCCTTAACTCCCATTATCCTACATGATGTTTTGATGTGGAATACCGACACCAACCAAATTATAAAACCATAACGATATAGTTGAGAGTTTATGGGCCAGAATAAAAGTTAAGGCCAATGAGACTGACATTATTGTGGGAGTCATCTACAGGCCACCCAATCAGCATGAAGAGGTGGACAGGACACTTTACAGACAGTTGGGTGAGGTCTCAAGGTCTCTCCCCCTTGTTCTTGTCGGGGACTTCAACTTCCCAGACATCTGCTGGATTTACAATACAGCAGATAGGGAACAGTCCTGGAGGTTCCTAGAGTGTGTGGGAGATAACTTCCTGACACAGCTGGTGAAGGAGCCAACAAGGGGAAGCACAATCCTGGCCCTGCTGTTTGTTAACGGAGAAGATCTTGTGGGGGATGGAAAGGTTGGAGGCTGTCTGGGGCAAATGATCACGAGATGCTAGATTTCTCAGTCCTTGCTTAACCACAGAGGGGAGTCAGAACTGCCACCTTGGACTTCTGGAGGGAAGACTTTAACCTCTTTAGGACCGTGACTGAGAGGGTCCCTTGGAGGGCATGGGAGCCCAGGAAGGCTGGGGATACTTTAAGTAATTTTAAAGGTGCAGGAGCTGACCATCCACGAGTCACGGAAAATGAGCCAATAGGCAAGGAGGCTGGACTGGCTGAACAGAGACCTTTGGCTGGATCTCTGTCATGGTTTTGCAATGTTGTAATTTTGCTATCAGTATTCCACATCATAACATCATGTTAAGCACAGATAATTTTGACGAATCTGCTGCTCACAGAAAGAAGACTACATGTCCCAGGGAGCACCACGGTCAGTCATATGACCAGGACTATATAATCTCACTTCAGTGCTGGACTCGCCCTCTTGGATCCTGCCAGCCAGGGGGAGAGCCGTGTGGGAGCGTTCCAGCCGTTTCGCCTAGAGTTACAGTAGGCCTCTCGGTTTCGGGACTCACTCTCTCTTATTTTACTTGATTTGTTAGCCTTAATTCCAATTATATTGTATTATATTGTGTTATTCTGTATTCCGATATAGTATTTAGTAAAATAGTGTGCCTCCTTAGATCGCTGCCGCTGTATTTATTTCCTTTTCCCTGTTTTCTTTTCCTTCTGGGCCAGCGGCCTGCGGGCCGACTGCCCCCCCTGTCTTGGGTGCAGGTAGATTTTAGGCTAACCCACGACAGGATTTTGGTGGAGAATGCGGGCAAGTTGCCGTTTTTTTTTTTTTTCAGCTGTGGCAAGTTGCCGTTTTTTTTTCCTGCTGTTCTTTTAGCTTCTTACAGAGCTGCAGAGTTTTTACAGAGTTTTCTCGTTAAGGAGCTATCTAAGTTTACGTTTCTGCACCTGGGAGCTTGACCTTGAAAGTCCGGGCGGACCGCCAATACCCCGGAATAGTTTACAAACTTTGAGGTCTTGAAATCCAGGCAGACTGCCAACAGCCCAGTATATTTTGTAAACTTGAGCTCTACTTTTTTTTTCCCCACTCTTGAAGAAAATAAATAAATAAATAAATAAAAATGTGGCCTCTAATTAAATTATTTTACAAAGGATTGCATGCTATTGGTTCTTCCTTTGTAATGATCCAAACCTATTGGGCCATAATTAAGCTCGCCACTTTTATCTATGGGGCTATAGGCATATACAATCGATTGAAAACATTTTTAGAAATGCTTACTTGGTACCTGCATACAGCTCCAGAAGCTCCAGAAGGAGCAACTAATATTACAGAAATTGTGGTTTTCGAGCATGCTCCTCGTTCCTTTTTTGAATCTTTTATGCAGTTTTTGAAAGCCCAGTTGACCACATTGTCAATTGAGTTTCTCGTGTCAATCTCCCTGAACCTGCTGTTGATTCTTTTACTTATCAGTATCTGGATTTATTACATTCTGAGGAAATCTTCCCCAAAACCAGAGAATACTGAATGGCAGGGAGTGTGGAGAGGTTTTGGAGAGATTTTTAAGGGAAAGACATCTTCAGTGTCATGGAGCTTTACTCCTGAACACTTGAAGAATCCCGAAAGTTTGATTGCATATTTGAGACAGGAATGTTGTGGCTCAGGCAGATCTCAGGAGGCACAAATGATTTTTGGCCTGGCTAATGCTTATCGGGCCTTATTCAATACCATTCCAGAGAGGGAAGAAGTTTTGGAAACTGAGAGAGAGAGTCTCAGAGCTGAAAAGGCAGAGAGGGAAAAAGTTTGGGAAGCTGAGAAAGAGAGTCTAAGGGCTGAGAGAAGGAGTCTCAGGGAGACAGTACGAAGGGAGCGAGAGAGTTTCCAGGCCAAGCAGAAGAGCCTCTGGACTGAGAAGGAGAGTCTCCTAGCTGAGAGAAATAACCTCCTACGACAACGAGAGGCACTCTGGTGTGAGAATGAGAGTCTCAGAGTCAAGGGAAGAAATCTCTTACATCAAAGAGACACATATTGGTATGAGGGAGAGACTCTCCGAAATGAGAAAGGCTCCCTGCAATCCAAACTCAATACTCTCCAGTCCGAACGTGACGCCCTCCGGTCCGAGCGTGACACCCTCCAGTCCGAGCGTGACACCCTCCAGTCCGAGCGTGACACCCTCCAGTCTGAGCGAGACACCCTCCAGTCCGAACGTGACGCCCTCCGGTCCGAGCGAGACACCCTCCAGTCCGAGCGTGACACTCTCCAGTCTGAGCGTGACGCCCTCCAGTCCGAGCGTGACACTCTCCAGTCTGAGCGTGACGCCCTCCAGTCCGAACGTGACGCCCTCCGGTCTGAGCGAGACACCCTCCAGTCCGAGCGTAACACTCCCCAGTCCAAACTCGACACTCTCCAGTTCGAGCGTGACACTCTCCAGTCCAAACTCAACATTCTCCAGTCTGAGCGTGACGCCCTCCAGTCCGAATGTGACACTTTCCGGTCCGAGCACAATGCCCTCCGGTTCGAGCACAATGCCCTCCATTTCGAGCACAACGCCCTCCAGTCCGAGCGTAATACTCTCCGATCCGAGCGAGACGCCCTCCGGTCCGAGTATGACGCCCTCCAGTCTGAGCACAACGCCCTCTTTTCAAAGTATAACGCTCTTCAATCCGAGCGAGATGCCCTCCAGTCTGAGCACATCACCCTCCGGTTCGAGCGTGACAACCTCCGGACTGAGTACGGTACCATCCTGTTCGATCGTAACTCCCTCCGGAAGGACATAAGTGCCCTCCAGTCCATGTATGATACCCTCCAGTCCGAGAGGGACATCCTCGAATCTGAACTGAACGCCCTCAGAGATGGACTCCAAGTTAAATTGGAGGGCATTAAAATCAGCCAACCTGATCAACCACAGGGGGCACCAGATACAATGTTGGTTGCCCCTGTAAGAGGACGAAAAACGAAACGAGTTTCAACTCAGTTAGAACAACCAGAGGAGGTAGAAGAGCAGAGGGTGACAGAAGAGCAGGAGGAGGCAGAAGAAAAGAGAAAAGAAAGGGAGGGTGAACTGGAGGAAATAGAGGAAATAGGAGAGGAGGAGCCAAGAATTAGATTTTCTATGCAAGAATTTCTTGCCCCCAGAACTTCAAATGGGGGGTCCTCATCAATGCAGTTGCCGCCATCAACACCAAGGACTCCTGGAAGAGCAAAAGGTGAGGAAAAAATCACAACTCTTACTGATCGATCTTTAAAACTGAGTGAAATTCGGGATCTAAGAAAGGACTATGCACGCCAGCCAAAAGAATCTATAGCTGCTTGGTTACTTCGATGTTGGGACAATGGGGCCAACAGTGTGTGGCTCGATGGCAATGAAGCTCGCCAACTGGGTAGCGTTTCCAGGGACTCACGTGTGGATAGAGGTATTGGCACATGCCAAGATGAGTCCTACACCCTCTGGACGAGGATGCTGTTAGCAGTAAAAGAAAGATTTCCCCTTAAACAGGATCTGACACCTGAGGAAAAGAAATGGACTGATATAGAGACCGGTATTCGACATTTGAGAGAACGTGCTGTGGTGGAAATGCTATACAGCCCTAACTTCAGACATGATGATCCCAACCAATTACATGATCCTGAGACAGTCCGTGTTTCACGCCTTATGTGGCGTGCATTTACAAGGACTGCACCAAGAGAGCATGCTAGTGCACTAGCAATAATATATGGCACAGGGGCAAGGGAACCCCTTGTGAGTGAACTGATTGATAAAATTCATGGAATTGAGTTATTTATAAATACTATAGGAGTTTGCATCTCAACCGTAATTAAAAGGTTAGATAAAATGGAAGACACACAGAATGATATTATAGATATATTGACTACCGTGCCCGATGTTGATGGATCCATGGTGGTACCAGATGATGGGGACCAGGATTCCCACGATGGCCTATCGGGAAAACTAAACAAAGCAAGATCCTCCCATCCTGTACCATTGAAGATCTCAACCATAAAAAAGAGACGTCTTCATGTTGGAGCAAATGACAACAGTAAGGTCATACGTTTTGCCTTGTTGTTTTTCCTGCGTAGTCAAGGGGAGGATATAAAGAAGTGGAGTAATTCATCCACTTCTGCACTCCAGGCACGAGTGAAAGAATTACAACGCAAGTCAGTCATCAAGGCGGACCCTTCCAGAAGGGGGAAGGCTCCAGTTGCCGCAAGCCGCCGAGGTAACCAATAGAGGGGCCCTGCCCCCAGCCAGGGGGGGGAAAGGGATAATAGAGTATACTGGACTGTGTGGATTAGGTGGCCTGGCACATCTCAACCACAGAAATATAAGGCCCTGGTGGACACTGGTGCACAGTGCACCCTAATGCCCTCCAGTCACCAAGGGACACAATCAATACATATCCATGGAGTGACTGGGGGTTCCCAAGAATTGACTCTATTGGAGGCCGAAATAAGCCTCACTGGTAAAGACTGGCAAAAACACCCTATAGTGACTGGTCCAGAGGCTCCATGTATATTGGGTATCGATTACCTCAGGATGGGATATTTTAAGGATCCCAAGGGGTATCGATGGGCCTTTGGGATAGCTGCTGTTAACACAAACGGTGTTAAGCAGCTGTCAGTTTTACCTGATCTGTCAGATGATCCTTCTGCTGTGGGGTTGCTCCAGGTAAAAGACCAAGAGGTACCAATTGCCACCAAAGTGGTGCACAGACGGCAGTACCGCACCAATAGGGACTCATTACTTCCCATTCAGAAGTTAATTCGTCAATTAGAAAAACAGGGAGTGATTAGCAAAACTCACTCGCCTTTTAACAGTCCCATATGGCCAGTGCGTAAAGCCAGTGGAGAATGGAGGCTGACGGTGGATTACCGCGGTCTGAATGAAGTCACACCACCATTGAGTGCTGCTGTACCAGACATGCTAGAACTCCAGTATGAACTGGAGTCAAAAGAAGCCAAGTGGTATGCCACCATTGACATTGCTAATGCCTTCTTTTCCATCCCATTGGCTGCAGAATGTAGGCCACAGTTTGCTTTTACCTGGAGAGGTGTTCAGTACACCTGGAACCGTCTACCCCAGGGGTGGAAACACAGCCCAACCATTTGCCATGGTTTGATCCAAGCTGTTTTGGAGCAGGGTAATGCTCCCGAGCACTTGCAGTATATTGATGATATTGTCGTGTGGGGTGATACAGCAGCAGAAGTTTTCAAGAAAGGAAAACAAATAATCCAAATTCTTTTGCAAGCTGGTTTTGCTATTAAGCGCAGCAAAGTGAAGGGGCCTGCCCAAGAAATTCAATTCTTAGGTATAAAATGGCAAGATGGGCGTCGTCACATCCCGGCAGATGTGATTGACAAAATCATTGCTATGTCTCCGCCCACCAACAAGACAGAGACCCAATCTTTCTTGGGAGTAGTGGGTTTTTGGAGAATGCATGTCCCAAACTACAGCCATATTGTGAGCCCCCTCTATCAGGTGACACGGAAGAAGAATAATTTTTCATGGGGTCCTGAACAGCAGCAAGCTTTCGAGCAGATAAAGCAAGAGATAGCCCGTGCCGTGGCCTTGGGGCCAGTACGGACGGGACAGGATGTAAAGAACATCCTCTACACTGCTGCTGGAGAAAAAGGTCCCACTTGGAGTTTGTGGCAGAGAGCCTCAGGAGAGACCCGAGGTCGACCCCTGGGATTTTGGAGTTGAGCCTATAAGGGATCTGAAGAGCGCTACACTCCAACTGAGAAGGAGATCTTAGCCGTGTATGAGGGGGTTCGGGCTGCTTCTGAAGTAGTTGGTACCGAAGTACAGCTCCTTCTAGCACCTCGCTTGCCAGTAATAAATTGGATGTTTAAAGGACAGGTTCCCTCCACCCATCATGCTACTGATGCCACTTGGAGTAAGTGGATTTCATTAATCACACAACGAGCTCGGATGGGGAAACTCAGCCGTCCTGGAATCCTAGAGGTGATCATGGACTGGCCTGAGGGTAAAAAGTTTGCGACATCGCCCGCAGAGGAGGTGTCACGTGCTAAAGAGGCCCCACCATACAACGAGCTACCAGAAAATGAAAAGAAATTTGCCCTATTCACAGACGGATCATGTCGTATTGTAGGGAAACATCGCAGATGGAAAGCTGCTGTATGGAGTCCCACACGACAAGTTGCAGAGGCCACTGAAGGTAAAGGAGAGTCAAGCCAATTTGCAGAGGTAAAGGCTGTTCAGCTAGCCTTAGAAGTGGCTGAACGAGAGAGGTGGCCGATGCTTCATCTTTATACTGACTCATGGATGGTGGCAAATGCCTTATGGGGGTGGTTGCAGCAGTGGGAACAAGACAACTGGCAACGAAAGGGTAAACCTGTTTGGGCTGCTGAACTGTGGAAAGATATTGCTGCCCGAATAAGGAATATTGTTGTAAAAGTGCGCCATGTAGATGCGCATGTGCCTAAAAGTAAGGCCACTGAAGAACATCAAAACAACCATCAGGTTGATCGAGCTGCCAAGATTGAGGTGGCTCAGATAGACTTGGACTGGCAGAACAAAGGTGAATTATTCCTAGCTCGGTGGGCCCATGAGACGTCGGGTCATCAAGGAAGAGATGCAACATATAAGTGGGCCAGAGACCGAGGGGTGGACTTAACTATGGATGCTATTGCTCAAGTCATTCATGACTGTGAAACATGCGCTATAATTAAACAAGCCAAAAGGATGAAACCTTTTTGGGGGGAAGGGCGATGGCAAAAGTATAAATATGGGGAGGCATGGCAGGTTGATTATATCACCTTGCCACGATCCCGAAATGGTAAACGGTATGTACTCACCATGGTCGAGGCGACCACTGGGTGGCTTGAAACATACGCAGTACCCCATGCTACCGCCCGAAGCACCATATTAGGATTGGAAAAGCAAGTCCTGTGGCGGCATGGCACTCCAGAAAGAATTGAATCAGATAATGGAACTCATTTCAAAAATTCCCTTGTAAATACTTGGGCCAAAAATCATGGCATCGAGTGGATTTACCATATTCCCTATCATGCACCGGCATCTGGTAAAATTGAACGATTCAATGGATTGTTAAAAACTATGTTGAAAGCAATGGGCGGCGGAACATACAAAAATTGGGAAAACCATTTAGCAGAAGCCACCTGGTTGGTCAACACTCGAGGATCTGGTAATCGTGGTGGTCCCAACCAATCCAGCTCCATACGTACCGTAGAAGGAGATAAGGTTCCTGTAGTACACGTAAAGAGCGTGTTAGGAAAAGCGGTTTGGGTCCTTCCAGCATCTGGAAAGGGAAAACCTCTCCGAGGTACTGTTTTTGCCCAGGGACCTGGATGTACTTGGTGGGTGATGCACAAAAATGGGGATGTTCAATGTGTTCCACAAGGGAATTTGATGCTGGGGGAGTGCAGCCAATAATTTATTGTATATATAAGTAGAGCCTTAAAGATATATGACGAATGTCCAATTATGGTGCAGGACTTAAGATAGATGGATTAATGTTAAAAAAACATTTTCCGTATACGTAAGCTAGGCATCCTATAAGTAAGTTTTTCCATCTGGGCTCTATATCATGTACTGGCCATGCATGTGTAGAGCACACGTGGAAAGAAGTTTAATTCAAAGGGAATTTGTGGTGGTTGGGAAAGGATGGGTGCACCTTGATGTGGGGGACGCCCCACTAGCGCTGCCTTTCCCTTTCACCGCTGTCATATTCCTTTTCCGGCAGTTTTGCCATTTCCTCAGACTTAGTAAATAATAGGGTGTTAAGATATAAAGTTTTATTTTCAGCCTAAGGATTTGCATGAAAATAGATATAAATTGTTAAGAAAATAAGGTTGCTGATTGCTCACGACTATATATATGTGTGTGTGTGTATAATAAGCATAATGTAATGATGTAGAATAAGGGGTGGAATGTCATGGTTTTGCAATGTTGTAATTTTGCTATCAGTATTCCACATCATAACATCATGTTAAGCACAGATAATTTTGACGAATCTGCTGCTCACAGAAAGAAGACTACATGTCCCAGGGAGCACCACGGTCAGTCATATGACCAGGACTATATAATCTCACTTCAGTGCTGGACTCGCTCTCTTGGATCCTGCCAGCCAGGGGGAGTGTGTGGAAGCGTTCCAGCCGTTTCGCCTAGAGTTACAGTAGGCCTCTCGGTTTCGGGACTCACTCTCTCTTATTTTACTTGATTTGTTAGCCTTAATTCCAATTATATTGTATTATATTGTGTTATTCTGTATTCCGATATAGTATTTAGTAAAATAGTGTGCCTCCTTAGATCGCTGCCGCTGTATTTATTTCCTTTTCCCTGTTTTCTTTTCCTTCTGGGCCAGCGGCCTGCGGGCCGACTGCCCCCCCTGTCTTGGGTGCAGGTAGATTTTAGGCTAACCCACGACAATCTCAAGAGCAAAAGGAAAGTTTATGGACTCTGGAAGAGTGGGCAAGTGACTTATGATGATTACAGGTACATAGTGAAGCTGTGTGAAAATTAGGTGATAGGTGATAGCCAAGCAGCTTTCCATCCTCTATCAGTGTTTTCAGTTGACTGGGGAGCACTCAGAAGACTGGAGGCTTGTCAGTGCGACTCCCATCTTCAAGAAGGGTCATAAGGAGGATCCGGAGTACCACAGGCCTGTCAGCCTGACCTCAGTGCCAGGGAAGGTTATGCAGCAGATCGTCTTGAAGGAGATCATTATGGCATGTGTGGGATAGCAGGGAGATCAGGCCTAGCCAGCATGAGTTCTGCCATTATTTATGAGCTCTGGGCAAATGATACAGAAGTACAATAGTGTATAATATAACAGTGTATATATAACAGTGTATAATGACGTAGAGCTTTTACCTGTGAAGCTCAGATCAATCTGCAACCTGTGCTGCATCAGGTTTCAGTTGTGACCTGCTTTTACATGGGGCTAACCCTTTTTCCTTTCTTCCTGCTGCACTTATTCTTACACAAGGAAGATGAAGATACTGCTGGTTAACAGAAGGAAGCCTTCAAAGTACATGCCGCTTGTGGGTGCCACAGTCAGTATTTTTAGAAAGAAGGGCTGAGAGATGTTTAAGATGTGATAGTGCAACATGAGTGAACTTCCAGGCAAGGGACATGATTGTGCAGGTAATCAAAAAGTTGTATGCTGTTCAGTTCTAGTTGGTATGTTCACAGAATCCTGGTGATGCAGGAGTCCTCCAAAGGTCTCTGATCCAAATTCAAGCCAGCATTAAACCATCTGATCCTCTAGTTTTCACCTCTAGGGGTGAAAACTCTTACCAGCTCTGAGTGGGAGAAATGTATTATTTCAGGACCTTCTTATTACTTTAAGTAAGGTCCAGTCTGATCCTCCCAGGCTGTCGCAAGGATGGTTGAGTAGTGGGCAGAGGAGCTGCAGCTGCTGCATACACGGGAAAGAGGAGATGATGATCACCTGTGAGGTTGCTTAACAGAGAGAGCTCCTGCTCCTTGGAAGGTCATGACAGGTGTCTGCTGCTCACTGACTGTGTGTTCTGGTGTGTTCCCTCCTGCAATGACAGGGGTTGATGTCCTAAGGCAGAGGAGCCCCTCTGGCTGATGATCTGCAGGAGCAGTTTCTGGGCCTGCTGCCTCTCGTTCCTGTCCTCATGGAGGGATTCTTCTCTCACAGTCTCTTCTCTTCATGCAACTGGGGTTGCAGGTTGGTGGGACTTCACCTGGTGGGAGGTGACAGGAGAGAGCTGCTGTGCTCCAAGAGGGGACGATGTTACTTACTGCATCCTCGCATGCTGTGAAAACGTGCGGAAGTCCCAAACTGTTGGCAAAGGAGACAGAGTGGATAGGGTAACGTGATGGGGTGGTGGGCAGGTGGGGCCAGGAACTGTCTTTGCAGGCACCTCCCTTGCCCAGGGCTCTAGAATTTTCCTGGTTAGCTCCGTGTTGGCACTTCCTCTGTTTGGGAGTTCTGGAACTTTCCTTCTGTATGGGCACAGAAAGCAGTGAGTGAGAGGGGAGCATCCCCAGCAGCTTCAGCGGCTCCCACCAACCCAGGGCCCTGCTGGGACACGGCCTCTCCTCCGAGGCAGGGCCTCCAGCCCAGCCCTGGGGATGGCCCTGGCTGCCATCAATCCCCATCCCTGTGCTGCAGTGCCTGGCTCAGCACCAGCCCTGACTCCTACCTTCCACTTCCACAAGACTTCAATGAATAGAAACAATGATGTGATCATTGTGATCCAGAGGATACGATAGAAGATATCATCCTCCAGGCTGGGGAAGAAACTCATTCCCCAGAAATCAGCCATGGCTGTCCCGAGTACAGAGAGCCAAGCAGAGCTTCAGGACAAGCAGCCAGACACAGACGTACCTCTTATTCAGAACAAATGCACTCAAGAAAAAAAACTGTGGCATTACAGATCCAAGAATCCAGTTTTGTAATGCTGAAAGGACACCGTGAAAGTCATTGACCATGTTTTAACTTGAAAAGCAAAAATTATGAGATGTCTCTGCTTAAATAAACAGTACTTGCTGCACACTCAGCAAGTTCCGCTGATGATATAAGCTGGGAGGAGTGGCTAAGACACCATGGGGTTGTGCTGTCAGTGAGGACAGGCTGGAGATGTGGAGGGGAAGGAGGTTTCAGAAGTTCAGCAAGGAGAAGTGCAGAGTCCTTTACCTGAGGAGGATCAACCCCGTGCACCTATGTACACTGGGAGCTGCCTGCCTAGAAAAATTTGCTGGCACATTAAGCTTGATTCTGTCATTTTCCTCTTCTAAAACTCTCCTTAGGGTTAACCTCATCAAGCTACTAACTGCTTTAGGAAGAACTCTTGATCTGGCATTGCTTATCTGTTCTTCAGCTGTGTCTAGCTGGATGCTCAGTGGTAGTGCAGCTATTAAAGAACTAATAGATTGTTCTCAAATCTGCTATTTTCATTTTGTACATCCATTTCCTTCTAGTGTCCTCTTACTACTTCCATCTCTTGTCCTATTCTTCATAGATCATTTTCACCATGTTTTTTGAGGAGGAGCGTTCAGCCCTTAGTACAAAAGACTTGGACTGTTAAAAGATTGAGCACACCATGCAAACATCTGGGAATCTTGGCAGCAAGGCATTGTTTTGAATAGCCAACTAGTTGGCCAAGTCCTTGACAGGAGATTGCTTGGAGAACATGTCCTTGAAAATTGGTTGGAAAAAATAACTGAGATCTAAATGGGAGAAATGTCATTTCAGAAGAAGAAATACTCATGCGTACATGTAAACACGCATATCTATGAGTGCACGTATGTCAGTGTGCAACAGCTCCAGTATTCTGCTCTGCAGATGTGTTTCAGATGTCAAGGAGCCTTTTGCCATGGCACCGTTCAGTTCTGAAGTGAAATTTTGAGCCAAAGCACTTTGTCCAACCTTGAAAACCTTCAGGCTGGAAGGGGTATTGCTCTATTAAGAGGAAATTCAGAAAGAGGAAAAGATGTCTAAGGTAGAGACCAATGTTTTGAGTGACTTAGGAAGATCAGAGGAGTTAAAGTTGTGCAGAAGTCATTTCAAAACAGACTGGTTGCTTGCCCAAAGCTGTCTGAAAACTCTGGAGCTTTACCAGTGCTTTCAAATCATGACCTTTACTCCTGGTACCCAGAGGAATCCTTCTGCTCTACACACATCTGAAGAGAGCAAGGAACATAGCCTTCCAAAGACTCCTATGGGTATTTCATACAGATACTAACTTCTAAAACTTTATTTTTTAGCTGACATTCCCAAAGCTGTGTTAGCACTCTTTCTCTCATTAAGATTAAGATTCCAGTTGAGCAGTCTATTGATGATAACCTTCTGGTTCAAACATTGGACTGACTGACCAGAGGTGAAGTGCTGCTGGACCTGGTGCTCACCAGTGTGGAGGAGATAAAGATTGGAGGCAGCCTGGGCTGCAGCAACAGTGCCCTGTTGAGTTTGTGATCTCAAGGAACGTGAGCCTGGCAAAGAGTGGAGGCAGGAACCTGAACATCAGGAGAGCAGACTTCAGGTTAAGGAATTGTTGGATGAGATCTCCTGCGAAGAAGTCCTTAGAGATGGAGTGGTACAAAGCTCATCACTCTTTAAGGATGCTTTTATGAGAATGCAAGAGTTCTCCATCCCTCAGAATAAGAAAGCAGACAGGAGAAGCAGGAAACCAGCATGGCCTGGCAAGGGCCTGCTGGTCAAACTGAGGGAAAAGAAGGGCAGGTACAGGCAGTGGAAGTAAGGACATGTCACCTTGGAAGAATACAGCGATGCTGTCCAGACTTGCAGAGATGGGATTAGGAAAGACAAGACACAGATGAAGCTGAACGTGAAAGATGTTAAAAATAAGAAGGTACAGGTACATATGTCAGAAAAGACAGGCCAAAGAGAGTGTATTTCCTCTGCTAAATGAGGAAGGAGAACTGGCTGCAACAGGTATGGAGAAGGCTGATGTACTCAGTGAGGTCTTTGCCTCACTCTTCACTGGCAGCCAGGATTCTCACATCTCTGAATCTGAACTTCTGGGTGGGAAGTGAGGGAGCAAACTCCCCTACCACCGTAAGGGTGGAGCAAATTTGAAATCAGCTCATGAGATTGAGTGTGTGCAAGTCCATGGGGGCAGATGAGATGTATCCCAGTGTCCTGAGGGAGCTGGCTGATGTCATTGCTGAGCAGCTCTCCATCCTATTTGAAGAGTCGTAGCTGTCAGGTGAAGTCCCTTGTCTTGCAGTGTCCCTTGCAATGTGCCTTGCGTTTAAGAGATATCTCAGTGCACTCTTCGTCCATATGAGAAAACTCCCTTTATCACTGTAACAATAATTGTTGGGTAGACTGACCAGATTAAAAGAACCAAACAAGTCCTGCTGACTTCACAGGTTGAAAGGGTTTAATTCAGTCCACAGAATCTGGCTAAACAAAATAATCACGTAGATTGGTTAAAAATGCTTAGCAGGAGATAGATAATATGTGACCTGAATTATACAACAAATAATTAGACATCTTGTCACCTGAGTGCCTTCAATTAGACAAAGCAACACAACTAAGAATAGTTACCAGCTCTTTATTATCCATGAGGTATACCACCTCTGCACATATCATCCTCTTCTTAACTTACTGCACAAAGTAGTTGAGTTTGGAGGAAGGTTTTCTCCCTGTTGTTTTGCCCTGGGCCATCTTACTCCCCTAAAACAAGGTTGCTTTCGTGTACTTAGCAGCTGTTTTGAACAGCAAGTCCAATGGATGGTGAAATATTAACCAGCTGCCCACTGCCCCCTTTATTAACAAAGGATAGTTGGATCAGTCATTAACCCTTCGGCCTGATATTTGAAGCCTTGGGCTTAACATTCTGAGGGTGGGGCCCAGCCATGCTCAAGTGAGGGTTGTGAGACTGATCCTTGCTGTTCAATCACTGCACCACTGTCACAGCTGGTGGCAAGCTCCCAGAGAGAAAGAGGAAACTGAATTGCTGTGTGATTTCATGAGAAGTATCATAAATCAGTGAGATTACCCTTTGTACATCGGATACTGCATTTTGCTGGTGCTTTAAATGTCTAGAAGTGCATGGCCCTGCTTTCTCTTGGAGGAACTTCAAGCATGTTACGAGCTGACTTTCAGGCCCTTCAGAAATTCCTCAGAAAGAGGAATTCACAAAACAGATTGCTGCGGTCCTGTCCCTTGCCTTGCAAATTGCTTACATGGTTGCACTGAGATTATCTTCCCTAGCATGTGTGGAAGTATGCAGTACAAATTTGATCTGAAGTAGGTTTGAATAGAACAGGCAGTTTGCTTATGGCACCTGGTCAAATGAAATTAGTCATGTCTGACACCCTGAGGTCTGGAAATGCTCACAAACAAAACTAACAAAGGAAAACACACAGCGACTCAATGCAGATTTAAAGATTTAAAGACAGATTTTAAGCCCCTGACCACTCATTTGTTAATTGGTTTCCAGCAGAGAATAATGACAGCACAGCCTCCCCTCCCAGCACAGCCTCATCTGCCTGTTCAAAGTGCAGTGAATTTGTCCTAAGGTACAGCTACCATTTTCTTCACACAGTAAAAAAAAACAGACCTTTAAATGTGTAAAATTTTAAATGGGCCAGAACTTAAAATGCAATTTAATTCAAATACACGTTCAATCCAACAGCCTAATCATTGAGCATCTTGAAAGAGCTTTAGGGCTCATTTAACCGGGAGTTTTTACAGGTCGTCTAACTAATAGTAGTCTTTAAGGCATTAAACAATTTTAATGGAGTCTGAGATCTGTAAAGGTGTTCATTAACACGGTTCAGACAGATATCTCTATCAGGCAGTACGTGGGACCAATCCATTCTAGATCTCATAAGATGTAATACTGTTTTACATGAAGGCCATCGTGTGTGTATCTAAGATCTTTTTCTATTCAGGAAGAAAAACATGAGTGTTCAACCTCTTGGCTTTCCTGGGCAGCACTAAGTGAAAGAAGAATTGTCTTGGGCCACATATGGAATAAGTTGGTTGCTCTGAAAGTAATGCCTCCTATTTATTTCCATGGAAAATACAATGGATACGAAGAGCACAATAACACTATGTGATAGAGCAAACTCTCAACTACAAAACACTATCTTTCAATATAACCACTACTACTAGCTATGCATTTTCACCAGCTGTGAACAAGAGCCTGAATATCAAGCTTGTAAAAGTCTGCACCAGCAGAGGTGACCCGCTGTTGCAGTCACCACTGCTGAAACACACCATCTACCACATCACTGCTCACATCCACTGTTTGGTCTCCAGAAATGTTCAGGAAGTGTCAATGAATATCACCGAGTGCCATTTTTTCCACCTAGAGGAATTCAATTCCACATCTTTGCTACATACGCACTTCCATGTCCTATTGCCCCTCTGCTGCCATCTGTCATAATACGGCAGCAAAATGTAATGCAGCACTGATGGGAGGGCTCAGACTCTACTGCCATCCCACCAACATTCACCTCATAATAAAATAGGAGGCACTGCTTTCAGAGCAGCCCTTGTAGATGGATGGAAGTATCTAAACAAGAACAGAAATTTTGTATAACTTACTGAAACGGAATGCCGTGCTGTTGTCTTTTCATGAGAAATGAGCAAACGATGATTGTGATGAGCCACAATCGAGAGAAAGGAGTGAGAAAACTCAACACAGTGATGCTTTGCTTGTAGTTTCTTTTCCTTCAACTTTGTTTAGTGGAAGCCCTGAGCTGTGTCATGCAGCCAGTGTGCATCATCTGTGGTATAAGGCCTGGCCCCATTCAGGTGACTCAGGTGCTTGCTGTCATTGGGAAACACCACACACTAGTATGATGTGTTACAAATCTGCCAACATTTGCTGACTTTGATGCTGGGAAGTGAAATGTTTTTACAACAGCCTTTGCAAAGCAAAGTGTATCTGATTAGAACAGACAGAAAAAAGAATAATGATCAAGGATTCCTTCCTCTCTGGAATAAGCTAAGCAGTGCCACAGAGCAGAACAGTGCATGAAGGTAAGAGTAGCTGATGGTGATGGCACAGAGTGCACCCTCAGCATGTTTGTTCATGATACCAAATTGGGTGGAGTGGCAAATAAACTGGAGAGCTGTGCTGCCATTCAGAGAGACCTGGACAGGCTGAGACCTGGACAGAAAAGAATATCATGAAGTTCCACAAGAGCAAGGGTAGAGACTTGCACCTGGGGAGGAATAATTGCATGCATCAGTACAGGTTAGGAGCTGACTTGATGCAGTGGAGATCTGCGAGGACACGGGTGTCTTGGTGTAGGGAAACTGTTACGGCACGACCTGAACTGATGATTGAGCACCTGGTGAAGGGGTGGCCAGTCCAGGAAGCAGAGGTGCAAGCAATTCACCTCTGCTTCCCATGTGACTCCATCCCTCCCTGAGCTCATTTAAGGGCTATCCTCTGGAAGGAGAATATTTCTTGGGTGAAGGTCACTTCCTGAGAAGGGGTGTGTTATAGCTAGAGACCTTTAGAGCTAGTTGGGTGTGTTAACTTTTTCTTATATGAGATTATTGATATTTCTAGTAGTACCATCTGCAGTGCTGTGTCCAGGCCTGGGGCCCCCAGTACAGGAAGGACGGGGAGCTCTTGAAGCAGGTCCAGAGGAGGGCCACTAGGATGATCAGAGGGCTGGAGCAGCTCTCCTGTGAGGGAAGATTGAAGGAATCTGGATTGTTTAACTTGGAGAAGAGAAGGCTCTGGGGAGACCTCATTGTGGCCTTCCAGTACTTTAAGGGAGTGTATAAACAGGAGGGGGAATGGCTGCTTACAAGGGTGGACAGGGGACTCGGGTGAGCCCAGCAAAGGACTATGAAGATAATTAAGGGCCTGGAGCATCTGTAATGCAAAGAGAGGCTGAGAGATTTGTGCTTGTCCAGCCTGAAGAAGACTGAGAGAGGCTCTTATGAATGTAGCCTAGATGATCCCAAGTGGTTCCTTCCAACCTCAACCATTCTGTGACTTCTATTTTTTCTGATGAATCAGAGGAAGGCTGGGAAAAGAAGAAAAACTGCTGAGGGGGCAGGAGAGCAACCTCACACCAGCAGCCACTGTGCCCACTACCATTTCCCGTCTGTCTGTCCTGCGGTTGTTGTGCAGTGTGAGGCTTTTGAAGTCCAGAGAGTTCAGACCGAGGCAGTCTGTGCTACACAGGTTCTCATGTTCATGTTATTCTTGCATGGTTCTGCTTATCCAAGGTGGGGGGGCAAGGCCAAAAGGTTGTCCGAAGTCCTTAAGGAGCAAGAATTATGGAGAAATGTAATACCAGTTCCAAATGTCTTAATCACTAAAACCTGTCCCTTTGTCCTGTCCTCTGTCTTTGGGAACATGCTTGGCTGATGGAGTCACATGTATTCCTACCTTCACTGCTTCTTCTGGAAAGTGAATCTGGGGGAAGAGCAAGCTGGACTCTGTGCAAAATAGGTTGGTTTATTTTTTGACACAAATTCCAGCTGCATTGATTTGCGGGAGAACTGCAAGTATTTCCATGATTGGTTTAACAGCTCTTCTATGCGCTTCTGGCTACACTGTCACATTGTCACTGCATATACCTGTTATGTACAGGAGCACTTCAGGATGTCTTCCTACGCCAACAGAGATTAGAAATATGGTGAAGTGGATTAAATGAACATGATTGAGAAATACTTTCATTCTAGGGAATATATACTGACTGACATGGTAACCTGGTGTTGATGAGCCAGGTAGCATAACCACACAAAACCTTGCATTCGTATGGCCAGCTAAGAAACATTTGTGGGTAGAAGTTGCAAAGGTCTCTATTTCCCATGGATTTCATAGCAATAGGAAAAGAAAACAGGCTCCATTCGTACCTATACTGATGGAAGGCTGCAGTCTTAGTATAGCCCCTATTAGATGACTGAACTTTGTATGTTGGAAAAGACCAATTAAACTCACTGTCAACTCTCAGAATACTTCTAACACAGGCAGGAATCTTTGGTAAGGATGAGATAAAAGAGCGGAGTGATGAGATTCAAGTGACTAAAGCCAGTACTGCTCCGTCTCACAGCTCTGCCACATTACAGGGGCTGTGCTTCTGTGCTGTTTGCAGGGGCAGTCCAATGGAGATACTGTCTCTGCTCACACTGAGCAGGGTGCATGGCTGTTTGTGGTAGCATGCAGCAGCCTGCAGAGCTCAACCCAAAGCCTCTGGCTGCTTTCTGACCACACACATGGTTAGGAACACAGGGGATGCTCATACTGGGACTCTTGGCAAGCCCACATGGGGAGATGAGGGGCAGCTTCTCTTTCAGCTCATTTGGCAGATGTGATAGCTCCTATTCTAGCTAATACATAAGATATTTAAATCTGAATTTTGGGGCTGAAGTCCTGATTTTCTGCACTTGAAGCTAGCGTGGCCAGGTGAGAGAGAACTCTATTTTCGTTCTGCACATGCAGAGCCCTATATTAAACACTTGGAAGTCAATGCCATATACTGTCAATTACGTGAATCGTAAACTGGCTCTTCCTTCTTTTTGCCTACTGAATTTCTCTAAGACCTGCTTCTGCAACCAGTCTGTAATCCATTAAGTATAATTATATATGTTCAGTAAGGCTTTTTTGGGGTGAATTATGCAAAGCAAGAGCAGATTATGTGATCTAGTTGTTGGTAGCCCTGTCCATAGAGCTTGATTTCAAGCCGTTCTATGGTAGATAGTGCATCTCCAAACTGACAGCCCTTGTGAAGCCCTAAGAGTGGTTATAGCTGAGAACTAAGTGTCAAGGTGTGCTCAACACTCCAAGTGTCTGTTACCTGCCTTAGGAGTAATGGAACTTGTTAATTGCTTTCCAAGGTACAGATGGATCAATCCAGTGGAAAAGATTATGGGCAGAATAGTGTATCATTCCTGCTGTTCTAAGTGCTTCCTGAGAGCCAGGCACCCCAGGAACCTGCCCATGAACTTTGGTCGTGTGAGCCTGCCTAGCAAAAGCTAACCAATGTCACCTGCCTACACCCCTATTCATATCAAGGCTGAAGCTGTCTGACTCATGGTGGTGTTTAGTGAAGAATCAACAGCAAAATAATGGTTTCTGTGGGCTTTATTTCTTCCTAACGTTTTATCGAGATTATCTTGTCCCGTGGGAGAAACTGTCCTAGTCCTTGACCATTGGAGGATGCTAACAAAATCACACATGAAGGATTAAAATACATAAAGCAGTTATGTGGGCTAAAAGCATCAGTGGCTGTGCAGGTGTTAAATTTCAGGATTATTTATACTTGGTTGGGTTTTCCTAGACCTTGGACTCTGAGTGTGCACCTCCACCCCCTCAAGTGCACAAGTGGAAAATTAACGAGCTAACTTTTCATGTAAATAAATGAGAAATCTCGACTTTTTTTTTTTTTTTCCATCTGTGCTCCTAAGAACATATATTACAAGTATGTGATGTTGTTTCTGCTCAGTGAACACCGCGGGCTGGGGACTGTTCCCTGTGCTTATCACAAAGAGGCAGCACAGCTCAGCCATATGGATGGGAGCTGCGCTGCCCGCTGTGCCTCAGGGCCAGCACATGGTCCCTGGCCTGGTTTATTTATTAATAGAGACTAAAGAGATAATCCCAAACCGGAGGCAATCTGTTAAGTGATTTAAAAATTGAAGTCATTTGAAAATGTGAAATTAGGCACTTAAAAAATATAAAGTGTGAATTATTTCCATTGACTACACATGGCTTGCATTCTGGACCCACTCATCTGCCTTTCTGTCTTCTGCAACAAATGCAAGCCCCATCTTTCCAGCACAGTTGTTCAGGATTGCTTTCACAAAATTCAATTAAAGCATCTTTCAGCAAGTGGAGGTTTTTTTTCCCCAGTGTGAGCAACTACAAAAAGATGTGCCGTCAGTCTGTCGTGTGCCAGCGGATCGGCATTTAGCAGGTAGGAAGGCTGAGAACATCAGAAAAGGTGTGACAAAAAGCCTGAGGGATGAGGCATAAACCCAGGTGATTTTACTGTGGTAGTGAAAAGGAAAGGAAGTCCTTTCCTCTCTTTTCCACACATTTTTGGCCTTTCACAGCAGCCACTTGAAGCAGGCACTGTGGTCGCTGCCAGGCCATTTGCCCAGTTGCTTCCAGTTGGTGGGACTGGCTGCCAAAAACCATCCAGCCTTGGAAACACTTTGTTCCCGGGAAGCTGCAAAACCTGCTGAAGGAGATGGGGAGGTACCTGAGCCTTATTCAGCCCAGGAGCTTCCTTAAAAGGCTTTTGGAGGCAATCCACGAGTGGAATAACATGAGGTTTTGCAAACCACTCACCTCCAGCTCTTAGTCTGCTCCTGTTAAAGTCACTGGAGAGATTTTACTGAGGGTATGGCAGTGTCTGACAGTGACTGCACCCAAGCTTTATGGGCACTGAGGTGTTATGGCAAGTCAGCCCAGATATTGTCATGGCCTGGAGCAGTGTTCCGGCTCCCCAAGGGCTCCTCACCTCTGTGCTCAAAGGCAGAGCAGAGGGCAAGTCCTGCTCCTCCTTTCATCTGATGCACCAAACACCACTCAGAAATGGCATCTGGTGTCAAAATAGGAAGTAATGAGCTATGTGAGGAACACTGCATCCACTGCCAGCCTACTGTTTGTCTGTGACACCAGGATGAGCTACTAAGGAACTTGCTCAATGATTTTCTCTTAGCACAGGTTTACACAGAGATTTATTTATTTTTTTTATGACCTCAGAGAGTAAAGAGTGCTAGGTGCATAGCTAATGGCATTATGTCAGTGCATATACTGCAGTATTTTATATAGCACATAACAGATTATGGAGGATGCTGTAGGACTTCCGGGCTCCAATCTCATTTTCACAACAGGAGGCTTCTAGCTGTGTCAAAAGACTGGCAGCAGAAATACCATTAGAAATACTATTAAGAAATAACGTCTATTGCTGAGTTGCATCCAAGTCCTGACATGAGAGGTCAAACATCAGCAGTGTACAATCAGGAGAAATGACCAATATCTAATTTACCTGGAACTGCAGAAGGCCGGAGCTGCATGCAAAGGACCCATCTGAGCTATCTGAAATAGATATTACTTTCACATATACTCTATACACTCTTCTTATCTTTAAAGTGTTTTAATCTATTGGTACACACATTTTATGAAGGAAGTTGTATCATGGCCAATTAGTAAAGATGCTACAGTTGGGTTTAGGTGATGTTTGAGCCTTGGTAAAACGATCATCAAATGTTGGCCTGCTCTTACTCCTTTCAGCTTCAGTGGAAATATGACTGACATCAATATAGTCATGTGTAATACGTTTCATTGATAAAAGTGTTCTGTTCAAAGTCCCTTCTTTATTTGTGGACAGAAATTTGGTATATTTGTTGTTTGTTTAGCTGAAAAGCAGTTAAGTCTGAGAGTGACTCACGAATGGAAGTTAAATACATTACAGTGGGCAATAATGCAATCTGAAAGGTCAGGTAAATATAACCCCCAGAAAGGAAATTTGCTTTATTTGTTCTATGGAAGATCAGCTGAACTTTGTGGCTGTCAGTCATGAACCTAACAAGTTCCAGCTATTTCCTGTGATTTAGGAACTTTCCACCCTCCGATTTTGGTGCTTTGAAGCTAACTGGGAGGATTTCATTTCAGGTTTGACTTTATCTGGATTCTATCATAATCTCCTAAGAAAGAAACCAATGCAGAGCTCTTATTTCAGTGTGATGCGTTTTTAGACTTTTTTCCACTGAAAAATCACGTGATGGAAGTGCAGCTCCCAGGTATTACTTCTCAAAGCTGTGCTGAACTTGGCATCTGCCCTGACATGCATAGGCCACTCCATGCATTGAACAACAGCCGTTAATGACTTCCGTAGTCAACAACTAAAACAGGAGTGTTTCAGTGTTTGCTAAAAGAATTCTTGTTTCTTTTGATTTACTATAGACTTTCCTCATCTTTTAAATTTTACATTTTATATCTGACTTCTATTAGGAAAAGCGATCACCCACCCATCCCCCTCTTTTTACTTTCGTAGGTTTCTACACCTATCCCTCTACAAACATCCTCTGCAGGGGGGAACAGTAGCAGCAAGTAGATTCCTGCACTGCACAGCCTCACTTTTGGTTTTTGTTCTTTGTCCCAACCAGAATGTACCTGTGAGTGTTTGTTTTCCTGCGTGTGCTGTGGTACTGTGTGTGTTTATTCAGGTCGTGGTATACTGTGAAAACAGCTGTGATAACCACAGCACTGGTTCCAAAAGGCTTTTTGCTTTTTATTTTTTTTTTTATTTTCCTTTTAGAATCATGGAATCATTAAGGTTGGAAACGACCTCCAGTATCATCTAGTCCTACCATCAAACCCATCACCTCACAGAATCATTAAGGTTGGAAAAGACCTCTAAAATCATCAGATCCAACCATCAGTCCATCCTCACCGTGCCTGCTAGGATATGTCATAGGATGGTGCTGTTTAGTGCCAAAAACAGAGCCCCAGGTGAGGCTCAATGGGATCCCCAAGGTCCAATGGGCAGAGGCCCCTGCCACAACTAACCAACCTACAAATCACTGCTCTTTGTGGTGGAACACAACACATGGCGGTATATTGCAGTGTGCATGTTGTCATCTGTGGCATTCTGGGTGTCAGATTTGCAATCTGATTTTACTCAAATTATTAAAAAAAACACATATAATTTGGAAGGGAGTTCTGGAACCATCAAGCACAACCTCTGCTCAGAGCGGAACCAGCTTCAAAGTTAGGTGAGGTTGTCCGAGGTGTTTTTCCATCCTTATCAGTTGGTCTAGTAAAAGATCAGCATGCCCCACAAAACTTGCCCCAGTTACCCACTTTCACATCAGCTTTTGGAAGATCCTTAAGGATGGAGACTCCAAAACATCTCCCTGCTTTGGTTTTAATGTGTGGTTTTTCCTTTACGTTATTCTCAGTGTGCCTTCACGGAAGCGCGCTGCGTGGCTCTGTGTTGACACTGCATAAAGGTGACGCATGGGAAACACAAGGAGGTGTGATGACGGGCTGAGATAAGCGGGAAGATCAGGAGGCACCTGAGTGCCTCACCCTGCAACAGGCGGGCGATGATGTTTTGCAGGAGAGAGGTCTACGTCTGCTTTTCCTCGCTGCTGAGCAAGGCTAGATCTAGATCTTATCTGAAAGCAGACTGTATTGCTTCAATGACAGGCACAATCCCCGGGCTGCAAAAGTAGTCATAAAAGGAGTTTATTTCTTTGTATGTGAGAATCAAGAGGGAAGGGAGTGAACTCTGCTGCTATACAGTACTTTAATACTGGAGATCATCTCACTATACTGATGATAAATAATGCATATTTAAGTGCCTTTATGACAGCAGAATGAAACAAAACAAAACAAAACAAGCACCAAACACCTGGATGCAAAAGCAGCTCTGTAGTTTTTTTATCATGACTGGAACAAGTAGAGATCTATGCTTAATTATTTCATGCAGAACAGAATGGTGTCAGCTGGAAAGGCTGAGCAAAGGCTATTCAACCATATAGCTGGATGGAGGATTTACCTGAGGGCAAGAGGACAGAGGTTCAGTTCAACAGAGACATTTTCCTGTGAAATGAAGTTTCCCTGTCTCTTTGGTTCAGTTCTTTCACTGCTATGCAAGAAAGCTTGGGAAAGAATGGGAAACAGCTTCATCCTCAGCATTCTCATGCAGAGGGCACCTCCAGTCCCTATATGCATATATATAGAAATGTTTTTACATGCATATTTCTTTCTATATATATGCATATATATGCTTTTTAACTAGACTTCACAGCCTCCCTTTCACAGGGCTGCATCAAGGGTTACTTTGGAAATAATCTTGATATCTTTCACGATAACAAAACTTTCCATTTGTTCCCAGATTCCAGCTCACAGTAAACACTTCTTGCAGTCTGTGAGCTCTCTGAGCGCCTTTCAGTACTTAAAGTACATATCAGCCACTGTAAGCTATCCTTAAATATCATGTGCAAATGTTTACATTCATGGAAACTAAGCTTCTGCTGCTTCTTTTTCCTATCTTGCTCTCACAGGCACTGGATTCTTGTGCACTTACTGAGAGTGCACATAACCATCAACAGTTTTATTATGGACTCATAGCTAGAAACCCCACAGTAAATGCTTCCCTGACCTATACCTGCTCTCTGTACTGTGGAACTATCTGGGGAAGCTCAGCCCACCTGCCCAAGGTGGGCAGGACATTGGTTTTTACATGCATATTTCTTGGTTATTCATCGTGTAGGGAGCAGCCTCAGCGGGCAGCTTTCTTAATGAAGTAATCCAGAAGTGAAAGGGTAATGTTTACCAAACCTGTTTCAAAATGGCTGATTAATCAAATAAATGGGTGTTTATTGAGACTGTTGCTAGGTACTTACTGTTGTTATAATTGCATGACTCAACCAAGCCAGACAAAGAGTTCTACTGTTGCTCTAATGCACCAACCCACTGCAAAGTTTGGACCAAAGGCAGGAACTGCACTTTCTCCTTTTTTTCATGGAACCAATTAGTTTCTTTAAAAACACATCATCCACTTTTACAGCGAGCTTCAGTTTGCCCTTCTTCCATTAAACAAGACACAAACTTACTCCTTCTTGCAGAATCACTTCATTCCAGCACAGTAGCAATGGGTTTCATTAATGACATGAAAATCCACCTTTCATTTCTTTTCTCTACTATGGTCAGAAAATCAGAGGTTGAAAGGGACCTTTAAGATCATGTAGTTCCAACCCTCTGCTATAGGCAGAGACAGCACTCTCTAGACCAGGTTGCTCACAGCCCCTGGAGTGCTTCCAGGGCAGGAGGGCATTCACAACCTCTCTGGGCAATAGAATCATTGAGGTTACAAAAGACCACAAAGATCATCTGACCCAACTGTCCACCTGCCACCAATATTGCCTGCTAACCATGTCCCTCATTGCCACATTTCCACATTTCTTGAACACCTCCAGCGGCAGTGACTCCCCCATCCCCAGCAGCCTGTGTCAATGCCTCACTGCTCTTGCAGAGAAGTTATTCTTAATAACCAACCTGAACCTCCCCTGGAGCAACTTGGGGCCATTCCCTCTCATCCTGTCAGTGACGTCATAATATTCATCCCACTGTCTATTAAGCATCTACATAAACTGCAAGCTCTCAGCCATGCAGAGCACTTGTTTGGTAAATAACTGGGGGGTTGGCAATCTTTTTTGCCCTGATAAAGCAGGGAGGCTTTCAGGCATACAAACTCCTCAAGTCACACTTTTTGCTTGGCAGCCTGTCTGCTTTTCTAACTGGATGTGCGTTTGTTTCCCCATTAAAACCTGTTACCAACCCCTGAAATTAGTGCTGCACATATTCTGACCTCCCACAGACACAAAGCCAACCACTCCCAATAAACAGCAAACAATAGGGGATGAGGCAGGCTGTTAGGGAAGATTCTATGATAGAAAATACACCAGTCAGCTCACACCTCATATTTTTCTGCTAAAAACAAAAGGAAGAGTTTTGAAGAGACAGGTACTAATGAGGATAGTTATAGAAAATTCTCCTTGCTTCTCGTCAGAGGAAAGCACTGTGCAGAGCCTGGTGTGCAGACGTTCTATCTGTAGATCTGGGGAACATTAAGGCCACAAGCCTACCCGCTGGTTAAGCTCCCTCTCACTGTTTGTTTTTTTATTGTTTTAATGTAATTGCCTTTTTTTTTTTCCTCCGTTCCAAAATAGCACATCCATGCTCTGCTGATGGTAGTTTGCGTAACTGAGAGATACGGGCTACTGGAAAGCATAGGGGCATATTTACTTCAAATGTACTTTCCAGTCCATGAGTCTCCAGTTGAACCAGTCTGAATTTAAGAGCAGCCCTATCAGCAGGGTGTTAGCAGCAGGTTTACACTGCGGAACCCAGCAGTAGAGTATGGTGATCCATATTCCCTAGCAGTTTTCGGGTTGTTGTTTTTTTTTAATTATTATTCTTTCCCCATCTTTAACAAATTGAAATGTACTGTAAAGAAACAGCATTTCACAGCCTGGAAATGCCCAACAATTATTCAGAACATTTTACCACCACTTTATTACGGTAACATACAGCTATGAGGGGAAGAGCAAAGCCAACTGTAAGAAAATGTAGGGCTGACAGAGCAAGGTCTGTGCTGGGCTTTGGACCGGGAAGCTGCTTTGTTTGAACTGCTCACACTTGCATT
The DNA here is from genome assembly GCF_039878825.1 of Excalfactoria chinensis. NCBI lineage: Eukaryota > Metazoa > Chordata > Aves > Galliformes > Phasianidae > Excalfactoria > Excalfactoria chinensis. The sequence goes on from NC_092827.1 coordinate 8,699,417, forward strand.
TGGTTTCTCGAATTAATGTTTACCTGTAACTGGCAATATGTGTTCACTGAAGGCTGAGGATGATCCCGCTGCTAATTCAGCACTGCTGTAGTCCCAGACAGGTTATTCAAAAGAAAACACAAATGCCTCAGTTGTCTTTTTGCTTCTAGTGTTTCTGATCATGAATCATTTTATATATGTGAGTCTGGGGCCAGCATCCCAGATGTGGGTGCTGTATTAATGGATCTGTGGATATCTGGAATGAAACAACTGTGCAAATATCATTGGAACGAGCCACTGAACAGAGGTAGTTCATGAGTGATGGTTGAGTGCTAAAGGAAAGCAAGCGAAGGGCAGAAACACCCTCTCATATTCTGCACGTGGCCCAGGGAGGAACAAATTATCATAGAATATAGAATGGCTTAGTTTGGAAGGGACTAGGAAGATCACCTCGCTCTGAGCCCCCTGCTACTGGCAGGGTTACCAACCACTGGGCCGGGCTGCATGGGATCCCATCCCCAGTGATGGTGTGACCCTGACCCTCACTGGCCCGCCCTCTCCAACCGCTAGGCTGCAACCTCAAATCGTGTCACAGGTCATACTGAGAGCTGGCATTTGTCCATGGAAAGTTCCCATTGGGAATGGATCCCTGAGAGCAGCGAGGCGTGAAGCAGGGTGGGAAAACAAGAAGTAGGGCAGGATCCAAGGTTCAGTATTGATCTGATTTCTCCAGAGGGCAGGAGGACTTTTCAAGCCAACAGCTGACTCAGGGACTCTTCTGCAGGCCTATGCAAAGTGGCCACCATAGGAAAACGATAACAATGGTAATTCTAAAAAATGCTTTTAGTACTAGAAAAGGTTGAGAGGCAACAGCTCTCTGTTGGGGTGTCCCTTAGTTTGTCACAGAGCTGGCTTCTTGTCTCCCTGCTGAGAGGGCACCTGGAGCTTTTTTGACATCAAATTATTCTGCAGCCTGAATGCTAAATATGTGTAATGCTCCTTCTCCAGTGACTGCAGTTGGCCTTTTCTGACAATGGAGTTTATGAACAAGTTCAACAGCTCAGCTCCACCTCAAACACTTCAGTAGAGAATTAGCTATATTATTATTAATATCATGGCAACCCTGCACATAGCAGGGGGTTGAAACTAGATGATCATTATGGTCAACCCAGGCCATTCTATGATTCTATGGTTATTAAAGCTTGATTTTCATTACATTGCATTCCACCAAAAAACTTGGGGAAACATTTTTAGAGTAGAGGAATCCATATACTGAAAACACCAGGCCTTTCAGCCCCTCAAGGCTTGAGAAAAAATGCACACATCAATTGATATTTGACTCCTGTTTTAAATTCCCAAGGTCAGCTTTTTCTCTCTCCTTCCTTCCTTCCTTCCTTCCTTCCTTCCTTCCTTCCTTCCTTCCTTCCTTCCTTCCTTCCTTCCTTCCTTCCTTCCTTCCTTCCTTCCTTCCTTCCTTCCTTCCTTCCTTCCTTCCTTCCTTCCTTCCTTCCTTCCTTCCTTCCTTCCTTCCTTCCTTCCTTCCTTCCTTCCTTCCTTCCTTCCTTCCTTCCTTCCTTCCTTCCTTCCTTCCTTCCTTCCTTCCTTCCTTCCTTCCTTCCTTCCTTCCTTCCTTCCTTCCTTCCTTCCTTCCTTTCCTTCCTTCCTTCCTTCCTTCCTTCCTTCCTTCCTTCCTTCCTTCCTTCCTTCCTTCCTTCCTTCCTTCCTTCCTTCCTTCCTTCCTTCCTTCCTTCCTTCCTTCCTTCCTCTCTTTCTCTCTTTCTCTCTCTCTCTCTTTCTCTTCTCTCTCTCTCTCTTTCTCTCTCTCTCTCTCTCTCTCTCTTTCTCTCTTTCTCTCTTTCTCTCTCTCTCTCTTTCTCTCTCTCTCTCTCTCTCTCTCTCTCTCTTCTCTCTCTTCTCTCTTTCTCTCTTTCTCTCTTTCTCTCTTTCTCTCTTTCTCTCTCTCTTTCTCTCTTTCTCTCTTTCTCTCTTTCTCTCTCTTTCTTTCCCCCCCTTCCTGTTTGCGAGCATTTTTAAATGACAAACCTCAGCTCTCACAGCTGTTAAGGAGAGTCCCTCTTGCTGCCTTCTGAAAGCTGGGGTGAGCCAAGCTCTGTGTGTGCCCTGGGTGCTCACATTCACCAGACCTTGCTCACAGACTGCAAATCCTCCTGGGATTAATTCTGCCAGAAGACACCGATTCCTTTCATTCCTTTTCCATTACCAGTTCCTTGGATGGTGCTAAACAGAACAGGGATGGGGCTGCACACCCCAGGTCCTCCTGACCGACCGTTCTGCCAAGGGCGAGGCAGCCTGTTTGCAAGCACTCCTGCTATGAGTGAGCACAACTGGCCAAACTGGGGAGACTGTTTTGGATTCAGGCTGTCGTTGTGAGCATTTTTATACCACGCCTAGATCATCTGCAACATGCATGATCCTGATGAAGGACAAATTGTTTATCTTTGTTTTAACCCCGCAGTCCATGTACATGTTTGCGCAATTCCAGAGAGCGGGTGAAAAGGAGGGGAAGCTGTGGATGTCCCATCCCTGGAGGCCTGAAGGCAGGTTGGATGGGCCCTGGGCAGCCTGAACTGCTGCCCACAGCAAGAAGGTTGGAAATAGGCCACACTTGGGGTCCCTTCCAACACAAGCCATTCAATGATTCTGTGACCTCCCAAAAGGGTCTGTCCAGATCCTGTTTCATACAAAGCAGAGAAGCCAAGCACATGATCTGATGGAGTCTGAGTGTTTCCTTACCTGCAACATTGCTTCTACATGTGCTCTTCACTTACTACAGTGCAAAGGGGTGTTCCAAGCTAACCCATTTCGCTATGTGCACATAGCCGTCCCATCCACTGGGACAGGAACTACTCTTACAGCTCTAAGCTGCTCTGTCTGGCCATATCCTCATCCATCTCACTGCAGTTGCATGCAGTTTGTCTTCTTTTAACCCGCACCTATGATTAACAGTCTGAGCTGCTGTGCATGATATACAGGACTAGGACTGTGAGCTGTGGGGTAATGCATGCAATACGTCCTTATTTCAACTTTTAAATACTAACCTCTTAAATAAAACCAGCTGCACGGAGCAATTTGCAAGCATGAAAAGAAAAAGCTAAACAATTAGATTTGGGAGGAAGAACTCGAGCAGTTGCAAGTTCAGTAAATGTATGACCTCTTTTTTTTTTTCTCACATGAAGGCAGGAATGACATTTTCTTGCATACAGAAATGTTCCAAAATAAATTTTAGAGACTTGTATGTGAACACGTAACACGTGTGTGTGAGCACACTGTAATTAAGCTGGTACAGCCATAGCTATAAGAAGCAACATTTAGAAAATGCAGGATCTTTTCTGCTTAAGAGTTCTGCTTTGGCAGTGTGCTGAGCAGGGTGTTATTTATGGCATGCTGGAGCAGTGTAATGCAAAGAAGCTGTTACTGTAGCACAACTTTTATTTATAATGGCAGCGCTTGCAGCTTGTGTTAAAAAGACCGTTCTTGTTTTTAGAAGCAGTTGTTGAAGTCCTCCCTGGGAACTGCACTAGATAGATTTCTTTTCTGCATCTGGAGGCAAACAGCATCCCCTGATGCCTCTGGTGAGGGATAAAGGGCCACGCTGGGATGCACTGAGCACCAACCAGTGAGGAATGTGACCAAAGGAAGTGATCAGCCTGTCTGCCACACTTGCTGTGCATGGCTTTACCAGCCTCCAGTCTGGTCCCCACCAAGACCTTCCACTCTGTAGTGAAAAATTAGGAGCTGCTTAAGGTTCGTGTCCCATTGGACAACCTGTGGGCCATGCTGTCCCCTGGAGACCCAGATGAGAGCTGTCTGGCACCTTTATGGCAAGACCAGACCCAGCAGCTCATGACATCAGCCCAGAACCAAGCTTGCAACAGACTTTGATCTGAGCCTTCAAAGCAGGATCATCTCCCAGCCAAGCAAACAAAGCTGCTGTAGCACTGACAGGTTGTATTGCACATCCCATATCTGTTGCATCCCAAACTTTCATTTTAAATGGAAGCAAACACACAGAAACTGCTATGGCCCTGCTGATCACTATATGTTCCAGGTGACCCTGAAGCCCAGCTTTGTCTCTCACACAAGGCTGGGGGAAACAATGGAACTTCTTAGTGCAAAGAACAAGGTCAAGTGCCAAAGAGGTGACAGAAAATGATGAAACCCTTCTGGTGGGGCCATTTCCCAATCTCAGCTGGCCAGGTGCTATCACCTACAAGTTCTTCATGCATATGTCAGGGAAACCAAACAACATGTCAACCTGGGTGGTAGTCAGCACTTAGCATTATGCAAACAATACACTAGAAGGGTTGAAAAACATCTAGAATTTGTTGGGAGAACATCCACTCCACTGTCTGGCTTCAGGGTAAACCCCAGGTCTTTACATCTATGCCAACAGAAGCAAACTCAGAAGGCCCTCAGCTGCTTCTCCCACTGCTCTGAGTCCTCTGAGCTTATCGAAGCTACCATTTGCTGCTCCCACAAAGAACCCTTTGCCACAATGGCTCCTCTTAATGTCTCATGATGCATTCTCACCATTCTGATTGTCACAATCCCAGAACCCTCTACCATGTCCCCACTCTGCAGAAAAGGATGATAAGACTTATGGGAAGCCCAATGGGCCCCCTCAGAGGCTACATCATGCCAGACCCTCCTGAGCAAAGCCCTTCTTTCCCTGCCTCCTCCTATGTTTTATTTCTCCCCCATGCTTCTTTGCCCCATTGCTGCAGGCTACAATTACTAATAGTGACTAATAAAGAGGCAGGGCAGCACCAGATGAACCCTGAAAGGTCAACCTAAAAGCAACGGTTTTACAGCAGCCAAAAGCACTTGTCCAAAAGCAGTCTGAAATCAATTATTCTTCAGCCCAACATTACCCTCCTGCATAAAACAACTCCTCCTGATCCCACCAAACCTTTGATTTGCTCCATCCGAGAAGCTCTGCTGTTGCTTCCCATTCAGAACTCTCATCTTCCTCTGTGCAGTTACTGCTGCACGTTCCTTCAGGGTTGATGCCAACCAAAAGTGAAGCTCCTGTGTTTGATCTGAACCCAACCGCAGTCTCTCACTGAAGTTACAAGTGCCCAAGTTTCAGCCCATGCTTGCCTGCATTGTTTACAAATCTCAGGGGCCTCGAGGCAAGCCAGGAGGAAGTGTCTGATGTTTGGTGAAGGATTGTGCTATGGAGAAACCTTCTGGTAAGTCCACATGGTTATCCCTTTTCTTCATGAATCATACTGAATCCTTCACGTTAGCTGTACCAAGGATTTTATCACAGAGCTCTCTGCAGAGACTGTGACATCAGATAAGGGAAAGAAAGTGGTAGCAAAAAGATGAGAAATGCAAAAAAAGACTTTTTCATATGCCTACACTTTTTAACAATGAACTGTCATTGTTCAGGCCCACCATAAATAATCAGTGAAGTGTTAGTCTGTGTTTTGTAAAACCAGGAAAGTTAGAGGATTAATGAGGACTCAACAGCTGGACACTGCAACAGCTGCCCAGAGAGGCTGTGGGTGCCCCATCCCTGAAGGTGATCAAGGCTGGGTTGGACGGGGCCCTGGTCAGCCTGATCTGGTGGTCAGCAAACCTGCCCATGGCAATGGGTTTGAACTAGATGATCTTTGAGGTCCATTCCAACCCAAGCCATTCTATGATTTCTGTTAATAAGATGGGAATCCTCTACCCAAACATAAGGATGGCATATCACAAAATGGAAGCAGCAGTGAAAACTTTCCAGTGGATGCCTAAATTTGGGGTTTTTTAAGAACCTATGTCTGTGGTTTGATCTTCAGAAAAGATGCCAATAAGCAATGCTGTTGTCCAGCACTGTTTAAATACCTCACTGGGGAATTAAGAGCTTGTTTAAGGTCTTGTTTTTGATGCCTCACCTGATAAGTATTTGAGGAATTTGCTATAAAAATATTTTCTTTCCACATTCTTTTTCAGTTGAACATAAGTCTTACATTCTGTGGATTTTTAAAGGCAGATTTTTGTTGCTCCCTGCTGCACAGTGTAAATGAACTTTGGGTACTTTATAGAAATAATAAGCTACTACAGGGACTCATATGTGAGATTTTTCCTAAATCACGCTGCCTAGGTGTTAACGTTCTGATCTTGCACATATTTATGCCAGAGGGCAACTATTGCTTGCATGTGTCAAATTAGTTGCAATCACAAAAATGAGGCAGACCATGGTTTCATATTGTAAACGTTCGCTTGCTGAAATTAAAATCATAAGAGTTCCTGACCCACTGCTTCATGGGTTGATGGCTGGAGTAGATGACCTTAGTGGTCTTTCCAAGCTTAATGGTTCTATGATTCTGTGATTCTATTAACAGCAGACATTTGACAATATTATTTGGGATACTTTATCTCACATGCTGCTCACTGCTGAAACCGCTCTGTTGTAACCAAGTGGCAGATGACTATTTGTACCTTCATATGGAGGAATACAGGATACCTTTTGCCACACGTTTTGCTGCAGCTAACAACAGAAATCATCACCAGTGGTGTATTTTGGGGGACAGCCTTACTTCACTCTTGACTTCCCATATTTTCTGTCCAGTCCCAAGGAAAGCATGCGCTCCTGACACTATAGCACATGCATGAATTAAAGCAAAAGCATCCAGAACTGCGAGCTATTGCAAAGGGCAGCAGCACCGCACTGTGCACACATCCAAGCACTGGTATTGCATCTACCCTCTTAACAAGCCTAGAGAACAAAGTTAAGCAAAATGCAAGCAGCTAACAATGAAACGCTTCATGCTAGGAAGCCTTCATAAAATGTTGATTTTTTCTTTTAAGGGAATTAATCCAGCTGCCCACCATATTATTACAGCAATAGAGTTGCATCATTCCTAAGAGAGAATGTGAGAAGGAACAGCCTCAAGTTGCAGGAGAGGTTAGGAAAAGTTTCTTCTCCAAAACCGTGGTGATGCATTGGCACAGGCTGCCCAGGGAGGTGGGGGAGTCACCATCCCTGGAGGTGTTCAAGACATGTGGAGATGTGACACTAAGGGATGTGGTTAGTGGGCAGTATTGGTGGTAGGTGGATGGTTGGACTGGATGAGCTCTGTGGTCTTTTCCAACCTTGATGATTCTATGAGCACGCTACAAGAGATCACCAATATAAAGGCATTAGAGCAATGAAAAATGTCTGTGAAAATTATTCCGTGGGCTGTAACTCAAGCTGCATGAGCAATCCATTTCCCACTCCTTTAAGACAACATGGGTATTCTCTCAGCAATTACTTGGCAAGGCAAAGATTACAGGGCTTTAAAAAACAAAACCAAAAAAACAAACGAACAAAAAACCAATAAAAAAACAGCCTGAGATGGGAGAACACTTCTAAAAGTATTTAAGGCCTATTTTGGTCCTTGGTGAAAATTTTACATAAAGACAACATAAAACCAGATCAGCAGGAAATTCCTGACAAGGAAACAAACACATGCTGCATGGAGCATCCACACTTCAAACATCTTAATGCAATAATTTGTTTTTAATGATCCATGCGATGGAAAATATGAGGAAAATGTAACATAGATGTCCAAGAATAACAGTGGTTTGTTGTTTGGATTTACACTCAAGGGAAGTTTCCATGCTCTTGAAGGTTTCCATACCAGTGGGCCTGGGGGAACTGGGTGCAGTAGGTTTCCATCTGCTGAGAGCGTGGCACCCATCCTCCTGCTCCGTACGCTGTATGGCTGCATGGTCGGAGCTTGCTTTGAGTCATTCATTGTGCTGGGGCCCTTACCTGCTGCCCAAGCCTTGCTCTGGTGCTGCCCATGCCCTTACAGCTGCTGTCCACCCCTGGTGAGGCACTAGGCTGAGTTGTAGAACCATGTAGAAAAATATCACTTCTTTCCACGGTGATGACAACAAAATGGCTCTCCGTGGTCACTTGAAGTGAGCAATCTCTTGTCTGTGTGCAGCGACTCTCCAGCCTGGTTTGGGATGGAAAGGAAGTGGATTTTTGTCATGGGGAAATGGAAGGCAGAAAAATCTCCTACACACCTGTCTACTTCTCTTGGTGCCTGAAGACCTTTGAAAGTCTTGCCTTGAGTGCCAAAGCTATGATGGATCACACAGTATTTCCTTTTTATTATTGCATTGCATCCTTTGGGCCTCACATTAACATAATGAGGGCCATATGGCGTCAGAATTTCTGCTGGTTCAAACCAAGGCAGCTCCTTTGAAGTCAGAGGGCCTGTGCCAGTTTATACCTGCTGAAGATTTGGTTTATGGTCTGGGAAATAAGAGAGAAGGTGGAGTGGGGGAAAAGGGAGCCAGTCACTTTTTTGTAGTTAATTAAGAATTATGCAGATATACTTGTGTCCTGCTTCTGCTGTCCACCAGGAGCGGTGCCTAAAGTGCCTTCGTGGTTGTAATATCCTTTGCATGACTCTCATTATCAGCTGCTGTAACTCAGTATTTCAGTGGCTGGAGGTGAAACTGCAGTGAGTCAGAGCCAGACAGCCACCTCTGGGCCACGACCACAAACATCCCACGTTCCTGGCCAGCAAGTCGTAAGGACATAAAGGTTTCCCTGAGTAACCATGACTTTTGTGCTAGGAAATTAAATTCCTGAGTTCTGATTTTCCTTGAATTAATTGTGAAAACACTTGATAGTTATAACTAAATAAAATCTTATAGAAATATCTGCTGAATATCACCAAGATTAAAGATTAATGATTAGTCTGCTTAGAAAGTAAGCAACCTAAATCCAAAAATTAAGGCCTTGGAATGAAAGCCAGGGAGAAGGAAATAATAAATACTATGACTGGATAAAATTTCAAACTCCAGGGCTGAAGTCCTTATTCGAAACACTCAAATAAAAGACACTGAATTTGTGCACCTTAATGAAAACATTCTGCCCAGTTCCCATAACAACCCCACAGTGATGCTTCAATCCCAAACCTGGCGGTAGTTCATATTCACATCAAAGATCAATACTGCACATGCTCTTCTTCTGTCTGACCATCTCCTGAAGTACTGTTACCTCCCTATGCTCTAAGCACTGTGACTTCATTGAGAGGGTTTGTACGGCAGGTGTTGGGATGTAGAGGCAGCTCCTGAGAAGAGAGAGAACATCAGTTCTCTGTGGGTGTCAGTGGGAGGAGCTGGACACTGCTGGAGCTGGGGAAGAGGGATATGTTCTCTCCAGGTATAGCTGCTTTGCTAGATCACACCTGCTCTTAATCTTCTGCTACTACGCACAGTTAAATATTTATTAGTCAGCTCTCAGTTGGGACTCAGAGCTGATTATTCTAAGGAATTTCCTGCTTTGAAATTAGATTATCACAGGGCAGAAAGGGCTCATCTCTGATGGCAGCTTCAGCCCACGAGGACTCTCCCTGTATGTCTCCATATGGCAAATTGATCTTACATGACCATTGCCCCCTTTGTAGCAGTGATGCTGATAGCAGAATCAGCAGCCCATGTAGGGGGACATTCAAGTAAAATCCATAGCATTGAGCTCTGAGCAGGGTAAAGAATGTAGATTTAGGCAAAGAGACCGAAATATCTGCTGTTAACTGTGCAGGAAATGTTCTTTCCAAAAAGAAATCTGAAAAACCCGAAGGCTTTGATCTCCATCATCTCACATCTCACCAGTGCAAATCAATCCAGTCCAAATGGAGTAAACTTATGCCAGTGAGGCAGACAGATTGCAAAAAGGCCTTGGCCAGCTGGGAGGACTTCTGACAGGGGGAGAAGTGGGGGTCTCCTTGGGTAGCTGTTAGGAGCCACTCATTCACTGGTGCAGGGATGTTGGGTCTCTCAGTCCCTCATTTGTGGGAAGCTCAGTCAGGTGAGGGTCAGCTCCTTCCTGCATCCTATTCCTCCTTTCTGTGATGCAGATAAAGGTGAGAATTGTGCAGTCTTTGTTCAACTAGATAACAGTGCACAGTGCAACTTCCCAACTGTACTGAGTATTCTACTGGATTTTTCTTGTCTTGTGCATATGCAGTAATGTCATGGAGGAGGTTGCATTCTTAGCACTGTTTGAGTATCTCATACAAAAAGCCCAGCTTCTGTTCGCTGTTTTAGAGTTGATGCTAATGTTTTAATGTGGTTACATAACTCACAGCAATTTAAACATTTCATTTTAAACTTGTTTTGCAGGTTATGTATCACCTTGTACTGAAGACCCCTCCATTAAATCATCTTTGCACTCTTTGCAGGCGCTCCCTACATCCCATGCCATGCACCTTAGATTCCCATTGGTAGATCAGAGTGAAGAGATTCAAGTACTTATTGGTGCTGGAAGAAATGGAGGAGACTAGAGCCTTAAAGCTGCATAGTAAGACTTGAATTTTTATGTGTTCATATTGATGACAAAGTCACACTCATCCTTTCTCTCTCTTCGCTAAGGATTCTGCCAGCTCCATGACCAGTGGTGGTTTTACACTAGCTGAGGTATTGAAGAAGTCCCTGATGCCATGGTGTGGTTTCTCTGGATTTCCTTAGTGCCTTATGTTAGGCCTGCAGGCAAATGACCAGGTCCTTGGGTTGACTGTGGCTTGAGGTGAGGCTAACTAAGCAAGGCAAGGGAAACCGCAGGTCACGGCATGAGAAACTGCTGAAGATGATAGCAAATAACATAACAAACAACAGTGTAAGAAATTGCAGAAAGCTAGAAGCAGTACTGTAAGAGATGGCTGCATCTCACAAGTGGTGAAGGGACTGTTGTGTGTGAAATTTCTGGACTTCACAGGTAGCTGAAGGGAAACACTCACCTGGGACTTCCTGGGGAGCACAATCTGCAAGGCCAAAAGTATTCAGGTAGCCTTATCCATAATCTCATAGAAAGCTTTTCCCTGACACCACTGCATCCCAGTTATGCCCACCCACAGGTGACCAGATTTCCCAGTATACACAGTCCCTGCACTAAGCTTGACATCACTGACTATTGTATCACAGTTGAGTACCTTACTCCTGGATAGATCGTTGTCACCTAACTTCTGGCACCAGGCAGAGGTACACAAGGTTGGCGTACAGACACTTTTGCTTCCTCAAGGAAGCATGATAAAACTGTCAAACCACTTTGAGCCGCATATTACTGATAAAATACTATTAACTGACCCCCAGGAGAAGCATAAGGCTTAATTAATTGTTCTTTGCAGAGATAAATTGATGGAGGACACTATAGAAATGCAAGCAGATCTATTAACCTGAACAACTACTCTAATTAAATGCTTGAAATTGCTAATAGATATTTAACCTTATTAGAGCAGAGGCTTTATACCATCATTTTAATGTAAGTGTAGTTAAAAGTTTGATTGTCTGCTTTGAAAAATAGTACCATAAAGTTAATTATGGGCTGGCTAGTTATCTTAGGGCCATTAAAAGTCCAGTGTAAAAAATAATGTGATTTCTCCATGTCCTGAACACAAACATAGCTAACAGTTGTCTTTATTTCTAAAATATGAATGTTTGAGTTGAAAACACAGGAAAAGATCCATCACTTTTTCAAAACCATCCCTACATCACTGAGAATGGCCTTGGCTCTGTACAAAAAATGCTCAGCAGCAACTGTAAACATTGGTGTGCTATCAACACTGTTTTTCTCTGAGAACCAAAAACATCATACCAGACACTCTAAAGAAAACAATTCCATCCCAGATGAAACTAAGACACACCCACATTGCACACAAATAGAAAATGGTGGTGCCAGCTCCAACCAAAGGCCCAGCTAGCTTACAATCATGTTTCCAATATGGACTGAAAATGGACACCTAGGGAAAGTGCAAGGAAAATACAAGTGCACACTGATAGTTTCACCCAAGTATTCTATCTGCCTACGTGTGCCTATTGCTTTGGGAATCACTGAGTAAAGAAACATTTCATTCTGTGTGTTTTGAATTTGCATCTCTTGGCTTTATTTCGATCCTGTAATTGCAATAAAATCCTATGATAGAATCGTAGAACAGCTTGGGTTGAAAGAAACCTCAGAGATCATTTAGTTCCAACATCCCTGTCATGGGCAGGGTTGCCATCCACTACATCACTTTTTTACACTGTTCAGTGCACAGGAATTTCTTCTCCACTCACATTCTTTCTTCATAATTTTACAGATGTGCATCTCAAAGCCCTCAGCTGCTTCTCCCAGCAGGTGAACTCAGTCACACGTAAGTCATTCTTGTGTTGTGACCGCCCCCTCCACACACTCATCCCTATCAGCGTTTTTGGCTGTTCCCTTTCTGGGACAGGGACCCACATCCTTGCCAAATGTAGCAAAGGGCATTTTCTGCTGGACGTGTGGTGATAAGCACAACATTAAAAAAAACAAAGTCAGCATCATGAAAATATCAGGCAGTAAAATACCAGAGAAGGTGTAGACAAGAAGTTTGAATGTTCTACGCATGTTCCTTTTCTTCATTAACTACCAGTTCACTGCACTTCAATCTTCTGATTGTTTTTTTCTGGTATAAGACTATTTAAGACTGTAAGACTATTTAAGGAAAATTCTACTGATGATTTTACCAGTCAAATACTTTAAAGACTTTCCATACAATCCTAGTTAGTCACTACTGACGCATCCCGCTTACAGTGCTCTTAGGGCAGCACACCATGCCCACTGCGTGACCTCTGAGGGAATACATTCAAAAATGTTTAAGTAACCTACAAACTGAAGTCCTTTTTTAGAACTACTGAAGTTGAGGTGCTTTAGGCACCTGAAGGTGCAGGTAGAGTCTTAGCAGAACCTGAATTTGGAGCGACTTAAGCCATGTGCCTCAGTGCTGTGCAGAACTTCACTAGAGCTGAAATCTTCTTGCAAGTGAGATCAGACGTCAGAGATCCTGTGGTGCTTTTAGAAAATACAGCCTACAATTGTAGCGTATAAAGCTTTTTGAATTCTCTTGCCATCTCCACCCCGAAACAAGAAGCAAGAACGCATATAATAGAGCATTTAAGAGAGAAGTGGGACATACCAAGAGAAACATTTCCAGCAAAAATAGGGAAATGTCAGTACCGTTACGTAGAGATTTGATGAAATCTCATTTGATCACTCTAAGTTCAAGAAAGAGGAATTCAGACTGAAACAATGGTTGGAAGAACAGGCATTCTGTTAGACGTGGAGAAACCAAAACATCCTGGATCTTTAACTGCTCACATTGAAGCCTGTATTGTATAATATGGAGTCCATGCCTGGGATGGAAAAGACTGCTTAAGAAAAGGAAAATGTTAGTACTGCCAAAACAGTTATAGACTCGCCATGAATAAGTTTAGGCTGGAAATTGGAAGGAAGTTCCATCCTTCCAGAGGAATGATGTTCTCTGAGTCTTTCCCATGGAAGCAAACAACCCAGTCACTTCTAAGCGTGAGCAGTTTGTGAAAGGGATTGTATCATAAAGCCACCTGATTATATCACAGCAAGTCTCTGCCAGCTTTACTTGCCAACAGGCTTATACCCAGATAGGGCTGAGCCAGACAAAAACACCCTACATGAATGGGGAACTTGGCACAGGGACCAGACTTCGTAACTTCCTTGTAAAACTGCAATCCAAAACTGCCTTGGTTTTTGGGAATTCCATGGAAGAAAGTGAAAACATTCAATAAATACTTCAGTATTGGCAAGAGAATGGTCAGTTTATTTAGCTTCTAAGTTGGTTAATAGCACACTGGTGAGCACAGCTGAGAATCAGCAGGTCCAGGCAACTTGAACTCAGGAGCCATAAAGAAGTTAGGGGAAGGAAACTTGGCGTGCTAATGATAAGCATTGGAATAGCTGGGAGGTTCCAGTGGGCTGGAAATGGGCCCATGTGAAGGCAGTCACACATGGCAGTCAAGATTATTTGAGGAACTACAGGCCAGCTACCCTGCTGCTCTCAGGCAAGATAATGGGAATGCTTCCATTAGCAAGATTCAATTAGCAAAGTAAGAAATGATAAGCAGATAATTATGTCAGACACATGGTTCACTGTCTTTTTCAAAGTAGTTTGATTTCATTACCAGAGGCACTGCGGGGCTGAGTGGTAGTGGCAAGCAGGGATTTTTAAAGATTGGTACTCCTGCAGCATTGCAATTAAAAAGAACTCCGTGTCATGTCAATAAAATGAACGTTAATTGGGTCAAAAACATGCTAACTGACAGGTCTCAAAAAGTGACTGTCACTGGGGAATCATTTAATGATGAAATGCTGGCTTCATTATATAGTGCTGCTCAACATTTTCTACAGCTGTCTGGAAGCAAATATAAGAAACACTGCTGAGTTAATTTACTGTAGATGACACCAAGACTGACAGAATGATAAATAATGATGAAGATAAGGTTGTCATCTAGAATCATTTGAAGAGAGAGATAAATCAAGACGATTCAAACAACCAGTGTTTTAAATTAGAGAGATGGAAAATTACAGAATTCACAGCAAAGGAAGCTGACCATCTGCAGGGCAAGGCTGCCTCTGAAAAGCAGGAACTCTGAAAGGATTTAGGAGTGCTGTTTGGCAAGGCACACGTGAGCTCTGAAGGTGACAGAAGAGGATAAGCTGATTTTTGTCTGCATGAGGCAAGGAAGTTATTTAGTAGGAAGAAAGAAATCATTTTTCCTCTTTAGTTGGCCTAACACTGATTCTGGAAAATAAAATAAAATGCTACAAATCTGGTGTGCATTTTAAAACACGCTGCCAAACTGGAGAAGTCAAGAAATGTATCACTGGAGAAGGTTCTATTTCCAATTGGAAATACAAGCTCAATGTCTTAGTGAAAGCAAGAATGAAACGAGTCTGGTTACAGTATGCACATTTGCAATGCAAAAAATGCAAAGCGTAAAACGCTGTGGTGTGCACGGCTGTGATATCTAATGTGCCTTTGAGTATGTAGCCTTTGTGCGCTCACAAAACACAATTTATCTTCAGCCCCAGCTCACTGCAGGATAGGATGAAACAATTTGTGAGTGACGACAAAGAACAGCATGATGCGTAACAGTAATAATTGAGTCTGACAGCACAGCACACTCCAAATGTTGATAAATTCAAGCTCTTTAGAGTATGGGCCATTATCCTTATTAAATCTGTGGCTCAGACCTGACCAAATTCTGACATGTTCAGCTTGCTGATGGTTTGGGGTTGTGGACATCATCTCAGCCAGCACACAGAGATGCAGAGACCATTTGGTGCTGTCCTGGCCCAGCTCCATTGCAGGAGGCTTGTTTCCAAGCTGCCTCTTGGGTGAGAGGTCTCTAGCTCCTTTCAGCACCAAAAAGCTGGGCCTTGTAGGAAATCAGGAACCTCAAAAGCCAAATGTAAGCACCGAAAGAGGCAATGATTACATGGGAAGTTGACAGATCCCAGTGAAGACATTTTAAACTAAAAGACAAAGATTTAGGTCAGATGTCAGGAAGAAATTTTTTTGCTCGGCGAATGGTGAGGCACTGGAATGGATGCCCAGAGAAGCTGTGGTTGCTCCATCCCTGGATGTGCTCAAGGCCAGGTTGGATGGGGCCCTGGGCAGCCTGAGCTGGTGAGTGGCACCCATCCCCATGGCAGGTGGTTGGAATTGATTGATCTTTAAGGTCCCTTCCAATCTAAGCCATTCTGTAATTGTATGATTTTGGGGGAACATTCTGACCCTGTATGGGCACATAGAGCAAGGGATGAACCCTGGGCTGAAGAGCAGACCAGGCCAGTAAAGAAGGAGAGCAGAGAAAGCATAGCCACTTGCCATGGGCACTAGGGAGCTGACCTAGGAAGTGTTCAGACATTTTGAGAACAAAGACCAAAATAAATCAGTACCTTACTGCTCCTGTGCTCTCAGCGAAGCAGGCTTTGCACTTTCATGTAGCAAACCAGCAGATATAAAGAGAGTCGAACTCATCTTCAGTTTCTACCTGTAACTGAAATGACCTACGAGATCCTGAACTGTGCTAAAGAATCAACGTGTATGAATCTATGTGTGTGCAAATGTGTGCTTAGACACAGACTGGGAGTCAGCTTCCAAGAGTAGCTTCCCTGCATTGTCAGCGGCCTGACAGGAAAAGCACGTTTCTAATGAGACAAATGCAAAGTATAGCCAGAGAGAACTTAGGAGACATGCTACAAAAAGGCGACTTCAAAATGCAGTTAGAAGTGAGCTCATTAAATCTGCCTGTTTTGATCTCTGCATCCCACGCAGTACAAAGGCCCACTGTCGGTGTATCAAGAGGGACGGAAAGATCGATTCGTATCAAGGACATCAGCAGAAGTGCACGAGGGTATGAGTGTCTTGTTTTAATCTTTCACTTGCAATTACTTTTCGTTTTGAACTTTGAACCCAAGAGCAAAGGTGTGCGGAGCAGCGAACTCAGATGGTGTTTTGCAAGGCTGCAAATATTGCAAAGCTCAAATGCTGGAGTGCAGCAGGATCATGGGCTGCTAGCATGGAGGAGATGGGGTCAGAAGGATGCTCATACATGTGGGGACAGAGCAGGTTGGGGTATGGAATGGCAGAAAGCAGAGATGTGGGAAAATAGAGACCTCTAATCAAAAACACAGTGATGTTGCATTGCAGCTGTAACAAGCGGAGTGACACAGGGAGGTGACTTCAGTCCTCAGATCCAGCAAGAGCAAAAAGGTTGAGCAGCCTGAGCTGATGGGGGGCAACAGCAAAGGCCCACAGCACAGAGATCGAAAGCCGTTCTATGATTCCTTCTTAAGGGAGTGTGTGTTACTGAGTGTACAAACCAGCATGAGATAGGGCAGCCTTTGCACAGAGCAAGAGATGTTGTGGAAAGGATGGCATTTCAGGTATGAAGATCATCTTCTGTAGACAACTCTGTTTTGTGGAGAAAAGTGAACACAGGGTTAATCTTTCTGATAACTTAGCATCCAGTGTTTTTTCTGGTAAAACCTGTCTGGATATCATGTGCATCTGCTCCTACTCTCATTGTTTCCACTGGATTTTGTTGGACTGAGCATAGGAATCTTATATTTGCCACCATTCCCAATAAGATGATCCCTACCATGAGGATGACTGGCACAGGTTGCCCAGCGCAGTGGTGGATACCCCACCTTTGAGACACTCAAGGTCAGACTGGATGGGGCTCTGAGCATTTGATGGAGCTGTACGTGTCGCTGTTCATTGCAGGGGAGTTGGACTAGATGGCTTTTAAGGGTCACTTCCAACTCAACTGATTCTAAGATTCTATGGTTCTTTGACCCCACATACTGTGACTTCACTCAAGTCATCATATTTACAGTGAACCTGGTCTTGTATCAGAGACACAGGAGTGACACAAGACAGGAATTATGTTAAACAGTGGTTACAGAAGGCTGAGTAATTGGGTTTATAACTACAGTACTTCAGCTAGGTGGGATGAGTTTCCTCCTGTCCTCTCCCATTCCCTCATACATGACACAAACCCATGAGCTCCAGGGACGGAGCTTGCCTGCACCCTGTCCATGGAAACTGCTGAGTAAGAGGCAATGGGAGCTGGCTGGTGCTAAGGTAGGTCAAAGCTCTTAATAGGGCACAAAAACATCATGGCAATTTTGCTGCTCCGCATGTGAGGGATTACAGTACCTATTTTTATTTATAAAATAAGAAAAAAGATATGAAACGGGATTCATACCGCAGATACACTGATCTGAAAAGACACTGCTACCATCACAGAGGTCACTGACATAGATGAATCAAGGAAAATGACCAAGAATTTAAGAAATCTGAGAATGTATTATTTATGGGAAAGAGATGCTCAGCAAGGAGCTGTGTGGCAATTTCTGGGGGTGGAAAGACTCATGGTGTCTGGGTAAGAAACAGCTTGTGCAATCTGTCTAGGAAAGGCGAAGTCATCTAATCCAAGGAGAAAAGTATACAGATAACCAAAATAACCTCAGGGGGCTGCTGTGTGCAGGCTCTGAGAGAAGGAGTACAAGGATCTACTTCAGTAAACACGAAAGCCCTGCAGAGCACTGAGAACACAGATGGAAGCAGAGTTTCTTTCAGAGGCTGTACACGTCATAGTGAAGGCCAAAGGCCAGTAAAAAAAAGTGAGACCTCATCCAAAATCCAGTCAATCGGCTCAAAAATGCAGATACTGTGCAACAGATGGATCTCTGCTGTAGCCTAAAGGGTGCTGGTTGTAATGCCAGGGCAGCTGTCTTGTTGAGAAAAGTATATGTGGGCTCCTGACTGGTTTACAAAGACCTTTCCCTCAGACACTGAACTTGTCTTCCTACAAGTGCTTTGTGCATGATAGCA
Organism: Excalfactoria chinensis; assembly: GCF_039878825.1. Classification (NCBI taxonomy): domain Eukaryota; kingdom Metazoa; phylum Chordata; class Aves; order Galliformes; family Phasianidae; genus Excalfactoria; species Excalfactoria chinensis. The sequence goes on from NC_092827.1 coordinate 8,717,590, forward strand.
AGTCTTGCATTAGTATTTTTCTAAAACCTGAGCTGTTAGAATGAGTGAAATATAAGGACTGGCAAAGGCTTAAAGAGGAAAATATCTTCTGTGTGTCTTGGGTAAGAGCCCCAGAAAGCAGGAGACTAGCAATGCTGTTTTCTTCTGTGCTTTTCTATGGCCAGGATGAGAATCTCATTTCACAGAGCCCTTGTTTCTCTTTTGCTCCTTCTGTGTCTTCCAGGTCCTTGGTACTTCCCCCCGCCTTCACCCTGCCATTGCCTCATCCACAGCAAGTGCTCAGTGCCAACATAAACCCAGACTGAATTTGGTGGAGTTAAGCCTACCCTGCCCTTCACAGTGGTTTCCTATGAACAGGCACGTTCATTTTGTCAGAAAATTGAATGGAACCTTAAAATATGAACCTTTAGGAAGAGACTTGTTTTAGAACATGTAGGAATGTGAACGTGCTTTATGACTGAAATATAAATGCCTTTAAGGTGGAAAAAAAGTCAGTGGAAGAAAAAGATAATGTAATGGAAAGAGTGGCTCACTGTCCAGGACAGAGCTGGCCTGAGCCCTGGCTGGTGTTCACAGACCTTCTGGTTACATAGGAGCTGCCTACTCAGTAAGGATCAGGCCCTGTAGTCACATTTTATTGGAACATGGGTAGAAGAGATCTGAGATTACGGCTGCTAGAGGCAAGATAAAAGGAAATGAGCCAAGTATGATGCCTTCATACAGTTGCTGGTTATAGGAATGTACTTTGCTGGCCTTATGGGTAATCCAGACTTTGAAATCCCGTTCATTCCCATTCTCTCTCCCATGACTTAAAATAATTCCTTGTGACTGTCTATAAGCCCCAAACTCCTTGGATCTTGTTCTGTGCAGCGTTACACTGCTGGGGCCCCTCCAACTCTTGTGTAATGGAGTGAGATCACAGGCCAGCTCCATCCATGTGGCTTGCACTATCTTGCCTGCCTGATGGTTAGCTGCAGTTGAAACACTAAAAAACAATTCATGTAGGATTACTCTCATAATTCTTAACAGCAGCAGGAAATCTGATATATAAATGACCCTTCATAAGCAAGAAATCCACTGATGTGGAGATGTTTTCCACTGATGTTTGTAAGTTCATTGACTGCTGTGGCTGCTGTTTGGGACATTCAGTCTTTGCCTTATGTGCTGTACAGGTATATGGGTGTAGGCTGGCCAAGAAGCAAGGACAACAGCACTGTCCTGTTTTCAGAAGTGACATTTGGCCCATGTTAAATGAAAAGCTGGACAGTATTCATGTATTTAACCTTCCAGCCTATGCACCATGATTTTCAGATTAGAGAGGCCCCGACAATCACAAACTTCCATCCCATTGTGGGGTTTTCCTTTCAAGTAAGTCATAGGCCCTTATAAAAATCTCTTACTAAGAGGCTGTTGACATAAGAGGCATAGAGAACAAGCAGTCTAGCTTCCTGAATTTTGGCTTTATGAAAGCAATTGGGAGAGTCAGGGGCATTTGATGTCCTTTTATTTACACAGAGCCTCTGGGAAATGCAGTGTGAGAATGAACCCAATGTATTTTACTGCATTGCATCTGGCCAGCAAGTATGAGAAACCGGGGTGGGACTCAAAGCTGTAGCCTTGGTGACTCATTAAGGTTTTTAACCACCACAAAAAATCACAGTGCAGCACAGTGTAAACAGTGAATGTGCTTTGTCAAGAACAAGGTTCTTTGGGAGCTTCTGGGATGCAGACATACTGAGTAAAACTGAAAGAACTAGAACGGTCTCTCACATGAGCATATGAGCACGTTGACACAGTCAGGTGAATAAGAATACATAGCGTGGTCACTGAAAGCAAATTCAAAAGAATGTGGCCAGCAGGTTGAGAGGTGATTGTTCTCCTCCAGACTGTCCCTGTGAGACCCTGCTTGGAGTGATGTATCCAGCGTAAGAACAACATGAACCTGTTAGAGTGGGTCTAGAGGAAGGCAGTGAAGATGTTCAGAGGGACAAAGCACCTCTCCTATGAAGGAAGGGTGAGAGAGCTGGGCTTGGCCAGTCTGGAGAGGGCTGCAGGCAGACCTCCTTGTGTCCCTTCAATACATAAAGGGGGCTAAAAAGAAAGATGCAGAAAGACTTTTTACAATGGCCTATAGAGACAGGACAAGGAGAGGTTTTAAACTGAAAGAGGGTAGATTTAGATTGGATATAAGGAATACATTTTTCACAGTGAGAGTGGTGAGGCACTGGCACAGGCTGCCCAGAGAAGCTGTGCATGCCTCATCCCTGGAAGTGTTCAAGCCAGGATACAGGAGGACTGGACTAGTTGGTCTTTAAGGTCTCTTCCAGTTCAAATCATGTGATGATTCTACAATTCAGTTTCTCTGAAGAGTTCAAGATCTGCCCTGGGTGAAGCCTCCATAATCAGCCTGGTAGCACATGGGATGTTTGTCTCTGGTGCTCAGGCACTGTCTCACCCATGCTGCTGCTGCTTCCTCAGTCTATACCTTCATCTTCATCTTCTTCATGACATATCCTTGCTGTGCTCTTCACCCTTGGCTGTATAGTTATTGGAGCCTGAAAATATGTTTTGGGAGAGATTACTATGACATTTTGTCATCAAGTCACTTGTTATTGGCCTATGTGGCTGTAAGCTAGAATGAGTGATGTGCCTTTAAAACAAGCTCTTCAGTCAGAGAGGACGAGCTGCGGTTGCAAAATTCTCTGCACAGCGTAGGATGGTCTGAAAAGAGAAGGTTGCAAATGCTCAAGAGCCACTGGCTTAAACATTTGCACATGAAGGTAAACTATGACATGCGGCCACTCTGCAGCCTGGTGTTGATATTTGTGGCTTGCCCCTGGATTATTCCTTGGGCTGTTTTTCTGCATCAGTGCCATCTCAGGCTGATTAGAGACAAGCCCCAAACCAGACAGAGGATGGGACTGTGCCCGTGGGTCTAACCCGAGGGCCAGAAAATGAAGAGTTGATGAGAAAATTGTTTCCTGTTTGTTTGACTAAATACAACTATAGCATTAAGATAAAACCTATCCACAGTCCCCCCGGAGGTGTGCTGTGACGATGCACCACTTAATGCTTGTAAAGTGATTTGGAAGTAGAAAACGCTGCAGTAATGTAAAGCCCTGCCCTATTACAAGAAAGCTGATTGCTTCTTTTATAAGGTAACAAACTCCAGAAACATGGAGTGAAAATCATCACCAGATCTCTGGCAGCAGTCCTATCCCTAGCTAATGTCAGTGGCTGCAGCTGTTGTAACGCGGTGCTGCAATCTTCTGGAAAGAGAGAAGGAAAAAGCCTTCTAGGACTCGTGGTTTCAAGATGCCCACAGAGTTGCTGTTATTTCCACCGAGGAGTGATGCCGCATTCCCCAAAACAGGATTTCAGTCCTGAGTCTGGCTGCCATCAGTGTGTCTGTAGCAGCTCTAAACATATCAATGAATGCATCTTCAAAAGAGAAGATACTCAGAGCCCAGTACAGTTGGAAAACTGGCAAAACTGAGTGCAGAAAGAGCCACTCTTGTTTTCTTAAAAACATTTTTTTCTATGAGGATCAATACACGCATTAATTTGTGAGCCTATGGGACACAGAACTGTGAAAATCTTGGACAGGCAAGACAATACAAAATGCTTGTCAGCAGTTCTGGTAAAGAAGGCAAAACTCTTAATTTTATTGAAGGACCTCTGCAGGACGTATTGCCTGGGGACTGGTAACAAGCACAGTGCAAACAGTCTACAGCTCCCCCTCGGAGATCAGTGAGGAGAAAGCTTGCTATGCAATGAGATGCAAAATATCTTCCTTTTTCCTCATGTTCAGTATCTGATTTTCTTTCCAAGGGATCCTTCCAATGACACCATGGATAAGCACAGCCTGCCAGCCGAGTGCCACCCTTGAGAAGACATCAAAGATGAACAAACAAGAGCCAGAGGGTGATTGATAGGGCAGGAACTTCTACACCCAGTTTTCTGCTGAAGGAAACGTGCCAGGTAACGATCCTTTCATATTTTTCTCCTCTAGATTTGTTATTAAAACAGGCATGGGTGACACAGCTTCTCATGAGGTACAATGCCATGCAGCCTGGTGGCACAGTAACATCACTGTTACTATGCACAGTGATGGCTCAGCCACCAGGGACAGAAAAAAGAGGCACAGAACCATAGAATGGTTTTGGTTGGAAGGGAACTTACAGATCATCTAGTCCTTCCTCATTGCCATGGGTAGGGACACCTTCCAACAGATCAGGTTACCAAAGCCCCATTCAACCTAGCCCAAAGGTAGGCTATCCACAGCGGCTCTGGGCGGTCACAGTCAAGAAACCACTGTGACAGTCCCAGCTCTGCCGCTCTTTGAGGATGAGCAAGTACCCCAGGAAAAAGCAAGTACAGGCCTAAGACAGTATAACAGTTCTTCCATTTCCAAAGTCCTTCCCTTTCTTATACTACACATCTTTATATACACAGCTTTACTACACATCCATATGTACAGCTGGGGTAACAATACAGACCCATCTGCTGGGGTGCTGATTTCAGCAAAGAAATTAGCCCCAGTTCCAGATTCAAAGTTGTACCACGCAGAACAAAATACCCCAGCCTCCCTTCTTCCCCATTCTGTTAGTAAGAGGTCAAACAGCTCCATAGGAAAGCCTTGTAATTCCTGCCTAAAATCCATCAGAGTGCTGGTTCCTATTGGTTCCTTCAATATATATATATAAAATTATTTTTTTTCAAGATTTATATATATTTCTCTCTCTCTATATATATATATTTACATATATATATGTGTGTATATATATATATACATACAATTTCTTCAGCCACACATGGCGGGGGGAACACAACAAAAATGCCTTGGGAAAGAGAAAGTGTGTGTCATTTTGAGTTGCAAGGGGAGCCAGGAAAGGTGAGCTACATGCAGAGCCTAAATATCCAGCAGCCATACTTGTTATCTGAGCCTCTGTGCCATTAGCAAAGCAGCAATACTGGTTTGGGTTTGGGTTTTCCCCTCTGTTCTCCATGTGAACAGGTCTCCACAGGCTCTTTGCTTACTGGGTTGATATTATGAAAAATAAAACCCTGTCAAGAAATGAAAAAGTATGAAGAAGCAAAGAAGTGATCTCAGAACTCTGGAACAAATCTTGGCTCTGATTTAGCCTACATGGGGACAAATTTATCTGCTGCCAAGGAAAAGAAAAGCAACAAAATACTAACAGCCTGGTTTTGATTCCCATTCATTCCAGCTGACTGTTGGTCTCCAGGCTGAGCCTGTTGTTTTATTGAGAGCTTCTTATTCAGTGAGCCACAGGCAGTGACTGCTGGGGAAAGCACAGCCTGGTTTTATTTAGGTAGTTTCAATTGTAAGTAAAATGACACTTCCTTCCGTGAATGTCGCAAGACCTACAGGACCAAAATATGTCCTATATATTGCAACAGGATTTCCTTGTACTCTGTTAGACACAGATGACCTGAGACCCACTCAGCCCATTTGACCATGGGAAGGGAAATGAGATGAAGAACAAGGAGAAAGAGCATAAAGGTGAATGCAAAAGCAGAAGGCACCCACTGCTCTGTCCTTGCCTGGCTTTTGGTGTGTGCTCTTTCTCTGGCCAGGTAAGATGCAGCAGTGGTTTCATGGATTGGAGTGGAGTTTTTTCTGTGTCACAGACAAAGAAGAGGACACGGCTGTACTAACGGTGGCTTTGGGCTCTGTATATTTGCTTACTAAGAGATTTTTCCACCTTCTCCTGCTGGAAGCACTTAATTCAAATTGAAGCAGCTCAGATATATGCAGAGATCTGTTTGTGTGCACCGTGCATATATATATGCATGGAGATACACACAAAGCACAGACAGCTGTAGATTTGTGGTGTTATATTTCCTTAGGGACTCACTGATCTCAAGCCACTGCACAGAGCAGTCCCTGGAACAGCTTTCATCTGGAAGGCCAAGAGCGATCTGTTGGCCATTTAACAAGAGGTGGAATCAGACTGAAATCTCTGAGGTCTTGAACATTCAGCCTTCTCCTTTCTCCAGCCTATTTGCCTTTCATTTTCACATGATTCCAGAGATGAGATCCTCCGATAAAAGTACTCAATGTGGGAGAATATTACTTAATTGTCAGAAGTGGATATTCTGCCAAACATGGCCAGTATCCCGACAGAAGTATCAGGCTGCTTGCAAGTAGGCATATAACCAAAATAAGATCGGAGCTGGAGGCAGGAGAGAAGCAGGGTCAGGGCAGTGAAGTGGAGGAGGAAGTCATAAAATTCCCCCATATTATCTGCACCCAATTCCTACTGCCTCTGAATCACAGTGTGCAGAAATAGCTCACAGTCATCTGCAAGAAGTCATCACATTTGTAACCATTGTCCCTTTTACCCAAGAATTTGCATGGTTAAACTATTAGTGCTGCAATATCTCGATCCATACACAAATTATACCTCTGCTATGTAGGGTGTAATTTCTGTAATCTGATTTAGCTATTGAACATTGCTCGAAAGTAGCTGGGGAGAAAATCTAATGCAACAAACCAGACCCTTATCCACTAAGGGAGATGAAAAATCATCATTGCTTCAGTCTGAATATATCTAATTCAACCACAAATTGCTAGGCTGAGAAGAGTCCACTGAGCAGCCAGGAAGGCTAATTTCTCCCTTGCAGGAATTATCATATTAAACTCCCTGACCTGGGTTACACAGGAGGTCAGATTAGATTATTACTGTCCCAAACTCTGGTCTCAGAAACCAGTTTTCAGTGCCAATCTGGCTGAAATCCCAGGTAAACATCATGAAAGAAATGCGGGCGTGTGGTTAGGATATCTCATTTCTGTGTGCTGTGGTGGATGAGCCAGCTGGCTGCTGTCGGTAAGAAGGCAGCAGAACTTCCTGAAAATGGGAAAATCTTCACCAGATGTCGAGAAGCTGCTTGAGGCCAGAGGGCCAACATGGACCCATTGGGATCCATTATCAGGCTGGCAGCTCCTGCTGCTCAGGTGGGGTTCTCAAATTTGGTTAAGTAGGTTTGAGCAGATGAGGGGAAGTGGTTTCAAAATTAAAGGAGGAGAAATTACTTTGGATATATGGAAAAAGCTTTTTATGATAAGAGTAGCGAGGCACTGGAAGGCCCAGAGATGCGATGGATGACCCATCCTTGGAGACACTCAAGGTCAGGCTGGATGGGGCTCTGAGCACCCTGATGGAGCTGTAGGTGTCTCTATTCATTGCAGAGAAGTTGGACCAGGTGACCTTTAAGGACCCCTTCCAACTAAAACAATTCTATGTTTCTACGAAGACCCCATTGGGGACACCTCCTGTTTGAAATACAGAGGCAGATGTTATCAGCAGGCCTTGGGCTCCCTTCTGAGGCGCCAAGAAATCACACAGTGATTGATTCTTCCCAGGCTTGTCCACCAAATGCTCTGTGTCACCCAGAAGAGGACAAGCCCTCTGCCTCCAACCGCCTGTCCTTTCCTCACTCCTGGAAAGCTGGTGAACAGCAGGACTGTGACTAATGGCAACGTGAAGCTGTCGGCCATCTAAATCAGGCACTGAATCAGAAGGAGCAGGGAAAAAAAGAGTATCTGAACCGGCTCTGATCACGCACAGGCCACAATAGGATCAGCTGGGTATGTCACTGACTCACAGGTGAACGTGTGACATTGTGAGTGGTGGCATCAGTGCTGCTCCCACTCTGTGTGGGAAGGCAGCAACATGGAGACTTTCCCACATGTATTCCTTGCTCATCACATGATGAAATTTGGTCAGCAGACGCGGCACAGAAGCAGAATGATAGGAGGAACATGAGAAAAGAACAAAACAAAACAAAAAAACCCTAAAAGAAGCATGGTAAATTCTTGCTTGCAAAGAGTGGTATTTCCATGTGCAGGCTTGCTCCACCTGCAATTTTTCATGTGTGTGGTGATTGCTGATATAATGCCTCTGGTTAAGATGCTTGATCTGAGCTTTGGGAAAATCCCTTCCTTATTAATCCATTATTTGATATAAATGTAAAGTAGCCTCAGTCCACAGAGACTTGTGCCTTTGGGGATTCAGGTATCTGAGGGATGAAGGAGAGAGAAAAGCTGTGTGCCCTGCTTCTGGGCAGTCACTAGGGTTATTTGTGCCATGATTGTCAGCATGGTGGTATTGCTGCTGCACAAAGACAAAAACTCAGCCTAGGGATCTGAGGCAGAAAAGCATTTCCAAAGGAGTGTTGTCCAGCCACTGCAAAGCTCACCTTGGTAAGAGATCTGCGCATGATGGACAACCAGCTAAACATATAATGCATTATAGAGAGGAAGCTGCTGTTGGCCAGCAGTGACATCCCAGCCCTCCATACACACCGTGCCATTGGAGCAGGGGAATGAGGTGAGCATTCCCGATGGTGTTCCAGGCACTATCCTTGCAGGTACCCCAGGATATCAGCTCTGGGGTGCTGCCTTATACAGCAGTGTTGCAAACAGAGCATCCTCAAACTAGCAATAGCCAAAAAAAGCCTTGGGAGTAGGAGCTCAGAGAAGAGCATCCTGACCAGGTCCTGCAGTTCGGGGTGCACATCCCTGCTGTGCCTGATGAGATTGACATGGAGCCAGCTGCACTTCTGATTGTACCACAGTAACTTGCAACATTTTCAAGTTAAGCAAACAGTTATTTGCAGAACCAGGTCCTAAAGTGAGACACGATGCAAAGTAAGTGCAGTGGAGGAAGCAGAAGGGGTGGGAAGAGATGGAATAATGCTCTGTAAAATCAGCCAGCAGTGTAAGTGTGCTTGCTTCAACTGTTACCAATCTGGGTGTTATTTCAGACATACCAGATAGAGGAGGTAAATGCCAGAAGCCCAAGGATGCTGAGAGCCTGCCACAAGCCCACAGGATAACAAATCTACTGTCTGGTTCTCAGGCATCTGGAACCCCATTTGCACTTCACTGTGACACGTACAGGAATGCTTGGTGGCAACAAAGCCCCATGGAGTTTTTTGTGTTGTATCTTTATAACCCACCCTGGGAGCTGCATGTGCTGGGCTGTCCTGGTGTGGACACTGCCAAGACAAGCAAAGGACTTCTGCAGCCCTCTGCTTGCTGCCTTCCTGTGGTATTTTCCACTGGTTTTGCATACCTTCTGTTGTTTATCTTTGTGTAAAAAATGTCTTTTGCAGGGAAGAAGATGCTTGCTCAGAGCATCACCAGCCAGGATCCTCAGCAGCTCCTGCAGCACCTCTGGGTGCCAGTGCAGCCCTATGCAATCCTTGCAGTAGTGTGTTTCTATGGATATGTGAGTTCTAGTCCATGCTGTCTCATGCAGATGCCCCAGAAGGGTGGTGGGTGAGGTGCAACCACCCTTCACAGACTCTTTTGTTATGTGTTCATGAATAACCACGATCCTGGTTTCCAAGTCTCTGCTCAGTCCATGTCCATGCCAGCTCTTCTCAGACAATGCAATCTGTGTTCCTCCGTCATTAGAACCAGCACCTCCTCTATCCCAACCATATACTTGTTAATATAGTAAAGAGTCCTAACCTTCTTACATCCTAGTATGCAGATGGAAAATGCCCACTGTCCTGTCCTACTTTTCTGAGTCCTGGCACTGGTCTCTCCATGATGAAATGGGGCTGAAAGATGATGCTATGTCAAGTGAAGCTGCAGCTAATGCAAGCTGCAGTTAATGAAAACTGCACTTAGCTCCTGGTGCTACCGAAGCTCTCTGCCTTCCCCAGACTTCCTGGGAAGTGTTTTGAACTTTATTTTTAAAAGCACAATTAATCACGGAGCAGAGCTTGAAATCAGTCCAAGTGCAATAAAAGCACCCGAGCGGAGCTCAGCCCAGCGAGCATTGTTTGCCACGGCCTGACTTCAGGCATCGGGAAACTTTTCAGATGTGCTAACTTTGCAGCTCCTGGCTCCTGCAGGAATCTTAACTGCTACCATCTGTACGAGGCAGCAGCTACAGAAGAGCAGCTTTCCTTCTCCCTTTATGTACGTTCCTCGGTGCACCCATTTAGCATCCTCTGCATTTTCTCACCCTCGCTGACTCAAGGCTTCACCCTACAAAGGTGCTGTTTCTTTGTGCTTCCATCCCCCATGGGGAACGCTGAGGACCAGCAGCATCTTTGCAGAGCCCCTCGGTCGCGCCCCTCCATCTGTTGCTGGTCTCCATGTGGTTTACAAGACGCTACAGGAAGGCATTTTCTCACGCTATTAAGTTTTCACTAGATGTGGAGGGGGATCAGGAATGCCTCGGACGGCATAAAAATTCCCTTCTCAGCTCAGTTATTAGGATCTAGCAGCAGCAGCAAGCAAAATTATAGCCTCCATGAAATCCGAGTCTGCTGCTTTGCCATAGGCAAGGGGTGCTCTTCCAGGTATGCCTGGATGCCTCCTGGGCCAGTTCTCCTTCCCTTCCCTGCCTCTCTTTTTGGAGCAGAGGTTGGTTGCCTTCTGCTGTATGTCTATCAGATACTGGGCTATGGTTTTGCTTGGCTGCTCTAGGAACAACACCAGCAATAATGCCCACTGCAATGAAAAGACCAGAGCTGTACCCTTGGGTTAAACTCAACAATCTGCCTGGATGTGCTGACTGTCATTCATCTCCTTTGTTTCTTTCCCCAAGAAACAGTCTTGTGCGTCAACGCAAGGGCAACAAAACACTGAAGGGTCTGGAGCACAAATCTTACATGGAGTTGCTGAGGGAACTGGGATTGTTCAGACTGGAGAAGAGGAGGTTGAGGGGAGATCTTGTAGTTCTCTACATCTCTCTAAAAGTAAGCTGTAGACAAGTGAGTGTTGGACTCTTCCCAGGTAACACTGATAGGAAGAGAGGTAACAGGCTTAGGTTACACCAGGGGAGGTTCAGGTTGGATATTAGGAAAGATTTCTTCTCAGAAAGAGTGGTAATGCGCTGGAATGGGCTGCACAGGCAGGTGGGGCTAGCATAGACATCTCCGGTTCTTAAACTGTGCTTAAACCACCAAACCTCATTGCAGGGGCACACTAGAGGGACTGGATCCAAACCAAAATGAGCAGTGCCCAGGACTGTATATAATTTCTCCTGATTCTGCAAAGCTTGTGCAAAGAATGGAAAGGGCTGGTGTCATCCTGGGTTTGTGGTCATGTTTCCTTCAGAAACCCCACAGATCATTCAGCCCCCAAGTACTCAAATAAGTTCTAGAAATGAGAAGCTGTTGAAGCAGTGTATGTAAGCAGACCTTGTGCCTGGATAAGGACTATGTCTATAGCATTGTATCGCAACAATAACAGTAATGAAGAGCAACACTCAAAAGCAAGCCTACACACAAGGCCTTGAAATAAAAGATCAGATAATAGAAAAGCAGGAAGAACAGGGGAGAGGGAAAAGGAGAAGCCCAGTAAGAATGACTCTGGTAATCTGGCCCTCTCTGGTGGAAGCTGAGAGACTTTCCCTACAAGTCATCTCACTATGATTAGCTACATTTGCACTCAAATACAAAGCTGAACCTAAGTGTTCAAGAGGTAACTGCCCTAGCCGTAAGAAAGCCAACTATGGTTGAGCTGTGCAAAAGATCACCACACTTTCCTATGTTTTCCATGTAATATTCTGCTCTGCATCTCCAAAATGCTTCCCTCTGTGTGGGTGCAGCTTCTTGCCCCTGAACAGTGGAGGACAGGGAATGTGATTCAGCCCTACTCACAACCAAGGGGCTACAGTCACCTTGCTAGCAAGCCAGGCCTGATGTCCACAGGCTGTATAAGCCTCAGGCGATGTCTTCTGAGAGCAGAGCTGTTTTGATTGCTGCTGTGTCAAAGGAGAGACAGGATGCACAGACATCCGAGTTTGTCATCCTGACTTCAACCCCACAGGATATCTCAAGTGACTGAAATGTAGGTGGAAAGCCACGCTTAAACTATACGTCTGAGGATTTCAGCATTAGGTGATCAACCTCACAGAGGCCCAACACAAGATGACCAAGTAGGTAATGCCAAATGACAGCAGAACAACTGCCAGATGGAGTTGCTGGCTCTGTGAGAATTCCAACTGTACATTAGAGTTAGGAATTGTGAAGGACTGCTGGCTCACCCTCTCCACTTTCTGTGCAGGACAAATTCATTGACTTCCATTTTCAGTGCTTTCTCTATTTGCTTTATCTGATAGAACGGATGTTTCTCTTGGAGATTAAAATGCTGGAGTGTGATTGAGCAGCAAAGAGCTAAAATATATGTGACATGGATATATATATGTGAGACATGGATGTGTCTAAACATGGCAAAAAAACAAGGATTTTACTATCTGACTTACACAGAAGATGGCAAGAGATTTATCTGGATAGCCGTTGTAATGTGTGCTAATGGTGGGTGTCATAAAGGGAACTGAAAGGCCAACTGGAAAACAACATCTGTGACAGCTGTGACAAAGTGGAAATAATTCAGTGTCACTCATTAAGGCTGAGCACTTCTCAGTGAATTGCCCCCAAAACAGTCTTTCATCTATGTAGAAGAACAGGTATTTCATTTATGTAGAAGAGTCAACCATCGCCACTGCACAAACATCTTTCCATCAAGTTTTCCCTGGAAATAAAATCAAGACCATTTGCTTGAACTACCTTACGATAGTCCTATAGAATGGCAGTGATGTGCTGGTGGATTTTGAAGCTATCACCCTCAGACATCCTCCCAGCTAGAAGGTTCTTCTTCCCTTGTATTCTTACTCTTTTGTCTAACTTGTACACAAGTAACCTCCTTAATATCTGCATAAAATGCATAGGGTTATTATGTGCTGAATGCTTTCTAGTGCTGTTTTTCCTTACAGTGCTCCTCATTTCAGGGGATGCTTGCAATTCCTTCTGGCTGATGGTTCTACAGATGTTGCACCACAGCCACGATGGCAGCTGGAGCGTACAATGTGAGAACTGAAACTCTATCCAAAGCATCTGCAGTAACCCAGGAAAATAATAGTTATTCTTATCACATCCTATCCACTCAAATACCGGAGTACTCTTGTGGACTGTTACGTCCAGATGGCAGCCTCTGCAACATTCATTTCTGCAGCCATTCAATATACTGTGAAGATTTTCTTTAGGATCCACACTGAATAGCATTTACCAGCCTACACTTGCTCCACTGGCCTGACTCACTGTGATCATAGAATCATAGAATGGCTTGGGCTGGAAGGGACCTCAAAGCCCATCCAGCCCCAGCCCCCTGCCATGGGCTGGTTGCCCCCCACCAGCTCAGGCTACCCAGGGCCCACTCAACCTGGCCTTGAGAACCTCCAGAGATGGGGCACCCACAGCACTCTGTGCAACCTGTGCCAGTGACTCACCACCTCATCACCCTCTGAGCAAACATGGCAGAGTTTGTCAGTCATCTTTTCATGTGAAAAAGCAAATTAAAGAGCAAAGAACATCCCTGCTCATGGCTGCAATTGACAAGGGCAGCACACACGGTGCTCAGCACCACCATTGTGATTTATATTAACTCTTAAGAGGACAGCTTGATCCTCAATATATTTAAGCAAGTAAATTAACCAGCTTTTTGAGAGCCTTAACAAAAGCTGTCCATCCTACAATCTCTTCTTCCCCTTCTTTTCAGAAAATTACCATCATTGTTGTCAGCCATGGCACTCAAAACCAACCAAAATGCTGTTTCCTTCCATTAAGATTGGTTGAACTGAAAAGAGAAAACAACAAAATAATTGAGTAGACAAGTGAAATAAAAGGGGAGAAAAATGAAAGGAAACATTAACAAAAGGGGGGAAAAAAATACCACAAAATAGTTGTCATGTTTTCCGCTCTGCTACATCCTTTCTACTTGGAAATGGCCAGCCACAACACCTGTCTGTGTCCTTCCCTTATCTTGGTAATGGACAAGATCTGGGATGAAAGTTGCTGAGCTGAAACCTCTCCTGGGAGTTAATCAGTTTTGAGTAGAGCATTCAACAGGCTGCTTCTTGAGACACAGGTGGAATTTCCACTTAGGAGTGCTGATATCAAGATTTGTATTCTGATCCCATTGGTTTTATTCTCAGGCTGTTAAAACATCACCTTTCTTCAAAGAAATATAATTCTCAATAAGGTAAAACATTCTTTTTTGGATGTTTTTTGTGGGTTTTGTTTTATGAGAGTGGTAAGACACTGAAACGTTCTCCAGCAAGGCTGTGGATGCCCCCTCTATGGAAGCATTCAAGGCCAGGCTGGATGGGGCTGTGAGCAACCTGGTCTAGAGGGAGGTGTGCCTCCTTATAGCAGGGGTTTGGAACTACGTGATCTTAAAGGTCCCTTCCAACCCAAACCATTCTATGATCCTATGCTTCTAGCCAAATCCATGGGGAAAAAAAATAACACATTGATTTCATCAGCAGTGGATTTAGGACGATGCTTGGAAAATTCCTTCGTGTAGCTTTTAGTGAATAACAAATCCAGTCAATAATAACTGTGATGTACTCAGGAGAAATCATCATTATTTATCATCCTACCAGAGGTATGCTCTGACCTAAGACAAGAGGCACTTCTCAGCAGCTATTTCTCCTTTATACTCCAAAGGGCAGTACAAGAAGCCCTTGCATACACAGGGCAAATGTTTGTATGTGTGCATCCTCAAATGACTTGAGCCCATCAGTCTCTAAGCAGTAGTAGTACATGCTGCTGAAAGATATTATTCTTGTCTTTCTCTCTTCTGTGCTGTCCTTTTTCAGGCTTCCTTGCAGTGACGTATCTTCCTTTGTACACTGTAGATCAGATATCCAAGTCGGCTTCTATGATACTTAGCCCAGTGGAAGGTGAATCAAGTCACGTGCCTTCATGTTCTGTCTTATTCCCCGTCATTTTTATTAGCCCCTTTTCCTTCCAAACACAGGTATCTACACAACTATGCACAAGTTCACGTGCAGCTATATATCTATGCCCATACATGTATATGTAAATAAAACACTCTTTTTATGAAACTCATTTAATGGGGGGGGTTCTGTACATCCTAAATGTTATTTTTCTTCTGACACAGGAAAATTCCCTTAGGCAACCAACATCAGCTGCTTTCTGTTATGCTGCCATCTGTTATGTAAAACAACTAGAATTCCTTTTTTCTCTTTTCCTAGTGGCTTTCCTGTTTTTCAGCTATGGTCAGCTCTGCTTGGTTTTGCCTTTTTAGCCCTCTTTTATGATGCAAAATAACCTTTTAGTTGTTACATAAGTATAACATTGCGCAATAGGATAAAAAGGATTTACCTCTACATAGAAAGTGTCTATCTATGTTAGCCATTTGACAAACACCCTCTGCTTTCCTTCCCAACTGCTGTTTAAATCATGGCATGCCCCTCGGTGCATGTGGCGTTTACAATGGGAGCATGGTGGTACGCTTCAGATCAGAATCCAGATGCAGATTTTAAGACATCTCTGAAATATGAACAAGATCAACTCAAGGATTTTGATTTAGAACTTTCATTTAGATCCCGTATCCAAATGATGGTGCCAGAATCTAAATATCCATACTATCTATATTGCCAGTACTTAACGTAGCTCACCGCAGATGGCTTTGAAGTCTTTGAAGACTTGTTAGGTTGGCACAGACTTTGAATATATGTGAAATACGCAGTAAAACAGACTGCACAGCTGTACTGTTATTCTAATGCTTTTCTTGGAACTAGAACTTTTCTCTTTTTTAGGTGGCCTTCAGACAGTGTTTTGGAATAAAGCTTTCTCTGCGCATCTCCCTGTGCAGGCTAAGCATTCTCAGTTTCCTTATACTGAAAGAATGTTCACTATATATACATGGGAAATTCAACTTATACCTGACCAAAGTGTTTAAAGAAAAAAAGTGTTTCTCCAGGTTTCTAGGTGACTGCATTAAAACCAGGATTCCATAGCCTATATTGCCCTGGAAAGACATAAAAGTGGTGATGTGATGTTAGTCCTCCAGCTTACCTTTCTCCTGGGGGAGGGTCTGTGCAGTTCCCTCAGCTCCTGGAGGTTATTTTAGACCCTACAAATTCTCAACACGACTTTTGGTATTTCTTAGCCTCTATTTTGGGCTAGATTTCTAGGAGGAAGGAAAATGTAATGGCACGGGACCAGCCAGAGAGAATCAATGAACACTTTGGTTTTAAAACAGGCATTGACAGAAAAGGTGTCTACTGACTGGTGCAGCTAGCTTTTCACATGTGCACTGGGGGAACTGGGAAGGTCTGTGGTTGACTCTTGAAGATGACTGGGGAGAAGCAGAGGAGAAGAACCAGTAGGACTACTCCAATTTAGGACTGTTCTGTCCACTGGCCTTCAATAGGTAAGCTGAAGGAAATACTGCAACAGTCATAAATATTCCTTTCTAAACAATGTGGATCTCCTTTTCTTATTTTTTAATCTCTGAGAATAAAATAAGCTCCAAAACTCAGAAACCCAGAGCAAAATCTGTCTGTGTGTTCAATTGCTGGACTTGCCATGTGCTCCTGTAGATAGATATCTGTGTGGCTCCACAAACTCACTACCTGCCCTGGAGAGCTCTCAGTGTATTTAAGTCATCCAGATGTGCTCCCTGGGAGCTGTGCCTCTGTTTCCAAGAAGGACTAAGAGACACAGACAGGTCTCATTCTGCTTAAATTCAGATATGTAACATTTACTACCTAAATATCAGCTGCTTTTCTGGGCAATAAACTTTTCTTCTTATCTAATTTTAATACTCACCTTTAGAATCATAGAATCATTTGAGTCAGATGGGAGCTCTCAAGGTCATTTAGTCCAACTCCTCAGCAATGAGCAGGGACACTCACAGCTCCATTAGTGCTCAGAGCCCCATCCAGCCTGACCTTGAGTGTCTCCAGGGATGGGGCATCCACCACCTCTGTGGCAAACCTGTGCTGGTGCCTCACTGCCCTTACTGTAAAGAAATCTAATTAAAACACAGCTCCATAGAGATATTTGCTGCCTATCAGTAAGATTGCCTGCAGAGAATAAGCAGTGTGTTTTGGAGTTTCCTCTGCAAGAGGATTTGACGTGGGGGGTGCTTGCTGTGTGGGGAATTACCCTGACTTCAGTCATGCAGCAACATGATGGTAGACTAAAACAGCTTCCCTCCTGTGGAAGAATTCCTGCTTTCTTGAATCACTTGAGGCAATAAATAATGACTTTGAACATTACACCATCAAGATTGCTAAATATGTGGGAAAATTACAAATATTCAGCTTTTATCCTATGCACGTCCTCCAAGGCTGTATGTCATGCATTTACTAAATGATAACAAGGGGAGGAACACTCACATGCTATGCCCCCTTGCTGTGTACAAGAAGTTATGCCACATGGTTCTGTGGGCATGGCGGGGATGGGTTGATGGTTGGACTAGATGATCTAAGTAGTCTCTTCCAACATACGATTCTATTCTATCATTCTGTGACACTATTTGTGCAGACACAGATTGACACTAACGTTGCTGAAATAGGAACTCCCCAGTTAGGAACCTGAAGGGAATCAGCAACTAGCAAGTCACCCAAGCCACAGAGCAGTGGAGTTTGCTCCATGAGACGTGCCCACTGGGAGCTTAAAGGCAGAGATTTGGATGAGAGGAAATTTGAACCTGGATAGGAAGGAGCTTTTTTGCTGTATGACAAATGTGCTGAGCACTGTGGTAAGTTGCTGAAACTCCTCAGTCGTGACAGCAAGTTCAAGATCCCAAACAGAAACAAGGATTTATCAGTCAGGAAAACCAATAGCTCATCCCTTCCGTCACTTTTGAATGATCTATACTTGGATTGCTTCCTGCTCTGCTGACTTGTCCCATCCCTGAAGGTGGCTGTAAGTGCAGCTGTTCAAACAGTGTGCAGCAACCCTAAACCATACAAGGAAGAGGAGAGAATTCTTTTTATTACCCTCCATCTGCAAAGGAATTCTAGAAAGGCAGTTGAAATTACTTTGCATCCCCACAATATTGCCTCTCTTCTGACAGAAAATATACTAAGGTATCTTCAGTGATCAAGTGTATTTGTTTGTTTGTTTTGTGATGTCTGTTTGGTCTCCCACTCACTTTCACTAAGTACTCCCAAAGTAGTTTGGGGCCTGTGGACGGTACTCTATTCCATGTGTATATATAACATTTTCAGAGGAATAACAATTCCTTTGCAAGCAGGAATGACCTGTTTTTCCTCTTTGAGCTCCCTACAAGAGTTGCTAATTAGTCCACTGGGAACTAACTGGTCTTGCCTTTTTCTTTCTCTCTCCCCTTGACCTTGCTGAGGCTCCGTAATTTCTAGACGCTGATCCTCACTTTCTGAGACATTCAACTCTGAATACTCTTTCTCTGCTGCTTTGAAACCTGTAGCAGAAAAACATGTCCTAGGAGGTCTAATAATCCAGATTAATTCCTCTTCATTCCTCTAGTTCTTTAGGACATGTGTGTTGGTCCATCAGGAAATTGTGTAACACCAACAGAACATGGTTTAGTGGGGAAGGCCAGATGGAACAAATATCTTTCCTGTTAGGACACTCACAGCATCATTTATCACCTGCAAAGAGCCCACCTCAGTTTCTCACCTCTGTGCAATGTGTGCTGTTCACCCTGTCTGCAGAATGCCTAAATGGAGAATAACTCAGGCTTGGCTACAGGGCCAGATGGAGAACTCTTGAAAGGAAGCATAAGTTTTTCAGTTCTTTTTGTGCAATTTGTTCAGCTTTGGAAAGCAGAGCAACATGCAGTGGCAAGTCTAACTGTGAATGGTTTTAGGGAGGGTGAATCCGTGGGTGTAACTGTCATCCAGTGTACCCGAGTTCACAACACAGAAGGAAAGAAAGAAAAGAAGAAAGAGAAAGAAAGAAAGAGAGAAAGAGTGAAGGAGTAAGAGAGGGGATCTTCTATAAGTTGTTTATTATTTATGACTTTCCACACGGCCTAATTGTCATCTCTCAACTACAATATGAGGTTTAACATTACAAAATGTATTTAAGAAGTGAAACACAGGAAATACCATAATGGTGGAAAGATAATCACAGCTGTCAGTAAAGTGAAACGGCTCAGGGATGGACAGCCTGGCTCTGCAGACAAACACCGAACAACACTCCATCCTGAATGCTAATAGACAGTACAAAGCCCCGTGAATATCTCTGGATACCTTCTGCTCTCAGAGAGTCCAAAACCGCATCTGACCTCTGCTGGTCACTTATGTTCTGTTCTCTTCCTTTGCAGAAAACCCACCCCAGCTCCCCGGCCACATCTGAGACCTGCAGATGATATTTTGCTGATGACTGTTTTGGTACCTCTTTCAGTTGAGGAATTATAAAATACCATTTTTTTTTTCTAAGCAACTGATGAATACGACCAAGTTTTCCAACTCTTTTCCAAACCCCGAGCAGACACCAATACTTTAGAGGGTAACATCTGGCAGAGTGAGGTTTATGACCAGTGTCCCAACAGATCCTCAGGCAGCGCGGCCTCATTTCACTCCTCTGCCTGGGAACACCTCAGGTGAGGTTTCCCACGGCCAACACACCTCACTGCCACCCAGCCACTGGGACAGCTACAACTGCACTGACAGAAGAAATCCACGCTTTGCTTATGGTATACCTTGTGGCCAAATTATTATTAACAGAGATTTTCATGTCTACGCTGTTTAATTATGTTTGTTTAAACCAGAACTGACGTTACTTGGTTGTTTTATAGTGAGTATAGAGTGTCCACACAGCAATGTGCCATCAGGGAAGGATGACTTTTCCTTTTTGACTGCAAAACTGAGTCAGAAGCACGCATGACAGGTAGTTTATTCGTTTAGTACATCACTGAAAGGCATCCACATCCCACAGCAATGGGTGTGTTATGGGGACAGCGCAAATAAACCACGGCAAAATGTGTATTGCAGAGGTACAGGTTCCCACGGGCATCCTCACATTGTGCTGAGCCCTCACCAAGTGCCCGTGTCCAGGTAAGCCATCCCTCTTGCTGAGAGCTGCGGGGTGTCCCCCCCCAACTCCTTGGGCTTAATAACCGTATAATTTGGGGGGTAAACATCTGACAGTGACAGCTACATCATCCTTATCAACCTCTCAGAGTCGTTTCAGACGCAAATGTTAGCATTTCTCAGAATGATCAAGGCCTGTTTAATGGCAGAGCTTGTGAGCTCTTAGGCTGTAATATAAAGCACGTTGCTCAGATTAATCGGCAGCTTCACATCAGCTTCAATGTACTTTCCTCTTTCATGCATCTATATGTATTACAGGTGGTTTCACACTGTAATTCTTGGCTAGCCACAAATGCCTGTAGACATTTAGAGGCATGTCCCTTGTTAAAAAGCCCACAACACCGATTTCTCGGTGTTATGGCATCAATGCAACCTCCTCTTTACACGGAAAGAATCACCGACACAAAATATCAGCACACGACAAATCCTAAAACCTTTTCCTGAGCAGAGGATCAACAAGATCAGAATCAACAAGAGCAAAGATGTTAAGGATCACAAACAGAGATGTTTCAGGTCTGTTATTTCGTTCTGCATCTCTTAAAACAAAACATGTGTCAGATCAGTTTGCTTTGTGCCTTTTCTTGCCCTGATGATTGCACAATCACAGCCCTTCAAAGAGTAGCTGTGATTTTGTTTTAAAAGAAAAATCATAATGCTGGCTTAGACATGTAGACTACACTTACCTTTGGGACGAATGAGATACTTTCTGCCTATCAAGCTGAAATCCTTGCCATAGTTCTCAGATTTTAATGAGCATAAAATCTCTGTTGGAAAGACAGGTTAGACTTGATCTATTCTTTTATTTATTTATTTATTTTAAGATGAGAAAGTGCTGTCAGTAGCAGTGGGAAGGAGGCAATGCATTCACTGGTTACAGCAGTAACGAGATCATAGAATTGTTTCGGTTGGAAGGGACCCTTAAAGGCCATCTGGTCCCCCTCCCCTGCACTGAACAGGTACACCTACTGCTCCATCAGTGCTCGGAGCCCCATCCAGCCTGACCTTTGGTGTCCCCAGGGAATCTCATGTCTGAGAAAAGAATTAGAGCAGTGTGGATTTTACCCTTTGCAGACCTGGAAATCAAGGACTGCAGGCTGGGTTTAAGAGCAGCAACATGAGCTCTTAGTGTAAAGCAAAAGGAGATAATGTGATTCATGGATGTATAAACAAGGAAGCAGTGAGTAGGAGTGGGGAGCTGATTTTATCTCTCTTCACTGCTCTAGTAAGCCTAATACTGGCATAGTGTAAAAAAGTTCTGGTGCCTGTGTTTAAAGTGGGAAAAGTTGTAGATTAGTCAAGAGAGAGGATGAGAGAAAATGCCTCTCTCCAGTGAAAGCCTGGAAGGGATCTCTCCGCTCATCTTATCAAGAAGATGGAGACGTGACTTGATTGAAGTGTACAAGTACCACCACCACAAGATAATAGCATATGCAAAAGATCTCCTTCATCTAGTGGAGAAAGTATAGCAGGAATCAACAGCTAGAAGCTGAAGCCAAACAAATTCATACAGAGAAACCCAGGCATGCATTATTAATAGTAAGAGCAATTAATCCTGGGAACTACTTACCAAAAGAAGAGTCGGATTCTCTGTCTCTTGATGTTTTCAGATCAAGATTGGATGTCTTCCTAGTAGAGATGCTCTAGGCAAACCCCTATGAAAGAGAAGCAAGGTGAGACATAATAACCCACAATATGCAATCAGACAAGTTGACTGGGTGATCCTTTTGTTACTACTCACTGACTATACTTCTGCTAGTAAATTAATGCCAGAACCAAGGCCCAGAACTTGATTGCCTGCATTGTTAAATTCATAACGAAGACCCCCACGTGCTGTTGTCCTAGGCCAGCCAGCCTTCTCCCAGACACACACTTTGGGAATGAGCATAGTCCAGGGCTACAGGCAATTTGGATATGGGCACCCTGTTTTGGAGAGGAAGGAAATGTTACGTATTTGACAACTAGACGGTGCCAGAAGGCCTCAAGGCCCAAGAAATAGATCCTTGCATTATTTTGGTCTGAGAAGTAAAATACCCTTTCAGCCTTGGGATATGATAAACCAGCCTACATGCTTCATTTCTCCCCTCGCGGTCAGTGGAGCTCTGGCACTGAATGCTGTGCCATGCTTGGCAGGTTGCTAATGGCAGTAAAACAACCCTGGCCATGTTACCTGCTTAGATCATACCAGAGGTCTGGGTGTGTGTGGTAGGGTGCTCCTATCACACGTGAGTTTGAGCGGTCACTTCAGAAAGCAACATCAGCAATCACTACCTCTGACCTTGCGTCTTGGTGGGAGCAGAAACCTTGATGCCCCCAGCTCCCTGCCCGCCACTCCTGTCTGCCCATCCCACCTCTTCCCTTCCTACCTCCCAGCACCTTTTTTCCATTGCCAGGCCTGGATGCTCACCCTTTAGTTGGCAAACTCCATTTTCTCCTGAATTACCTGCAAAGGCTCAAGACAGCACTGGCTGCACAAGGCTCGATGCCAAACAAGCAAAATGCCTGTGAATCAGATATTCCATAGCACCTCCATGAATGGATATTCCATTCCACCTCCAGGTGGAATGATGTTGACACACTCACAGCTTTGATGAGCCCTAAAAGGGAAAAGGGAAGAACGTTCTGACATATTCTGAATATTCAGAAAGGATAATTGTTTCCTCCAGTAACTGACATTCCACAGGGGTAGAGTATTCCTGCTGGTCATGTCCATACTAGACAGAGACACTGAAGCAGTGCTTCCCACACAGCCCTCGCTATTAGGCAATGCGGAACTTCGTAACTGGGATCTTTCAAATGTCAACAGAGCTTCCTATTGCAGTGCTCGCTCACTGCTCATTAGCAACATTTAGTTAACGTGTTTTGTTCCTGATGGTGGTGATGTATGAGGGCCCAACTGCTACCCTCAGTGTCTGCTGTAATAGGAGAAGAAGGAGTGGAAGTGTGTTGGAAGATTTAGCATCTCATCTCAGCTATCCCAAAAGGACATTCTTTGCTGTTTCCAAGTGATGGAAGCGTTTCTTGCCTCCCGAATATTAAACAGATACTAATCCTTGGGCACTTTATACTGGGGGAAAAAATCCCATATAGCTTGACTACAGTTCTACCATTCTCTAAACCTACAGTGAAACTGCATCTGCAATGTGTGGTTTCCAGCACTATTGAACCTGGGACCACAGTAAGTATTGCATGGCTGCTGTTTCATGGAATTATTTCATAGAATCATAGAATCACCAAGGTTGGAAAAGACCTATAAGATCATCCAGTCCAACTGTTCACCTATTACCAATAGCTCCCACTAAACCATGTCCCTCAACACAACATCCAATCGTTCCTTGAACACCCCCAGGGTTGATGACTCCACCACCTCCCTGGGCAGTCCATTCCAGTGCCTGACCACCCTTTCTGAGAAGTAAATTTCATCAGTTAATACATTCAGTGCAAAAGAAACATCCAGAATACTCACGTAGTGTTGGCAAATTTTGTCATTTTCAACGTCTCAAAAAGCTCACAAAAAGCATAAAATGATTTGCAATGTGTTTTTAATTAGTTTTGCAATAGCTCACAGATTTAGTACTTTTTGTGGGTTTGACTGCTCATTCAAATGAGCCAAGCATGCGTCTTCAAGGTGAAAATCAACTTATCTGTGCTGGGTTCCAAACCATGACAGCGCTTAAAATGAAACTGAAATTATGTCACGGTGAAGTGATGTCAAATGATTGCACGCACTGTGATATACTGACAAAACACAGTCCTGTGAACAGAGAAAAATATGCAGCCGTGCTTTCCATTTTGATAATAAGAATTTGAGGACAAGTTTCAAGGCTGCAAAAACAGTGATGAATTTTGGGGTATATTTGGGACTCCATCTTTAGTCGACATAAATACGTTACATGTGAGTTTTCTAATGGAACACATCAGGTTGCAGTCAGAGATTCAACTCAAAGAAAAATCTGACCACGTCTCTTAACCAGATTTTTATGAGACCCAAATATCCCCTGCTTCGCAATCTCACCTTATTCGTGCTTTTTGGCACTTGTGAGCAACTGTTATCAAGGATGAAGCACAGGAAGGGTGAAATTAGATCAAATATCTCTGACTGTCACCTTAACAAGTCACTGAGAACGGCAACTGCTTCCATCAAAGCAGGCAGTGCTGCATCAGTTTCACTAAAACACGGCCAAATTCCCCACCAGTTTCTTGTTTTTGCTGCCCTCTTTTTTAATGTTTTAATGATACATACATATATATATATATATATATAAAGAAGTTTTGATACTTACAAACATTAACTATATTTTACATTTGGACCAAATATAAAATTCACTTCACTCAGCATCTCCCAGACAAGCCAAAAGATTGGAAACCCATGCATTAGAGCAAGCCTCTACATAAAGACCCAGACTTCATCACCATTAATAAATCAACCAGCACAGCGCTCCCAAGAGAAAACTAAATAACGCTATCTTTTATTTTTCTAGTTGAAGAAATCGAGACAAAAAAGCTAAGTGCTTTTGCTTCACAAAGAAAACGGAGAGCCAAAGGGCAAGCCTCTGTTGCTGTTTGCTGTGGGGAGACACCACACCGCTTTATGAACTCTGCATTCCTCAAAAACAGCTATTTTCCTCCACGTTGAGTACTGTGGTGCCAGGACTAAGTCAGCAAAAAGTGCTGGGACTGAAGAGTTTTATCTCAATTTACATCTATCTCCTCAAAACACCCAAGCCAGCCTTGTGCTCTAAGGTGCATTTGACATGGGGATTGTCAGAGTCCACCAAAAAAACCACTACAGCTGCAACAAGGCAACACAGGAAAGACCCTTTCCAGTCCTCTTCCACAAGCAGAAAGATCCTCTGCTGAAAACAAGGTCATCTATCTTAGATTAAGGTTTAGGGTTTTTTTTGTTGAAATTCAGATCACTCAACACCTGGAGGCAATTTCCAAAGCATCTGCATTTTTACAACATGCAGCCAAGGTGGGATGAAAGGGCAAAACGTACTCAGCTCTCCGAAAAGCTGGCACTCCCAGCCTTGGCAAGCTGGCTTTAGGAGAGCAGCATTGCCATTTGCAGGGTATCCGTGCAAAGCTTCTGGTTTAAGCAAAGCAACACCGGGGCTGCTGTGATTTTCCCTTTGCTATGCAGAACATGTACAGTGTAGAAAATTTCCGTCACACAAAAGTGGGTGAAATGCTGAGCAGCAGCACTACAAACAGAGGATGCAATTATACTTGCAAAGTGTACAGAGCCCCGCAGGTTGGCCATCGCTCATTCCTGACCTGGGTCAGTTTGCAGTTTTTATCCTTTCGGTTCTACAAGCAACATGTAATTGGATTCTCCTTCCGCCCCCCCCCCCCCCCCCCCCCCCCAACCATTTTCCCACAGGTTACAGCAAGTTAGAAGTCCTTGAAGAAAGAAAAGTGTTTCCTGATTTGAAATTTGCATTTCAAAAATGTTATGAATTTAAAAAGGTGAGCAGAAAAAAAAATGGATCCCTAGAAAGTGCTATACTGATCTTATTAAAGATTATTATAAAGAAATGATCAATCAGAATACTACTCTTATTTGTGCCAGCGTTGATTTCTGTGCTGTATAGTGCCTTGTTCCCCTTATTCCCCAAGCTAGCCATCAAGCTCCAGCTATACTCCACAGTGCAGTTCTAGGGAATTACTTTGGACCCAGCACTCTGCCTACAGACATGAGGGTGCTGAAGAGACAAAGCCACCCTCCTCCCAGGTCATGCTCCCCTTGCAGCATGCCCATGCTCAGGGCAGTTCAGTGAAGTGTTCCAGGGCCATGACTATCCCAGGGTGTCAGCTTCTCTCTCCCAATGGAGTCTTCAGTCTAGACATGTGCTCCTGGTTGACCCAGGACAGCGTTCAGTAGCTTTCACACCATGGGTTTTGCCCTGCACTGCTGTGGCTTGCACTAGTATTAGGCTCCACAGAGCTACACCTTGCTGTGGACTTGCTTTCATCTTCAGTTATCACGTTCTCAGGCCACCTCCTCTCTTCTTCAGGACCAACGTAACACTGGTATCCATCTGTACCTCCCTAAGGAAGCTCAGGGTGGTTCTTCTCCCCACTCACTGTCAGGGCCAATGGTTTCCCCAGGTTTTTGTTGTGCCCAGCTACCATTTTAACAAGCTGCTCATGTGTACCAGCTGTCTCATGTATTTCTATTTTAGAAGGACCTAAAAAATGCAAAGCTTCTAGCTATTACTGATGTAATTAACAAATAGTGGCTTCAGTGATACAACGCTACACGGTTCCTGCCCTAGAGAACTGTAACTCTCCAAATGGTCAAAAGTGATGGGGGTGCAAACAGGACAATGGGCTAAATAATACCTGCAGGTAGTGAACTGCTGACGTACAGACTTCTTTGCTATGGACAACGAGGTTGGTAGCATTGGCAAGGATTAGCAGATGACCACAAGAATGTGATGGAAAGGGATGGAAAGGTGGTGCAGCGTGAAGTGGATGTCTAAATGTGGGCAGAACTGCATCCAGTGAGTGCCTTCCTGACTGCCGAGGGACGTCCACCAGCAGCTCACAGAAGAGCAGAACACCCAAGGATTCAAGTAAATAAAACTTCCACTCTGTGTGCACAGGTGCTACAGCCTTCCTGTCTCTCTCAGGTGGGAGTGAGGTTTTGGGACTCTGCAGTATTTGTTTCATTGGAGCTCTGTGTGGCTCTTCACTAAATAACTCCTATTTAAATCTGTTTCTTTACCATCAGTATGGACAAATCCTATGCCCCTTCCTCTCAGAAATGAGCTCACTCACATGCATGGGGTCCTGCATTGC
Source organism: Excalfactoria chinensis (assembly GCF_039878825.1). Classification (NCBI taxonomy): domain Eukaryota; kingdom Metazoa; phylum Chordata; class Aves; order Galliformes; family Phasianidae; genus Excalfactoria; species Excalfactoria chinensis. Next base: position 8,744,280 of record NC_092827.1, read on the forward strand.
TTATAGTTAGTAACTTCAGGGAAATAAAACCAGGACCTCAGCTGTTTCTTTCTCAGATTCTCATTTCCTGATTTCACTTCACACTATTTGTAAGAGGAAAACAAGTGAGGTCTTCTTCAGCCTTTCTGACTGTGAGGCAATTAATTCCTATTTTTAATTGTGGGCGTGTTCTGCAACAATGGGCTTAACTTTTAATCTGTCTCATAGTGCTGAGTATTAAAAGAAAATGTTTCCTGTTTATTGACAAGTAGGACAAATGACAACAGTGGAAGCTTTGGCTTGCATTGAACCAAAACCAACAACAACAAAAGAGTAACATGGGGCCTTCTGCAGAATAAAATGACTTTTGTCATCATCTAAAAATATTTTTAATCTACAACCAAATGTTTCAAGACTTTTGGGGGAGAAAGAACTTAGCCCTCAAAAAAGCTTTCTTTGGTAAATATTGTTAAATGTTAAGATCCAAAATGCCTTTTTATAATGAAAGGTGAAGAGTTATGGTTGGCCAATACCAAGAAGAAGCAGCAAAGTAGCACTTTCAAGAAGCATTCCTGCACTTTGAAGGTAAACATTTTTTGGCCAAACCCAACCCAGATCTGTAAACAGATTCGCTGTTTCCAAAGCAGGTTTTTAGCTGCCATACCTGGCTGAAGGACCTGACCCACTCAGTTATGCTGGAGTAGATAAGGGGCTTCTCCCTCATTATTTTTCTCATTGCTAAGAATTGTGGTTTTCTTTCCTGTAGTGAAAAGAGGGATCCATTTTAATGTGCCCCATCTCTGAGGAAGGGTGAACTCAATTGCAAACCTGATTTCCCATTCCTTTTAGTCTTGCTGGAATGAAGGCGCAGTTTATGAAGGGGAGCCCTACCAGCAAACCTATGAGCACTTCCCATTTTTCTGGCTTCCCACAAGGATGCTCAAAGAAAATGTGCTGAGAGAGGAATTATCTAAGCTTTGTGGCACAGTCTCTTGTGGACTAATTCCTGCAGAAACAAAGCTGAAATTACCCTCTGGATTTCAGTCCCTTGCTGTCCACACAAACAAACAAAAAGACAACAAAAACCCACAATGGTAAAAAAAAACCATGAGGGGATGTACTTGTCAGTAAACGTGTCTTTAATGAATTGAGCTGGAGATCAGTTACGCTATCATGAGTACTATCAGGGGGTTATTGCTGTTTCAGCACTCCTGCAGACTCGGGATGGGAAGCCCAAATCATTGCCTTTATCTGCTTGCTCTTGTGAAAAGTGAAAAGCGAGGGACAGGTTTTTCAGGGATCATCATCAACAGCTGCAATTGCTTTCAACTCAGTTCACACCCAAAGGCAGGTCAGTGAGCATGATCTTCACTTCCATTGGAAATGTACTGAGAATGACAGAGACGAGATTTTATGTAATGCAGAAATCTGGTGCTGCACTCAGCAGGCAATTTACCGGACCCTGTGATTTCACCTTGCATGAAGAAGCAAGGTTACTTCACTCAAAGCTCACTCCCACCTCTATAGTATCATCGAAACAAAAAGTTTCACATGATCTCTGCATCAGACATACCGGTTATAGATGGCATTGCAGCGCACCGACACTCATGGGAATGTAAGTTTTACAGCCAGTGCATGCATCATAAACTCACACAAAACCATGCTTTCCCTGTATTTATGGCCACTGCCATGCACAAGGCCTTATTCTTGGATTCTGTAATCATTCCCTTCTCTGGGCAGAAGCCTTATTACCCACAAGATAAATAAAACTGAAATGAATGTCAAGGGAATACTGGCCTCAGTATAGACTGCCTAAATTCTGGCTACCTCAGCTGGCACCTTGCTTGTATAATAACTACTGAGTCTGAGTGTGACTCCAAATTCTCAGTCACTACCACTTTAGGTCCTATGGGGAAAGCTGAACCTCATCTCCCCAGCAGCTAATTCTGCAAAGAATGCCATGAAGCACAGCAGACAGAAGGGCAGGACTAAGCTTTACATCACTTTTTAACTCAACAACTCATTCATTCAAATAAGATTTACCAAGACATTTTGCAACTACGCAGCATGCAGTCATCAGGGGTGTGTAATGAATACCTGATCTGCAGGCTGAGAGATTTAATTGGATGTAGGTTGCCTTATGACCGTGGTCAGAAAGCAAACAGGGACTATGCACCAAACGAGCTTGTAACAGAACATGTCGAGGTCTCTGACTCAGTTGTTGTCTTACATAAAGGAGAAATGCTCGAGAATTGTGAAACCTGGGAAATTATGCAAGAAGGGTGTTTAATACTTGTATGGAATTCGTAGATCTTTTTTTCACAAGGCTTGTAGTTCTTAATTACTCATTATATTGCGATTACTTAAAAATCAGAAATCAGAACTGCAGGCAAATTTGACCTTGATATGGCTTTAGAATAATGGAAAGTTATTCAGGTTAGAACAGGCTAAAACTGGTTATTGTACAGTGCTATGTTAATTCATACAAAACTTAATAGAAGAAAAAAAAAAAAAAAAAGAAAAGAAAAAAACAAAACACCAGATCATCTAATTCTCTCATTTCTTACTGAGAAATTGTCAAAGAGTTTAAACGAACACTTCTCAGCAACCCTATAGAAGCACTTCTGCCTCCAGTTGAAAGAGCCTCCTATTTTGAGAAACCAAAAAAGCATTTATTTACATTACCACAGAGCATTTCATTAAGTTGTAACACAGAGATACAACACATCTGTTTTCCAGCCTGCAGTTTACTGCAACTGTCACGTAAATAAAGTAAAATATTCATTCCTAATTATATAAAAATCTACTAATCAAACTTGACGCGTGGAGCTGCTGAGTGCAAATGGGGTGAAATGGTGACGTGAATTTTTGTACATGGACATATGCAGCCATTCATTATATAGAAAATACCAGAGTACAACTGAGTGAAAATGCATTTGTATATGTAGCATTAAGTACTTGATACAAGGAAATGAAAGTCTGAGCTGGAGTTATGGAAATTAACATATTTTAAGCCAGAAAATTGCTGAGCATTATTTCTGGTAATGCTGACCCAACCCTACTCAGTTCTTTAATACAGTCACCTTGACCATGGAAATAACTGCCACTGGAATTAAATTTAATTCTTAATTACAGCTGTGTAGCTGCTAGTGAGCTTAATTTGTGTATTTGTTTTATTAGTTAATTAGTTGTGTGAAATGAAGAATAGTTTTAGGCACCCACAATTTAAGAAATTTGTAGATGTGGTACTTAGGGACATGGTTAGTGGGTAACACTGGTGGTAGGTGGATGGTTAGAATAGATGGTCTTGGAGACCTTTTCCAACCTCAATGAGTCTGTGATTCTATGATTCTATCAACTAACAGTACCTATATTGTGCAACCCTAAGCATTGCATCTCCAACAATCTTATCGACCAGCAGGGAATAGAATCTGAGTTGTTGAAATGGGGAAAAAAGGATCATATTTGTGTTCCTGTATTACCAGTGTTATCAATTTCCACTCAATCTGCACACTGAGCATCTGTAGGGTTGCAGCAATTCTTGGCTTCAATTCAGTAATTTTATTTCTCTGATTTTCAATAGACACGTATAGACAAGGAATGTCAATTTGATTTGAGCTTTTAACATCTCCTCTGACATCTTCACACCATAAGCACATCAATAATAAAATCACTATCCCCATTTATTATTTCCAGTAAAAGCACTGGCCACATTCTGGAGATGAGTGTAGTAACTTCCTTCTTTGTAAAAGGGTTGATTAGGTCTCTGCCTCAGAGGTCCAAGATGACTAAAGAAAAATAATTAGTCTAACTGCAAGGCTTACTCCTCCATATTTGTACAATTACTTGCGCTGATCTTTCATTAAAAAATAAGAACACATTAAAGATCACTTAGTTTTGCTGAAAACGGATGTAACAGTAATTAGCGCTGCTCTGCTCACCAATTTTAGCTGGTTTAATTGCATGTACCACAACACAGTCTTGCACTGTTTTAATTTGTGAGTTGAGGCTTCCTCAAAAATGAAAAAGACAAGAAAGGGAGAAAACAAATTCAGATGTTTTGCTGATAGACTCTCTCTGCTCAGCTCGAAGAGGCTCTTGGGGGTGGTGGTGGTGGTGATACGCCTGCTGCTGGCCCCTGTACTGTTTACAGACTAAAGCCCAAGTAACATGAAGTTGTCATCTCACTGCTCTGTATTTATGCAGTCTGGACATTGTCAAGCAAAGTTTTCATCTAGGAAGACCTTGGTGCTAAACAGAAATGAAACAAAAGGATTAGGGTAGCAGCAAAAAGCCACAAGTCCGCACGGCCTAGTAGGACTCAGGCTTGGCTGGCCCCAGTTTTGGGTCACAGTGTGTGTGACTTGGACAGAGAGAGCAAACGCCAGGAGGGTCTTGAAATAAATCTGTTTGGGGGATGAAATTGAAGGAAGAAAACTTATTTTGTAGTGGAGTAGAAAGTTCACACGGTGGAAATCCAACATGAGCCTTGTGAAAGTCTAACTGCTCTGATCTTCAATGACTGATCATTCCTTAAGTAACGGAGGCTGCAACCAAGATAAGTGTCTAACTTTAGGTTTTGTTTTATGCTATCATGAAGTGCTTTGTTGAATCAGGGCTTATAGCATCAAGCTTGGAGCACAAGATTTACCCCCACCTGATTTTAGGCATTTGCAAAGCAGTTATCTGCACCAGAGCTGGTGACCACTTGTTATCAGTAGGGAGACACAAGTATTGCCAGGGTGCTGTTCATTACGCCTACTCTGTATGAGGATAAGAAATACCATGCAGTAGAAACATAAGGAAGCAGAGCTGAAAACAGTTAGATCCGATGTAAACATCTACAGCCTGCATATCTACCTCCACATACCCAAACCACAACAACCTCTGATGACAGATAAGCAGGAAAAAAAATGCACTAGTTGGAATGTATCAGGCCAACACTGACTGAGTTCTTACAGTCAAATGGGCAAACGAAACTGAAAATTCTTTTCTTTGTGCAAAGGATCCTATTTTAATTGTTTTTAAGACAAACAATGGAAGGAAAGAATAGAACATCACGATTTCCATGTTTAAAGCATTGTTTCTTTCTCATTTTCCTCATCTGAAATTGTTTCTCTTCCTCCACTGGTTACTAAGGGTTCAAGACATTTTATGCTGCGATATTCAACTCGGAACTGGTATTTTCTCTGAATGTTATAGAGAGGAGATGGGAAGTAAACTTCTGGGAATTACTGCAAATATGAGAATGCCTGGAATCCCTGTGGAAAACAACTGCAAGACCCTTCGTCCTTGTTATCTCTGAGTGTGCATATTTTTGTTTGGTTGATTAGCAGTGGGACAGGATGATAGACGAGCTGGATACTAAAGGATCACACTGGTTCTCTGCCTCTGAGAAAATGCTGGTTCCAGAACAAACATTACCAGACTGAGAAGCTGTATGGTCTTCGCTAAAGCCATGGTGGAGTCAGGGAATGTGAAGCAGCTGCAAACACATCAGCAGCAATTGCAGTTTTTGACAGTACAATGCAGTGGCAAATGCACTTTAGTTATAGTTGACAAGTTGGTGCTTAACATGGTCTGATATCTGGGGAATGAGTTGGGAACATAGAGGGGTATGGTGGGACTGCGGCATTGATTGATGCCACCCATTCAAGCACTGATCTGGGGCAATATGTTGAGATTACAATGGCTTGACATTTCCTTTTATGAATAGTGGAGAAAGATACAGCTCGAGAAAACAATTCATCCTATCCCAATAAAAAGACATCGAATATGTGGTTTGAATCGCTATCTGAATACAACAGCCTTTAACTACAAGAAAATCACCCAGATTCTTAGCTGAGTTGGACACTCCAGTCCTTTCACATTGCTAATATAAATGATAGGCTTCTTGGCATTGCAAAAGTATTTTTCTCTGCACTTTTGCAAAGCCTCAGAAGCGTGGACCATGCTGAGGTGGCTGCTTCTGTGCGCTGCCACAGGGAGGCTGATAGCACAGATCTGGACTCAGTGAAATCTCAGAGGGAGAATTCACATATGGGACCACAACACAGTTGTCTCAGTTATGTTTAAAGCTTTCCAGTTCTAGCACAAACTAGAGTTTCTGCTAGAAACAGGAGCCTGGGAGTTGCATGAGGGTTGAAGCTGGTAAAGGGTTTGTTTTACTTGGGGACAGACTCTGTCTGGGTGTTTTGCGGGACTCAAAGGAGAGGAAATGATTCATTGGCAAAGTGGGGAACAGACGCCTTGACTCACAGTTTCCTGATCCAACCGCCAGACAGTTCCTCTAGCAATTTCTTAGCATATCAAAAAGATAGATTTGCTTCTTCTTAAATCCTTAAACCTCAAGAAATGGTCATCCTGAACTGTACATCCAGACTTCCCATACTGCCCATTAAGGGAAAATCTCTAGGTCATATTCGATGCGTTTGTATAATGAGTGCCAAAACAAGAACATTTGCTTAACAACCCCATTGATGATAATGGAATCCAAATGCTACGTTTGCGGCACTCGCACGTTCCGGGGCTGGGGCTTTGGGAGATGATATATATTGCTTGGGTCACAGAATTCCAAACATTAGAAACATTTTGCTATTTTCCTTGTTCCTAATTCTGTAAGATGCTGGATATTTACTAAGAAACACAAAAGGGTTAGATCTGCGTGGAAGCAAATTGTATGTTTGATCAAATAGTTGTAGAGTTTCACTTCCCTTTCACTGAACAGAATTCCTTTATACCTGTGGCCACTATAAATTGTTTCTACTTTGTATAATGACAATTCAAATAGTGCCTTGTGATACATGGATGCAGAAAAATAAAATAGTAATTACATTTAAAATGACAGCCATACCTGAGAGCCTTGAAATAAACTCCACTGCTACCAAGTTGTCTCAGAAATGCCATTTCTTTTATAAATAATTTCCCATGAAGAGAAAACGCACTGTTTCCAAAGACAGTCGACTTGTGTTGCCAAATGAGCAGATTTTCTCCGTAGGGCTCTTCCAGGAGCTTTCAGATTTGTATCCTGGGAAATATTTCCCCACGGCTGCTTTGTGGACTGATTTAAGTGTTAGGATTGTGCCATCTGCTGTTGGAATTGCAAATTTCCCTGAGTCTGAGATACGTGCAAACACTAGCCATTACAATTCGGCTGTGCAGTGGCTGCAATTTGTTCTCATGTCAAAGACAGATGTAGGGTGATGCTTCCTGCTATTCTCACCAGAGGTTTGAACCTAACTAGGACCATTTAGGACCACTTTGAAGGGTTCCACTTTGTGAGAGACATTTCAGGGCCACCTTTTGTCCCTCTTGTTAAGCAATTCTATCAAATGCAGAATGGCAAAGGTTGCCCACAGATGTGATGGATGCCTCATCCTTGGAGACACCTGAGCTCAGACTAAATGGGGCTTTGAGCACTGGTGGAGCTGTAGGTGTCCCTGTTCATTACGGAAGAATTCATATCACCATAGAATCACAGAATGGCCTGGGTTGAAAAGGACCACAATGATCATCCAGTTTCAACCCCCTGCTATATGCAAGGTCGCCAACCACCAGACCAGGCTGCCCAGAGCCACATCCAGCCTGGCCTTGAATGCCTCCAGGGATGGGGCATCCACAGCCTCCTTGGGCAACCTGTTCCAGTGTGTCACCACTCTTTGTGTGAAAAACTTCCTCCTGATATCTAACCTAAATCTCCCCTGTCACAGTTTAAGACCATTCTCCCTTGTCCTATCACTATCCAAACTTGACTAGATGACCCTTAAAGGTCATCCCTTCTGACTCAAATGATTCTATGATTCTGTGAAATAACATGCAGGGTCTTATTCTGCAATATATAATTTTCACACCACAAAACTGCAGCTCCCTTTTGCTGTTCAGTTCCATGCACAGAGAAGGTACAGAGACAGCTAAGGACTCGGCAGCCTGAGGCAGCATGACCCTTTGTGCATGCTTTCACAGAGGCCCATGTGTTGAATGCATCATGTACCTAAACCCGAAGGCCCACAAGATATGGTCAGCTGGTGGCTGAATGTTCTCCACTTGGGACTGGCAGTTTTTGTCAGGGCTCAGACACAGTCAGCACAGAGCAGGGCTTGACCATCAGGGCAGGCTGAACTCTCAGTAACTTAAAATAAACAAATAAATAAAAAATCACTAACAAAGTTGAAAATGCCATCAGTTTTCTCAAAATAAAATAAAAAATAGGATAGGAAATAGTTCTTGGGATAAACACTGTGCTCGGGTGAGTGTAACATGAGTTGGAGCTTAGGTGGTGCCACCACCACCACATCCAAGTGCCCTCCCCTAAGTGCTAACTTGGCAGTGGTGCTTTGATCAGCAGTGTGATAAATAAGTCTTAAAATGAGATGCTGTTGATTGAAATATAGAACCGGTTGCTGCTCTTGGAGTTTGTTGCAGACTCACATCATTTGTAGATCAGTGTCTTAAAGGGGCTGCTTGCATGTGAGAATGAGAGGATCGAGAACAAGGAATGAACTCCCAGCACTAACATCGTACCTCAGTTCCCATTCTTTATAATCTGCTGAGACTAGAGAACTACAAAAGAACTAGGCTGATAAATAGAAATATTCACTGCTGAAACGACATTACACGCAACCACAAATCTCTGCTATCTGACAGCATGACAGGAGAATGAATGTCTTGCATCTTACGTGAACACAGAGTAGTGTTAATAGCTAATGTGAGGATTTAGATACTGAGAGTTGCAGATGGTAACACTGAGACCCACAGGGACAGCAAAGCCTGGTGTTGCCCAGAAAACTTCTCTTTGTAGCCCATGGGCCTATGGGCACCATCCCCATAAGTCTTTGGCCTGACTCCCTGCAGTCAGTGCACTGACCCAGCTCTTACAGCCTTCCCACTGGAGCAGTCCCTGCCACCGCACTAAGCACAGAGAGCATCACTTCACAGAAAACAGTAACCCCACACATAAAACCAATCTGTATACGAGGGGGGGAAATTGCTGTGAAGAAGGAGTTGTGCCCACTGTTTTCTTCACGATGGTGTATGGCTTGCAGCTTGGTCATGGGCTGCAGCTCCCTCTTCAACCCAGGCCTGGGGTTTAATCTCTGAGCTACACCACCTGTCAGCACAGAGAGCACGTGGGTTATTTATGAAACCAGAGCTTTTGAGTAGAAAAGCCATGAATGTTTGTAACGATGCTGGGAACCCAGAGAGCTGCTTGCTGCCTACACTGGTGACAGTGCAACTTCAGGTAGTTTGCTATGGGATCTTTGCAGGCAATCTCATGATTTCTCTGCCTTTAATGTTGAAAACGCTGAACACAAGCCAGGTCTGTGCAGCCAGCTGCAGGCAGAACAAATAGGCATGTACCTACAAAGCACCATGCAGACAGCCCCTGGAAGCCACTTCATTTCTTAGGAGGTATGCCAGTAATACAAGAAATCCAATGCATCTGTAATCGTTCTTTTCACCTGATCCTTCATTACTGCTAACAGTCAGTACAGAAGCAAGTTTTAAGCCAGTGCCTGTACCTGGTGTACAGATACAAAGAGACAGATAACCTGAAATCCTTGCAACAGCCGCAAATGCTTTCAGTGTCCTCAGAAAGATTTATCCTTTAAGTGCTTCAAGTCCTCTGTTAATCATGAAAACAGTAAAGAAGTTCTTCGCGATGATGTGATGTGTTAAAACTGGCTGCACAAAGTGCTGCAGAAACATTAATTCTCCTTTGCAGAGGAGGGCACAGAGCACAGGGCATTTACCTGCTGGCACGTAGCAACTCCTGTTGGTCTTTGCATGTCATTTACTTCAGTAACCCAGCAAACACGCATGAACTGAAAGCAGCAGCGTGCTGGTCACATCACCTTCACTCCAAAATGTGAGCCACACTCTTTGTGTTACCTACTCATACATTTTTGGCACTCAAGCCTTGCTGAGAATGTGTGCCAGTCACAGCTCTCCAAGAGCTGCATTTCGTAGCAGTAAGTTACCCCTCATTTACTCTGCCGTTCACTGTGTCAAATGACAGTTTGGAATAAAGCAAGGACTGATATTTATCTTGGTTTTAGGAAACTTCCCTGTAGTCATTGTTGTCTTGAAGAAATGTATACGTGCTGCTTATCTCAGATTAAAGGATTTAGGAAATTCCTGAAGAGAGAACTTGAACCATCAGAGAAACAGAAAGTTACCAGCTGCTTTTCAGACAGCTGGATCAGAGACGGCCTGAACAACAGCGAGACCAAAAATGCATGTCAAGAATGTAATAGCAGCCCTATTATGACACCTCTGCTGAGAGACAAACCCATTTTTGTAAGTGTATAGAATATTCACAGAGGTATGAGGTAAACTGCGCTCAGCTTGTTTTGCTTTTGTTTCTGTAAAGGATAAACTCTACTGCCCAGTTCCCAGAATTGCTCTGCTGATGGGATGCACAGGAAAGCCACCAGTGCTGCTGCACGCTCCTGCAGGCTTCCAGACAGGGAAAATGAGGGGGCACGAGTAACCTGCGGTGTGCAGCAGCTTCTTTATGCACTGCTTCACAGGGATGCAAACCTCTCACCTTCAGGAGAGTTACCCATGCATATTTCTACGTCTTCTTCTGCTTTGCTCTCCAGGCCTTTGATTTTATCTTTAAACCAGTGGTGATTACAGTTCTCAAGACTATCATGTTCTGCTAAGCAAGTTTCTTTGTCCTGTGCTGTTGCTGACAAATCTGCTAGTGAAACAATTCTATTATGCAGTAACTTCAGTTTTGCCTCCAACTTTTTCACTGTACCCTTTCAACTAACATTGTTGCGTTAATGCCTGCTATGATTTTGTCTGCCACACATGTCATTGCTAAACCCTATGAAAAGCAGTTGCAGCCGTGCTTACTGCCGGCTTCCTTTTCCCTTTTGAAGCAGCTTTCTTTGACTGGTCTTAATTAACGCCTAAGCTGGGAAAATGCCTTCTTTCCGCCTGGCGTTTCTATTTCTTTGTTTCAATTTCACTTGTATGGCTAAATAAATGTTTTCAGTATGCTCCGAGAGAAAATGAAAGGGAAATTGAAGTTTATGCAGTTTTATCATTATTATTATTAGTAGTAGTAGTAGTTAAAGAACTCAGGTAGTGGTTCTGCTTTGACTGCATTACTGTTTCATGTTTATTTGACTCAGTTTCTTCTCCCTATTCTGAAAAGCCAAGTAACGTTATTAAAGCTCTCTTCCAACTCAAAGACTTTAACAGCCAGCAAAGGCGGATCACTCACCAACTGACGGCAGCATCTAGAGGAAACCAAACGAGTGTTAAACATATTTACTAGGGGAATCAGCTAGGAATGGTATTCCAAAGACCTATCATTAATGAAAACCATATGAAACAAGAGACTGAAAACCTATTAGATCATTAATAAAAATCTATAAAGCTGCAAACCTCAGAGCAGACACAGATGTCAAAGGAAACACCAGCCTGCCAAGGCATTAATCACCTTATTTAATGGCTAATACCTGGCTGTGTGGGCAGCCATGCCAAAGGCAGCAGCTGGATAATGTGGGTATTACTTCTTATTACTGGTCATTGCTGCACTTTGGCCAGGTGTGCAGCTATGCAAGCTTAGCAGGTCCTCAGCTTCACACATATCCACAAGCCTCTAGTGCACCATGGCTTCAGATGGGAGAAAAATGGGGACAGTGTGTGAATGTGCTGGAAAACACAAAAATGTTATCAACTCATCTCTTGTCTATTGATAAACCTTGCAGTTTGGTGCCTCTTTGAACTTGTAAATAAAGCTGGAAGATCATCTCCACCTGAAAATGAGCTTCTGTGCAGCAGACAAAGAGAGTGGAGTTGCAGCTCAGGGACACACCATCACTCTGCACCACGTTACCTGCAAATACCTTTAATACAGAGCTGAGCTTCAAACTCAGCCACATCTCAACATCCCTCAGAAACAACTGGCACAGAGCTCAGGAACTGGCTGTGGAAAGAAGAGCTGCTCCGGGTCGTCTCAGACCAATGCAAAACCCATTGGGCAGTGACTCAACGTTCCCCCAGCTTCAGAGCAGGGAGGATGAGGAGGACAGCTTTATGAGAACAGTCTGTTCTGAACAGCCGAGTCAACTCTGTGTGTTTCTAACAGTGAGGGGAAGGCTCATTCTCTCCCCGTGCTCAAGGTTTTCAGAACAGCTGTTACAAATAAAGCTGGCCTGTCTCCTCACAGCCGTAGCTTTCTAAACTGTCAGCTCAGGGAAGCTGATAAAAATGGATTAAATACTGCAAAGGTCTTCTTGCTGCCCCTCAGAAGGTGTTTCTGCTGAGTCAGTCTAAAAGCTTCCTCTGAACATTTCTGACTTGTTTGAAATCACTCATTTTTCTGTCTCATCTGGCGCTCTTGATTAAACATGAGCAAAGGCTGCAGATGTTCAGCATCGAGGTTAGAGCATTCCCTTTAGCTGCAGTGGGTGAATCCTTAAGTCTGTGGCAAACACATTCAATCAGGAGCTTATAATTTCTGTGACATGCTATTAAAATAACTTAATTTCTCATTCTCATCTCTATTCTGTTTCAGAAATGTTCATTATTTTCACAGTTCAGTAAAAAAATTAGAGAAGTAAACAATAGCATATACTTTAATTTCAGCTGGAAAATTCTTCTTTGCTTTTAGGATGAAAACCTGTGCTCGAAACAAAATGTTTGGGTTGTTTTTTTCCCTTATGTCTAAGTCAAAATCAAACTTCTTTCATCAGCTAAAACTCCCAGCACTTACCTTCACCATTTTAACACCGCAAACAACCAACTCCCCATGCAAATCCAGGCAGATGCAAGTATGACCCACCAGGCACTGAGGACTACACCTATTTTGTCAGTGTATGGGAAGTGTAAATGGATTTGCAACAAACAGGTGGCTCCGCTTCCTGATTGTTGCACTGCCTTTGTGAGCCCAAGTGGAGAATAACTTCACGTCAGATTTTTGCCATTATTATACATCGAGCCTCAATAGAAAATTATCTTCTCAGGCTGTCAATAAAATTTCAGGCTGTTCTTATAAAACGGCTTCATGACAATCTGTGCTTTTTTCATAGACCGATGCTCTAAGTGGTATGTTGCCAAATAAGCCTGTATTAATATTAGAAGAAGATATATTATGGTGATCATCTATCATCTTTGAAGATGAATGCCATCACAGGCTATCCACGATAAAGCAGTTGCCTTTGTTTGGTGTGGGAACAAATAAATTTTATGCTCTCCAGGTTCAGATTTGGAAAGATGCAGCTTCATTTTAGGAGTATAGAGGTCAAGACAGATCCTGGAGTGCATTAAAAAAAGTGTGGCCAGCAGGTCAAGGGAGGTGATTCTCCCCCTCTACTCTGTTCTGTTTAGACCACATCTGGAGTACTGTGTCCAGTACTGAGCATCTCTGTTCCAAAAAGGCAGGGAACTTCTACAGAGAGTCCAGCAGAGGGCCACAAAGATGATTTAAGGCCTGGACCGTCTCCCTTGTGAGGAAAGGCCAAGAGCCCTGGGACTGCTCAGCCTGGAGAAAACTTAGGGGGGATTTATCAACATCTGTAAATAGCTAAAGGGTGGATGTCGGCAGGATGGGGCCAGGCTCTTTTTAGTAGTGCCCAGAGAAATGGGGAAACAGGCAAAAACTGCAACACGGGAAATTCCATCTGAACACGAGAAGAAACTTCTTTGAGAGTGACAGAGCACTGGAACAGGTTGGCCAGACAGGCTGTAGAGTCTCCTTCTCTGGAGATATTCAAGTCCTTCCTGGGCCTGCTATAGGGAACCTGCCTTAGCAGGGAGTTGGACTCAATGATCTCCAGAGGTCCCTTCCAACTCCCATGATTCTGTGACATTATTCTAAGAAATCAGTACCAGGACAAAGAATAGAAACACAGACGTTTTGGAAGCTTCAGCCCACAAGATCAGTCAGTACTGAACAACCTTCTGGAGATCAGCAGGGTGAGACACAAGCAAAGGATGGATTATCTCTGGGATCCATGTTTAAATAGGACCTTCCAATCCAGTTACCTGGGAGAAGAGGCCCACCGTCACTTGTCTACAGCCTCCTTTTAGGGAGTTATAGAGAGCTGCAAAGTTTCCCCTGAGCCTCCTCTTCTCCAGAATAAACAGTCCCAGATGGATGGACCTGTCTGTGTTAAGAGATGAAGAGGAATTTCAATAACAATTTATTAACAGTTTTATAATCATTGTTTTACAACCCACTGGGAGCAGTAGAGGGCAGAAGGGATGGACACTCAGAGGGGAGATGCTGGGCTGTTAGTTCAAGCAGAAGACAATGATTCAAATAGGTATTTTCTGATCAGAGATGCTGTACCTTGCAGGTCTGAATAACAGAAACCAAACCAGAAGTGGAGGAGGCAAACTGAAGGGACAAATTTGTTGACAGTCTCCAGCAGTTTCTATCGCTAATCTCATCTTTTGCTGCACTGAGCTGAGTCTTACACTATAAGGGCCAGACTTCAGAGGTCGAATCTCACTCGTGTTAGACCGACCAGTTGTGGTGTGAGTACAGAGGAGGCAAAATATGCTCCTAAGCAGGTAGAGGATGAGAAGAAGAGGATCAAGAAAAATAAGTTAAAAGATCCTAGAGGCAGATAACCTGGGGAAAACATCTCACATGCTGGAATGAAAGATCCGGTTTGTCCTCTGATGACAGCACCTTGCCCTTTCTCTTCCCTATTTTTCTCTTTTGTTTTCTTCTTCCCACCCCTCTTCTCCATGGTTCCTTGTCATTTCCCAGCATGTTATCTCTGCTTTAGGAACACTGTATCCTCGAGGCAAAAACTTTATCTCCTTGCGTAAGTGTAAAACACTGTGTGCTGCTTTGGCACTCGGCTGATGCAAGAATGCCAGAGCTGCAGAACACTTTTAAGAAGCCGAAATTTGAGTCTGAAAATTCCTACCAAGACAGCATCTGTGAGAGTATCAGTAACAAAACACTGAGAGACGTGGCCAATGGCATAAAGTGGGGAGCACAGGTAGAGCAGGGTGGGAGCCCCGCTCTGCTGCATGCTGAGGTATGAAGCCAAAGAGGAATCGCCTCCAGTGCTCAGGTGTGTTGATGCATCCCAGCAGCCAAACATCCGCATATCCTGGAGTGGTGGATAAGTCAAGGTCTTAATTAAAAGAAACTAGGTGGTTAATTATTTTTTCAGTTTGGGAATGCGTGTCTGCCAGTGATTCCCAGCTGCTGCCCCGTGGGTGGGCTGTGAGACTGACTGCCTCTGCAGGGCAGCTCTGCTCTGCGTACAGAGCTGTGGATCTCTCCAAGATAGGGCTGATCTCCTGACATCCCAGAGTCACTGAGGCCAACACCAGACCAGGGTGCCTTTGCTGGAGGCTGCAGCTCTGCTCTCTGCAGGGCTCCTTCCCAGCCTGTGGCCCCCAGTTCCAACAATCACCCCCACACCTTCCCAAGGCCCAGTCACCAGAAAAGGTATAGGGCTGTGTCAACCTCTCCCAGTATCAGCGCTGGTGGCAGGGAGCTTTATTTCATTGCTCTGCTCATTAACTTCACATACAGTGTTTGCAGTGGAATGACTGCAAGTCTGGACTTCTTCCATAGCTCATGTGAAGTAAGTATGTTGAGCAACGTTTGTTCAAATGTGAGCATGGTCTTAACACAGTCACACAAACGAAGTTTCTCATTAGTCATCATGCATACCAAGTGATGTACTCAGTGTTGTCACACACACACACAAAACCTCTAGAAATGATGCTCCGGGCTTTAAACCTTTTCAACATAAGTTTTTTTTCCCCAGTTAAGAGTCTCTGAGGAACCTGTTAATGCACTATGCCAGAAGGCATCCAATTGAATTGCATGGACATTGGATTTTGGGGATTTCATCTCTTCAGAGGTGTTTTGGGTTATTCTTCAAATAGGTCAGTCCAAAAGAAGAGCTTTTGCAAAGATGCAGTGCAGTCATCCTCTTTAGGTGACATATAAAAATACATGTTGCCTGATACATCCCAAAAGAAAGCTTCTCACTTTGCAGAAATGTATTTATGAACTGGAGGCACTTTTTACTTCTTGTAGGAATAGCTTAACAGCACCAGAACTAAAGACTTCAGCTCCAGAGATGTGCAGGAAGATCTTTTCTCCTACCTTCTCAGATTACATGGTACTCTTCATTGCAGTGGAACACCGTGGCACAATTATTTTCATGTAGCTGTCTTGGATGAGAATTGATTTTGTAACTATCCTGGAAGGTGTTGGGGGTTGATGATTGACACCTCAAGCTGGAGTCTTGACCCCTTGTTGCAATGCTGTTTTAATTAATTAGAATAGCTAACCTCAGGAAGTTGATTTTTTCATCCTTCATTGCAACAGGGTTTTTATTCCATTCACGCTGGGGAAGCTCTTGTGTCAGGTACCACTGGAGCCTTCTCTCTCCAAGCTGAACAGCCCCAGCTCTCTCAGCCTGTCTTTGCAGGAGCGGTGTTCCATCCCTGGGGTCGGTTTTGTGGCTCTCCTCTGGACATGCTGCAACAGCTCCATGTCTCTCCTGTACTGAGGATTCCCCATCTGGATCCAGGATCACCTCCCTCACCCTGCTGGCCATGCTTCTTTTGATGCAGCCCAGGATACCGTTTGCTTTCTGGGCTGTGAGGGCACATTGCTGGCTCACATCCCATCCTCCAGTACCCCCAGGTTATTTTCAGCAGGGCTGTGCTCTATCATTTCATGCTTGAGCTTGTACTGATTGGAGGGTTGCTGCAACCCAGATCTTAATCAGCAGTAACAGGTTGCAGGGAAGATCTTCAGAAAGTGGTTTTCTGCTTGTTGTTTTAAAATTTAGTTGTTTTTAATTATTTTCAATTCAGCACATGTTGATATTGCCTTTATCTTATGGTGTAACACAAGGTATAAAAAACATTTCTGTTTTTTTGCGCTGGGAACTATCATTAGGAAACAATTTAACTAAATTACTTCTTAAAGTTGCAAATGTTTCTCTGTTCACAGAGCCCCTGGCAGGAGGAGTAGTTTTGCTTTCTTTTATTTCCAGCATTCGACCCATTTTTGTCCCGGTTTCCTGAAAGAGGCAGCCTACCATTTTCTGCATCTTTACTCACGTTCTGAAGCAAATTAGCTGATCTCCAGTGTGTGAGACACATACCAGCTCCCCTTGGGTTTCCTGGGCTGGGTTTGCTCTCTGTTGGTGTCCTTCTGCTAGGGAAGCAGGCAGTATGAGGTGGGACTCAGGGCTGTGCCTGGAGCTGTGGGTACCCTCATGGTCTGTTAATTAAACCTGCAGCCAGCTGGCGGCACCCAGAGCAGAAGGCAGAGCTCTCCATTTGATAAGACACTTATTGTACTGCTCTTCTGGAAGGCAGGCATTTCAGGGTGCTGTCTTATGGCTTTGAACACACGGGTTATATTTTCCTGGTAATTTTGAACATTCATCCCTATCGCTGCGCCTTCTTTGCTGCTTTACGTAGAACGGCAGAAGCAGCGTGAAAGAAATTAAACGCTGGCACAAAAGCACAGCAGTTTCAGAGCCATCATCAGAAATATAACCTTAGGTTACATCAAATGGAACAAAAAACCCCACACAGGGTGTGTGGGGGGGAAATCCTGTTCCACTGGGTCGCAAACCAAACGGCCCTGAACTAAAAATAATCTTTCTATTGTTCCAGACAATGCGAGCGCAAAATAACGTGCTATGTCCGATACCGCTAAAAGTCCTGATTTTGTTTCTCTGCACAGGTTTAATGTATTTGGAATCGTGCTGGGGACGGGATCCAGTTTGTAAATTCAGCGGGTGTAAATGTGCTCTCCTTGCACAAAACTTCATTTTTCATAAGGAAAACATTACCCTGACAAAATTCATTTCTCCTTAATGAGTCCATTAGGTGAAGCGAAATAAATCATGAAAATTCCTTCTTTTTCCTTTCTTTTTATCTTTCTTTTTTTTTTTTTTTTTTTTCTTTTCAGAATGGCTGAACAGTGTGATAAAGAGGCTTGACTAATTCAGTGTCCCGAGGGCTTCCAGGAGGAAGAATAGGGAAGGGTGAGGTGGGGCCCCTCAGCTCTACAGACTGTAAACAGAGCTGGATAAAGGCAGGATTTAACATGAAGCTCAGGGTAGAATAATACTTCTCCACTAAAAGGAAGCTGAACTCGGTAGAACTGCTGGTGATGAAAGGAAGGGAGTTGCTGTTGTTACCGAAGGACAGTGGAAAAGCAACAGATATTTCAGGTTTGGAAGAAGACCTTCACAGAACTATTTGGTGATCAAGGGTCAGTGGTCAGATTTGGTATTTATCTTGCACTCAGCAGCCCATTAGGAAGGATGCAATGAGGTTCTGGAGTCCCAGGTGGGTATTTAGGGCTGAGGAGCAGTCAGCATGAAGACCCCTGGGATATAGTAAATACTGTCAGCCGCATATTTTTAACGTCTCAGTCATTGATGGAAAGGAAGAGGGATCTTTGCCTAGCAGATGAAATATCATTTAAGTAGGAAATGTTGTGCTTGTCTGGTAAAAGTATACAGCAGTCAGATTGGCAAAACATTAAAAGAAAGCGCTACATTTTTTCCAGCTCAGAGCTTGCTCTCATTTCTATGGGGAACAAATCCAGGAATATAATCCTGCCTTAGTTGAGATACACCATCAGAGCAAGTATAGGTATAGAGTATAGGCTGTGTCTTCCCTAATTCTCTGTTGCACTGCAAATTTCCCCTCTGGACTTTTCCAGCCCCAGGTCGTTCTGGCTCATGGCAGTCCGTGGGAGAGAGATGGTGCGTTTCCTTCATGCTGACACCTCCTCATCTCTCTGCGTGCATCAAGCTTGCAGAAGCGTCTTGATGCAAAGAGACACTAATAGGAGGCGGGATGTCTCTTACAGTCTGTGTTTGTCTAAAAAATGGCATAAAAGCCTCCTCCTTCCTGCCTCGTGAATTGGCACTGTCATTTCTGTTGCTGATGATGGGAGTCTTGCTAAAAGTAGCTTTACTTGGGAGCTCATTGGTGAAGTCTTTACAAAATGGTGACTATGTTGTTATGATAACTGCGAAATCAACCAGGTTTTGTTGAGTTTGGAAAGGAAGATTGTGCTTCCCTCAGTTGTCTCTTCCTGTACTCATCCTATAACACTGTTTTCTTGAAGTCCTGTGTCATGTAGTAGGTTTTTACATTGGAAACTCCTACCAACCCCAACATTCCATATTGCACAAAGACACAATCTATTTGGATTGTCACACATTTCACAAGACAGATGCATATGCTCAGAAGGTAAGAATACTGTAAGCTTGAGATCTTCTGTATTTAAACCCATTTTTAACAGCAAAATTCCCCTGGTTTTACACTTTTTGTTTCTTATCCTATATGAGAACCTGACTCCCTCCCTTTTAGAGGCAAGATGCATGCAAGCACCTCCAGATGCTTTGCCAGTGTGTGGGTGAGTGCCTATAGCGCACTTTGATGCACTGTTCAGATCAGACCTTCCTGAGACTAGTTAAAAAATAGCTCTGAAATCTGCAACCTGCACCAGGGAGAGGAGTGCTGAACATTGAACTCCTGCTAATTACAGCGAATTAAAACAAACCTTCTCCTATCTTGGCTGCTTTTGTGAGACAGGCTTACTCTATTTGAAAACCAACTTTGATCCTAGACAAATCTTAGGATAAATCACAAATATATCTGCTTTGGAATAAATCTATGAGGTGTTTCTAGATTTACATTCATAAAGGCTTATCTAACACTAATTAATTTGGAATAATTTAGCTCAAACTGGAACAAGGCCATCAATTCTATCCCAGATTTGTAGTGGATGTTATTTAGCTGTGTCTTTCAGCATATCATACGTATTAAAATAATTTTATGTGTATATATGTTTTCACATACACACACGCTCACATATATTCCATAATGCATTTTTTCCTGCCGGTCTTCTATGTTACAGTGAATTGGCAGCTTGTAGTGTTGGTCAGCACCAGAGAGAAAAAGCTTTACAGTTTATGGAGCATCTTTCAAGAGAAACCCGTTGGAGATTGCTCCTTATTTGGTATTTCTTTGTTAAAATAACGTATCATACCTGTTGACAGAGAAGTCAAGGGAAGAATGAGGAACATGAGGCTGAGTAATACCTTGGCACACTCATGCTGTGGTTCTTGCTACTGTATGAAAATGGCCTGAGGCATCTCTTTGTCCTTCTAAATCCATGTAAACTGCAGATACAGATTAAAATTAGCCTGTTGTATGAGTGACTTTTATTTGTTAAACATAAGCAGGGTCTTAACTGTTGCTTTCAGATTTGCTAATTGGAAAGGGGATGAATATTTGTAAGTTTCCCTCCTTTACAGTCTTAGGAATAATAAATGCAAATCTTACAGAGACGGTGCCTGAATTACAAGGTGGGCTTTCTATCTTGTCAGAAAAGTCTATTTTTGTAGACCAAGAGCTGTTACATTCATCACTTGCGAGTTTGGAATAAAATATGCCCAGGAAGGCTCTTATACCCACTTACAGAGTCCAGCAGTCTCGTAGTTAGCACTCCATTGTCTCCATATCAAAACCATTCCCCAGGCTCTTTTTCTCCTCCTGCTGGGATGTAATAAATACCTGTTAGATCTTTGTGCATCTCCTGGATGCTGAGGCCTAGGAAGGAGAAGAAAGCCAAGTGCTCAGACAAGGAGGTGTTGAAAAAGTTGCCTCGTGTGGAGAAAGACAAACTACAAGAGGAGGAAGGTAACGAAAGTTCTGGTTGTTCTGCTACCTGATTGATATTGTCAGAAATAACATGGGATGGAATACTTGAAAAGGGAGGTGTTCTCCACCATTATGTTACAGGGAAAAAATAGGCATTTTGAGAAATACTTGTGTCATCTGCTCATAACTACATGTAACTAAACAGATGAGGGCTATGTGCTTTCCTGCCACGCTCCTCAGATGCTTTCGGCATTCACAGTGCTGGCTAATCTGTGGATGAGAGAGCATAACTGGTGTGGCCAGAGGTCCACTCAAAGCAGGGTCCTGCCTTCCTGCTCCATTTCTTTGGCTTCTGCCGTTCTGATCCACAATGGAGCGTTTTGTTGGGCCCATGACTGAGGCTGGTAAAGGCACAGGGATAATATACAGCCAGTTTCTAGCACACTCACCATCAGAGCTTAGCTCTTCGGTAACAAGTGAAGCTGTAAAGAAATCTGGCAGAGGCAATCAAGGGTCAGGCAGCTATAATTTCACCAGAAAATACACTGCAACTAATTCTCTCCTGTCTCTCTCCCCCCACTAGGGGTCATATTGTAAACGATCACATCTAAGCTTTCCCAGGCTTAAAAGATTATAATGTGTTCCGAGTGGTGTGGAGAGCAAGAGGAGCCCTGAGTGCTGACTGGGGTCCTCCCTGTGAGCCCCAGGAGCAATGAGCGCCTGCAAGGTCATGGGAGAGCAATGGGAACAGCAGAGACTTTCTTCAAAGAGCTGTTTAGTTTTTCAGACAGATGAACCAGCTGAAGTGTTTCACATGTTCTGGGATGTTTAGAGAAAGAAGATGTTTGTGAGGGGATGGTGCTTTTTCTTTATTAACCATTTCTGGCAGTTCCTTGTGGGTCTTGGTGTGCACGGATGAAGGCAGGGCATGGCTAAAAAGCTATAAGAGGGGAAATATAGTATTAACCCAATGAGATAAAATAACACTCACACCACTTTTTTGTACTCACACCACGCTTTTCCTCTGGGGGTTTCAATGCATCTACACTTATACACTTTTCTACTAATTATGTTATTATTACTGCTGCATAAAAGCTGACCATACTTGGAAATGTCGTGATAACTTAATCATCTGTGTTAAAATATCAGCATAATAGCATGATAGAGAAACCTATGAAGTTAAACTTATTAGAGTAATTTAGGAGCTAAAATGTTTGGAACTGAGACACACAGCTGAATAAATACAGATATTTGTGCACCGTCTGCAATAAGACAGTATCTTAAAGTACTCTCAGATGCTCCACTGAAATAGAAGATCAGGGCAAGTATGCAGCAAATTTTGATCTAAAAATATACAGATGTTCAGGGACCACTTTCTCTATCACTTGTATTATAGAAAAAGACAGTTAAATATCTATGTGATGATGTCTAAGGGCTTAAAGCACTGAGATCTTGATGTGCTCTCCAGCAGAACACATGGGCTCACATTTATTCATGGAAGTTGGCCTGTTGGCACCAGTGAGGCTGTCTGCCTGTGCAGAATTATGTGTACTTTAACCCTAAGCCCACACAGGTCTATGTGCTTTGCTGGTCTGGGGTGAGGGAGCTCAGAGGACCAAGTTACAGCTGAAGCATCAGAAGTCACTCATGAAGTCCAGAAGGCTGCTTTGTGCAATGGGCTAAAAGTCCTTCCCAGCAGCATGCTTTGCTGCCACTGTTCCTGTAAATAATTTCAATTGGAATCTGGACATTAAATCTGATGCATTTGGATCAGGTTTTGTTTCCCCTGTATAAAATCTCTGTAGTAATTAAAACTAGTAATAACCCTGTGATGAAGTTTAGTTTCCCTAGAAGATGCCAGCAGGGCATCACAGGGCAGCTTGATGGCTGTACAAACCTTTGGCTGGGATATAAAAAGGCTCTCATCAGCAGGGCAGAGTGTGGGATCATGCCAAAGGCTTCAGAAGCCACAGAAGAGGAATCTGTGCCCTCCTGATCAGTAGAAGATTTTTCTAATGTAGGTGAGCATCTACATTCAAGCAGTCCGGGAGGGAGCACTGCAGAGGGAAAAAGTCTTTATCCTAATCTCTAACCTAAACCTCCTCTGTCTCAGTTTAAAACTATTCCCCCTTGTCCCATCACTGCCACCCTCATAAACAGCTGTTCCCCTTCCTGTTTCTATGCTCCCTTCAAGTACTGGAAGACCACAATTGATGTCTCCTTGGAGCCTTCCCTTCTCCAAGCTAAAGAAGCCCAGTTCCCTCAACCTTTTCTGATAGGAGAGGTGCTCCAGCCCTCTGATCATCTTAGTGGCCCTCCTCTGGACCCGCTCTAAGAGCTCCATGTCCTTCCTGTATTGGGGGCCCCAGGTCTGGATGCAGTACTGCAGATGTCTCACATTGTATTTCTGCTGTGGATGGTACTGCAGTTTCTACAGTAGTGCTAACAATTAATAACTAGGTGGAAATTGGATGTTTATACTTTTTAGATTCTCTGACTTTTTGGGAGTGAGGAGTTATGACTTAAAGTAGTTAATACTGTTTTTTTGTTAATTCCCAAAAAGCAACTGATTTTCATTAACATCTCACTAACTGATCATGCTTAATGACTGGGTTGATTGGTTTATAAGGCTACAAAATACCTCACCTTTAGTAGCAGTAGTGCAGGACTCTGATGATTCAGAAAGTGGTCTTATGTTGCTCTTACATTAGTCGCTTCCTTTGCTGGAGTCCTTTCTTTTGCAGAATACAGGGTTGGTGTATGAAGGGCACTAGTACTATTTTTTACTCTCCTGCCTTCAAAAGGCCAAATTCCAACCTGATGTATGACAGCATCCTGATGTATGACAATTTTCTGTTGTTCATGAAGGCCAAATCAGTCCAGATGATTGAGGAATTAAGTCCAGAGAAATGCTGTGTTGGTATGACATGCAATTGGAAGGGCTGAGAAGGTGCAAATAGCAACTTGGCTGGATTCTGTCCCTAGGAGATCGTTTCTCCTTTGCTTGATTTTTCTCCAGCAATAAAAGTAGCTGCAGGCTTGGGATGATGAGAACATGGAAAGGCTGTAAGAGGATTGAGAGCTTCAGGCTGAAACTGCAGTTGCCAGCTGTCAACGTGACATCATGTTTTGGGTTACTGTTGGTTTGCTTTTTTAAAACGAAGGAACATGGGATATTGCAGAAACAAAATGGTGTCCTGTGACCTCTGGGACATTCCCAGAGCTGTCAGAGGAGTTAGGTGTGTGGGCTCTCTTTATACTTCTTCATTGTTTCCTTCTGACTTTTTTCTTCTGCTGTCTTAGACGCTGGGTTTAAAGTGCTCACACTGGTCATACGTGGGTTTTTTTCCCTCGAAGCAATGTTTCATTAGGCACTCTGCTCTTTAAAGCTTGCTCACATCTGCAGTCCAGCACACCAGTGTTTTGGGGAGTGACATCTGAACATTCCACTGAATGCTTTCCAAACTGCTGCCTCATCTTGGAATAAATAAAAGAAAATATTGCCCCCTCTAGCAAATTCCTTCTTGGTTACATTTACTCACAAGGAAGGTTTCCCGTATGTTCTGATGAGCAGCAAATGCAGAGAGTTTCAGACCCAGGGAGGGAGCAAATGCTGGGGATGGAGGGACCTTGTTAGAAGTTGCTTAGACAGAATTTTTCTCTCCTGTACAGTGAGGGATTTTTAGCTTCACACTGTGCATGGCCTAGAGAAAGAAGTACCCCCTTGGCTATATGTAAATCTTAGGGCTTGTTTCTGCGTTTCCCTTTGCCTTTCTGCCTCTCTCTGCCCAGCTCAGGGTAATCATGTTGTGCCGTGAGACCTCTGCCCTGAGCGCCCAGAGCGTGGGTGCAGTGGTCTTTTCTGTATACTCTAATGGTTATTTCCAAAAGATTCCTTCATATGCTCTTAGCCTGCATGAAACTCTCATTCATCTGGAAGTCTGGCTGAGAAGTGAAGAATCAGATCCTAATTAGCTGTGAGATGCTAAATGCAAGCACAGATACACATAGATGGGCATCCATACACAAAACTTAGTTTGTGTGGAGCAAGCCAGAACAAGGAAATTCAATTTTAAAGCCAAACATTACAGTCTATGTAATACTTGTCTTATTTGATCATCTATTTTCCAGCATATACAAGGCTGTTCTTTAGGTGAAAACAAGATAGAAATGTCTCAGAGGTTGAAAAAAATCAATTGTGTATGAAGGAAA
This sequence comes from Excalfactoria chinensis, assembly GCF_039878825.1. Lineage (NCBI taxonomy): Eukaryota > Metazoa > Chordata > Aves > Galliformes > Phasianidae > Excalfactoria > Excalfactoria chinensis. Next base: position 8,769,114 of record NC_092827.1, read on the forward strand.
TGAAGAAAATGCCAGTCTGTTATGTAGCACTGTTAGAAAGGGGCTAAAGGAGTCATTCAAAGAAACATGTGAATCCCACCAGTTGCTTCAGCTGCTGAAGATAATTATCCAGAGAACTCTTAACTCCTTTTTTCCTGCACTAGCTCTCTCTTACTGTGCTCTTTCTCTGAGTAATTCATTTGGCAATTACGGCCGTGGCTGAATTGCTGTCAGAGTGAGCAGAAGCTTTCTCATTGAAGTCAGTGGGAGCTGGAGCTGGCTTCACTTGATGTGGCTGGAGCTGTAACTCCCTTCTTACATGCTCGACAGAGATTTGTTGGAGTTTACATCTCTGAATAGTATCAGTGTGGGCTGTTTTAAATAGCTAATGTGTGTAGCGCCTTCATCCAGCTTTCTTTAATAAATCCACTGTGATAAGCAGCATAGATTAATGTGTGGCTTAAATTACATAACTTCTAGGCTTCACAACATAACATGCAGATAAAAGCACGATTAGTTGGTTTTGATAACGTGTATGTAGCAGTGTGATTATCTTTTAGTTTAGGCCTTACTTTCTGTATCTGGTGGTCTTTTTATTATTATTTCTTTTAAACATGCTTTTTTCTGTGTAGAAAACATGAAGAGAACACAGAGAGTAAATCACCCAAGGACAGCCCTTCGAGATGCTGCTGGAGTGACAGCTTGACCTTCTTCCCAGCAGATGATGTATGGCAGGGACAGGGTAGGTCTGGTTGCTTATTTTCTGTTCGAGAGGGTTGTGCTAATACTGATGCTCTCCTAGGTCTGCTCTATAAGCCGCAAAAAGTCAGGATCCTCTTTCCTCAGTGGCTCGTTTGCATGAGGCTGGCAGAGGTAAGGGTGAAGCTCAGGTTGGATCTAGTTTTGGGTGGGTGCCCAGAACTGCTGTGAGCTCAGAGCAGCGGGCACCCTGTGTGACACCCTTGAGAACAGTGCACTTTATTTATGTTTTTACTTAGATGGTGACACAGAAGCAGTGAAGTGGGTACCGTCTTGTTTGGTGTACACATACTGCTGTGCAAAATGTAATCAGAGCTTCTGGGCAGCAAGACCAACTGCAGTGGGGCTGAGTGAGGGCTATCATAGACTCGTGTCCTCTCTCTTACAGTTGTACATAGCAGCTGCTGGCACATAAGCTCAGGAACAGGTCAAGCATAGAGCAATCACCCCGTGTCCTGCTCCACACCCAGCAGAGAGTGGTTCAGGGACATACTGAGCCAGAGGCAACAATATAAGCCCTGTGTTTCAAACAAAAATCCAAAGCACATGTTTGCAATCATCTCAGATTACTAAATTTTCAAAACAAATTCAAAACTAGGTTTGGATCTCATAACTGAAGCGTTATGTCTCTCCTCACTGCATGGTCCCACTGAGAAGCTGGAGCTGAACAGCCTCCATCCAGGCAGCTCCCAGCCCAGTGGGGTAGCTGAATTGTGCTCCCACCTGGAGCCCAAATGCAGCACCTGGAAGGATGGGACAAAGCACCAGTGGATGGTGGCAGTCGGGATTTCAGTCCTCTTATGATGAGCAACCTTCTTCTTGACTTCTAAAATCTGTCGGAAAGGCCAGAGTAGGTCCTGAGTGCCGGAATGATTTGGCATGAACAGTATGTGTATTAGGTAGCCCTTTCTCTTGACCTTTTGATCGGGGTTAAGTGCAATATCTATTTATACCCCTGCTGTTGGGGTACCTTACACTGCTCTTGCAGGAATGGTGGCTGCCAAGCTGAGTAGACCCAGAATGGCTGAATGCAGAAAATCAAAACTGCTGTCTTCTTGTTTCTCTGCCCGACAGTAACTGAGGTTCTGCAGCAGATGCACCAGTTCGGCCACCAGAAAGTTTTATAAATAGCACAAATAAAAATTAAACAAACAGCCAAGCATTCCCTTCCCTGAGTGCAATGTTAAGCCTAGGAAGCTGCTGGGAAGCTCCAGGCCCCATGTAACTCCTGAGCCCGGGTTCAAGGGGGAGGTGACACCAGCAGACCTTTCAGCAGCATGTCCCTGCATGGCATTTGGCACACATCAGCCTCAGCGTGCCCTGGGTTTGGCATGCAGAGCTGAGCTGAGCTTTCTTTTTCAGCAGAGCATTGCCACGTCTCTCAGAGAGAAGGACATGCAGGAGCACACTCAGCAGCTTGCTCCTCCAAACATTTAAGCAGATGCATGTTGATTGAAAGCAGGACTGGAAGGCTTTCTGCCTCCTCTACAGCCTTCTTTCTCGTAAGAAGCAGGAGTTTTTTCCCTTTGAATCATCAGCCTTGATACCGATGTAGAGGGGAGTGTCGTGAACATGTATTCCCTGAACTTAGATGAGGTAATGGTTGGCATCGAGGCCTGCACTGCCAGCAAAATGAGCTCTTTGACAGTCAGACAAGGCCTGTTCGTTCCTGTCGGCTTGTGAACTAAAAAAATGCCATTCATAACCTGAATATGAGCTGGGGTCATTTTATCAAACCCAGATCAGTACATTTAATGAGTCTCTTTGTTTGGTGGCAGGGCCATGCAGGGTTGGGCTTTGCCCAGTTCCCCATCATGCTGGGAAGTGCTGGTGGGAGCCGTGGCCTCACTCTCAGGGCTCTCAGGCTTACCCGTGGCTGCAGTTCCAAGCATGTGTGCCGAAAGGGCTGCAATTCAAAGCAGGAAGAGAGGAGAAGAGGGAGGGGTAGGGATAGTTAACAGGTACACTGTGATGTGGGAGTGCATAAAAAATTGATAAATCAAGCATGCTGTTTCAAAACAGCGTGTTATTAGCTTGGTGTTCATGCATGTAGTACATTGCTAATTCTTAATCACTGTCCCATCTAGAGTACTGTGCTTGGTCTGGACTCCCCACTGCCATGTGAGCAAGGACATCCGTGGATCCAGAAAAGTCCATCAGCATATATGGACACCTGATGGGGGAGTACAGAAAATAGAGAGAAGCTCTACTTGTTGGTGCTCAGTGAGATGTGGCAGTCACAAAGGGAAGGATGAGAAATAATTCCATGTAAAAGTAGAAAAAATATATATATATATTTATGGTGAGAGTGGTCAGGAAGCAGAATGACTGCCCAGAGAGGCTGTGGAGCCTCCATCCTTGGAGGTATTCAAAATCCATCTGGATGTGGCTTCAAACAACCTGCCTACCTGACCTGGCTATGAGCAGTAATGCGGGACCAGAGGATCACCACAGGCCTCTTCCCTCCTCAGTGGTTCTCTAATTACCATTCTGCAATCAGTCGTTGTCTCCACATACTGAAACAATTGTCCTTACCAATCTTACCTTTAATTGGCCACCTGGTTAACACTGCTGCCCATAGAGGTCGAGGTGCCCAGACTGATGGGCTCTTCCAAAAGGGAACAAGGCCCTGAAATGGCAGCTTATTTCTTCCTCTTTTTGCCCTGCCCATCACTGGAGTTTTTCATCCATGCGTGTGAAGGAGGGAAAGAGGGGTGAAGCTCTAGTAGTCCTGGCATAGTTCACTTTATTTCCAGGCCTAGGAGTTGTTCTGGTTTTGCCAGACATCTTTTCATCTTGCTCTGCAGGGTTGTCCTGATTCCAGCAGACATTGCCAAGACATCCCACTTGCCTGCCTTGCCTCCTGCATTCATACCTTGCAGGCTTTACTGCTTGCATGTATTTCCCAGTACCGCCTTGGTGCCACTCTACCACCAGCCTCCCTCTGCCCCTTTGGTGACATATTACTTATGTGTTTGTGCTTAGCTGTCTCTCAAAACACATACACGCTATGGCTGGCAATGCTGTTATAAAATGTGTCACTTGCACAGTGCTGCTGGCAGGGCTGTTTTAGCATTCTGCTGTCTGATTCCCAGGCAAGTAAATACTAATTTCACTGTGTGATTCTGCTACCAGGAGCAGCAGGCTTGTGCTTTGGTGACAGCCTGCACAGCTGCTGGTCTGTCAGGGCAGTTTCTGAGAATCCATATCTGCTTTATAAATTCAGAATGTCCATCTCATTAGCATGGGTTAGTCTTTTTACCTATGACTTTGTATTGTCTCAACAAATCCATCTTCTTTGTCAAGGCATGTTTTCCCTGGGACCTTCAGAAAGATTCTGTCTCATGACTCCCTTCCTTCCTCCTGTCCTGGGGTTAAACTGAATTTGAATTCCTTGGTTTCATGGGAATAGTCCTTTGGATTAAAGAAGTCTTCAGTCTGAGATTTACTTTGTACTTTTGAATCTTATGAATTATATCAGAGCAAGGTGCTGATGAGGAACTCTTCCCCTTGCTGCTGGCAGCAGCAATTTCTACTTGTCTCATGTAAGTGGAAGCTTTCCATTGGAAACTGCCTATCCATTTGCAGTGAAAGCATTCCACACTGTCTACAAGGAAGGGCCCAGCAAGGACTCAAGCTAGGACCGTGCTCATTACACAGCCACCTTCCCTTTGTAAAAGGATTTTCCACCAGCCACAGAAGGACTGAATGCTGTAGAAAATACTAAGGATTCCGCTCTGCCATATGAAGGCTGCTGTCACTTAGGTTTCTGCTGGCCATGCTGGGGTAGAGCATGTCAAAGAGAACTCCTGACATCATGGGATCCAAAGCTACAATTCTGGACAAAAATAAAATGAATCTCCTTCTTGGTGTGACAAACTGACTTTTGAAGCAGTAGTTTCTAGCTTCATTTTCCAGGCCAGGTAATAAAGTTCAATGTGTAGGATACTCTTTCCTCTCTCTATCCATTGGCACAGGGAACTTGCCAGCTGTCCCATTTGACCTGACTCTGCTGCTGGAAGGGAAATACTACAGAACAGGAGAGGCTTTAAAACAGAGCTGTGAGATAAACACATTTAATCCTATTTTCCCTACAAATTCAGTAGATTGTAAAGAATTGGGTATTGTACTTAATTCTACTGAGTTGAGTTTAAACTCTGATGGGACAGTGCTTTGGGAAGAGAAGAGGAAAAGTCACTGCTGCCCAAGCTTTGTGCCTACCCATACAGTGACAGCAAAGCATGAACACAAGAAGTAGCAAGAAGTTGGCCATTAAAACTATATTAATGATTAAAAATAAGTACCTAAAAACACAATTTGAAAGATCAGATCTTGTGTAAGTAATTGAAAGTGACAGTTTTCCACCAGGTATGTTAGTGAAAAGGCAGAGGTGCACAGCACAGGCTGCAGAGGGGGTGTCATCATCCCCCCTTCTGTTGCTGGGGCTGGAGATAAGGAGTACAGTCTGGTATTGCCTTCAACTACTGCTACTTGGTACTCCAGAACTTGAGCCCAAAGCTCATGCAACCTGGAAAGGAGTAGAAGCTTTTTGGTGGTGGTATCCCATAGCACAGCTTCATTTACCTACAATACCAGAATTTTGTTGGGAAGTAAGTAAGATAATACTTGTTTCTGTAGGAGGAACGAAATACTGTCTATGTATAGGAGATGGATTTTGAACTGAAAAGCTCAAGCGATGTTTATAATCACGTTTATAAATCTGGCAGCAAACTGGACAGAGCAACGTTTTGGAAACAGTTGTCTTCTATCATCCCCAGCATGCTTTTTTTGGCTGTGGTTTTGGCTGTGCTTCAACAAGAAGTTTTTCCATCCAGCCTGGGATTGGTTTGTTTTGTTTTGTTTTAATATTTGTTTTTATTTTAAGAGACCTGATCAGCTAAGAGTTATTACACCTTGTGTTCTCAAAGTCTTTCTCCCTGTAGGGATAAGACTTAAGATTGTTAGACGTGACCCATTAGAAAACAATCAAACGGTCCTTTCAGCATCTTAAGCTGATTTATCTGCTTTTTTGCACCTAATTCAGTGCAGGCAATAAATAAATAAATAAATAAATAAATAAATAGACTGCTCTGTTTTCCTTTCCTGTCTGAGGATCATTTGCCAGTGCTTTGTGGAGAGGCAGCTGAGGGCCTGAGGCCAAATTTGCAAAGCAGCAGATGCCCGCAGATACGGAAACCTAAAAGTTATTCAAGTTTTCTGCCCATCCCCCATGAAATAATCAGAATCAAAGCAAGATAGGTATTATCTATTTAGATAGCTATGCTCAGAGTTGCATGCTAGAGAGTTTTGGAAGTCTGTGCCATGACGGTGCCTTTCTGGCTTATATCCAAGAAAAGAAAAACAGAAAAGGAAGCTGAAGTCAAGAATGCACACATTAAAACTCTTTATAGGAAAGAAAACACCAACAAGAATACTAACAAATGCTCAAATATTTCACTGATATTGCTCTTTCCATATATGCAATTGGCCTGAGGATGGTGCATTGCAGTGAGTGGAAGAGGAGGTGGGCTGTGAAACAGTCCTTAATGTATAACTGAGCCTGCAGTCTCTGCTAGTATTTCTGGATTTACCTGAATCCTTCTACTTGAAACTAAAAGGAAGTGTCTGAAAAGCTGTGCCACTATCAGTTGGTAAATCTTGTGTTATTAATGCACAGACTGAAAGGGTGTCTGTTGCTGTGTGTGTTTTTCTGCCCTTCTTTAACCTTCTGCCTGTCTTGAAGAGTGCTATCACTTATTGTCAATTAGCAGTTGGTGTATTCTTCTTTAAAAATACATTTTAAATTAATGCATACATGTACACTCAACCATGTACATACATGTACAACCATGTACATACATGTACAACCATGTACATACATGCACACACATGTACACTCAACCATGTACATACATGTACAACCATGTACATACATGTACACTCAACCATCCTGTCAGAAGGCAGGTAAGGTGATACATTCCTTCCAGTGTTTGTAACTCACGTGAGCCTGGGAAGTAGTATGGACTTTTATGGAAGTCATGCATATGTTTGTCTCAATAGATGATCCTTCAGTGACTGACCTGGACACTGTCTGGATGGCTCCCACAGAATAGTGGGGAAACTGGGCAGGAGATGAGAAGCATCAGACATGAGATGAGAAAGAGAAGGTGAGGCAGCAGTGTTGGTGACTGGAAAAGATCTGCTGCCTTCAGGACCAGCCTCAGCTGGGCTGCAGTGTCCAGCCCAGCCCCAAAGCAAACCTATACATGTCTTAAGAGGTTTAGAATCCCCACCCAACACAAGCCTTCATGACATCCCAGGTGTCTTGAACATAGTTGTTTAAGTGAGGTGATTTGCAGACAGTAATTTGTAACTTGAGTGGTGAGAGGAACGCACCAGGCTTCCTGTTTTACTGCTTGCTAGAAATCCAAGCAGACAGCACACTTTGGGGAGAGTGTGCAGAACTCTTTGCAAACAGCTGTCTTAAGCCAAGGTGCATCTCTGACCCAGAGAGGTATTCTACTTGAATACATTCAGCACACACTCCAAGATGTAATCAGCTTTCCTGAAAAAAAACAACAACCAAACGCGTAGCCAGTGAATCAGCTGTCCCAGGACTCCTCTTATAAAATCTCTGATGTTTTCAGGATTTGCCAAAGGGGAAAGAAATCATTAATTTCTATCCATCTGGACCCAAAAGCAAAACACAGCATGAGATGAAAATTGAAGTGAAGGAAGCAAGGGGTGGAGCCGGACTGATGCTTCTGAGTCTTTTGTATTCCCCAAGTAACATTTGGCTTTCCAGGAGGGAAACTGAAGAGGAGCATCTTCTTCATTAGGTTGATGTAACCAGGGCCATCATCTAGATTCCTCTTTCTCTTCTTTCTCCATGCTCTGCCATAAAAGAAGGGTGAGCACAGTGACCACTGGGCTTTTGCAACATGGTATTCCCTAACAGCAGTTTGATTTTGCATTGCTGACAGGAGCAGATGGCTTTAATCATGGAAGAAAAATGCTTTCTCAGGCAAATGTATTCCAAGTTTACTGTACAACTGGGCTGTGTTTTATCTCTGTTGAAAGGTCACCTAGAGGTATATTTAACAATCTGCAAAGGTAATTCCCAAAAGCCAGTGAAGATAAAATGAGGCCAATTTTATACCAGCAGAAAGCTTATTGAGAGAAAAATGGCTCAGAGTGCAACAAAGGAATGCTGTAGAAAATGTTAGCTCATTTGGGACAGGAAGTACAAAAGAACAGCGTTAAATGGATTTGGGACCATTTGGCTGTGATGCCCTTGCTGCTCAATGCAATGAGACGTGGAGGAGACTCCCCAAAGTGCCCTTAATTGTTTTTCATTCATTTATCACTAAATACATTGCTCTGGACTATTAACGGCTGTGTGGTATCATTTCTCTTGCCTCGCACCCACTGTGGTCTCTCCTGATCCTTGAAACAATTTTGCTCCTTGAACTGTTGCTTCCATTTCAAGGGAAAAACATTTAGGTAACTCACTGCCCACAGTCCTTCTAATGGTCATTAGTACAAGCCAAAGAGTCAACTGAGTGCTGCCAGGCCATTGTCTCTCCTGCACATCCAATGAGTTGCTCTAGCTTTGTATGGACCTTAATGAATAATCTTAGCAGTCCTGTTCAGATTCCTTAGGACAGCATTGTTCCTGTTGGCACATTTATGATGAGCCAGAAGGAGTTTGATTTGCATGCATGCACCAGATGCAGGTGTCTGCAGCTGCACAAACTCATCCTTCAGAGATGTACATCAAATAATAAAATAAATGATGACAGATATCAAGTTGCTTGTCACTCTTATTCTTAAGTCTCACTATACAATTACAGTGCTCTCACCTTGTTATTCTTCTGCTCTCTGGGGAAAACAGAGAAAAGATGGTTGTGAAAAGCAGTTTTAACACTATAATCCCTTCTAAAAAATATACAGGGATAGATAGATGACATGCCAGAGCAATCCAATCATCTCAAACCTAATTTGTTCTGCAGTTTCTTTAAATACCTTAATTCCCTGACATTTTCACTTGTATTTTGTACTTGCATATGCTTTGTTTAACTTACATGCTTGGTGAAGCACATTGTTTCAATTAAGCCTCAGCAAGACTTGGAAACAAGAACAGAAGAAGGCCCAAGGGACTTGACATCTCCAAAGCATGGCAGTGATGCAGTCTGCACTTCCTTCACAAAATCCTTAAGACATTCCTAATAATTCACCCAAGAACTGTGAGTTATCAGTTTTGCATATCTCATGAGTTTTGATTTCAGAACAATGTGTAACCTAAAAAGTGTTCATAAATGCATTTTCGATGGAGTATGCTAAGTGTTCCTCCTTTAGCTGTATGCATTACTTCTTGCAGAGGCTCCGTAATGCTGTTTTTCTGTGACAAACACCTTCTCCTGCTCCTGTTAGAATTATTAAGCAACACTACATTGAATCTAGTGGGAGTAATTTTTGCAAAGCACTCTCAGATGTGAAAGGGAAGAAAATGTATCAGAGCTCAATACAGACATTCACAGCTTTTCCAATGGCTTTGGACTATCCTTTTAAGTAGGCGGCCATGGTAAAACACATCTATGAATCACAAAGTAGCCAGAAAGAAAAACTATGAGGAAAGAGACTTGAGGGACCTGTGTAGCTGCCAGAGTGGCCACCAAATGGGGGCAGGCATGCTGATGAGCTGCAAGAACCCCACAATGCTGCTCTGAGCCCAAACTAAAAAGAAGATCTCCAAGAGTTCCTAGTGAGAGGAAGAGAACAGGAAGAGCAAGCAAGAGAGAATTGCGAGTGTGTGAGAGAGGAGAGAAGGAACACACTGTGGTGTGGAAACAGAGTGGGTGTTAATAACAAATTGCTGCCCTTCATTAAAAACTGTTGAATGGGTTTCTACAGGTGGCATTAAGTCCTTTCAGTTTTGCACTGTCATGTTGTCTGTCAACACGTAATGTTATGTGCCGCTATAGAAATGGTTGGGTTATAACTGACCATGGTTACTACCTCAGTTCCATGGAGGATCCAGCAGGTAACCTGGTGTCCTCTGGCGTTTTTGCAGATGTGCCCATTGACAGGCTAGTTATGTGCAGAAGAAAGCACTGTTCAGAGACAAAGGGAGAATACTAAGGAACATTATCAATGCTTCTCCATTTTATAAGTCCTTGGATTCTACAGTCAGACTTTTGCCTTTGACACATTCCTGCTTTTCACCCCACATCAAGTTCGCTTGTCCACAAGGCAAAATCTCTCAAGGAGGTTTTGAAGTTATTTGGAAAGCCATGATAAACTCTTTCATCTTCCAAGTTTTCATGGTGAGCTAAAGTGTGAGGCCTGTAATGCCCAAAGCATGCGGCACTCGAACTGACAGTAGACTAAAGTCACTTTCTGAAATCATTTCTATCACTTGATGTTTGGAAGACTTTATCATTTTGTTATTGAAGTATTCTAAGATAAACTTAATTTGTGAACGATTTTTTTTTTTTTTTAAATGTCATTTTAATATTTACTGCAGTGTGTATTTACTTATAATTGTCAGTGTGTTTATAGCATGGGTGTCCAACCTTTTGGCTTGCATGGGCAGCATCTACAGAAGATGATCCAAAAGTAATGCCACAGGACCAGCCGAGGACAGCTTAGCTGATGCCACTTAGCAGCTCACTGCCTAAAGTCAACCCATCTTGATGTTTGTGTGTTAGTGCAGGAGAAATACAGGCAATTTATGCATGAAGAGACCAAATGGCTTTTATGTTGAAGGAAGGTGTTTTGGAGCAAGAAAATGCGCGGCTTCACCAGAGGAACAAGAATAGCAAGTTCAAGGACTGAGAAGATGCGTTAATGAGTGTGTAGATAATGAGTGAAGTTCTAACTCCGAAGCCAATGGAAAACATTCATTGACCTAATTGGAGCCAGGATGTTGCCCAAGGTCTTTGTTTAGCATTGAGGATAGCTTGTGTCATCAGGGAAAAAAAACACACACGCAAAAAAGCCAAATGCCAGAAACTTACAATATTGGTAGATTTCAGACTTCTGCTTTTTTTCCTTTCTTTTTTTTTTTTTTTCTCTCTTTGATACCACTGTAACTGTTACAGTATTTCAAGTATTTCTAATAAAAGAATCCAAACTTTTGCCTGAAGGCCAGCGCTCATGGGCAATCTTACTTCATTAGTTTGTATGTGGATAAGAGCAAGTGCTCTTTTGCTAAAAGAATTTCATTTTCAAGCTTCCTAGGAGGTACGGTAAATGTTTCTTAAAACATACTTGACCCTATTAATCTTTAGGAATATGTCTAACTTTCTTCTCTTGATGGAATAAAAGAACAGCCAGGCCCTGTAACGCTGACAAGATGACTGTGATTCTGATGACAAGAAGCAGCAAATTATCTTGCCGTGTTTTTCATTGGCACCACTCTTACTGATAGCAGAGGTATTGGCAGAGCTCTATTTTTCTTCTGGCTCCGCTGTTTCACACTGTAATGTATCACTGCTGTAATAAAGAAGGGCTCAGTAGTGTATATCAGAACGTTATTTAATACTACATTCTAACTTGGACAGTGGCACAGCAAAGAAAACACAACTAGGTATCGTCGATCGTAAGCTTTCCTAAGTACTTGCAAAGCTGTATTCTGGGTAAATTTGGTGGGAACAGACTGTTCTTGCAATCCATCTGCTGTATCAGTATGATTGCTGCAAGCAGTGGGATGTTGGGTTAATGCGGCAGCAGCATTTCTGTGCTGCATCCTCCTGCAGTGCTGCTTCAGGGGCTCTCAGGGCAGGCCCAGAGTTTGAAGAAAGTGTGTTGAGAGTCCGGTTCCTCAGTGAGAGGGCCAAATTTTAAACAAAACAAAGCACAGAGCACTCTCAGCAGCTGCTGCTGACTTCCATTCTTTCACTTCCTCATCCTCCAGGGCTGTGGAACCATCGCTCAATGTAACAAATGGCCTTTGCAGATGGCCAGTGCCTTTGAAAAGCAGACCTTAAGAGTCCCTTACAAAATTCCCTTTCCTTTCATCACTGTGTACTTAGGCTGCTGCTGGTTTTTATGCTTTTAGACGTCTCTTGCCTTCTCTCGCCTTCTCTCCTGTGAGCATTGTCATCCTGCTCAAATCATCAGCCTGCTATGCTGCTCTGGAAGCATTAGACAGATGAGGTTGATAGTCTCCTTTTTGTAGGCTCTGTCTGATCTTAAGTCCTCAGACAGAAGATTCAGCACCACCTTAACAAACTCAAGCATTAGTTGTACTGTAGTTGGATGTTTTTATATCCTCCAAATAACTTCTCTCCTAGAGACGGAAACACAGAGTAGCCCCTTTGGTCCTTCATTAACCAAGTGTAGTCTAATTGCCAGTCAGACTACAATGGTGCCCTGGTCCACAGGCCAGAACCAGCTGGCTGCCTTTGCCTGCTCTGTGAGTGATTTATCTGTTGCTTGAGTGGCACAAGCTGCACTAACAGCCAGGTGCTCTCCCTGCACCTGCAGGTGGCCCAGCAACCAGCAATCCGGCTTCTGGTGCAGCCACAGCGTGGGAAGTGGGTGGTGTGTGGCAGGGAGAACATCTACAATCTGGTTAGGAGCATACAATTAACTGTTATGGGAGTAGCTGCAAAGGATGAATTATGCTGCTTTAAGTTTCAACTTTCCGTTAAACTCACTCTGCTCTATTTTTGCAGTGATACCCTTTTTTGTGGGAAGCCTTTTGAAGACGGGAGGTTGGCTATATCCCTAATGATGAGGCCGTGAGATGGTATCTCAAGCATGAAGCTGTGGTTGATGTGATGAACTTCTGACCTACAAAGCCGTGTTTACTCACAGGCAGGCTGCAGACACAGATTCTAAAGCTTTGCTTCACACTCAAACCGTGGCGTAACACAGTCAGGGTTAAGTGGGACAACCACTGAGCCATAATGGTCTGTAATTGATAATGTAGTAATCTATAATTATTGGGGTTCCGCCCACCACCCAATCTGCATATCAGAAGCACAGCTGACACATCTGCATGAGCTGAGTATCGGGTAGACATGTTAATTCCTTGGCAGAAAATAATTTATTGCTATGCTAATAACAAAAGCCTGCTGTATAATATCGAAATAACTCTTTGTGAGGAGAAAGGGCTTTTTAAGTTACAGTCTACAAAGATCAGATATGGGAAGTCTTGTACTTCAGTGATATTACTAACTTGGACTCAGGGGTCTTTTCAAGGTAAGCAGAACTTTCCAGCTTGTGCCACCCCTGACATTCTGCTCTGCAGATGTTCCTATCTGTGACGGAAGCGTCCCTCCCCTGCTGAAGGTCACTGCAATGCCATCAGGCTCCGAAATAAACTCCCCATGTCTCCTCAGGGCAATGTCACTGTAACAGTAACTGACCCTTGGATTGTCCCATTAAAAAACTACCAGAAACTTCATAAATTTAGGTCAAACTCTGATTTCTGCACATGTGCGCTGTTGTCCTTTGGTGGTGGTTCTGAGCACTAGAAGCCACAGAGACATGAAGGGTTTCATCAGGCACTTCTGAGTGCATCAGCTGCCTGCCTCTCTGCTCCTTCTGGAACTCTCCCAGAGTCCCAGACTGCAAAACAATTCAGAGAGGCAATGCTAGAAAACCAACAAACCACAAGGTAACGCTTCCTCCTTCTGTGAGCAGACAGCATTCAGATTTCCAGGCACCACTTCTTCCTTGCAGACTCAGAGAGGGGCACGGCTGGGCTCAGGGCTGGGAGAAGGGGACTGCCAGTAAGTAAAGGACATGCTCCATTTGCAGAGGGAGCCAAAGCTCATTTCTTGATGTGTGAAACCACTGAGATACCTGAACTTGCAAGTACCAGCCTAGATTGGGGAAAACGCTGTAGGTTATTTTCAGACATTTTTATTTCTCCTCAGCTGTACTAAGGCTGATTTAAATGAACTACAGCTCTTCTGGGTTAGCAAACTTTGACTCCTCAAATGAATATGGGAACTTTTTTCAGTTATTGATATTAAGGAAGCCTGAGAGTACAAGTAACCCAGAAACAGCCTTGTGTTAATAAAAGTTTTACATCATGCTGTCATATTTTAGCTGCTTTTCTAGCCCTGACTTTCTGAACCATCTGTTACAAGTTAAAAGGTTTGGAATGTATCTGTAGTAACAGATAATTCATATTGTTAACAGCAATCAACTAAAACGAAAACTAGAGATGATTGGGACATTACTTTAGAGATCCAAAAGTGATGTTGTTTAATTCAATGAAGTAAAATCCAGTAACCACAAAACCCACTGCGATACATTCTTCTCTCTTTTCCAAGAAATCACTGAATGTTTGGATTTGTCTGTTTTCTTCTAGCAGAATCCATCTTAGAGAAGAAGGGCGGTAACATTTGGTAGTACTGATTTCGGGATATCCAGGATTTCACTCTGTGAGTCACGAACAGGAAAGATTTTCTCCCACCTAATATATTTTAGGTGGTTATTTTCCCCCTAATGTTTACGCTTTGCTTTTGCTCCAATACCCTCTTATCACTAAGGAAGCAAAAAGCCAATGCATGCTCTCAGTCCAGGTATTTTCACACCCACAGGACAGGAGACTTGCTTGTTGCTCCTATCACATGCCTTTGTGGTATTAGTGACACCACTTCATCTCCCTGTTCCTTAGTTTCCCCAGCCCCAAACAGCACAGCGTTTTCATTATAAAGCGGTATGAACCATGCCCATGGAGGCTACATAAGATTATCAGACCAAGGTGTGCAGGTATTATTCAAACACGCACAGAAAACATGGGAGAACAGCACTTCATTTTTCATGTGCAACCTAACAACAACTCAGCACACGCAATCAAGAAATAATGGCTACAGTATAACTCTACATATCTTTTAGCCATGGTCTAGATGCAGATTTTGAACACTTACCCAGCCTGGGTAGTGAGGAACACCGTGATCTCAACACTCCTTCCCTTTCAGCATGTATGCAAGGAAGGAGTTAAGTGCTGTGCTTGTAGGGGAACTGGAATCCTTTTGCAGCTGCTTATCAGTAGCGGGTAAGTCTAGGGCGTTCTACTCTTACTGTTGTAAGAAGTGGACGATTTGCTCCCACAGTGCCAAGGTCTTTTTGCTATTTGGGAAGAGAAGTTCCTTCTGTTTCTCCTGATATTTTGCTCTGTCATGACTGCAAGCTGAATCCTTCAGAATCATTATTACATTTAGCCCACAGATCTTCTCTGAACTAGAAAAAGAGGAGAGTTAAGGCTCAAAGAGAAGGAAGTGTCTTCCCTGAGGTCATCTGGGCTGCCTGTGGCATGGAGGAACTGGTATCTTTCACAGAGAGTAGAACTGAAGTTACTAACCTATCCTCTCTTCTCCATTTCATAGGAAACAATGCAATCATTCTCCGAATGCTCTTTCTTTTCATTTAGTTTCGTTGTTGTTTGTTGTTCTTTGTTTTATTGTGAGGGGAGGAGATAGTAGAGAGATTTTCTTTCCCCCATTCAATAGTCCCACATCAACCTATCCAGCTGTGGAAAGCTGCTTTGTGATGTTAAATGACATTCACATTATTCTTCTCAGTATCTTTGTTGTCTGCAGAGTATAACGAGCGGTGAAGCTCATGGGAAATGCATCAGTTCTCATTCCGAGTCTGGCTGACAAAGATACGAACACTTAATTAAGATTTCTTTCATCTCATGAAAATAGCCCTGAAGATCTGAGCCTGGCAGGAGAGCTGCCAGCAAGACTAGCAAAAAGCAAAGTTTCCAGCTGTGGAAGATCTCCATTCAAGAACTTGCTCTCACAAACCAAAGCACTTTAATTTGAAAGTGGGATCTAGGTGCTTCCAAGTGGATAACCTAGCACAAGAAAGAAGCTCTTCTGACCCACTCTAGTCCTTTGAATTCCTCTCCCACACATGGAGAGACCTACAGTTCCTCTGCTCCGCATGAACGATGGAAGCAGCTCAGTTGTGAATGCTGCAGAAGCAGTTGGCTTAGGCTTCCCAACATGCCATCTGTGAGAAAACAGATTTTTTAGATGACTGAATCCAACAAAATGCAGATTCTTTTGATATTTATTTACATACTTGCATGTATATTGATTAAAATCAGTCTGGCTTTGTTACTTTAAATCAGTCTGTTGATAATTAAGCATCTGTGCACAGGGAACATTAGGAGCACTAAGGAAACAAACAAAAGTTTATAACAGGATCATTAGAGCAGTCTTAGCAGCACTTACAACATGTTTATTCAAAAATGAAATATGCCCCAAGGAAGAAAAACACCAATTATGGAACATGGAGGATTTAAAATACAAAAAGGTCAGTTTTAAAGCCTTTAAGTAAATCATTTCAAACAACTCAGCATCAGTTCATGTTTAAAAATAGACTAAGTAGCTCAAACAATAAAATGTGTTAATTGTAGGATCTGGAATGTATCAACAGAACTAGTCACTCTTGTTACCTTCTCATTGTTCAGAGCGAACAACCAGTATTAATACTGACAGATAACATACGTCTTGGTGTATATACACACAGCAAATATTTATGCTCTGCGAGTGTCTCCAAACAGTTGTATACAGCCAAGAAGGAAATACTTGCAGCTGCAGCAAGGTTAAAATAAATGGTGCGTGTCTGTATGTGTATCAACAGATCAGGTCTGCAAACCCACGGCTGTGCTTGGGTCGGGGGAAGGTTATGGGTGCCCCTCTCTATGGGAACACGAGCACTCCTTATCTCTCACACATACAAAGGCAGCGCTCGGGGTTTATATACATTACTTGTAATTAACAGATGCATTCGGTAGCACCTGCAGCTTTCAATGGGAGTAGCAGCGTTGTCACCACTCAGGAACAGGGATGTGGGACTCATAAAAAATTATATCATGTGTGAACTCAAGCTCACCTCTTCTGTTCACACTGTGCATCTACTCACCATGTAATGCACGATTATTAGTAACTTAATAAGGATTTTCTCTAAAAGAACAGCCAAAGGGCTTAAGTGAATTGGACTTGCAACAGCGCTAGCTGAATTTCAGTGGAATCTGAGGGATTTGGGTGCTCTGAGGTCCACTGAGGTGACTTCGCTTTGACAAAGGGCTGTCTGCACATGCATTTTAATTCGGAATGTTTTACGGCTGCCCCCGCTGGCCCTCAGGAGGAAGCACCCCGAGCACCAGCCCCAGGCAACGCTACACCCACCGCCATGCCAGGCTGCCTCAGCGCCGAGGTGAGGGCGGGCGGCTCCTCCCCAAAATGGCGGACATCAGACAGCCCCCACCGCGCCTCGCCTCAGGTGAGCCCCACCCCGCCGCCGCGCAGGTGAACGGCAGGGCGTTGCACTCGGGGCGCTGCGATTGGCCCACGGCGCTGTCAATCAGCTGTTACCGCGGCAACGCGTAGGCCCTCCCTCGGGCACAGCCCTCCGCTCCCCCGCCGTCGACAAGCATTGGCCGGAGCGGCGGTGACGTCAGAGCGGGGGTTTGCCGGCCCTCAGCCGAGGGGAAGCGCTGCGAGAGCGAGCGGCGAGTCCGGAGGAAGGCGGCCGGCGGAGCGAGCGCGGCGGAGCTGCTGCCAGGATGACGTTCAAGCGGAGCCGCGATCGTTTTTACAGCACTCGCTGTTGTGGTTGCTGCCACGTGCGGACCGGCACCATCATTTTAGGGACCTGGTACATGGTGAGTAGCTGGAGCCGGGGGCGGCCGAGGGGGCGGTGGCGGCCGTTCCGGTTGCGCGCAGCGCGCATGCGTGGAGCTCTAGCCGTTGCCCGACGGTGGGCGAAGGATGGGCAGCGCGCATGCGCCGTGCGCGGGGGGCGCCGCGTGGGTTTGGGGCGAGAGGAGGGGGCGGGAGGTGCCGCGTGGGGTTGGGGTCGTCCCGTGTCTGTGTCTCGTGTGGGAGAAGCAGCGTGGGCTTCCCCAGGCGATTGAGCCATCTGTGTTGTCTACCATTCGACGTCCCTCACTGTGGTGAGGAAAGCAGCGTGCAATGAGAGCTGAAGGCCGTGGCTGCTGAGGGGGGATGTTATCTTTCCTCTTCCACTCCTTAGTTTGGGGACTTAGAAGCGCCTTTTGTGCGTTTCAGGCTGTGCTGAGCTTGTCCTTGGCAGGAAGGTGGAGTTTAGGCTGTGCGGGGAATAAAGTGATAAGAGATGTGCCTTCAAGCAGTGCATGGCCTGTGAGAGTAAGGTGGGGGGGGGGTCTGCAACAGGCAGGTGCTGTGTGAACGCTGTGTAGCTTCTTGCAAAGGGAAGTTGTCTGTCCTTTGCCCTCTGCTTTCAGAACAGCTGTTGAGGATCTATAGAAACAGGGTTATTTTCCCCAGCGTTTCCGTTTTCTGGCTGGTGAGTGGCTCTCTTCGCCGAGAGAGCTGCAGTGGTTAAGCTGAAGTATTAAAGATTGTTCTGAACTAAAATGGGGAAGAAAAAAGTATGTGAGAACAGCACGTCTGAGTTAAAGCATGGAGCCAACAAGTTCCCCTTTTATTCAGTTTCTTTCTTCATCTTTCCTTCCTCTTATGCCCATGAGCAGTAAAAATGTGAGGATGATGTAAACAGGTTGCGTCACAGCTTTTCTATTCTTCCGGAGCTGTAAGCAAACGGTATGCTCCTTTACCCTGGTAAAGATGGAAAACAGTGAGTTCTTACGCTGTATTTAACGTGGAACTTGTTGTGGAACACTGCAAAACTTCTGGGAGTTGGTCACTCTACTGTATCGAGTAGAAGCGTAAACCTTTAACAGTAGGAGTTTGCTCATCTTCTTATGAATCAGTTGTACCTGATTGCATTCTACACACTTTTGCTTCCTGGTAGCAGGAGTATGGAGAAACCCTGGAGCTCAGAGGGATGTGATTCTGCTTTCTGTTTAGCCAGACCTGGTAGAACTCAGTTTTTTCCCATGTTTCTGAGCTGCTGTTTCTTCTTGGCTCATGGATGCAAGGCCTCTTCTTCCTCTTTGTAGATATACCGTAGTGCTTAGAGCCTGTGGCATGGTGACAGGCAAAGTGTGCTGTGTGACTGCAGTGGTTTTGGCTATTAGAGGAAAAAGTAGAGTTGAATTCTGGATAGCTGAGTGCCACTGAGGGGCTTGATTGCTGTGTTTTGTTATAAACCTACCAGATCCTTTGAAAACGTCTCTTTTGGTTTCCTCTGAGATGCCAGCTGAGAAAAGGTGATAAGTGTCTTCCACCTGTTAGCTGTCTGAGCTGCAGTAGGGTCTTAATGTGAGTTCTTAGGTGGTCTGCCTTGTCTGGTGCATTAAGTGTAATTATTAGTAGCCATGTTGACATCTAACTACACTTCAGACAGTGAAAATAAAACTTAATCTTTCTGTTGACAAACTTTTCCTTAAAAAAAAAATAAATATATATAGGTTAAGGTCGTTCAGGCATTTTAATTAGTAAGCAGTTTATTATAATCATTAATTTCCATCTTATAAATGTTTCTAAATCAATTTAATGATTTGCTTATAAGTTACGGTGGGGCAGATAAGGGTAACTTAACGTTCTGTATCTTGGGAGGCAGGTAGCACTCTGGGGGGGGGGTTAAAATATGTAGCCCAACCATAGGTTGATGCTGATGAGGCCTTGGCCAGCCTGTATTTACTGGATACGCAGCTCTTGTGCCGTGCACTCCTGGAGGAATTTGATACCAGCCATAAAATGGAGTCCTGTAGCAGACTCCTCCAGATGTTTTAGTAAGATAAGAGTTTTGGCCTCTTAAAACATATGCATTGTTCTTATGTAACGCTTTAGGCTTTTTTTTTCTGTCTTTTGCTTTATACGAATGCTTTAAAAATCTCGTATGAAATGAACTCCTCATTAAAACAGCTCCGTATTATTGTCCTTAAGGTGCACTTCTGTCTATGGAGAGCAGCGGTGTTATCTTCTGGCATGTCTGCTCTTGGTGCCATGTCACACAGCCGCCTGCTCTAAGCACGCTGCAGTCTGCGTGCTGCTGCTTCTGATAAGTGGATGAGCTGTTCTTGTGAAGAACTGAGTTCAGACCATTTCTAGAAGACCGTGCTTAATTTTCAGGGCCAGCGTAGCTTGATTAATTCTATATTAATCTAATTCTATAGTGCTCGCTGCTGTCCTGTGTAGGAAGGAAAGGAACCCCCCCTATTCCCAGCTTCATAATTGCAAACATGTGGCTTTGAAGTGTTGTTTTTTTTTCTTCCTGTAAACTTTCTTATTAGGCACAGTGCTTTCCAGAGACCGGAAACATGAACGCTGCATTGGCAAAGTCGGATCAGAGTTCAATAAACAGCCTGAAAGTAATAGCATTGTTTGGGAGGGAGCGGCTGCTTCATTCTGGCAGCAGGCTTCAGCGGTGGAATCAAAATGATGTGAGAGCTACTGCTGAACAGGAGCATCTCTGGAGATGGTTCTTCACCGAGCACAACTTCCAAAAGCAAAGGACTATAATAGTGCTGGAAGCTCTGGAATACCCTGTTCAAAATATGCTTTTCTCAGTAGATTGGGGGGGGGGGGGGGAGAAAGCATGACTAAAACACACAGAAAACCCACAAAGAAAAGCACTGCCAAGAAACGACCTCATTTTGTTTCTTCAAGGATGTGTCAGAGTGCTGGGGAAGTTAGTTGTGCAAAGCAGCTTCCCTTTGCTCCCCGGCTCATGTAAGCAGATTCCAAGTAGGAACTGTTTCTAAGTCTTTTAAGCGCTCAAAGTGCTTTGGGAGAAACCTACATTTCATATTTAGGCCTCCAGAGATGCAAAGCAGTCCATCATTAGCCATTAGATGCAGTGGAGATAAGAGCTCAGTAATTAAAAGGCCAGTGCTCTTTACAGTTCAGTCTCTTGAGTCCTGCTCATACGGGGAGCTGATGTTGCTGTGTGTGGAATCACAGAATGGTTGAGGTTGGAAGAGACTCCTGGAGATCTCTTTGTGCAGCCTCAGTTTGTTACCTGATTGAAGCAGGAAATCGTTTATTACAACGCCAGTTAATGTGGTTTCTTAAATTTTTATATGAATGGTGCTGAACTTCTGTTAAGTTTAGATATCCCAGTTCTAAGAGCAAAATATTCTGCTCTTATTGCCCAGTATAATACTTTACAAACTAAGTTTATGGGCTTTTTTTAAATCTTAATGGAACTTTCTTTTGAGTAAGAATTCGAACAATTTTGACTTCCTGTGTAAAAAAGCCTGTGATGGGATGGCTGGGATCGTAGAATCATAGAATAGTTTGGGTTGGAAGGGATCTTTAAGATCATGTGATTCCAGCCCCCTGCTATAGGCAGGAACACCCCCCTCTAGACCAGGTTGCTCACAGCCCCATCCAACCTGGCCTTGAATGCTTCCAGGGAGGGGACATCCACAGCCTCACTGGGCAACCTGTTCAGTGTCTCGCCACCCTCACAGTAAAGAATTTCTACGCGATACCTGTTCTAAATCTGCCCTCTTCCAGTTTAAAGCCATTTCCTCTCATCCTGTCGCTACCTGCCCTGAGGACATGGGATCTGAGAGGTGCACCATCCACTGCCAGCTGGCTTCTCGGGGTTGCTGGGTTATTCCTTTATATTTCAAGATTACATACAGGTTTATGTGGTGTTGTTTGTTTTTTTTTACTCCTCCATGCAGAGTGTTTGTAAAGTACATTTTATTTGTGGTTAGTAGGTTCTGTTAAACCTTGGAAGATGCCTTGCAATCCAAGCTGTGCTTTTGCTGTTGTTTTGCATTGACTGTTGAGCTGAAACGAGCCTTGTGGTTTTTGCTGTTATCAGGCTTGTGTAGAAGAGGAATGGCTGCAGCTTAAATACAGGCGCTGCCTTGAAAGGATACCTAATTTGGAGTTGTTTGTAGCTTAATATAAATCCATATGTTGTACATGACACATTGCTCGGTGCCGTGATACGATTCACACAGAGCAACAGTGGAGCTGTGGAAGCCCTGCCGGATTAATTGGCAGAAGTGTTTGGTTTTTACTCTGATCCAGGCTGGAGGGGGAGGAGGATCAAACTAACGCTATTCACATGGCAAATTAGGGGCATTCAAAGGCCAACCCATTTTCCTTGCACTCCATTCCTGGCTGAGCTTTGATACTCTGAGCTGTGTTTCTTAACTGGTGATGTCACTGAGGATTATTTATGCTGAATTAAGGCCGTGGGTAGAAAGGAAACTGAAACGGTGTCAGTTGTAGGACTGCATGAGTGCAACAGAAAGGCATTAAAGCTTACAATTTCAAAGATGGAACTGGCAGCTAACGTTTCTTCTGTACTCTTAATGCAAGTGCTGCTCGGCCCTTATCTGCAGACAGATAGCCTATCGCAGCAGTTAAACTCAGCAGTGGAGTAATGCTGTCTTTTAGTCTGAACTTAATCACTATTGAGTTAAAATGGTGACGGTGTATAAACAGTAAGTGAATGGGCTATGACTGAATAAGTCCTGTTGTGTTTTATGAAGTAGAAAATAATGTTTCGGCAGCCAGATATCCAGACTTGACGCGGGCTTATAAGGATGAGTACAGCCAAAGAAGTTGTTTTCCAAACCATAGGTTGGTTTCTCTGATACATTCACAGAGAGGAAGGATATAAAAAGCTTGAAAATGCATGGAGAGCAGAAAGCCAGAATAGAGATGGTGGAAATAGTGGTAAAAGAAGATCACGGTCCGTACCTTCAAATGGTGGTGGAACAAAAGAAAAGCTTTTAATCAAGTGCTAGGTGAGTAGGTCTCCCAAAGGGCAAACTCTTGTGAGGGGAAACATCAGTGTGTTTTCAGACTGAAGATGCCGGTGGGCAAACTCAGTGCCAGTTACTACTAGCTGCTATTTCTAAGGCATAAAACCAAAGATAGGAGTAGCTGGAATTCCTAATAAGCTCGTCTAATACACGATGCCATGTTAGGACTTTACAGAACAGTCACCTTTCATGGAGAGGTTCTTTTCCTGTAAGTGATCATCTCTAAACTTAAGAGACACTAAAACTCCTTTTAAATATTGACAAACTGCTTGCCTTGCTTCATGCTTCTGTATTTGTGCGTGGATTTGCCATTGTTACTATCACAGGCTCTTGGAATGATGCCACTAATAGAAGAAATCTCCGGCAGATAGTTTTAGGGGAAAATGCAAGGCAGCACGTGGAAGGCTGCTTATTTTTTTCCTTTCTCCTTGCCTCTTTTGGAGGCTGATTGTAAAGGATCCCGCTGCTGGTGGGGATGGTGCTGAATGCTGATTGGAATATAGCTGCGCCTTGGAAATACTACCGTGAAGGTTTCCTAGTAGGAGACTTTTTTCTTTGGCCTATCTCTTCAGGTAGTAGTCACCAAAACTATGCTCTGTAAATCCTGACAAGCCTATGAATGCTGCGAAGGCAATTTTCCAGAGCTTGAATCTACTTTTGACTCTTTGAGTCTTACTGAAAGCATTTCTGGTATGCACCAAAACAGGGAAGCAGAAGCAGTCTTTCATAGTAAGGAGTACTGGTAAGCATATACCAAATGCTGAATGCTTATGGATTTTGGAGTTCAGTCTCTATGCAAGATTTCCTCAGCATTCACTGTTTGTTTGCTTAGCCTGTCTGATAAGACTTGAGGAGGTTTTAATAAATGTTCTAGGTAGGAGAGAGCAAATTCTCCCTGTAAATTGGTAACATGTAGGGGCAGGGAGGGCAGGAAACAAGCTGCAGCTGAGGATGTGAGCTGTAGCATTAACGTTCCCCTTTGCACATCCATTTGTACCTTGTGTACCCTAGCACCATTTGGAAGAGTAGGATGCAGTACCTTATTTGTGTATTAAATTACCTCTGCTTTTCAAGTTGTTTTAGGAAGCGAAAGCTCTTCCAAATGTGCCTCATTGTGTTCCTCAATGTACTCTTTTAACTATTTCCAGTTCACAAATCTGCATTGATCATCTGGTATCTGTTTGTGTCATCTGAATGACTACAAGCCCTTCCATCTCCTTCATGTACAAAGTTACTTAGTTTTGAATTCATTAAAACTAGTAAGTGTCCAGTGTGTTTTTTTGGGGGTAGGGCTTTAACTAAATTAGCACATAGGTTGATAGTAAGTTGTTCTGTTGTCCCCTTCCTGCCCTTTTACAATAGGCAAAGCAAGGAGTTTGCTTCTAACTGAAGTGAAAGACTTGCTGGTGCTGTTAAAATGATCGGAGCTGTTACAGTGTAAGTAACTTCCAGGTAACTGTGATCTTTTTCAGGTGGTGAACTTGCTGATGGGCATCTTGTTGACTGTAGAAGTGACTCATCCAAACGTAGTGCCAACTGTTAATATCCAGTATGAAGTCATTGGAAATTACTACGCTTCTGAGAGAATGGCTGGTAGGTGCATAGCTCTTCCATGCAAAAAAATGCAGTCATAGTGTGTTTGCCTTACAATGGTGTATCATGTGGGTATGCTGCTTTTAAATATGTTTTACTTGGATTTTGGAGTGTCTTTTAAATTATTAGTAATTCAGATCTTCTATCAGCATAAAAAGTTTAATGGAATATTACTTTTACTTCATATTACCCCTCAGCATGTTGAACAGCAGGATATTTAAGGGTTTCTTGGCCTTAGTACATGCAGAATGTTGGTACTTTGCTTTCTCTGTGAACATTTGTTGACCTTGTTGGGTCATTAGAACAGAAATAGAGCTTATTTTTAGGAAGCTCTTGGAGTTTGTGTTGGTCCTCCTGAATGTAAGGAAAGAGCTCTGCAGTCTACAGGCTTGTAAGTCTACTGAGAGAAAAGCATAGTACATTTCTAAGTGGGAATATTAGAATATGAAGTACTTTAGGGAAATCTTTGGTTACTCAACATTTGATGTGCAGAATAGACAGAACAAAAAGCATAGTGAGCAAAAGTAAGTCTACTTTCTGGCTTGTTACAGATAAACTGTATGATGATTACAAACGAAATTGGTTTCAAACTCTTGTCTCCACTGACAGAGTTTCTTAGCTCCAGTATGATGTGTAGTCTTGTGCTTACTTAAATTGTTTTTTGTTTTATGTGTGCAGGAATATGTTGTGTAGCACTCCTAATGTGTCAGATCTTCTGTTACACTGAAATTCAGCAAGGTCTGGCATGGAGTGGAGATGAGTAGTGCAGCACAAGTCTGGATTTGGAGAGTTCCAGTTTAGTCTTTAATTGTTCATGACCTGACTGCTCACCTGTAGCTGCAACTTGTGTTTATTAGTAGTTAAACGAGAGCAGGAACAAGGACCAAACAAGGTTTTGTGGCTACAAAGGGACTTCATCCACTTGTGCAATCAAAATTATAGTGTGTGGATTCTAGTCTTAAGGATTTGTCACTGTGTGTGTAACTCTTGTTTATTATTCACAATTTCTGATGAAGACAATGCATATCAAACACAGGTGGGCCATTTTGGTGCCATCTGTGTATGTAGTTATTATTTTTTTAATGAATTAGGTATGCTAATGTGGTGTAATCTTCAGATCAGTTGCCGCTAATTTCTTTTTGAGCATGTGAACCACAAGAGTTGGGTTTCAGCTTTGCTAAAAACAGGAGCTTAAAACATCTCTAGGCTCAAGCTGGTTTCTTTCTCTGTGTTCAACAATACAAACCCTGCTTGCTGTAGGAGAGTGAATCTAATCTAACTTGTGGAAAGCAGCCGTGCTTCTGTCATCACTAACCGCGTTGCTCAGGGGGAATCTTTATCATTCCGCTTCCATGGGCGTCCTGGATTCCGCTACCATTTGGCGTCTGTTCAACTGCTTTTTCTCCTAAATAATAGGATACCTTCCACACAGTGATTTCCTGTTTTCCTTACTGGTACTCAAGCAGCAGCGCTGTTCCTGCTGCCAATGACCAAATTATATAACCCAAGCACTTTCAAGTAGAAAGGTCGGTGTTGTGCTGACTTCACTTGTAGTCTTTCCAGTATTAAAATTAATCGCCCACATACTTTGGGCACTGACATATTGCAAATAAGCATTGTTATGCTGCGTTACAATTATACTAGGTCAGGTTTCTGATTGGTATGTCTGAGCTTCATGCAGGCTTTTGATTAAGGCAGAGCCTTTTCCAGTTGCCAGCTGGTTTTCTTGAGCCAGACCTTTTCCCTTTAGTGGAGAACTGAGTTACTCAAATCTGCAGCTTCCAGTTTGTGTAGATAAAACAGTTGAGAGGGAAATCATGGTTACATATGGATATCGTGTGGTAACATGAAGTAATGATTGACTCTAAATTGTTTTTTCTTTTAATGCAGAAAATGCCTGTGTTCTATTTGCTATCTCCCTCCTCATGTTCACAATCAGTGCAATGATGGTGTACGGTGCAATCGCTGTAAGTATACTTGCAGTCTACATTTTAAAGTTGCTATTTGAATTTTTACCTGAATATCTTATGGGTTGTTTTTTTCTTTCCCAGCACCGTGTAGGCTGGCTGATCCCATTTTTCTGTTACCAGCTCTTTGACTTTGTGGTCAGTTGTCTGGTTGCAATCAGTTCCCTAACCTATTTGCCAAGAATCAAGGATTACTTGGATCAGTTGGTAAGTGTTTGTCCAGCTCACATTAGTATTTTTCATCTGAAGCTGAACTTTGGTTTGATAAGTGCTACAAGAGCTAGAATTATTTTTCACAGAGAAGGCTCTGGGGAGGACCTGATAGTTACCTTCCATTATCTAAAGGGGGGCTGTAAGAAAGAAGGGGACGGGCTTTTTAGCAGGGTCTGTTGTGGTAGGACAAAGGGCAGTGATCTCAAACTAAAGGAAGGGAGAGTGAGAAGTTGTTTTCTTACAGTCAGAGTAGTGAAGCACTGGCACAGGTTGCCTGGAGATTTAATGGATGCCCCATGTCTGGAGATGCCCAAGGTCAGGCTGGATGTGAGCACTGACGGACCTGTAGGTGTCCCTGTTCATTGCAGGGCAGTTGCACTAGATGGCCTTGAGAGCTCCCTTCCAGCTCAAACGATTCTGTGACCTTGTAGCTGCTTGAGTAACTTAGACTGCAGCAGCCACAGGGAATGACAAAGTGGTTGTGAGCATGAGATCTTAGCAGAAGTGGAAGGACTGGAGGTGTAATTGCTCCCTAAATGGAATGCTAGGGGAGAAGCATCTGTAAAGGGAGATGTTGGTTTAAGCTGTTTGTGCTTAATTTGCTCTGGACACAAAGATTTTTGCAAGCTGAATAATGTGGTTCTTTGGTAAATTTGCTACTGCAGAATAAAAATGTCAGCACTTATTTGGTTGGGGTGAGCGGGAAGGATAAGAGTTCATACAGGGCAAGACTGACGGATGCAGAATCTGTGACGTCATAGGATGGGACCTGACGTTCTGAGGGTTCTTTCTTAACATCCTGTTCTCATTCTGCAGAAAGACTTTGAGGAAACAGCAGCAGAATGTTCATTCATGCTGCTTATGTTTAACTGTGAAAAGATGCAGTGGGTAGGATATACCAGCCATTGACTTGGATCACAAGCTGTTTCTGGCTGGTGTTCAGATCAGTGCAAGCAGGTGTTTAAAAAGTCTTCTCAAAAGAAGAATGAGCGTTGGAGAGAAGCCTTGTTAGTGTGGTCAGGGGAGAAGAGACTGAAATTTGTAGGAGCTCCTTGGTGTGTTTTGGCTCCTCTTCTGAAGTTTGGGGTCAACTCTTCTTGCTTTCTGCTTTGCACACATAACATAACTGGTTGGATTGGTAAGAGGTTATTAGTATTAAGTCAGTAAGGGCCTCTCAAGTAAAGGACCTGTATGAATGCTGTGCTGCAGTTGCTCAAAAGGAAATTTTGTGGATATCTGTACTAGTACAGGATTGAGGAAATGGCTTGCAGAAAGTACATTGCTTCCTTGCAGAAAGTATGTTGCTTCCTTGCAGGTAGGAGAGAATAAATTACGAGAGGGTATTTCAGGCAAGGCTCTGAACTTGGTGTGAAGTGCGGGTGTGTGATATTTGTAAATGTGCTGTTTGTGCTCATCTCCTCCATTTCTCTCTAAACCCCCTATTTTCTTTTTTTTTAACTAGCCGGATTTCCCTTACAAAGATGATCTTCTTTCATTGGATTCCAGCTGTCTTCTGTTTATCGTTCTGGTGTTCTTTGCTTTATTTATCATTTTAAAGGTAAGTTACAATTCTGAGCTCATGACCATTTCATGAGCTGCTCTGTCCACATACTATCAATCTATACAGATATATTGAATTAACTTTGAGTGCAGTTACTGACCTGTTCAGTTACAATACGACTTCAATCATACATGAGGTGTACTGTTGTCTCCCATTAATTCGTGTGCTGCCTGCAGTGGGGCCTATTTGCACCTCACTGAGTGGGGAGCAGGAATGCACAAAGCCTCCACATGCCATTGTTTTGCATATGTGGAAATAATATTTATAGATATGCTTATGAAATAATATTGAATTATTGCATACAAGTTAATTAGATAAAACTTTGAAAATCATAATACATAGGGGTGCAAGAAATATAAAGATAATAATAAAAGTGAAGTACTGTGTGCCCCCAGTGGCGCAGTGGTTTAAGCTGCTGCCTGCGGCACTGGAGGGCCCGGGTTCGAATCCCCCCCCTGTGGCGCAGGGGTAGAAGTGCCGCTTCGCTACACAGGGGGCTCGAAACCCGGGAGTTGGACTCGATGATCTCTAAGGTCCCTTCCAACTCGCATGATACTATGATACTATGATGATGATACTGTCATCAGAGCATGCTTTGTTGCTTTGTTTTTCTGCAGCAGCTGATGTTAGCTTAATATCAGGCTGCTCTGCTGTGCTGTCCTTTCCTTGGTGCCTCAGGCTGTGTGTTCATGCCCTCTTCTGCACGTGTAGTTAGACAAATAATAACATGAATTTGGGTAGGTGGGATTGTGCTGTTGGCCTGTCCTTCTCCTGCAAGCAAATTTGGACTGAGATCCACAGAAGGGTAAGCCAGTTAGGGATCAATTTGACTAGCAGTCCTGAGGCACACAGATGAACTGATTAGATGGTGAATTCCTTTGCTAAGGTCTGTGGGGTTCATCCTGTCCTGAGTCATTGTGACAGCAAGGTTGAACAGGACTAAACCTGTTCATAAGCAGCATCCCTCATGTGTGTATCTATATGGTGATTGACATTGAGATACGCTCCTTTTTGTCATACAAAAGTTATCTAGCATCTAGTTTTTGAATCAGCTAATAAATATATATATATATGAGGTCTTTAAAAAGAGAAATCTCTCTTTCAGGCTTATCTAATCAACTGTGTATGGAACTGCTATAAATACATCAGCAACAGAAATTTGCCAGAGATAGCAGTGTACCCTGCTTTTGAAGCACCTCCACAGGTAAAGCCTCTTTTCTGTGTGACGGGAATCAGGTGTTAACTTAAGAGTAGAAAAGCACTACATCCCTGTTTGCGTGTCATGTCCAGATTTCTGAACAAGGGCTGGGAGGATTAACATCAGCTGCTTTAACTTGTTTAAGGTAGATTGGTGTTGTGTCCTCACAGCGCATAAACAGGAGGGATTTACAGGGAGAAATCTGATGGGTTTTCTTGTAATTGAGGGGAACTTTTTGATTGCACTTATCAAAGCCTTCTCTGCTGCTTGCAAAACCAAGAGGCAGTGGGGTGAAACTAATGGCCTAGGGTCAGGTTCGGTGCAGCAGTAAACTGCTCGTGCACCTTTCGTTTTGTCATTAGCTCATTGGAAGCATCACTAGGTTCTTATATTCGCCCACAACAGAGAAATAAATTGCAGTGGGGTGTGTGTAGGTATTTTCACTCTGTGGGCTTTCTGTTCCCTCAGCCTTGTGCATTAATCTCTTCCAAATGTCTTCCCTTCAGTACGTTCTGCCAACTTATGAAATGGCAGTGAAGATGCCTGAGAAGGAGCCTCCACCTCCCTACATACCTGCCTGAAGCGCCCTGTACGGTCGTTCACACCTGTACCAGCTCCTTGGGGGTTTTGTCTTTCAATCTTGCAGAACTGCTTAAGTAATAGAAGTATTCAGGACTTTAGGAGCAAACCGTTTTAAAAACGTTTGATAGAAACTTACTAAGCAAAAACTCATCTGGGAGTGATTTTGTTTGCTTTAATTTTTGTTCTCCTTAATGCTTTTTAAACATTTTATTGCCTTAGGGCCTTATACTGCAGGAACTTCTGCGCGTGACTAACCAGTGGCTTTTCCTAACACCAACTGAGCCCATCTGTGATTCAGGTTAGCTACAAACATGAGTGTCTGCAGGACTGCGCCCTTAATTTATATTAATTGTTTTGGTAAAGTAGATCGTAAAGACAATCCGTGCGGCAGCGAGGTGGCAGTTTGCCTTTATTCAGTTTTTGGAGGGGGAGGGGTTTGAATGTGGTATATACATGAGGTTTGGTTTTATTTTTTACTTTGCACTTTTCTCATATGTTACCTTACTGTGGGGTTTTTTGTTTATCCGATGTCCTGAAACGTAGTATTTTCAGGAAGAAGGTGAGGTTGGCACAGGACTTGTATTACAAATGTGCTGTCAATGCAAGGGAATAAATAGAAATGTAGATGATGGTTGCATGCTCCTAATCTTATACGTATTTTCATCTTTGTGATAAATGATACTTAAATAAATCTTTTATGAAATGTTTACCAGTAGCCTGGATTGGTCTACCTTTCTTTTTCTTAATTCTGAAGTATTTTGGTGCCCTGCAGGTTGGGTTCACTGAGCTCTGCCTGTATGGGGCTGACTTAGAACGGTGTTGTTCAGTGGTTGATCCATCAGAAGTCCTCTGTATAGGAAGCATGGATTCCCTTCAGTATCTAAGCTTGTGTTGCAGTTGAACTACTCAGTTGCCTTTTGTTTGTCTGCTTGCTACTTATATAAGCTGAGTTAAGGGAATTGTACTTGAAGCTTCCAGACCTTTGGGCAAATTTGATGCCTGATAAGGTCAGATGTTAAGAGCAGGACAGACACCCAGTGGGATTAAAGCAGTACTTGCACTGGAAAATGTCCAAAGCTGTTGGGCGGATGCCATACATTCAATACTGTTCTCCTTTTAAACAAAAGAAATGGCAATCTTCCTATTCTTCCTCCTTTGTGATAACAGATAAAATACATTGTTCTCATTTAATACCTCTGAAGAGCAAATGGCTTCCTACCATGGCAGACGAAAGGGATCTGTGATTAAAGTAGGGAAAAGGATTCTTGCTGCTGGGGCGTGCAGGCTGTTGGTTATTCCCATCAGCTGCAATGAATTCCTGCTTCCTGTTGCTTTGCTGTTGCTGTTGCTTTGTTTGTTTGGTCATTCCCACATATCACCACTAGGTTGCTTAACGTCTACCTAAAATGCCATCCATGAGAGCACCTTGCACTGCAAGAGTGCGTGGATGCCCTGTGCTGCTCTTCGGCACCCTGCCTCTCCAGTTATCCTTTGCACACCTGTGTCCTTAAATGCACTCAGTTTTGAGTTCTTGAGAGCTCTGTAGGTTGAACTCCAGAAAGGGGGATTCTTTAGGAGTGAAGGCCACTAAAATAAAGAGTTTTTGGAGGATAGCTGAAAGAATTGGTCCATTCAGTTTGAAGAGACCTTCAAGACCATCAAGTCCAACCATCAGCCCGACCTGCAGAGTCCTGCCACTAAACCATTTCCCTTAGTGCCACCTCCACATCTCTTAAATGCCTCCAGGTGCGCGGACTCCATTCAGCAAGCTGTTCCAATGTGTAACCACCCCATCCACAGGGAAACTGTAAAGAATGTGTGCAAGCAGAACGGTCTTTAACTGAATCACATGGATTCATGTAGGGGGTTGAGATTGGCAGCTTTCTCTTAATGGTGGTGGTGTGGCTCTTGTGCTGCTGCCTGTAGGCTTTGCAGATGTCCTCTTCCAGTGTCAAAAGGTAAGAGGCTGAAGTGACTAATTAATGCCAAGGGCTGTTGCTGGTGAGGTGGAGGCTGTGCTGGTTTCTGTTCCCCATCACAGGTAACTGTTCTTCCAGAGGTCAAGGGAGATGAGCTCTGGCAGTCCTGCACGTGTCCTGTGGCTCTGCACGGCAGCGAGCTGCCCGCTGCCACTGAATGGTTGCAGTCCTGTGCCTTAAGTCGCGTGTTAAGCCGAAGCTTGTGCCGCCCGCCCCGAAACTGGCTACCGGACAGTGCAGCCGGGGTTAGAACTGAAAACAAAGGCGGGTTTGTGTGCCTCGCAGATCGCCCGTGAGCCTTCCCTCGTATTCTTCGCAAACGCTGCCTTGGAGGCGCTCGTTTGGAGCTGGAGTTAGCGGAGCTGTACGAATCGTTTCAGCGACAACGCCGAGCTCAGCCCTCCATCCCCTCCGCTGGGAGCGCCGAGCCGTCTCACCCCGCAGCCCTTCCCTCCGAGGCTGCGCGCCCGTGGGGCGGGCGGGGGCAGCGGTCTTTAAAGGCGGCGCGGCGGCGGGCAGGCGGCAGCAGGCGGCACCATGCGGCGGGCGCCCGGAACGTTGGGCTGCTGCCTGGCTCTGCTCCTCCTGCTGCTGCCCGCCACGCACGGCGTCCCACGCCGCTTGCGCCGGCAGCCGCTGGGGAGGCACGGAGCGGCAGGTACCGTGCGCTGCTGTCCCGCGCCGCCGCCTGGAGCTGCCCGCTGCCCGCTGCGCCGTGCCCGGCTGCCGCTGCTGGGGGTGCTGCGTACCGCTCGCTGCATGCTTTGCTCGCTGCTGCGCGGGCTCCCGCTGCCCTGGGTTCCTCCGGGGCTTGCTGCATGCCGGCTGCTGGGAGTGACTGCTGGAAAGCTGGGTCCCGAGGACATCTCAGCTGCAGCTGTCTGAGGACAACGTGCACTTAGACACAAGTGTCAACTGCTTGGATCAGCTGAGCTCCAAGGGTCTCTTCCAACTTTACATGATGTGATTCCCCCTTCTTTCCTTCCTCTCCTTTTCCCTTTTCCCCCTATAACCTGATCTCTACCCACTGACTTCCCAGAGCTTCTCTCAGACCCAGAAGGAGTTGGCTGCTGAAAAATGTTGTTCCCTTATCAGAGATGAACGATTCTTTTACCTGCAAACCTCACGTTTGTCCTTTTCCTTTCTAGGTTGAACACTGTATGCCTCTTTCTTTCATATCTTCAGAGACAAGTGCATGTACTAACGTACTGTTCTTTTTTTCTGCTATGGGAGCTCTAAAGCAGCAACAGCAATATTTATTACAGCATCATCTGCCTCTTGATTTCATCTTGTTATGTACTTTGGTTTGGGAATTACACACAAGAAATAATTTCTGACCATTACTCAGCTGCATATCATTGCTACTCTTCTGTATAGGCTGCAACATGTCTATGCAGCTGCTTATATCAGTAATAGATTGACGTTTTGTGGGCTTGGGTGTATTTTTTAACGCTTAGAAGCTTTTAGTTGTATTAAATGAGTATTTAAGAATTTCACACGTTGCTTGCTGTAACCTTAGGCCTCTCCCTTGGTAATGTAGGTGCCCATATTCATTTGGTATGAACACATTGCCATTGCAGCTGTCATTGTGCTGGGAGCTCTGGTCTACCCAGCTCTGATAGATTGAAGGGCTGTCCTTCCCTCCTGACAGACACTGCCTGCAAGAACCGTCCCCTCGACCTCGTCTTCATCATCGACAGCTCCCGCAGCGTCCGACCCGAAGAGTTTGAGAAAGTGAAAATCTTTTTGTCCAAAATGATCGATACTCTGGATGTTGGTGAAAGAACCACCCGCGTGGCAGTCATGAATTACGCCAGCACTGTCAAGGTAGAGTTTCCCCTCCGGACCTACTTTGATAAAGCCTCTATGAAGGAGGCCGTGTCTCACATTCAACCCCTGTCTGCTGGCACCATGACTGGCCTTGCCATCCAAGCTGCCGTGGATGAAGTCTTCACTGAGGAGATGGGTACCCGGCCAGCCAACTTAAATATCCCCAAGGTGGTCATTGTTGTGACAGATGGACGGCCGCAAGACCAGGTTGAAAATGTGGCGGCAAATGCCCGCGCGGCTGGCATTGAGATCTACGCGGTGGGGGTAGGCCGTGCTGACATGCAGTCCCTGAGGATAATGGCCAGCGAGCCTCTGGATGAACACGTCTTTTATGTGGAGACCTACGGTGTGATCGAGAAGCTGACAGCCAAGTTCCGAGAGACGTTCTGTGGTAAGGTGGTCAGGCCAAGAGGGCAGTGTAATTGGGCTCCTTTTGGCTCCTGCTGTGGTTCTGCTCCCTAAGAAAGAAGTTTTTGAGGAGTGTTATGTATCGCATTTACATCTTTCCTTTGCCACTGGTTGGGCAAACAAACCAACCCTTCTATTCAGTGGAGGCCAAGTAATGACCTTTCATTTTGAATAGTGACCTTAGCATGTGAGGAACAGGGCTGATTTCATGGTTCCATGTTCCTCTCCCTCTTGATTTTGACACAGAACTGCTTCAGCAGCACTTGGGGCTGGATGTATATATGGCGTGGGCTAGATACTAGTAATGCTAGGCCAGAGTGGGCTGCTACTGTCATTGACCAAAGCCTGTGGTATATCTGGAGTATTCAGGATTGCCTGTAAATAGCCTTGTCACGTACAAAAGACTTCTTGTTAAATAAAAAGGCATGCATGTAGCAGATTTTTCAAGTAAAATTCAAAGGAAATGCCTTGTAAAATAAGTTTCCAACAAGAAATGGATAAGGTCAAGTGTAAGGAACACTGAATTAAGGTAGCAGCCATTGCTTTGGGGACTGGGCTGACAAGAGTGTGTTACTTCATTACTTCAGAGCCCTATTAAAAATGCACATTGTACCTTCTGAATACATTTGGAGTGAATAGACTTCTTTCTCTAGATAGGACATAAATATGTGGGACCATCTGTAGGCAGGACACTTTGCCCAGTAATTAATATAGGAAATGCTTGAGGTTTGGCTTGACATCGTGCTGTGTTGCTGTTGTGACCACATCTTCTCCCTAACAGCTAGAAGATACAAGTTCCCCCCTGGCTGGGCAGGTACGAGTGCTGTGAAAATAGCATTAATTTTCCACCTATGTTCTAGACAAAGTGAGGCTTTTCATAGCACCAAAGAAAAATTGCTTGTTCTTAAAATTACCTCTTACCGTGCTGAGGCACAGGAGTTACACTTCTGCTAAGCTGGAGGATTTACCAAAGAGAGCTGACTCGTATATACTCTCAGTGTAACTCTGAGTTTCCTGCATGAAGTTAGCTGGGGCTTATGGATGAGACTGGGGTAAAGTGAATAACTTTTCAAAAGGCTCTTATAAGCCAAGTGAATCTAAGACGGTCTTGTAAGACAGTGTGGGTGAACTGGGTCTTTTCCAACTACACGCTGGACAGCCAGAAATTTGGACTCACCAGTGACGATTAGGAGGTTCTTTGCGTTGGCCAAGCCAAACAAGATTGTTTGTGGGGTGAACTGAAAACAAGAAAACTAATGTTCAGGGGTGAAAGAGTTGGCCAGGATCAGGTCCTTGATGCATTGAGAGCATCATTCAGTGTGAGACCATCCCAAAGATGGAAAATCTCCTTGAGTTGGTGTCAAGGTCAGTGGAAACTTGCCTTTCCTGCCACAAAAATCTGACCGTTTGAGCTTCTCAGTTGTGTTTGAAAATATCACCCACAGATTTTGTTCATAAGTCACTGAGATGAATTCACTTATTCCCAAGGTCATAACAGAATGAAAAGGCACTGGCTTAGTTCGAGATGGTGTTTGCCAAGGGAGCAACACAGCACACTTTCAATCAGCCTTATTAGGAGACACCTAAATCTTCCACGTTTAGAAAATGGGAATGTTAACTCACATTAGATGATTCAAACATACTTATTTATTATTTTCTTCCCCCTTTTTCCATCACCTCTTCTTTTTCCTGCTCCTTCTCTTCTCCCCCTTTCCGTCTAATCTACATACAGTCATTTAAAGATCATCTAAGTTGAAGTGAATATCTGGCCTTCCTATACAGGGCAGCATTGTTTGGATGCTTTTTATCCCTGATGTTTTGTTCTCCTAGCACCCCTGAATTACTTTCCTTTTCTTCCTACTCTTGATGCTCTTTTTATTGCACTGTAGTTAATTTTATTGTGCTGTCACATTTCATTTAATATATGTAGCTCATTGAGACATGGGTGTATTTTTTCTGAGTTATCTTCATTGCTTCTAATCAAAACATTGCTTTAGGTGTCAGCTCTCAAAGTAAGAATTCACTCGTAGCCTTCCCCCCTATTGCCAAAACCCATGTTCCAAAATGCTCAAAGCCCCTCTCTCCCAATGGCACTCCTTTTGCAGATCTTTCTGTGGGGAGCTACTTCAGTGTCATTCACAGCCTCTTTCTAAAAGGCCATACAGCGTTGTGAGTGATGCTTGTAACTGCTGTGAAGGTGATGCAGCGCTGAGATTTCTTACTTCTAATGCAGCAAAGAGTACAAGACCAGGCATAAAATGTCAGTGAGTGTTTCTTTCCCTGAGATGAATGAAATGCTTATTCTGAAAATGCCCTCTGTAGCTGTGAATACATGTGCACTTGGGACCCATGACTGTGAGCAGGTCTGCGTGAGTAACGGCGGATCCTACCTCTGCGATTGCTATGAAGGCTTCACTCTGAACCCAGATAAGAGAACTTGTTCAGGTATCACTCCTTTAGTAAAAATACTACTCTTGTCATTTCTGAGATGATTCCAAATAGAAACCTATTTAAAAATGTTCCTTTTGCAGCTGTGGATGCGTGTGCACCTGGGAGGCATGAATGCGATCAGATCTGTGTGAGTAACAACGGATCCTATGTCTGTGAATGCTTTGAAGGCTACACCCTGAACCCAGATAAGAAGACTTGCTCAGGTAGGAATTAAAGGCTGTGTTAGTATATGAAACTCAACGATATACGAGCGTATTTTCTTCATTGCTTCTGGTAGAAAAATTGTTTGTAGATGTGAGCTCTTGAAACCCTTCCCCTTAGTTCCAATATCAATAGAAGTGCACACTTAAAACAACAACAACAAAGAAGTATTTCATCACTTACCTACCACTGTACAGTCTTCATGGTACTTCCTAAACACTGACCCTGGGAGAGGAGGAACCTATACCAGACGTGTCGACCAGCTCTGTGTCTCCACCGCAGAGTGAATGCCACTGGTTGGATATTAGGAAAAAATTTCTCCCGAAGAAGAAGGTTATGCATTGGGACAGGCTGCCCAGGGGTGTGCAGGTCACCATCCCTGAAGGTGTTCAAGAAGTGTGGAGATGTGGGAGTGAGGGCTGTGGTTAGTGGGTATGGTGGGGGTGGGTGGTCGGTTGGACATGGTGATCTTGGTGGTCTATTCCAACCTTTATGATTCTGTATAGGAGTTAAAACCTGTCCATTTTCACGTAGCCCTGTCAAAAACCGGTTTTTTAATTTGATTTTAATTTTTAAGGCTTGCTGTTCATAGGCTATGCAGTGCTACACAGTACAGCAGCCCCAGTCTTATACCCAAAGTGGCTTCTTCCTTTCCTAGTCCTTGACTTGTCACCCTGAAAAGTTAATCTATTAGGAAAACTTTTTTTCCCCAAATATTTTTTCTGGAGTTGTCATAGAATCACAGAATCATAGAATGGCCTGAGTTGGAAGGGACCTCAAGGATCATGAAGCTCCAACTCCCCTGCCACAGGCAGGGCCACCAACCTCCATATCCAATACTAGGCCAGGCTGCCCAGAGCCCCATCCAGCCTGGCCTTGAACACCTCCAGGGATGGGGCATCCACAGCCTCTCTGGGCAGCTGCTCCAGCACCTCACTACTTCAGTAAAGAACTTTCCTGATATCCAACCTAAATCTTCTGTCCTTCAACTTAAAACCATTTCCCCTTGTCCTGCTATTATCTACCCTGTCAAAGAGTTGAAGAGTTGTTCCTTTAGATCCAGAAGTTTTGAGCCTGGTAAGTGCCTCCCTCCCTCAGAGAGCACATAATCACTCTTTCACTTAACAGCAACACGGCAGGTTATTGCTCATCTCAGTATGGTGCTTTAGCTTCATCTGTCATAGGGCAGTCAAAATTGCATGTGAAAATCAAACTGTGTGAGATTGGAGGAAGAAAAGTTTTTTTTTTGGGGGGGGTTGTCTTTTGAGGGTTTTTTTTGGACAAGAATTTCATCTGAATGATAGTTCTATGATTCTATGTGGTGCAGCAATCTTGGAGCTCAGATATCTGCCTCCCGCATTAAATAATTAGGAACTGCATCCGGTTATTTGCAGCATAATAAAATAACATGGTACACAGGGCGCTGGTTGAATCTCATTTTGAATCCTGATTAAGTTGTGTTTGTAAATGTTGAAGTAAGTGCTTGAGTGTCTGGGGGAGGATTAATTGCTTTCTTCTCTAAAACATGGTCATGGCAGCCATGGACATGTGTGCACCTGGAAGGCATGACTGTGCCCAAGTCTGTCGGAGAAACGGTGGGTCCTACAGCTGTGACTGCTTTGAGGGATTCACTCTGAATCCGGATAAGAAGACTTGCTCAGGTAAGACTTGGCCAAGGAAAAGCTATGTTCAGCTAAAAACACGTACTCTTCTAAGTCAGGTTAATGTACATTCTTTTTCTGATAGTGATTCAGGAGTTGCTGTACAACTCCTAAAAGCACAATACGACTGCAGAGAAAGTATTTCCCAGTGCTGGTCTTTTGTGGAGAATAGGAGCATAGATTCTGTTTGTATGTAGGGACATACAGAAATACATAATACATACAGATTAACATGTATTCTGTGTCATTTTCACTCCATTAGTGTTTAAACTTCACTCTTCATTTTTCTTAAATGTCTCAATGATGATTTATTAATGCAAGATCCTTTTTTCCACTTCTGTCATAGTCTCTTTCCTTACTACACTTGCTGTGACAAATGCATGTTTACAATCCCAGGAAATTCCTAGGGAAATCTCTCTGATTAATTCATAGCTTTCACATCTTGAAGCAAACTCCTTAATATTTCTTCCTGCGTAGTTCAGGAACTGATTTTGTAAATACAGCTCCAAAGATTAACTCTCAACTGGTATTATATAGTGGCAATAAACATCCGTGAGGAAATACAAATGTAGAGAGGCATCCATTTTATGAATCCAGTCCTGAATCTCCTTTCATAGCAGTGATTATCCCTGTGCAGACTCAAATTTCAGAGTATTTGTCCAGCGTACTTGCTTTTCTCATTCTTTTCCCTCTTCAATCTCATTTTGCAGCAAGCTGCTTGTGATTTCTCAACTGTCTGAGTCTTCCTGATATAACAAAAATAGCATAGATCCTGGAGGGGCTCTTTTCGTGCTCCCTTGCTTGTTATCTTGCTGTCTCTCCTTCTTTCTTTCTGTCTTCAGTTACTTTTGCCTTGCAGAGCCTCCTTACCGCTGAGATATCCAAATATAGGAACTCCTCGACTTGCTCTTTTGGAGTTGACGTGTTAGATTTGGCAGAAGACGTCTTTCTCACACATCAAGTACCCACTTTGTAACTGGCAGCGGTTGCCACGTCGTTCTGTTTTTGAGCAGCCTTGTATACTCCTCTGATTATGGTCTTTTCACTCCGTAAAACACCGTCTTATCTAATTAGAGCTGAAATAATGCCAAATGCTCTCTTAAAATCCAGCTATTTGTTCCTCAAAATTCCTTTGGATCATTATTTTGTAATTCCGTCACTGCTAGTTCAGTTCCTTTCGCAATCTGTTACAACGAAAGAAGAGTGTTGCTGGAGTTACCAAAGCCATATTGACTTTGTGATGCTGACAGACAAAGACACACTCTGTGTGCCCTGCTGTGGCTAACAGCCTGTTGAGGTGTAATAAAAATGTCCTGGTTTGAATCCAAATGTGGATACGGTGGCAAAAGGGAATTGCTAATGCCAAATACACAGTCTGAAGTAGGGGTATATTTGAATGTTCTTCTCCAATGTCTTTCTTAGCCGTTGACATGTGTGCACCTGGAAGGCACGACTGCCAGCAGGTCTGTGTGAGAGACGATCTGTTCTATACATGCGACTGCTATCAAGGCTACGTCCTGAATCCAGACAAGAAGACTTGCTCAAGTAAGGCCAGATTGCTGTCTCCTGTCCCTCCATGCTCTCCCCACCTAATCAGTGAAGTGCTCTAACAACTCTGTCACTCTGCCCTCTCCTCTTTCAGCATTTGGATATATAAAGTGCTTCATGCCTAGCAGTGCTTGTAACCTGACATTTCATCCTTTATTGCTCTGTAGTCAGCAAACCCTGTTTGCAGAGCCTCTGCAGCACTTGATGTGGAATCATAAGTTGGGTTGATAGGGACCTCAAGTGGAACCTTGTCTGATCTACAGCTGCTCAGATAATTGGACATTGCATGAAGTGGTTGAAGATCGATGTAAGAGCAAAGCATAGAAGAGGTGGATATTGCCAAACGCTATCTGCAAAAACAGTAGTTTTTTGTAGGTCTGAACTTAAAACATAAGTACAGTGTAAGAACACCACCCTAGCATGCTTTGTGTGATCTGTTGGGCATCCCACGAGCAGTAGAATTGCCCAATATTTTGAATATCAAATGCTGGAAGACTCTGAATTTCTTCAGAGCTCTGCAGAGGATTCCAGGATACTCTTGGAGAGTTGCCATACGGAAAAGTAATTTGGTTAAAGCAGACATAATCCAAAGAGGATCTGTATTTGCCACTGGAGAATTTAAATGCAAACACACAAACTTCACTGGCAGTCAATGGGAAACCAACCATGCTGGTGTGATATTTTGAACTGGCCTTCCTCCAGCTGAATTCTGAACAGCTCTTCTTTGTACATTGGCCATAAGGAGGGTCCAGAAAAGGGAACTGAACAAATACGTGTTCAGTGGAATCAAGGAGACACCAGTTTCAACACTGGCTCCGAGACAAATGATTTTCTGCACTGCTGGAAATGAATCTATTTACAGATTTCCTTTTCAGCGAAACACCGAAAGAACAAACTTCTGAAATTCAGTATTTTGGTCTTTTTTTGTAATTCAAGCAGCCATCAGTTTCCTTGCAGAATGGAAAGCTCAGTGGCATGGTAAACAGTGACACCGTTCTATTGCTAAAATGCTCTCATAATTTGTTTAGCGTTGATGAGCTTTGCACTTATACAGCCGGGGGGAAAAAAAGAATCATACGAATAATCTGCTGTCAGTGCCTCTGCAAGCTGTGGTGGTTTGACGTGGCAGGTGGCTGAGCTCTCGTACTGTTGTTCACTCACTTTCCCCCCATCCCTTCCTGCTGGAATTGGGGAGAGAACTGAAAAG
This sequence comes from Excalfactoria chinensis, assembly GCF_039878825.1. Taxonomy (NCBI): domain Eukaryota; kingdom Metazoa; phylum Chordata; class Aves; order Galliformes; family Phasianidae; genus Excalfactoria; species Excalfactoria chinensis. Next base: position 8,809,909 of record NC_092827.1, read on the forward strand.
AATAAAGTAGAACTTTGTTCTAGATGTTAACGTGTTATAAATGTTATAAAATAATGTCCATCCCTTACTGATAGCTCAGGCTGGCATTGATGATGTCACTGAGAGAAGCCTGAGGGGCTTCAGGGAACTGGGGTGGTTAGTGGATGGTGTAGGAGAACAGGTGGTGTTTTCCTTTATCCCTTTGGTGGCAAGGAGGGATAATGAGAGGTCCAGGAAAAGCCATCTGATAAATAAATGGCTGAGAGACTGGTTTGAAGCAGGAAGAGGGTGATAGTGAGCCTGCCCACAACAAGGTGCAGGATGGCATAGCTAAGTGAAGGGACAAGGTGCTAGCAGGAGCCTTCAACCTGGTGCATCTTATGATGATGAAGGCAACAGGGAGACTACAGGTAAATGCTTGAAAGGTTATTAAGGAGTTATCCACCAAGAAGGCGACAAGTCCAGCTGCTCAACTGAACTGCCTCTACACCAATGCATGCAGCTTGGAGGAGTTTGAAGTTACTGTACCACTGGAAAAACACAATGTAGTTGCCATTACTGAAACCTGGTGGGATGATTCCCACAATTGGAATGTGGCTATCAATGGCTACAAGCTATTGGCAGGCGAGGAAGGAAGGGAGGAGGCATTACCTTCTACATCAAGGAAAGAATACAGTGTGAAGAGCTGTTCCTGAAGAATGGCCGTGAGCAAAGTGTCATAGACACCCCAAATGGCATCGTGTTCCAGGTTTGACAGGTAGCACTTCCCAGTGTGCCCTAACTTCTGGGGTAGGGGATATTCTGGATGAGAGGGAGAACCGGTCTAATGACTACAGCTGATGGGAGGAGGCTGGTTGGTCCTTAACCCCATGGTAGGGCCTCTATGCTTTACTCAATAATGGTCTGATTTACAGAGCTCAAGAGGATATGGGTAGGCAGGCCAGCTCCCAGCTCTGCCTCCTTCTCAGTCAGAGCTGAGCTCCCTCTTGCTTTTCCTGCTCCTTGAGGTAGGACATGTGTGCCTCCAGCTACAAGACTGCCTCCATCTATGTCACCTCTCCTTCCCACCTGCCCTGTGCTGCAGTCTCACAGTCTGGTTTCAACTCCCTCTGCCTTTTCCTGGCTTTTAAATATTTCCAACAGTTTTCTAAACACCGTTTTCTCCCTTAGGAGCCACCACAAGCAGTCTTGTAACAAATGAAGAGGCCTGTAAGTGTGAAGCCATAGCTGCACTGCAGGATTCAGTCACCTCACGCCTCGAAGCTCTGTCCACAAAACATATCCTTTTTCTTATGTGTTCTTCTCTTTCCTGCTATTTTAAAGGTAGCTGATTTGGTGGAAGCCAGGGGGGTACCCACCTCATAAAGGAAAGCATTGCTTGACTGTACAAGTGTTAGGGAGTGAAATCGTGGGTGCTGCAAATACTGTTATGTTTTCACATTTCCCTGAAGGGTTTTCCTAAAAAGGTACAGATAAAATGAGCACTCCCAGGTCACCTGGACTATATTCACTATGTGGGACATCAAATGTTGCTCTGTTTGTAATTCTTTAAGGTGATGTTGACGGCACATGCTCACATTACAGCACTCCTATTAGTAGCTTGTGTATGTCCCAACATTTCTGAGGGCCCTTCAGAGCCAGCAAGTGGTGAATTCTGTGGTGTGGTAGCAAACTCGAATGCTGGAATAAATGCCCTCAGATGGAACGACAAGAGCTACTGACGGGAAGTTGGACAAGCTGTGATTCAGCAGAAGGCACAGTCTTTAAAAGGGAGAGTGGTTGATGGCAGTGACAGTTTACCAAGGGTTGTGGTAGGTCTGCAGCACTGGAAACTTCTGAGACCGCATGCTTGTTTTTCTGTGAAAGGAGCTCTTGTTCAAGTAGGAGTGAACGCAGGGGAGGACTGGGCCTGTGGTTGTCATTCTGATAACTAGGGATTCAGAATCAACAAAGAGGGGGATGCTTTGGATTAATCAAAGCAGGATACTAATGAGTTTTCTGTATTAATGTTTGTACTGATTAATGAAGTCCACTACCATGGACACAAGAGTTTCCCAGCTCTTGAATAAATTCAGAGTTATTTTTATAGCTTTAAGGGTAAATCCCTCTTCTCTTAGGGTCCCTTGAATTGAATACATCTGCTTTGGAAAGAAATCTGATTTTTCCTTGGATTAAAATATGAGGGCTGCTCCAAAAGTAACACCTCCCATTTTATGATGTCAGCCCACGACATCAGAGGTAGATATTGGCAGTTTTTCTGTGTGAAATGCAGTAACTGAGAAATATTATAAATAAACCAAACCTGGTAGCGACTTATTATATCACCCTTAACACCTGACCACTAGATGAAGTGTCTCAGAAGCTGCAAGCCTATCAAGACAGACAGCAGGTTGTCTGAGCCAGCATCCTACCCACCTTCAAGATGATCTTTCATAAGCAGTTCTTTTTATTGTGTTCAGCAAGCTTTATTTTGTTGCGCAGCTTACAGAAGAGCAGTTGGTTGTTATTACTGGCAAGTGTCAACAAGGCTTCAGGAAGACAACGGTCTTGAAAGTACAGTGACCCTGAGGGTCTTCATGTACATTCATTTTGTAACCATAAAGCCACCTATTCCTGCTTTGATCTGTACTGTAAGGAGTACAGCAGGTATTTCTGTTCTGCAGTAACTGCATTTTTTATTGTCTTATTTAAAAGAAATACAAGGAAAAAAAAAAAGAATGGGTACAGTATTCACTCATATAAAGCTGTGAAATGGCAAGGCAGAGTGTAAGTGTGCCTATGGAATCTGTCCATTAAAAGGGAAAGTAATCTAGGGTCTTGTAACTTATTTTGATAAAATAAAGTATGATCAAGCACACTGATGTTGGAAGTGTTTGTTTTTTTTAACACCACTTAAAGTATGTGTGTTACAGAATAGTTTAACAAGACGAGGAAACAAAAGCTCAACGATTAAAGAGGCATAAATGGCAGAAATCTGCATCATTAAACACTGCTCCTGAGTCACACAGCTGGGAAATGAACAGTTTGACTTTGAAACCTCTGACTCCTTGCTAATGTCTGTAGAAGACTTAACGGTCATTTCAAGGTTCTGCACTTGGGTAAAATATCTGCTCCACTTTAAGGTTTTTACCTTGTAAGAGTTATGCAAGCAATCAACCTCTGCTGTTGTCATTCCACAAGCTCTCCCGGGCCTACTGGTCTCAGTTGGGCCTGCACAACAAAACATGTTCCGTCAAAGAAAATCCACTTATTCTGCACACTTGCGTGTGCAATCATGCAAACGGTTCTAAAACGATATTTAATTACACAAAGTATTAAACTGGTAGTTGGTGTGCCAAGGACGTGCTGTAACAACACCGGTGCTCATGTCACACCCTGTGCTTAGTAGATACAAACTATTTCAAGGAAAGTCAGAGGACTGGAGTTCACTTAGCGTGTGTGATTTTTGAGTGAATGCTGTTGGATAGAGGTTCACCTTGTTAATGGTAATGTAGGTAAAACAGAAGGGTGAAAAGCTGAAGATCGTTCGGTGGGATGAAAACACGGTGTGCTTCATCCTAATCTCTCACGTACTTGTGTTCTGAAATAGTACAACAGAATGAAAGGCTGTATATATGAGAGAGCCTTCAGGGATGTCTGTCCAATAATGTTAAGTTGGAATGAAATTCGAAATAGCAGAGATGAACAGGGGACAAAACTTCAGCAAGAACTGAAAATGAGTCCGCAAACTGGTTGTGAATCTCATGCAAGACTTGTCAGCTTTGTGTCAGCTGGGAGCGTATTACAGTAATCCTACTTACACCAGGGCTGGCTGTCAAATGAGATGCATGATTTTATATGGTAGTGGAAAATTGTCCCGGGGGCCAGATCTGCCTCACAAGCTGTCAGCTGGACCAGCTTTGTTCCATGTGCATTCATAATGCTATTCCACCTTGCAGATGATAGTATCTAACATTTAATTCCTCTGAGCGTTTGTCTCATCTCACTTTGTAAGCACTGGATAAAAATCCAAGGTGATATGAGCAAATGTTTTTTTGTAAAGGAAACAAGACGTAAGAGCGTGTCCTATTGAGTGAATTCCTAAACCTTCATTTTAAATACAGATATTCTTGTTTTATGGATGAGTAGTTATATCATTTTAACTACTGAGGCCGCATAACTTCAGTGCAGGGAACTGCTATGAAAAATAACCCAGCACCCATCTCTGTCTGAAGGGCTCCCTTACACCTTTAACACACCGAGCCCAGATACCGACTCAGCGCCATCACTACGGCCGCAGCGGGACGGTGCGCTGCTGTCCCGGACGTAGAAGGTAAGCGCCAAGAGAGCGCTTCCGGCGGCGGTTGCCAAGGCAACCAAAGAGGTTTCCACAGGCCTGTGGCGGTGTGTCGCTGTTCGGAGCGGGCCGAGCCGCTGTTCGGAGCGGGCCGAGCCGCTGTTCGGAGCGGGCCGAGCCGCTGTTCGGAGCGGGCCGAGCCGCTGTTCGGAGCGGGCCGAGCCGCTGTTCGGAGCGGGCCGAGCCGCTGTTCGGAGCGGGCCGAGCCGCTGTTCGGAGCGGGCCGAGCCGTGCCTGCTGCTCCCGGGATGTTCATCTACTTGTGCAAGAAGGTGCTGCCGGCCTACGGAGGGGGCGGCGGGCGGCTCACGGGGCTCCCAGAGAGCGGCGACGCGGGGGGCCCTGAGGGGGTTCGGGTTCGGTTCGGGTTCGGTTCGGGTTCGGCTCGGCTGTCCTCTCAGCAGCTGTGCATGAATTCTTTACTGTGAGAGCGGTGAGGCACTGAAACGGGTTGCCCAGCGAGTCTGTGAATGCCCCCTACTTGTAAGCATTCTAAGTCAGCCTGGATGAGGCTGTGAGCAACCAGGTCTAGAAGGAGGTGTCCCTGTAGGTATTTTGAGGCCTTCTTAGAATATTCTAACGTTAAATAAAAGGTTCTTTGCTACCGCGTACAAATAAAACACGTTTTGTTTTCAGATTGCAATCCCCGGTAACGTCCGATTAAGATGTATTTCCTGGAACAAGGATGAAGGCTTCATAGCCTGCGGTGGAGAGGATGGATTGCTGAAAGTTTTAAAGTTAGAAACACAGACAGGTAATTCACAGTTAAATATATATATATATATCTTTTAAATATATATATGTATATATATATCTTTTTTAAAAGAATAGAATGCACTGCAGTTCAAAATTCAGAAAGCACAGCCCTCTACAGAAGTTACTTGACAACACTGCATATGTTTTAAATCTATTGCAGATGGTTATATATTCGCATTAGAAGCACTGCCATTTTCCACTGTTTTTCTTTGGATTGCCTTACGTGGCACGCTTGTCATTTATTGAGCTTTACACGCACTGAACTTCCAGCGCATCTTCTTTCTGAGCATAAGTTTCATTTTTGTTATTTTAATATAGACATTTTTATACATAGATGTGGCTCTGGGCAGCCTGGTCTGGTGGTTGGTGACCCTGCACATAGCAGTGGGGTTGAAACTACATGATCATTGTGGTCCTTTTCAACCCAGGCCATTCTATGATTTAATAATTTGTTTGTTTTGAAATGAATTTCATTATTTCTTCCCTATTTTTAAACGTTTTCTACAATCTGCATTATTCTAGCAAGAAAGTTGTGTATTTCTTTGAAGTGAGTTAAACGTGTTCAGAGAAAAAGTGAATTCTGATGGATTCTTCGATTCTTATATACTTCTTTATGGTTTTCTTTTCATAGGTTTTTCTTTTTATTTTGTTTGGTTTCCCTGAAAGTTCCTCAAGCATAATGACCAGTCTGGATTTGGATGACAAACACGTTGAACTGTGGGCTGGAAAAATCCATCCTACAGATACGCCTTTATAATTTCATTTATATAAATGCTCATTAGAACTGAAGTACTGTTACAGACAGTAATAACTTTACTTTGCTAGGTTTATTTTATGGGTTTTTTTGTTATTTTTAGATGAAGCAAAAATAAAGGGACTGGCAGCTCCTAGCAATCTTTCTATGAATCAGAATCTTGAAGGTCATAGCGGTAAGTCTTCTTGGGTGTTTTATGTTTGTTTGTTTTTCTTTAATTACTGTAGAGCAAATGTGGGCAATGACAGAGTCTTTCTTTGACAAATAGACTCTGTAGGAAAAGATATCAAAAAGGAATTAACTCACCCCTCCCGATAACAGTTTGGAGAAAGGGACGAGCTGAGGAATGTGACCCTTCCCCATTCATACAGTTGTGCTGCAGGGGGAAGGGGGAACCCATGCAGATTCAGATTGCAAGGAAGTAGGGTGGCTCCAGACCCCCCTTCCCCTCCCCACTGCCACTCCAGGCACTCATGTACTCACATAGCTCACCCATTGGTTCAGGCTGTGATCCTGGGGTTCCACTATAATTATGATAAAAAATACAAGATTTGGGAAAATGTTTGGAGTATTTTTTCTCAAAGCTTTAATTACAAAGTCCTAAATAAAGATAACAGTATTATAATCAGACATGTAACAGCTTGGCTATCTACTTTCTGTTAAGGTACCTGATGAAATACCTAGAGTTAATCTTTCACGATCTGTTGTTGAATTACTGGGTTAAGAATCAAACTGATCTGTCAGCCCTGTTCTTCTGGCTGGTATGCTACACATGATGCAGAATGCATGCTGCACTAACCAAGCCTGACTCTAATGCTTAAAGTTTGTTCGTGAGTTCTTCATAGTTAGGCCTGTGAACTTTCACCTTACAGCCTAATTTTTTATTGCTTCAGTTTTGACTTTTTCTTAATTCCTTGGAAATTAATTATTCATTATTCAGGGAAAGGTGTTTTGATTTATATTGAAGTGGAAGATGCTACGTGTTGTGGTAGCTTAATGCTTTCTAAAGGAGTCACAGTTAGTTTAGTAAATCTCATCACTCTCTTAAATATTTGTCTTCATTTCCTGTTTGTTGACAAATCATAGGATGTATGTTGGCTACAGCTGATGGAGTTCAGAGAGGTTAGAGAACAGGTTACGGAAGGATAAAGTGCTTGAAAGTAGAAACTGAATGCAGGGAAATGAGGGAGGAATTGGAGTCTTACATGATCAATAGCCATTATCTATGGACAGTGAGATAAGAAGGGGATGCTGAAATCCTTAGATGGAGAAATGATCTCTTTATGAAGCTTTGTCTTTGAAACTTGATAGCAGTTTATCTTAGGGGCCTAATTAAGTAAGTTAGAAAAGTTAATTTTGAAGAATTTATGTATGCTGTTTAAATTGATGTCTTTGATTCTGAAATAGGTTACATTTACACTTCACTCAGTATATCTTTGATTGTCAGTAAAGCTTATGACTGAAATAAAGAGAAATAGAAAGGATAAAGAGGAAATGGATAACCACCGATGAAGAACTGAATTAGTGTGATGCTTGAAGTGATCAAATTCATATCCAGTATTAGACTGATATGAACTAATATTAGAAACTGTTTGAAGATTATAGGATACGGGGGAATGGTCTTAAACTGAGACAGGGGAGATTTAGGTTAGATCTTAGGAGGAATTTTTCCACACAGAGGGTGGTGACTCATGGGAACAGGTTGCCCAGGCAGGCTGTGGATGCACCATCCCTGGAGGCATTCAAGGCCAGGCTGGATGTGGATGTGGCTCTGGGAAGCCTGGCCTGGTGGTTGGCGACCCTGCACAGAGCAGGGGGTTGAAACCAGGTGATCATTGTGGTCCTTTTCAACTGAGGTCATTCTAAGATTCTGTGTGTCAAATTAAACATTTGCAAGGAGGTTCCTCTGTGAGACCCGAAGGTCTGAAGTAGTGTGGAAAATGTGCTTTTTGGTAAGCAGGAGGGATGTTTGCTTTTAAACCTACAGCACTACTGAGGATCAAACTATTTCTATGAAGAGGAAAAAGAAAAGAGCACCAAAAAGCCTACTTATGACAGTAAAGTTTTGTCAAGTTCCCAGATATCCCTGAGACAGTCAGAAAGTACCGAAGTATGATTTGGGTTTTGCATACTGAAACAATATTTTGGCTAGAATTTGGAGAAGGAGTTGCTGAGGTTGGCGATTAAAGGAGCAAAGGGAGGCACTTAGCAGAATTTTGGAAGAGGAAAGGAATGGTACAGAAGAATGTCTAAAATGAAATCAGTGTCAGCAGTAGAAATTTCTGTGAACTCCAGGGAAATCAATTTATATGTCATGCTTTCCATTAACTTCTTTAAATGACATAAACACAAGAAGTCTGTAATTTTCTAGGTTCTGTGCAGGTGGTGACCTGGAATGAACAGTACCACAAATTAACAACCAGCGATCAAAACGGGCTCATCATTGTGTGGATCATATATAAAGGTACTCCGCAGACAACTTCGCGATTGGATAATAATCCATATGGTGGGGAATCTTTTCTAGCGATTTTAATAATTCTTTTTCAGACTTCTGAAAAAGTCAAAATAGGTTTAAAACATTTTTCAAGTTTTTATTGTAATTGTCTGAATTTTTATAGCGCTGCTTATAAAAAGGTGTTTGTCCTGCAGAGTTGTTTAAGGAAAAGATACCAACTTTTAGCCATTTGCTTGGTAAAGCTCTCCAAATGTCTTATTTTAAATGTCTTTTACTTTATTTCCTTGGAGAAGAATAGCATTCTGTACAATAAATAAAAGCACACGAGTAATCTCCTTTAGTTTAATGGCTGTTTAGGAGGGTGGATAGTGATAGGATGAGGGGGAACGGTCTTAACAGTCTTAACGACAGGGAAGGTTTAGGTTAAATATTAGGAGAAAGTTTTTCACCCAGAGGGTGGTGATGCACTGGAACAGGTTGCCCAAGGAGGTTGTGGATGCCCCATCCTTGGAGGCATTCAAGGCCAGGCTGGATGTGGCTCTGGGCAGCCTGGTCTGGTGGTTGGTGACCCTGCACATAGCAGGGGGGGTTGACACTAGATGATCACTGTGGTTCTTTTCAACCCAGGCCATTCTGTGATTCTAGTTTGGGAGAAGAATCTCTAAATTAATTAGTACTTAATTTTATCAGTGACAGTTGTTTCTTTGATTTTCTTGTTTCTTCTGTTTATTTCCCTCTATATTTTGGAGTCTTGAAGTTATCTAAGCGTAGATTCCTTCCTATTGGGCCCCTCTCAAACTTTGGCATCCCTCTCTTATTTCTTATTTGTATCTTTTTGGGAATAAGAAAACCACACCAAAACACTGGGTTTCACATAGTGCTGTAGTCGTTCTGAAGTTTCACTAAAAGATTGGAACAAGGTTCTCTTTAATTTATTTCCAAAACAGAATATTTCTACATCTCTTTATTGCTTTTCAGAGTCACATTAACTTGTATCTCATTTTTGATTAAAAGCAGGCACTTCAAATATTTTTCCATTTCATTGAATCTCTACGTTGATTCATTGGTAATTTTAATAAACTTCTTCTGTTTCTGTATTATGTTGTATTTGTTTTTAGCATCTTCTTGAAATTATATTGTTAAGAAATGTCATTAGCATCTCATTGGTATCCTATTTGAATATCCTTTAATTGAAGGTAGTTTTATTCTTTAAATTTGGTGATTAGTCTTGAATTGACGAGAGGATTATTAGATCAGAAGTGTAACTCAATTTTTGATTCATTACTAATAGGTTCTTGGTTTGAAGAGATGATAAACAACAGAAATAAATCTGTTGTTCGAAGCATGAGCTGGAATGCTGATGGGCAGAAGATTTGTATTGTGTATGAAGATGGAGCTGTGATTGTTGGATCTGTGGATGGTAAAAGCTTTGCTAATTGTTGTCTTGTTAGATTGCTTTCATTTTCCAGAAGTATGTGCATAGTAACTCTTTCTCTATATAATTACAATTAATAGTTTAACTTTAAAAGTTGTTGCTTAAATTCTTTAGCAGCTTTGGTTTTTGTATGGGATTGCATCCTTTCTTTAGTTCTGTGGTATGGTTATGAAGTACAATCAGTGCTCTGTTACAGGCAACCGCATCTGGGGTAAAGACTTGAAAGGTACACACCTGTGCCATGTGGCCTGGTCCTCTGATAGCAAAGTCTTGCTCTTTGGAATGGCAAATGGAGAAGTCCACATTTATGACAGTAATGGAAACTTCATTGTAAGTTCATATTTGTTGTCATAAAAGTATTAAATGTAATGCACATAAACATTTATTTCCTCTTTAGGTTATTTTATACTCATTTAGTTGGAGGAGTTCAGTTAGGGACAATGTTCTTTGTAACATTTTAATGCAGGATTTATGCAGTTTCAATTTTGTAATGAAAATAATAACAAAAAGTTTTATTTTTTTGCAAAGTTCTATTGTGGTAGTGAGTGGCTTTTGTGTGTATGTGTTTATTTTCTAGGATACTTTTCAAAGAGTAAAAATGCCAGAACCGAAATACTTCTTTGTAATTAAAAGATGCGTTCTCATATGTCTGATCCAACATTGAATAAAGAGTTCTTTCAAACTCTTAAATTTTTATGCCAGTTTTTTCCTTGGCTCAGGAGAACAGTCTTGCGTACATATATCCGGTCTCTTGCAAGCTCTCTGTGTAGATATAAATTGTTCCTCTACACAGAGAGTTATACATGACTTTCCGTACTTAACCATTCTTGCCTAGGTGAAAATGAAGCTGAGTTGTTTGGTGAACTTAACGGGAACTTTCCGCATTGCTGGAATACATTGGTACCATGGTACAGAAGGCTACGTTGAACCAGATTGTCCTTGTCTTGCTGTCTGTTATGAAAATGGAAGATGCCAGATCATGAGAGATGAGAATGACCACAGTAAGTACAGAACGTGGGATGCTAAGTACTGAGCTCTTATTGACCTAAAATGTCTACTAATCTTTAGATTTTCAATATGTGTTTTTCAAAACCTAGATCCTGTTTTGATTGACACTGGTATGAATATAGTGTGTATTCAGTGGAACCACTGTGGAAGCGTATTGGCACTGGCAGGCTCCCTAAAAGGAACATCTCCAGATAAAGATGTAAATGTTGTGCAGTTCTACACTCCATTTGGTGAGGTAAAATATTTAATACACTAATGCAACCTCCATTTGCTTTATTTTAGTGTATTTTTTTCTGTGTGGGTTTCTCAAGTCTTCACCCGACCTTAAATACCTCCAGAGATGGGGCATCCCCAGTTTCTCTGTGCAGCTGTGCCAGGGCCTCACACTTTCTGAGTAAAGAATTTCCTCCTAGAGTCAGTGAGCAATTTTGAATGCTTAGGCAGCAGCTAGGATGTTAACCTAGTATGTATGTATCAAATCTGGACTTACTTGTCTTTCTCCACTGTGTAAGACCTAGGGGTCTCCAGACCTCTAGAAACAGGTGTTTGTATCTAGAGTTTAAAGTCAACAGTCAGCCTGGGTATTAGGTTGGTTTTGTGCTGGTTGTGATAGTCAAGTTGTGGGTTAACCTTTTGGAAGATGGTGTCTGCTGTGAATAGTGTGTAACCAGTCCTGGATTTACAGCTGGCTACAGTAACTGATCAAACCCATGAACTAGGCACTATATTATGTAAGCTTATTGACAGTGGTTTCTTTAGGCGTGAAGTCATACTTTCAGAAGGAAGGCTAGATGAAAGCACAAGTATCAGTGCTCTGCTCCCTAAAGAGGTGTATTTTATGTAAGCCAAGTGTTACATTAAAGAGTAGAGGTGTCCTTTATTACATCCATATCTATACTTTGCAACCAGAAAGTTTCCCACAAACAAACGGTCTGTGGGACAATGGCTGTGTTTTCAGAAACGTTAATTTTTATTTAATTTATTCTTCAATCAAGGTGCCATAAAATGATATTCATAAAAAGGGAAGTTTGTGAGCTCTTAAATTATAGATTCACATCTAAGGGCTTTTCTTAGACTTTTTGGAAGGGGAAGGAGGTATAGAGACAAAGAAAACATCCATTGCCTCACTGCAGATCGTGTACCAATGCAGCTGATTCAGTTTACACCCTTGACATAGTTTAAATGAATAAAAATATCTCCCCGACCTATTGGCTGTAGTTAAAGGTCAGCTGGCTAATATAATTTATACACTTACTGCCAGTAACAGTGAAATCTGAGTCATGTCAGTTATCAATGCTGTTGAATAGTAATTGAAATAGTAAAGGTGGTTCAGATTACCATACGTAAGGAAAAATAGTCTGTCATTCTCTATTGTTTAATTTTTTCCAGGTTTTAAAATGTAGTCTGTAAATTAAACATTTCTCTTTCTGAAGAGAGCAAAAGAAAATAGAAAAAAATGATGCATGATTTATTATAGTGCATAACAAATTGTCAAACCTTGCTAGCATGTGTATGTCAATTGGGGAATTATTATAGGGTACTCTAGAGAAGGTGTATCCGCTTGTATTTCATCAACCAGCAGCACTGTTGTTTATGTACTTCAGGGCAGTCTTCCTATGATATTCAGTATATTTTTCTTCTCTTGTTTTTAAACAAGCACTTGCGCACGCTGAAAGTTCCTGGCAAGCAGATATCAGCCTTGTCTTGGGAGGGAGGTGGACTGAAAATTGCACTAGCTGTTGATTCTTACATATATTTTGCAAACATTCGGCCAGATTACAAGGTAAGTGGTTATGTGGCACTTAATTTGACTAGCAGATTTAGTTGAAAGCCGAAGAAGATGATGCTTAAATACAGGATAAAAGGATAGTGAGGTGATAAATGGATTTCTGAGCTCATTGGAGAGGATGCAGAATTGATTCATAGAAAATGAAAAATACAGTAGTTTTTTTTTTATACTGACAGATTTTCTTTTCATTGGGCAGGAAATAGTTTTTTCCATCCTGTAAACACTGTAAAGGAGAGACCCAAATTATGGTATTACAGACTCTTTTTTATATGCTTATTTGTTTTTTTAACTATGTGATTAGTTTCTATGGGCACATTTACACAGCTTCACAAACAGAAGCAATAGTAGAGCACTGGAACATCACGTAGTGCGTTCACCAGTTGTGATCTCATTGCTGAGCTCTCTCTTGAATTGCTTTGTGGCTTTCCAAAGGCAAAGCTTGGATACAGACCTAGTTAATGATAAGGAGAGCATTCTATAATCAATACATTTTATTCCCACCGCAAAACAGTCTTCCAACACTAAAACTGTGAGGAGACCAGGGTGTGAAGAACAGAAATCTCACGGTTGTGCCATGGGTTCACTTTCACTCTTTCCTTCTGGAGTTGTTCCATGCTATTAGCTTGGTTGGGTCAGTGTTTATTGAAGCATACTAGAAATACTTCCTCTGTACCAGGTCAGTGCTGTTGTCATCCAGAAGTGGTTCTCTATATCTTGTTTGCTTATCAGCCTCACCTCCCTTTCAGAGGTGTTTTCAGTTTCTGGTTCGGAAAGGCTTTCTATTAACTTCTACATTTTTGTTGAATGCAATTTAAAAAAATCTTCATAATTTTTATAGTGTTTGAATGTTCTATTTCTCTTTTTGCCTTTTTTCCTCCTTGTTCTATATCAATGCTTCTTCTGGGGGGATGAGAGGGCTTTTCTCATGCTACTAATACAGAAGAAGGGGGATAGAAGTTACTTCAGTGCTGTAATATAATTGCTTATTTGGACTGCTGCCGGAAGTGCACTGTTTAAGGTGTTTATTATCTTCCATTGGGAAACAGATGTTGTGTTTCCAAATCACTTGTCAAGGAAAGCATTGTCATGGTAAAAGCCATCATCACAGTAAGTATTTCTGCTCTCTCTGAATAAAGAAGAAACATGGAATAAAGTTTATTCTCATTTTGAGAATGATTCTCCAGTTCTGATTGGGTCAGTTTCTGGTGATGGGAAGGCAGCTTTTTACATGTTAACAGTATGGAAATAAGGTATTACCAGGGCTCTCTTCCCATTCTTTTTATAAACAAGTTCATCACATGACAGGTAAAGAACATTGAATAGTGATTGTATTATGTGCCGATATGAAGTAAACACATTCATGAAAGAATGTATATTGACTTAGTCCCATTTCTGGTAGAATTTCTCAGAGTTGTTTCTCTCGGCAGTGGGGTTACTGCTCCAATACTGTGGTTTATGCGTACACCCGACCTGACCGTCCAGAGTATTGTGTTGTTTTCTGGGACACAAAAAACAACGAGAAGTATGTGAAATATGTCAAGAGTCTGATGTCCATCACAACCTATGGAGACTTCTGTGTGTTAGCAACCAAAGCAGATGAAGATCAACCTCAGGTAAGGACTTTTTTGTAAATGTCATTTGAAACACTGTAGTGCATGTGTCAGCACTTTACAAATGAAATAATCTTTCAGTGTTTTATATAAATAATCTGTCAGAGCTTTACAAATGAAATAATCATCCTGAATATTTTTCAGTGTGTGTCATTAACTGTCCTTTGATGGAAGGGCACTGAACAGGCTCCATGTTTAAATGGTTTATTTGGCATCTGGATAGGGAGCTAGGAGATACGGTTTAGTGCTTTTCTGTAGGTATGGTAAAGGGAGTAAGGTTGGACTAGATGATCTTGTAAGTCCTTTCCAACCTTGTGATTCTACTCTATGAATGCAATGGACCCCAATGAAGCTAAGAAACCAACCAAAATGCCAGATAAATGTTGAGAACCTACTAACTGCCTTTAATTAATGCCACTAAGAACTTCATGAAGGCCACAGACTTCAGGATTACTGTTTCTTTGGACATATTTTTCCACAGATGAACAAAATGTAGAAGACCAGAACATTAAGACTTACTTAATCAGTTGGAAATGGAAAAATGAAATGTAAGAAAGGGACAGTTTTTGGATGATATAAATGCATTATTTATTGCAACCTTCTTAATTTTGGTGATAGATTATATGATAGACGTATTCTTTGGTTAATATGCATTCAGTTAACATTAATATTACTGTCACACAGTTTTTCTTATTGGATTCATTTCTGAATTATCTTCTGTATCACTTGCATTGCTTACAAAGGAGGAACATGAGATGGAGTCAATTGGTGCAACGGTAAAGATGTCTTGGTGCTGCTGTGTTGTAGTGTGCAATAGATGGTGTGCTGTGATACGATCTGAAGATATGATATATGTGAACAGAGACATTTGGTGAAATTAAGTACAAAGTAATGAGATTTTCTGGGTTGCATTTTAAAAATGTGAGATAAAGAGTGGTGAGATTTAGTGTAACTTTCTGGAGGATAAATAAGAGATGGGATTTATCACCTGAAAATTACATAATAGTATTTTTCTTTCAATTCTTTCTGAATGGCTGCAGTCGAATTATTAATGCTAGGTGGGAGGCAGATTTTAGGAACTGAAGCAGACAAGCTTATCCTTTTGATAGCAGTTCATTCATTAGAGGTGCTTTCTGAAAAACACACCTATTCTGCAATAGATTTCAATGGATGGAATTGTGATTTCAGGAGCGCAGAATGTATAGCAGTAGCTGCTGGGGCAAACAAGCTGAATTTTGGCAGGAACTGTTGTATTGTGAGAGGAAGTCAGTATCAGTAAGTCATGAAGAACTCGATTTTGATAACCACCGTGAGCTTTCTGCTCCATGGAATGGGACAATGCAAAGTCCTTGGTCCTTACCCCGCCATGCTGTGTTGCTCATGCCGTCTGTCTTGGATACTGTCACTCCAGTACTCCTCGGTAGTCTCAGGTAGACTGATTTAGAGTCTCAGAAACAAGTAAAAAGAGCATAAAAGAGAAATCAAATAGAGTGAGGGCTGAAGAAGAATTAATATAAATATAGCAGGAACAAACATTATACAGTTAGAGAGGTTAAAATGTCAGATAGGGGCTTCTGCAGAGGCCACATATAGGGGGAAACTGTACAGCTCTAGTGGTCTGCTATCTCAATTACATGAATTGGTTAGGAAGTGAAAGAACTAATGATCAACTAACAGTTTTCCATTACCTGGGGGGAGTCAGGATGCCAGCTCTTGAGTGATTCAATGTCTAGCAAAGCTGTTCTTTGAATCTAAAGAGCCTGCAGTAGAAATTACTATTTAATTTCCACATTTCTTATTCAAAACATTCTTATTTCCCTGTGTAATCATGATAAAGCTATTTAATCCTTGATTTACATCTGGAAAAGTACATGCGTTGGTGCTTGGAGGCAACCAATTAAATGTTGATGTCTCTTCTTTCTTTCTTCTTTAAATCTTCCTGAGTTTAACAGACCAGCCTGAGTTATCGGTACTGATTAAAGCTTTCCAGAGTAGAATTACAAGAAGGGCAAAACTTACAAAACCTGTCTGTTTTGTGACATCTGTGTTAGAGCATTGTGGAGGAATAGCCTCACTCCCAGTTGCCCCCTGGAGGCAGCCCTCAGGAGGTTCCAGATCAAGTAGGTTTTCCTAAGAATAGAACAAGAGCCCATACATCTCTGGGAGTTAGGGGCCTGCTGCCATTTCTCACATTATCCCATGCTTGAACAACTAGAGAAGAGTTGATCAGAAAATAGTGGTGTGTCTGTCATGCTGAGTGCAGTTTGTGCTCTCCAAAGCAGGGGGTGAGACTGGCTGTCTCATCAGCATCTTATCTGTGGATCCCACTGTTAGTACGTCCTACCTAATGTATTCTGTCTGATAGATTTGTTTATCTGCTTAAAACAGCTGATCACCTTCCTGTTTTCTGCTTGGCTTCATCTACAGTGTTAATAAGCAAATACGCCATTGCTATCATGCTTAAACATCTTTGTATTTTCTGCAGCCGTGGTCTTCCTGTTTTCTGTTGCTGTTCAGCGTTAGATTGTGTGAAATGTGGGCTATGAGATATGCCTTCACTGAAAGCCTTGTGCAGCTTACTAACTTACAGAAAAAGGTAGTATTAATAACACTTTTATTTCCTTACAGTATGTGCTGGTTCTCTGCAATTCTATTGGCACTCCCTTGGACCCAAAATACATCGATATTGGTAAGCACCTTGTGACACCTGTTCAGCTTTTTGGTCGTCGTAATAGGAAGTCAGCTGTGAGTCAAATAACATATTGCAATATTCATGTCCTATATTGTAGATCACAATTGAAGTGTAGACTGTCCTGCTCTAATAAGTGACTGACTTGTACTATGGAATATGAAATATTGTGGTACTTTTTAGCCTCATAATTTTTGTTCATCAATTCGATTCTCTGTTGCCACTTGTTACATGAGTGGTGGTATGTTGGAATCTTCAGGAATAAAATGACCAAGGAATTCAATACACAAATTTTACAGTGGTCAGAGGGAAGAAAACCAAACAAAAATGGCTGAGCACTGAAGTCTGATTATGTGGTCGTGTGTAGAAGTTGTTGTCCCTTCCCTGCCTCTCCCACCTACCATCAGCTGGCTGCATTGCTTACTGTTTATCAGTCTCTAGGACTTCACTTAATAGGTGAGTCTGAGGTGGGGGGGAGAAGAACTGGGGACTTATAGGCCACATTTAATCTCATTTCTGCAGCTGGCATCTAAAATAAGTTCAGAGAATGATTCCCAGAAGAGGCCTATTTGCTCTGTGTTGGCTACAAAGAAGCTCAGGGCAACCAGCTCGAATGTGCTCAACTCTGTTAGAGTTGTCTACAATTAGATGAGATGGATCCCACTCAAACAATCAAAATGAGCTTTGTGTGTGCATCTCTAACTCTCCTTTTAAAGTTTTTCCTTTTCATTTTCTGGTGTTCTGCTTGCAAGCTTTCTAAATCTATCTCTGATTGTTTATAATGTAATTAAGTAAAATTAAGGTAGCGGTTTTTGCTTTTCCCCGTTAATACCTGTCTCCTAGAACTGACTCTAAAAAAGAAAGCCATTTTCTTCGGTGACTAAAAACAGCTAAGGAGAAATGCCATTTAATTTAAGAGAAGATGATGTTATTGCAACTGCATTTGAATTGTCTTAAAGAGAAGAAACAATAGGAAATAAACTTCTCTCATTCCTTTAGCTTAACTAAGTTTTCCATGGTCTGCTTTCTTTCAGTGTCAGTTGATGAATGTGGTGCATAGGCTCACAATCTTCATGTGTGAAAATCTTAGGTTTTAGAGCCTTCATCTTCATAGGAGGGCGAATATTTGAGGTTGGGATTATTTGCATTCTTGAGTCCCAAAGAATTTTTGTAGTCTTGGTACTTCAAATGTAACAAGCAAGTCTTTCATTAGTGTATGGTAAACACAGCCAAAGATACAACTTCTTTTTTTTAAATGTGACTCCCTTAAGGCTCCTTTAAAGTTGGTTAACCAAACTTAGAGATCGCAGGTGAGAGTGAGAACCCAACATCTGTAAATGAAACATTTTTGGATTATATTACATGCTGGTTTTATCATAGTTACTTTCCTTTGTTGTAACCTTTGAAGATACAGCTTTATAGAATAACTTGAAATATTTCCTTGCACAAACTGATCTTGTAATATATAGATATGTGTGAGTGGTCAGGCACTGGAATGGCTGCCCAGGGAGGTGGTGGAGTCACCGTCCCTGGCAGTGTTCAAGAGGCATCTGGATGAGGAGCTACGAGATGTGGTTTAGTAGCTTGTGGCAGCAATGGGAATAGGAGGACGGTTGGACTAGATGATCTTGTAGGTCCTTTCCAACCTTGTGATTCTATGATTCTGTGATTCTATGATCTTTGTATATAGTCAGGGTCTTTATATACAGTATATCATGCTATTTATCACAGTTGGTGCTTCATGGCAGGAAGAGGTGCAGTTGTTCCAGTTTTACAGGGTGCTGAACTTAAGCAGCTGGCTTGCCTTGCTGAGATCAGTACAGAGGGGAGACCTTGTAAATCCTTGGAGGCTGTAAGTGAGCACTTTTGACTACCGTGAGTCTGAGCTACGTTTTTCTGAGTGACTTTGTCAGTTATTACATACTGAACAGGCAGTAACTTTGCTTTTGCCAGAGTGTCTCTTGCTAGAGTAGCAAACACCCAGAGCCCTACAGAGCATAAACATTTATTTCGTGAGTCTTTGGTATCCTATAGGACTCCAGGGCTGCAGCCTGGTAGGAAACTGGTGCCAAAGAAGAAAGATTTCTAATAAGGATGTTAAGTAGTTGACAGAGTGTTCCAAGGATGCATCTGAGAACGTGTGTTAAAACACAACATCTGTGCATTGTTAATTTTTCTAACGGTTTGTAAAATTATTTTTACAAAGCAATACTAATTTTGTAATGACAGAGTAACTGAAATCACGCAGTGTTCATTTCTTCCTCTGGAACTGCAAATCTGACATTGCTGGGCTCTAAACCAGTAGCTTAAGATGAGTTCACAAAAACTACTGATTATTCCCTTTATTCTCTTGGTTTTTAAATTACGTCATTAGATTTCTCATGTTTGCCTGTAGGCACTGAGGGATGGTTACACCTTAAAGCTCTACCTAATTTTCCTGTTTATTTTGTCTAACGCATCTTTTTCCTTTGTTTGCTGTGTTCGTAGGGCAGCTAATGTTTGCTAGCCTTCAAATTGATTTTCTCTTCATTGTCTGGCATTATATCCCATCCTACTGAAAAATTAACCAACATAGGCTTGCAGGCTTTCTGTCAAAGTCCTTTTGTGAGTAACTAAATACAAATTACAGATGGTCAGATACCTTGTTTTATAATATCTTTTCAATGGAAAGACAACAGATGGTATCTGCTAAGAAAATATCACTCAGACTGGGTTATATCACCTTACCTGTGCATAGAAGCACTGACATTGTTATGTTACCATCTTTCATGTGTGTACTAATGCCCAGTGTAATGCACGGAACAGCCTGATCAGCACATAGGTGGGCTAAAGGCAGAGAGCTGATGGAGTCAGGACTGTGTTGTGATAGAAAAGTTCAGTTGGAAGGGACCTTCCAGTTCCACTGCCGGACCACTTTGGGGCTGGCCAAAAGTTAAGGCGTGTTGTTGAGGGCATTGTCCAAATGCCTCACTGATGGGTATGGGACATCAGCCATCTGTCTTGCCTCCCTCCTTACTACCTCAGTAGTGGTGGCTGAAGCAGCACTTGAATTGCTTTTATTTACAGCTGATTATTTCAAGTGAACTATAACTGAATTTTGGAGTTCCTCAGTGTGCTGGACTGTCAGCTCTTCCGTGTGCAGTTCAGCTGTTCCTGCTCTTGCCTGACGATTTCCTTCTCTTTGTGAGCTAACACCTCCAGAGACATTTTAATCAAACTGTGAAGTTAGGTAGATGTTATTCTTTGGACTAAGTTAGTTACGGTTTCTTTGGATATTGCAGATGTGACAGGTTTATGTGAAAACAGAATTTATTCATCCCTGTCTCTGTCAGATCACTTCCTTTCCATCAGATTTAAGTGGGATTACTTGTCTCTTGTGTTTCTGTATCCTATTTCAGGCACTAAAAAGTGTCTCAGCTTTTTCATGCAGCAAAGTAATACAGTCACGGATCAAGTGTCTTTTCTATCTACTATTTTTGTCAGAAGATTAGACATGAAAGCAGGTGTTTTCTGTTTCTTGGGTACTAAAAAATAAAGCTTCTTTCCTTCAGGGAGGAGGTATTACGATGAAAGAGTGAGGAAGAGAAAGAAGGGGCAAAGAAAGCTTAGAGGATTATTCTTTTATATGTTGCTGTTGTTTTGATGGCATAGTGTGTTTTATCCCTTTAAGTATTTTGTTAGTGAAAATTAAGGCACCTGTCTAAATGCTGTTCATACATATTTTCAAATTCTGAAAAAGCAGGACCTTAATACTGAAGTTAGCCATCCAAAATCAATGGGAGGGACTACAGAATTGAAGAAGTCTGCACCCAGCATGGAAAGCTGCTGTGTAGTAGAAATGCTGTGCAGAGGAGTATCCAATTACCTTGCCTGCTTCTGACTTAAGGTGCTTGCATTTCTCTACAACTAAGAGTACAAATTCTTTAGAGGGGACTGATGGTTCCAAAGGGTAAATGCTGTTAAAATGAAGTAATAGGAATAATAGGAAACTAAGTAGTTAGACTAACTGCCTAGAAAGGGATTCTAGATCTTCCTCAGCATGAGAGAACTGAAATAAGCATCTTTCCCTTCCCACAAAGGATGTATACCATTCCTTCCTTCCCTGCCTCTGTGTCAACCCAAACATGGAGAGAGTGGGTGTCAATAGTTTATGGGCTGGTTCAGCCTGGTTCTATGACTAATGGGGTGGAGGGATTTTGCGAAAAGAAAAGGGAAACAGGGGACCCCAAAATAATTAAAAAGAGCATTTAATTAACATTAACATTTAATTAAAAATAATTAAAAAATCAGAGGAGAAACAAACTAATTTACTAAATATGGTATCAAAAGGCAAGATAACACACTATAATACAGTGTAAATAGAATTGAAGCTAATATATCAAGTATAATGAGAGAGTATCTGAAAGCTGTAGGCATTAGTAATACTGAAGTGATGTGCGCAGTTGGGACGGGCAGCAGCGAGGAAAGGTGAAGGAGAAGAGCGACGAAAAGCCCAATCAGGTGACCTTGCCAGGAGTTCTGTCTGTCTCCTCTCTGACCCCAGAACCCCCATGGGGAATGTAGTTCTTCTTCTCTTCCAGACAGGTACCTGGAACTGGAGCATTAACACTTGAACTCCCAGTGCACTACATGATGTTATGATGTGGGATACCAGTAATCAAAAATCACGAAGCCATAACAGCGGGGCATCCTTTTCTTTTGAAGCTATGCTGTTATGCAGCCAACATCTCACGTACAGATGCATCTCTCCCAGATGTTTGTTTGTATCAGTCTGATCCTGATAACTCTCTATGCTGTGTATGTTACTCTTCTCCCTGTGTTTTCCCATTTGATATAAACCCCAACTCCAATTGCCCTGCTGTTGCAAAGAAGAGAAGGTTCATGCCCGTCATGTTATCTTCTCATTCCTGCTCTCCTCTTTATGTTAGCTCCATCATTTGTGATTATTTAATCCAACTTAAACTAATCTTTTATTTATTTAATTTTGGGGTTAGTTTTCGACCAGATCAATCAGCAAACTGATCCAATTTACTGTGTGGCCAAGCTTCTCCTAGAGCTGATTAAAATTGCCAGGGAAGTGTGAGGGTTTGTTGGGTGGGAAGCAGCTCAGTTTTGGTTGTTTCGATGGATACAGCTGCAGGTTAATAAGAGGATTACAACAAATACACATAATTTATGAATTTATTGAACCTGAGACTGTATTCTTCATGTGTGAGCACAAAACTAATTATTACATTATAAGCAAATGAAATACATTGATTTCATGAAATGTAAACAACTGCTGTATCTATGCTAATACTCACACGTTAAACATCACCTCTAAGCCTTCTCATCCAGTACTGACATTTATACTAAAAAGTATTAAACGGCTGTTAGTAGCTCATCATAATCCTCTTGGTTTCAGAGAAATAAAGTCTGTTCAACCAGTCTTCACCAATCTGTCCATCGTAGTACTATTCTACCTTACAGCAGGCCTATAGCACCCCCCAGAGTTCCATCTTGTGCTAATGTAAGGAAGAAGTGAAGAGATTAATTGTAAAACAATTGGATTGTGTTCTTACACCGTGTTATCTGCAGCACCATTCACTAACAGACAGGGCTGTAAAATGGAATTAGCTCAGCTTGTCTGCTGGCATGCTGATTAAAGCATCAAGTTTGAAGACACTGAGGGATTTATTTGTTGATTTCTGATTTTTTTCCATGTGTTTTATGTGCGGATTCAGATTTTCGGAAATAAAATGTGAAAGAAAAAGACATAATACAACCAAGACAGTGTAGTACAAAGGGTAATGCAATGTTTGGAGTGTGTATGTCCACAAACATTGGCAGCAGGAATGAGACATTGCCTTTAGCTGTGCATTCTAAATGGTTTTAAGGTTAAAATAAAACAGGACCTCTGCTTTCTCTATGCAGTGATATCTGGATACCTTTCAGTATCTGAATGGATGCTACAGGAAAGAAGGGGACAGTCTCTAGCAGGGTCTGTGGCGACAGAACAAGGGAAACTGGCTTCAAGCTTAAAGAGGGCAGATTTAGGTTAGATAAAGGGAAAAAACCTTTTACAGTGAGTGTGGTGAGGCACTGGAACAAGTTACCTGGTGTTAGGCTGGATGCCCTGTCCATGGAGACATTCAGGGCAAGGCTGGATAGGGCCCTGGGCTACCTGATCTAGCTGTGGTGTCTCTGTTCATTGCAGGGGAGTTGGACTTACATTAAGGAGAAGGAAAGCTGCTGGAATAATGGGGAGAAAGTATTAATTATAAGAGCAACGCCTTGAAAGAAGTTCTTCATTTGGTTTCACACATTTGGAAACAAAAGTGGCAAGTTAGTATCGAGTTCAGTGCTTGCTGCTCTAATTTTACAACCATTTGGATTTCGTAACAGGGCCGCTGTTTGTCACAATGACCAAAACGCATGTGATAGCAGCTTCGAAAGAAGCATTTTACATCTGGCAATACCGCGTCGCCAAGAAGCTCACAGCAATGGAGATTAATCAGGTAGCACGGACCAGAAAAGAAGGCAGGGAAAGGTTTGTCTCCAGGCTTTTTTATGTACTTTCTTTTGCATCAATATGATTTTGATAAGGGTGGATTTTCCCATACCTAAAATATAAACTCCTCATTATTGTTTTCATACTCAAAATTGTGAAGTGTGGTTTTTCATGACAAATGCACAGTTCTCTTAGACTGTTTTTCGATCAGTTTTCTGCTTACTGTCACTGTTAGTGACCTGTGAATGCCTCTTTTACAGAGCTGCATGTCTGATACATGTGTGGCTTTTTGCCTTCTCTGTACCCTTAATTTCTCAGCAACTACATTCACTCTGATGACTTTAACCAACACTTCTGTGTCAGTGGCTGGTAGGGCATATTCTGTCCAGCTATTCTCTGAATACATTTGTGTCCTACTATATCTTTGGCCTCTAATCCTGTATGGCCTGTTCTCTCAAACTAAACAAATCAAAGTTATCATCATCTGCCCATGCAAAATAATCCCTTCCTGTGTGTTATGTTAACATAGTTACATTAACTTCCTCTTTCTAATGCTACTTTTTAAGGCAGAAGAGTTTTGATAAAGTTTTGAATGTAGTAATACATAAGTTTTGTGGATGTGATAATGAAACAGTGTGGAAAAGAGCATGTGGAAAAGATAGGAGTATTTGAAAGGAGACAGATTGGTCATTTGCAGGATCTTCTTGTTGCAGAATGAAAGACTGTAGATCATTATGGACACCAGCCTAGTGAAGGTGAAATCAAGTACCATATCTGTATCAACTCAAAGCAGGGTTACTGGGAGGAGCACTACTGGAACACAAGAACAGGCTTAGCTTTTATACTGTTTTTTCTGGTTACAGTGGCTCCTTCTCCATAGACTGAAAGTACCTGTATCCTATCAAAAATGACCCTTTCTTCAGAGTCACTTTTTCTCCCTCCTTCTCTACAGGATTTATCATATTGATGACACTCCTTTGGGATCTGGAGGTGGACACCTTGATTACAGTAAAGCTGTTGAAGTGAGCATTCTTTTTAACTTGTTTATTATGGTATCACTGGTAGCTTGAAAGAGTAGTAGCTGGCATTGCTGTATGTATTTGCTTAAGTTTTCATTAATGGAAGTGGTCTTTTTATTTTCTTTTACTTCTACCCTTTGTACAAAAATGTTATGTTGCTTCTGGTTAGTAAAATGTTATTGTATCATTATGTATTACTAGAAATGTACATCAAACCGTATAGAATTTAGGGAAAAGGTGTATTCTCTATTCTGGAGAAATAATGGGCCCCAGAAGGAGCTCCTTCAATGAAGTATAAGCGTGTTGTTGAAACTCAGTGCTTGCAATGGATCCTAGTATTTTTTGGCCTGTTTCACTTTATGAAAGCGTGGATGCGAATACATGGATTGATAGGCCTGAAATTAATTACAGGCCTCACAAGTGAGCAATAGTTGCCTTCTTGTGTTTTCTGTTAAACATCTGATACTTTTATTTATTTTTTTCCTGGACAGAGGGACAGGAGAAGAAAGGAAGCTCTTATTGTTACCATGTTTCCCATACCAAAGGCTACTAATATCGTAAACCATCCATTTATTGTACAGTGACAAAGTTTGATAGCCCCTTTTTGTTTAATCACTTGGCAGCATTCTTGGATATTTAAGCATAAGTTTGTTTTGTTTTGTTTTTTCCTGTAGAGGTTCATTCTTATTGCAGTATTAAAACGAGTGTTGATGTTGTTTGTGTGCTTTCAGGGAACAAGAGATCCAATTTGTGCAATAACAGCATCCGATAAGATCCTACTTGTGGTAAGTCAGGGGATTAAAACAACTTCTAATTGCCACTTGCTCTTATAGTCAGGACTCCTGCACAGTGTTAAGTCATGAGCAGTCATATTTAAAATGTTTTCCCATTCTCCTACTCCAGTGATTTATTTATTTATTTTTAATATCTTTTGAGTGAATTAGACAAAAACACTGAGACGCAGGAAAGAAAACAGATGGAGAAAGTGTGAAAGTCATTAGTTGATACAGTAATGCTTGTTACAGTGGTCAAATCTTTCTAACTCTTCCAGCCAAATCTGCTTTTCTGTTTACAGTGTATACATACACAAAAAGAGTCAAAGATGTGAAAGGCAAGGAGGATCTTTCTGACTTGGGTATGGGGAAAAAAAGGAAAGGAATGATGTCTGGGCTGCCTTTAAAACTATTGCCTACCTTCCAAAATAAGGCTTCAGCAGTAGATAAAATAACCTGACTGTGCTGTTTCACATGACTATGTTTTAACATCTTGTTAAAGATCTGCTTAAATTTGTAGCATCTTAAGAAATTATTTTCTTTAAATAGCAGAACTAAGAACTCCAGGGTGATGACGTTCCCTCTTCTCACATCTATTCAGCCACTCATCCAAGAACAAGAAAACCTTGTTAAGCTGTTTATTCATAGAAAATTTAAAACAAAAATGCTTTTCTCTAGGGAAGAGAATCCGGCACTATTCACAGATACAGTCTTCCTAATGTTGGCATAATGCAGAAGTACACCCTGAATTGTCGGGCACATCAGCTGTCTTTGAATTGCAACTCCAGGTGAGTTATAGGTCTGCTTCTAACAAAGACAAATGATTTTATGCTAAACCACTACATTTGCTGAAAATATTAGTAATTGTGCACTAGTTTTACCTCAGTATAAATTACTTATTTTATTGGCTATTAGTGGTTTCTTTATTTCTTACTGGTCAGACTACTTTAAGCGGCTGAGTTGCTAAAGCTTCCTTGTGTACTACAGTCTTTAAGGTCTGTATTTAAGGAAACACACTGATAATGTACGTAACTGTACATTTTCAAACGTAACCCTTTAGAAATTGTATTTTCCCTGTATTATAAATGATGTTGAAGATTCATTGGATTATATGTACTATTATCTTATAATAATAATATCCTTAGTAGTAATATTAGAAATCCTGTTTTAGGGGTGAACACTCTGGATCATTGCACTGTATTTTTAATTTAAGAATCTGCCTCCTAGTAAATAATGAAAAGCATATATAGGTTAAATTTTTAATGTTAGGCTCTGTCAAGAAAACAGTTTAGTCAGGAGCTGGATCTGTATTTTACTAAACTTTTTATCTGAAGTGCTAAGCATCTTCAGAATGCTGGATAAAAAACAGGCACAGGTTGGCAGAGTCCAGGGCCAGATCTGGTAGGAGAAGATGAAAACCTCTTTTCCATGTTTCTAGTCTCTCTCTGCTGTACAGATAAATGAAAATCGTGGGCATCTTGCTGAAGCCAAGGAATTGCTCTAGAGGGAAATTTGGCCTGAGTGTGCCAGTTCAGGAGATGTATTTCAGAAGTGCAGCTTTGAGTAGTGTTATTTGGCTGACCAGTTCCTTTGTTACTCTTTTTTTTTCCCTCCCCTGTTCTGTAGCCGTGTTGCTATCATAGACCTTTCAGGTGTTTTGACCTTCTTTGACTTGGATGCACGAGTAATAAGCAGTAATGGACAGCAAGTGATTGGCGAGCAGCTCAAACTGGAACGCAAAGATGTCTGGGATATGAAATGGGCCAAAGATAATCCAGATTTGTTTGCAGTGATGGAGAAAACAAGAATGTATGTTTTCAGAAACTTGGATCCAGAGGTAAATGTAAACAAATTACTCAGTTTACAAATTCACTCTAAGCTAATGGCTCTGTGTTGAACAGAATTATATTTATGCATGCAGTTTAGTTAAGTATTTTGATATCAATAAGCCTCATATAAATAAATAACTGGATGTCTCAATATCTCGTCAACTCTGGTGTGAGGGTCTTGTTTAAGATGTAAAAGTGTGAAATAAACTATCAGACCTGCAAAGATTAAAAAATGCTAGCTATCCTATTCTTCCACTTATACAAATTATGCTCCTGAAAATAATAATGTTCTTTAGAAACAGTAAACCCAATTCTAATACAGTTATTTGTAGTGCGTGGTTTGGGCAAGTCTGGATGTTGCTCTTTTATCTTTTCCTCGTAATCTGGTTATAAAAAGCATGATTTTAAATTATGTCTGTGCATATGAGATGGTCAGTAACACCACTGCTTTTAGTCTTTATTTCCTCTTGGAAAAGCAGTCAAATCCTAGTTGGGACAAGAGGGAAAAGTCTCTTCACATACATTAATAGATTTGTTTAGAATGTAATTGGAATGCAAGTTAATTCCCTTTTAACTGTTTTACTTTAAGGAACCTATACAAACTTCAGGATATATTTGCAATTTTGAAGATTTAGAAATCAAATCTGTTCTTCTGGATGAAATACTAAAGGTAAGTTTAATTAATTTTATTTTGTAGGAGTAGCTGGTGTCTCAGTGATCTGAACAGTTGAATCATTGATGGGTGAAAGTAAACACAACAGAATAAAGTTGTATTTCTTTATCCATTATGCCAGAATCCTGAACGTCCTAACAAAGATTACATCATCAATTTTGAGATTCGATCGTTACGAGACAGTCGAGCACTGATTGAAGAAGTTGGGATTGAGGAATCTTCCCAATTCATAGAAGATAATCCACATCCCAGACTTTGGTAAAATAAAACAAAAATCTCACAATAAGCCAACTTTCTTTGTTTAAATGTTTTCTTTCTTTTGTAGTCTTCTTATTCAAACTGATCTGGCTTTCCAACTGAAAAAAACCTCAAAGTGAGAGCAGCCAACCAGCTTACAATTTAATGAGAATCATTATTAAAAATAAAAGAAAATAATAATAAGTAGTAACAGTACTCAGCTGCAGTCTGAGGGCCTCTTGTTCTAAAGGGGAATGTCTTTACATTGTAGCTGAATCATCTACAAAGGCATTTTATAGTGCTGATGTAAGACCTGAAGAGAACCTTGCAGTCCCCCTGCAAGCCTGGCTCACTGCCTCTTGTGGAATTAGTATGTTTTCAGGCTGTGTGGTATGTTTTTCTAGAAGGCAAGAAAGAGGTCTTTCCTCCTAAGCATGCATTACTAACCATGGACTATTTAGGGCAGGCTGTAAAGGAAAGAAGTGAGAATGGGGAGGGCGCATCAATCCTAATTTCTTATATTCTTTCAAAATGAAATAATCTGAGGAAAATAACTTTGTTAAGTAAGTTTAACTATTTAAACTTGACTATTAAACTGAATTTAAATCCTGCACAGCAAACTTGTAAGAATAAACATGTGAAAACAGTTCTGGAAATCTAGTTAATGTCCCATATCTCAGGTGTTAGAATAATAGAATCATTAAGGTTGGAAGAGACCTCTAAGATCATCTAGTCCAACCACAGACCTATCACCACCATGCCCTCAGTGCCACATCTCCATGGTTCTTGAATGCCTCCAGGGATGATGACACCTTCCTGAGCAGTCTGTTCCAATGCCTCAACACTGCTTTGGAGAAGAAATATTTTCTTATACCCAACCTGAACCTGCCCTGGCATTGTCTTGAGGCCATTGTCTCTCATACTATTGCTGTTACTTGGGATAAAAGGCTGGCACCCACCTCGCTCCAGGCTTCTTTAAGGCAATTGTAGAGAGTGATAAGGTCTACCCTAAGCTGCCTCTGTTCCAGACTGAACAATCCCAGTTCCCTCAACTATTTCTGATGAGACATTTAATTTATAGCTGCTTTTCTATGTGTTGTATTTGTTTTTCACACAGGCGTCTCCTGGCTGAAGCTGCCCTTCAGAAGTTAGATCTGCAGACTGCTGAACAAGCTTTTGTGCGCTGCAAGGATTATCCAGGTATTAAATTTGTGAAGCGTCTCGGCAACCTGCAGAGCGAGTCAATGAAACAAGCAGAAGTGGCAGCCTATTTCAGCAGATTTGAAGAAGCTGAAAGAATGTATCTGGATATGGACAGAAGGTAATTGCATGTTGTCATCTCAGCAGCAAATAAAGAAAAAAATGTCTTGGAAAACAAACACTCACCCTTATAAGGAATGGCTGGTTTAGCACTGAGGACTCTTCAGCAGTTGCTGGAAAGATAGAACAAAATCAGACAGGAATAAATTTGGTATATTGATATGTAAGCAATTCCTTATGTGAACCAGCACATTGGTCTGAAAATTGTGAGCTGCTCTAAGGTAGTGCTGTTTTTTTCTAGATGGTTTTAGAAAATATTTTGCAGAAGTTTCATCTAGGAATCCAAAAATACAAATAAAAGTCTTAAAACTAGTATTTAATTTATGTATTGTTGCTCTTAGCTAGTTGCCAAGCACGCATTCTTTCGAATTACATATACAAACAATGAAGTTTCTAATTAACTTTAATCTTAGGAGAGACAGAAAGGACTGTGGGCCAGCAGAATTTTTGCTGAGGAATGAAAACAAGGACAAAACTAAGTGACAGTTTTACTGAAAAATATAAATTACTGCTTAGTAACTGGGTTTACCACTGTATTCCTCACTGTCCTTTTTATGTAAGAAGCAACAGTTGTGTGATGCAGCCTGTAGGTGATGGTCAGACATGAAGAGGCACATGAATCACTTCTGAATACAAGAAATGTTTAAACTTTGATTAATGAAGTCATGAAAAAAAGAAAAGGGAATGTTGAAGGAAAATGTCATTCTTCTTTTATGATGTAAGAATGAGGAACGTCCCTCTTCCCCAGTATGAAATGGAGAAGGAGAAAAAGCAAAAGCTAGAGGAAAGTGCATGTTAGATCCTAGTAATGGAAAGGTTTTCATATAGCAAGCCCATGAACGTATGTTGTTTTGGAGAGGTGGAATGTCTTGTAAGTACTTTACTTGCCCAGAAATGCTGATTTCCAGCAATGACGTATTCCTTGATGTGTGCCTGAGGAGGTACTTGATTAATATCGGATTGTAGGAGGCAAAGGCAGACCTTATTTGTTTATTTTACTGATTTCTCCAGCTACAAGAATTCTGTATTGCCCCATGTGTCTGTTCACCATTAGAAAATTCTTGATGAAGACCTACCATGATTAGGCTGAAATACATATTTCAAATGCAATATTTTTGATAGAGGTTTTTCCTTAACAGCCTGCGCTGACTTGGTGTCCCATTCTTCAACTCACTGGTAAATTTAGAGTGTTTTAAAATGGGGTTTATGCACCTTTCCCACTTATTTTCTATCCACATGAAGAATTACTGCATTTTCACACAAAAAAAGTTTTAGTGTTACATGGTAGGAGAAATGTGCTAGACAGATGCAGAGTGGGTCACATAAATATGCATGAAGAATGAAAAGGACTCACTCCCAAGTCTTTCTCCTTTCAGAGTCATTTTGAACTGAGTCTTTGAAATGAGCCTTATTACGTGTCATCCTTCATCATTCACATTCCTTCCCCCCTTCCCTTCTGCTTTTCAACAGCAAAGATGAAAGGTATATGGAGCAAGAGGAGACCTGAAATTTGGCAATTGCATTGCCAACTGCTAAGTCATTGTACTTCATGCAGTAGTATGACTGATAGGAAAGTGTATTTGTATGATGTAATCTGTGAGCTCTCTTGAGCTCATTTATTTACTTGGAATATAGTTGAAGTTGCACGAGGTATCACTGCGATACCTGTGGTATGGGTTATGAATGTGAAAATATTTTTGGACCCTCAAGATTTTTTGTTAGCTATTTTATTGTCTTTTCCTGCTGTTTTCTGCTTATACCAGAGATCTTGCCATTGGACTGCGGATAAAACTGGGAGATTGGTTTCGTGTACTGCAGCTACTGAAAACTGGCTCAGGTGACTCAGACGATGCCCTTCTCGAACAAGCACACAATGCTATTGGAGATTATTTTGCAGACCGTCAGAAATGGTATGTTCTGTAGGGGAAGGAAAATGCAAAGGAAATGGTAAAGCTGATGACAGGACTTGCTTTATGAGAAGGGGCAGATATCAGGAAAGTCAGAGTAATACGTTGGATGATTTTGTAATGACGAGATTTAACTCTGACCTCCATGATTCCATCACAGCCTTTACATTTGAGAGCTGTTGATCAACTGTCTGAAGAATGAAGGAAAAAAAAAAAAAGGCAGTATTGCCGGAAATCTGGTCACTTCAAAGAAGGGATGGAGGAAGGGAGGGAAAACAAAAAGAAAGACCTGATGTAGACAGAGATACTAGCATGGATATGGAATATTAAAAAACAGACAAACAGGCAAAAGGTACTAAATAACAGTGAGTTTCAAACACAGAGATTTTCTAGAACACTTAAAATCTGAGGCAGATTCTGGACCTTCTCAGATCTGGGCATCCAGAGGTCTGCCTGACCTGGCTGTGTCTCCAGACATTTCCAAAGCTGGGTACTCATGAATGCAGATGGTGTTTCTCCAAAATGCTTTTTGCAGTGGGGGATGTAGCTGAGCCAGAAGTGGTGTCTCAGTAGTTAATAAATGACAATTAGACTTTCATATACTGTTCTTGTTACTTTTTAAGCTTAGGTGTACTGTAAGCATCCAGAACATTCTGCCTCATCCACAGCTCCACTCCACTCCACAGCTCCACTACTTATTACAGTTATGCAAAATGCACTACCACAAAGTCTTTGTCCCAAATTAGTTAAAAACTTGTAAATAGATTCTGTAAGTTTATTTCTAGATAATTTAGGCAACTTGAGGGGGGTGGTTTTGGAGATCTTAGTGCTCACATTTTAATGTACAGAGGTACTCAACTTTCAGGTTTGTTCTGAGCTGCTGTTGACTATCAGGCATTATCTGTGCAGGTGTGGGAATTCGATTTTCAGGTTCATTGACATCCTAACCCTATCCTAGTCAGAAAATGAATCTTACTGCTGCTTCAGTATTGTGGTTTCTGAAAAGCGAAACATGTCGTGCATTTTAGAAACAGAGAGAAATTGCAGTTACTAAGGATCTTGAGCAAAGTCACCCACTCAAAAGGTCATTTTAAATTTACAGACACAAAAGGCTTACCCAGTTTGAAGTTTGGCTTGTGTCTGTATGTCTGATTATATCACATTTATGTTTTTTCCTTATTAGGTCAAATGCTGTAGAGTATTATGAGCAAGGACGAAACCAGGAGCGTTTAGCTGAGTGTTACTACATGCTAGAGGACTACCAAGGACTAGAGAATCTGGTTAACTCACTTCCAGAGAATAATAAGTTACTCCCTGTAAGCGAGAAGTATTTCTTTTTTCACTGTCTTATGCTCAACTGTTTATTTATAGTATCCCATCTTGGGAAGAAGCAAAACAAGGAATGCGGTATATATGATCTACTTAAACATAATGATTCTACTTTGGTGTTGATCTGAAATACTACTGTTTTCATTCTCCATCATTCTTACTTTTCATTATTGGCCACTTCCACAGATAGATCTTATTGGTCATCAGGCTCTGTGGTCACACTGCAAAGTTACATTTTGCTGGCATTTGTCTCTAAAATAGCTATACTTATCTAAAAATTCACTCCCTGTGGATGGATACTTAAGCTTTCATTTTGTCATCAAAGCTACGCTATTTTTTCCCCCTCAAATTCTTCCTGGTTTAACTTCTCACATGGTAACTCTGGTAGAAATGCTGACGTGCAATGAAAACTGGAGATACTTTGCTGAAACGAAGGAAGTCCCTCAACACAACATGTATTCAAGGAATGACTGGATGTTGTGTTGAGGGCCATGGTTTAGTGGGAGCAATTGGTAACAGGTGAACAGTTGGACTGAATGATCTTTTAGGTCTTTTCCAACCTTGGTGATTCTGTGATTCTAAGTTCGTGACCTGCTGTGCAATGGCTAATTTAAAGCTATAGTATGATTCATTACTCCACAATGCTTGAAAAATGTAAAACACCCTGACTTAATGTCACTTTCAGTAGCTGTAATAAAGCAAGATACTGCATTTTCTATTTAATCTGTAATTGCAAAGCTTTGTGAAGTAGACGAAACACAGTAAGAACACAGTCCTTCTGGTATGATTTAATTAGAAAATTTCTTATCCAAAGTTTGGAATTAAACTAAACAAAACTAAACCTGTTGTAGTTTCCATGCAGTGCAGTAAGAACATGGAAATTAATTTAATGTCGTGCTGTTGCTTTCTTTTCAGGATATAGCTCATATGTTTGTAAGAGTGGGGATGTGTGAACAAGCTGTTTCAGCCTTTCTGAAATGTAATCGACCAAAAGATGCATTAGATACCTGTGTACATCTTAACCAGGTGGGACAACAGTTGTTGATGTGCTTTAGCAATACCACAATACCAGTTAACCATATTTGAATTGTACAACACAGTCATTCTAAATAGAAATGAAGAATTGTGCACAGCTGTTGCAAATTATTCATTAGAAAGCTTGTTCTCAGGGTGTATTGAAAAATGTAGGTTGATCTTTTATGTTTGCTTTCATTTCTAGTGGAATAAAGCTGTGGAGCTGGCTAAAAATCACAATATGAAAGAGATTGGATCCTTGTTAGCAAGATACCCAGCTCATTTACTGGAAAAGAATAAAATCTTTGATGCAATAGAACTCTATCGTAAAGCCAATTATTTCTTCGAGGCTGCTAAGCTCATGTTCAAGGTATTGCAGATTTTATTTTTATATCAGGTATCAAAAGCTAGTCCAATACCTCAGTTATTTCCATGCTGTTTATTTTCTTGGGGTTATCCTGCTGTAAAAAATGTACAAGATTGTATCATTCGTCCAGGAAAGGGCAATGAAACTGGTGAGGGGTCTGGAGCACAAGTCTTATGAAGAGCGGCTGAGGGAGCTGGGATTGTTTAGCCTGGAGAAGAGGAAGCTCAGGGTAGACCTCATTGCACTCTACAGCTTCCTGAAGGGAGGTTGTAATGAGGAGGGCCTCTTCTCCCAGGCAACAAACAGGACCTGAAGGAATGGCTGCAAGTTGTACCAGATGAAGTTTAGACTAGACATAAGAAAGAACTTTTTCTCTCAGAGTGGTCAGGCACTGGAATGGCTGCCCAGGGAGGTGGTGGAGTCACAGTCCCTGTCAGTGTTTAAGAGGTGTCTGAATGAGGAGTTACCAGATATGGTTTAGTGGGTTTCTGTAAGTATGGTAAAGGGAGGATGGTTGGACTAGATGATCTCGTAGGTCCTTTCCAACCTTGTGATTCTATGCTTAAACAGGAACTGACAGGATGAATCCATTTCTAAAGTTTAAGATATCCAGGGTAATTTTTTAAGATAGAGATGCTCTCTTTAGCCAGTGATGAAGAGAATTTTGGAACACAGACCATCTGACCTGAGGCCATCTCTTCTGACTTAAATGAACTGTACCTCAGAAAAGGTCCTTGTCTACATGAAGGGGTATAGCAAGCCAGCCTGGATGCAATTGTCTACATTGTGGTTTAATCTCTTCATTTTCAAGAATAATAATGTTGTAAAGTACCAGTTAAATTTTGGTATCTCTTTCTTCAATTAAAAAATGATTTTGTGCTTTCAAGATGCAGATTTTTCCTCTATTTGGTTTATTTGCAGAGATTGTGTGCATAGCTTATAAAATCTGTAAGAATGATGTGCAATTTTTATAGTGAATATGTACTTTTGTCTATGTATGTTACTTTCAGAATGCATCTTTCTCATTGAAAGCAATGTATTTCTTAACCTACACCACTGAACAATATTTGTCTATTGTCAACAGACATAATGGTTACACTGATTTATTCTTTCTGAATATCTGGCTTCACGTAGTTGTTAGCTAAATAAATAAAGAATGATGTGCATTCTTCACTTAGACATTCATTTATAGTTCTGTTTGCAGTCTAATTTATTACATTCAAACGCTAAATTGTTTTTGGCATAAATTTTGATGTTTGTAGAATTGTGTAGCTGTCCAAGCGAACTGTTATTTTTCCCATTTATATATATATATGTATCTACAATAAATTGCTTCATGTTGGGTTTTTCAGATTGCAGATGAAGAGGCAAAGAAAAGAACAAAGCCTTTGCGAGTTAAAAAGCTTTATGTATTATCAGCTTTACTTATGGAACAATGCCACGAGCAAATGCAAAATGAACAAAGAGGAAAAGCTAAAGGTTCAGAGGTAGAGCCTTTTCCTTTCTTAAGTTCTGTGCGTTTACTCTTATGTGCTCCCAGTCAGAATATATAAAACTGCCCTAACGTGAGGTTATTTTTTAATAGCACTCTTTCTAGAACAGAGATTTTATTTATGTCTTTAAGGCAAATTTACCACGAAAACAAACCATTGAATGTACTGTTTGAAAACATTTAAATAACTTCTACTAATGGGTATTTTTCTGCCTGAGGTTAATGTGTTCTTCTTGAGATTTTCATGGTAACAACAGAAATCATGCTAAGAAATGCAGATTTTTCTTTTCCTTTGAGAATCTGACTTTAGTGATGTTTAGGAATAACTATCAATCCCACAGTGAGATTTAGTGATTAGATGAGGTTGGCTGTAATTCAGCAGGGAGGCTATTCCAGTTATGGGGGGGAAGCAAATGGATGGTTGTTTTTTTTTCACTCTTGTACTTTCATCTTTGTATGCACAAATGAAAGAGTTTAAACAAAGTTTTAAGAGATCTGGTGTTGAAATGCAGTGTTAATCCAAAGTATGTACTAGTCTGCAGATGCGCACAGAATATATTTATACACATCTGCACCATATGTTCTCCTTATGCACTGTATAAAATGCCTAACAGCATTCATTTCAGGTCCATGTATTTATACTTTCCCCAGTTAACACAAACAGTTGGTATAATCACCAAATACAGAGAAGTTCTTTTCATGTATCACCACTTCCCGCTGTATCTGTTTTCTGTATAAAAATGACTTGTGATACTGCTTTGTTTTCAGACTGCTTCAGCTCTGGCGGGTTTGCTGGAAGAAGATGTCCTTTCTTCAACCAATCGCTTTGCAGACAATGCTTGGCGAGGAGCAGAAGCTTACCATTTTTTCATACTTGCACAAAGACAGCTCTATAAAGGTTCTGTAGATGCAGCACTTAAAACAGGTAGGATTTCATTTCTAAGCATGTAAAGAAACTGCTCTAATTTTACAGGCTAGCACAGGGCATACTTTTGTTTATACAGAATATGTATTTCTACTGTTGCTAGATCCATGGGATTTAAAACAGAGCCACGTAACAAACTGTAGCTGAATCTGGCTGCAGTCGAGATACTTGGGAAGTTTCTTTTTGGATACAACGGAAATGTAACTTCCCAAGTATTACCTGGTTAAATTGGACAGTCTCTTTATATATCCTATTGACTGTTTTCTTTCTGTCCAAGTCCTTTCTTTCAATTCATGTTGGACATTCTTGTAGACAGCTTCTTAAGGTGTCTGTGGGAGTCAGAGAAATAAACAGTGCCCTCTACTTTCTCCAAGTCGTGAAGGTCCATTTCAAATACTTCTGGCATGTGGCTTATTTATTGATTGATTTATTTCAGTGTGTTTGAGGGAGGGGAAGTGCATCAACCTCAACAAGATTCTTTTAGTTGCCATTCAAATCCGCTTGGTTTTCCTTTATTGCTGTTTATTTTTTGAAATATGTCGAATTATGAATACAGACTATATTATGATATCACTGAAAAGACTTGGGTTTATGTTGCTCAGTGGAATTATTTGCTGGACTAACAGTAATCTAAATACTAACACATAGTGACTGTTGCATAAAGAAGCTTGCATTTCTCAGGAGATGTGTAATGATGCCCTTGGATTTTCTTTTTCTTATTTCTTAGCTCTTCATTTGAGAGATTATGAAGACATCATCCCTGCAGTTGAAATCTATTCTCTTTTGGCCGTCTGTGCTTGTGCAAACAGAGCATTTGATACTTGTTCAAAAGCCTTTGTTAAACTAGAATCCTTGGAAACTCTTAGCCAGGAGCAAAGGCAGCAGTATGAAGATCTTGCTTTAGAGATATTCACAAGACATAGTCCGAAGAACAACAAAAAAACTGATCTGGATGATGTTCTCGAGAGGTGGGTTATACGTGTATGATACTATACAAATATTAATGTTTTTTTGGGTTTTGTTTTGGTTGGGGCAGGTGTTAGCCAGTTCATAGAAAATGTGATAAAAAATTGCTTTATTTGAGAGAATCAAAGGATCATAGAATGGCTTGGGTTGGAAGGGACCTCAAGGATCACCAACCTCCAACCCCCCCACCACAGGTGGTGCTGCCAACCTCCACATTTAATACCAGACCAGGCTGCCCAGGGCCCCATCCAACCTGGCCTTGAATGCCTCCAAGAATCCATCCATAGCCACTCTGGGCAGCCTGTTCTATTGTAAATTGGGGAAGGAAAATGTGCAGAGAGAATTGAGATTGTTGGTGTTCCAGGAACTGGTCAGAAGGATATAAGTGTCTTAATTTGAAATATACATAGACTGAGCACAGAAGTTTTAGTACCTTTACTATAAGGTATCTCGTGCCATTAAGGTAATCACATTAAGGTAATTTGGAGTGATTGTACCCCAAATGCTGTCACTGACAAAAAAGTGTGAATATATGAGTACAGAAATTGCTTGTGAATCCATTTGATCCATTCAGTGAGTAGGATTTTTAACTTTTCAGAATCTCACTTACAGCTTTTACATTATTTTCAGAGGAATAAACTCAGTAGTAGTGCAGGTGTTAATTGGATCTTACCTTTATATATCCATCACTGCTTTTCTCTTAGCCATTGGATCAGCTGGTCCTAATTTGTTGGCTGCATGGTTCATGGGTGTGCATTCTGCTGTGTGAAGATTTACATACTTAGCTGTGCTAACCATATACTGCTATGTGACGCAGTAGCTTCTAATAAGGAAGAAGCACATATCTGAATAGAGAAGCACAACTTCTTTAAGTATCTGTAATTTATTTTAGTGTTTTAAAACCATGCTTTTTTATCCTTTATGTCTTCTAAAACAGCGGAGATGGGAAGCTTCCTGTCTGTGTTGCAACAGGAGACCCAATCCTGGAGTATCGATTCTGGATGTGCAGCGTGTGTAAGCACTGTATGAAAGCCAAAGAAAGAAGCAATTACAACTTCTGTCCTCTGTGCCACTGCTCAGCGTAACGGAGGTATCTGTTTCAGCTCAGAAAAAGACCTTCTAAAATGATTATTTTTCTACGTATGACGTTTCAAAACTGGCACAGACAGCGCTACTGTTACAGTAACAGCTTTAAAATAACCTTTTTTCCTCTGTATTAAAGGCTTAAGGTAACAACATTCTTTTCCAGTTGTGAACTGAGCCTCCTTTCTGAATCACGCAACTCTACCCCCACACAAGGGGGGGCGGCTCCCCTGAGGTGACGTGCCCGCCCCGGAAGTCCCCACACAGCCCGCCATGCTGCCCAAGATGGCGGCTGACGGCACGGCCGAGCTGCTGGCGGCGGCGCACGCGCAGTTGGCGGCGCGGCAGTTGGCTGCGGCGGAGGAGCTGTACAGCCGCTTCATCGCGGGGGGCGCGGGGTACGGCGGAGGGGGGGTGGGGGGATGCGGGGCAACAGCCGCCCTCACGGCTCTGAAGGCCGCTCTGTCTCCGCGCAGAACCGGCCGCGATCTCGCCACCGCCCTCAACAATCGCGGGCAGATCAAATACCTCCGGGTGGACTTCGACGCAGCTATGGAGGATTACACGGCCGCCATCCAGAGCCAGCCCGCCTTCGAGGTGCCCTACTACAACCGGGGTCTGGTGCTCTACCGGCTGGGTACGGCCTCCCACCCGCACCGCCTCCACGGGTGACCCGGGGCAGCCTGACCACAGTCGGGCGGGGCGACCCGACCGCGACCC
Source organism: Excalfactoria chinensis (assembly GCF_039878825.1). Classification (NCBI taxonomy): domain Eukaryota; kingdom Metazoa; phylum Chordata; class Aves; order Galliformes; family Phasianidae; genus Excalfactoria; species Excalfactoria chinensis. Next base: position 8,848,864 of record NC_092827.1, read on the forward strand.
CTCAGCCCTGCTCCGAGCCGGGAGGAGGCTGTGCTGTCAGAGCGGCAGCCCGGGCTGGAGAGCTGCACCTGCGGGAGCCTGCAGGCTGTCGAGTCGGGGAAGCACTGGGGAGATGCGGGGTTTGAACTACAGTGTGATGGGGCTGCGGCTGGGAACGGGGATTGTTAGAATGGAGGAGGCTCAGGGGAGACGTTACTGCCCTCTGCAGCTCCTTGAAAGGAGGGTGTAGCGAGGTGGGGGTCGGCCTCTTCTCCCAGGTAACAGTGATGGGATGAGAGGGAATGGCCTCAGGTTGCAGCAGGGGAGGTTCTGATATTAGGTCTGATATTAGGAAACGGTTACTCTAAGGAAGTGGTGAGGATGCATTGGCACAGGCTGCCACACAGGGGGTGGTGGACTCACCATCCCTGGAGGTGCTCAGGAGCAGAGGAGATGGCAATGAGGGCCGTGGTTAGTCGGCATAGTGGGGATGGGTGGTTGGTTGGACAAGGTGATCTTAGAAGTCTTTTCCAACCTCAGCGATTCTATGATTAGAAGCCCTTCTTCTGTTTTATGTAGGTGCAGTTAACAGCTGGTTTTTTTTGTTGTTTTCCTTTTTGGGCAGGATGCTTTGATGAGGCCATGAAGGATTTCAGGAAAGTTTTAGAGCTGAACCCACAGTTTGAAGATGCTGCATTAAGTCTAAAGCAGGCTATTCTTGACAAGGAAGCAAAACAAAAGCGAGGTTATTGAAAACTCAGCTAATAGTGGGGACGTATTTTACTGAACACTTAAATGATCTTTGTCACTGATGGATGAAACAAGATCATTTATTTACGATCGCTGTGCGCTACTGGAGAAACGTCCTTCTTGGGTAAATAAGTTAAAAATGTATTAGAATTTTAAAAATAAACTATTTTTGGATATTGGGGTGTTTTTTTTGTTTGTTTGTTTCTGTATTAAGAAGAACTGCAGACATTTTTAGGAGAGACCAGATGTACCTTTCATAAGGAGTTCAGCTCTTTATAAGTTCATTCTCTTCTAGAGCTACTTTTACATTTCCTGTACAGATAGCAACAGAACATACCTATTTTTTTAGTCCCAAGCAAATGATCCTAATGATGATTCTCCATCCTGTGGTGATGTGGATGATCCTGAAGCCTGTGCAGTTAGTGGTGGAAACATTATGGGAGCAGATGCCGGTCTCTGAACTTGTTTGCCTTCTTTCTGCGGTTCCCTAGCAGTCATACCAAGATTGCTTTCAGCTCTGGGGTGAGTGACTAACAGCTGCAGTGGACAAATTAAGTAAATATGATGTTTGATGGCGTAATTTAACTGTTCACAGTTTGGAAAGTGGCTCTAGGAGTTTGGGACTAATTCACAGCCACTTTCCTGGGGTTCCTACCTATAAACCTACTCTCCAAAGCCTGTTGATTCTTACCTTCGTGTAGCCTTCATTGGCAGTCCCACCGTGTGGTTTGTTCCCCATATCTGGGATTAATTTGGCAACAAGTAACTCTTCTCACCCGGTGATACCCTAAGTTAAGAAAAATGACTTGACTTCCCTGATGCATTACAGAACGTTCCAGGTACTGAAGGAAAACAGCAGCCTCCAAGATCTTACTTGTTCAGAGGATATGGCAAAGAATAACATCATCCTGTGCTTTTTCCTAGTACCCTGATTTTCCTTCTGCTGAGACACGGGGAGGAGTCACACAGCTCGCCTGTTTTGTGCTGCAAAGGCCTTTCCTTGCTTTTGCAGCAAGGTAGGAAAAGAGGACAGAAGGCTAGCAGGCCAAACCAGGGCATGGAACAGTCTGAGAAGTGTTTCATGTGAGGTGCAGCATGGAGGACAAGGAGGGTCATTTGCCTTTGTGCAACCCAGCTCAGCTGTACAGCAGTGCTGGCCCCTATGGGAAAGGCAGAGGTTCGAAAAGGCAAATACAACATTCCAAACTTGAAACTACTGATAGAAGGAGGATGCATTTTGTGTGTTAGTGCATTAGTGTAGGTCTGAGGTAGAGGCTGGATCTGTAACTTTCACATGTGCTGGAAGGTCTGGCTGCTTCACTAAAGCACAGCATTGGAAGGATGCACTCAAATCTAAACTGAGTGCATAAACCCAGCATGCTTGTGATTGAGCACTAAGAAGTTTGTATGCCAAGAAGAGCAACCAGACCAGGAGGAGGCAAGCAAAGTGTGGAATTTCTCTGCTGCATCTCTGCAAATGTGGGAACCTGAAATGTTTGTGGAAATAGGAATGCTGGTGCATCTCACCTCCTGCTGTCCCCTCCCAGCCTGCCAGGGAGGGAACTATCTCCCTGCTGGCCAAGTGTTGGCTGCACAAGTAGGGAGCAACGCTGGACACCTTCCTGGCTTCCCATGTTAAAAGGAAATGATCTGGGTTATTCTACTCGCTGCACAGATGCATAGTGAGCGAACCTCGGGGGACCTGATGCTCTGGGCAGCCTGGTCTGGTGGTTGGTGACCTTGCACTTTGCAGGGGGGTTGAAACTAGGTGATCTTTGAGGTCCTTTTTAACTCAGGCCATTCTATGATTCTACTCTATGATTCTCATCTGCGTGGAACCAGGTGGTGTCCCCTGTGCATGGAGAAAAGGGGAGTTCATGTTCACTCATCTGTATTTAACCTTCAGCCCTGGTTTATAGATTTCAAAATGCTTTTTAGGTGAAAACAAAGTGATGAGCTGCTGTGAGCACCAAGAATGGGGACTGTGTTGCCTCAGAAAACACATGGTAGGCCAGCTGGGCTGTGCAGTGCTAGAACTGGACAGCAGAGCGCAGTGCATGTACAGCAGAAAGGAACACATCTGCCAGGCTGCTGCTGGAGAGGAGCATCCACATCTATCAGGCTGCATGAGCTGCACAAACCCACCAGACATATACCACACTTGTGTGTGTTGTCAGTCTGAATTGGCATCAATGCAATTGACAAATCTTTGCTGCTGTTGAACACAGAGTCATGCTGCAGTCCCACCTTTAGTTAGCGCAGGCTAACTGAGAATGAGTTACAGGTGATTACATATCTGATCCGTCCCCGATCTCTGGAAAATAACCCTTTGTATTTTATTATTCTCTTAAAGAATGTTTTCTGTGCACAAAGACAATAAATAATCAAGCGAGTTGTTCCTTTCCCTGGTCTTAGAGCTTCTGTTCTCCCTCATTTTGTAGAGTTAGGGGAGAGAAAAGCAGGGAACTAACACGTTTCAGAGAAACCCAGATCAATGCAGTATTGTAATAAAAAACAACTGGTATGACATTGTGTTGCATGTGGAGGAAGCCCTAAGTAGCAGATTGCCTACCTCTTTGGAGCCAATGGTAGAACACCAGCCGGTTGCTGTTGCAAGCTAGCAAAGGGATGTTCTGTGCTTATATTAGTTTGTATGTATTTTTATTTGACTTTTCAGATTTTCACTTTACATTCACATGGAGGAATTGGCAGTCACTTCAAGAAGCAGCCATAATCAGGATTGGAATACATTTAGTTATCTGCAAATCCATATTTCAACAGCTGGAAGAATAATTTTCGTGATCTACAAGTCCGTATTTCGACAGCTGGAAGAAGCAAGAAGTGTTATTTTGAAGCTTGGGGTTATTTTCTGGTACGTTTTCTTTTTGTAGTCACTTCAGAGAGACAACAGGTTACACCATTTGCTAATCCTGTTGGCAGACCTTAGTGCTTTCCAGTGTTGTAGAGCTGTCCTGAGTCCCACAGTCTGAACTTTTCACTTCAAGCAAGATAGTTTTGTAATCACTGAGAGGTAGCTTCAGTGTCTGGATGCTCGTTTAGAGTAGCCAGCACAGCAGAGCCTTTGGGTGCTGTTGGAGACACACAGCAAAGTGATGAGTGAAGCTGGAGCACTCGGTGAATAGCTCTGGTCCTCCAAAGACAGATGAAGCTATGGGGTGTGCTCTAACATTCTGGGGGGATTTGGATGCAATGATGTTTTGTTGCTCTTCGTATCTAATATTTTGAATCCATTTTCTTTCAGTTGAATCCCAGTGACTGCTGAAGACAGTCTGGTTGAAAACATGCTAAAATAGCATCTTCCAGGTTTCTAAAACTGCCTTCTACAGCCTGACTTCAGCATGCCCTGCTTTACTGCTGGCACCTTCTCTAGAACTGTACCACTTGTGTTTTGCTTAGCAGGTAGCTCTCCTTCTTCTGAACTAATGGGTTCAGGCTTAGGCCAGGAGACCACATACTCTGCCTATTCCCAAGTTCTTGTCCCAAATGCTTTTGAAAAGGTAGCACAGCCAAGATGGAGACAGTGTCCCAGAAACTTAAGGTCTCATAAGACATGGTATGTAAGATGTGTGACTCAAAACATGGTGACCTAAGTGAGTACACAGAGCCAAGTGTTCTTACCAAGTTCAATTTATGTGCTTCATCTTAGGTCTGGTTCAACAATCCTGACTGGTCCAGCAAGTACATAACCCTTGAGGTGGGCTGAATTGTGACCTGGAAAGGCTGAGAATGACACATATTTGTGTATCTTTTCAAGAACATATAAGTGCTGTACTTCAGTGCTAATGTATTAAACTATGAGCTGGAGGTAATGTTACAGAATCCACATTCAAGACATTTCAGATGCCAAAATCAAGAGTCCTAAATCCCTTGAAATCCTCAGGCCAGGAGTGCTTCGCAATGGATCTTTTTCTCCTGAGCACTTACCGTTCCTCTCTGTGCTTGGGCTGCACTGTCCTCTGCAGGGAACACCAGGCAGTGTGTTGGCAGCAGAGCAGACTGCCACTGAACAGTGCACGTACACCTGAGAAGAAGAAGAACCATTTGGTCCATATGAGATCCCTCCTGCAGAGCACTGTTTTGCCTTTTGTTCGCCTTTTCCAGAAGTTACAGCTGAGTAGGCTCAGGTTTGTCTGAGCACTTGCATATGACACCTTCTAGCTGAACCTGCTTTGAATTTCAGATTTGGTGTCAAAGAAGCCCTCAGGCAGTTTGGTAACTGAGAGGCTGGGACGAGAGAAGTGAAAACCTCATGAGCCGCGGTGAGGCTGAGTATCAAAGCTAGACAGAAACTCAATCTTGTGCTAGATGCAGCTGCCCGTTTAGGAAGTAGCACATGCCAGAATTGCATCATGTTCATTTCTAGCAAGTTCACAAGTTGAACAGCTCAAAAAAAGGCCAAGTCAAAAAATCATGTGCTTAAGCTGCACGGACAGTGGTGCTGCCACGACTTGAGCTAGAATCAACTCAACTGGGTACCTGAGGAACAATGCACTCCCAGGTGACTGTCCCAGGTTTTCTTTGCTCTTCTTACAGTGTTGAAGGAAAACATATTCTCCAAAATGTAAGGCCAGACACACGTGTCTCTGCTTCCCTGCCTACTGGGCTGGCTTCTGAGGACATGTCTGACTGGCTGGGCAGGTGAGAGACAACAGGGCTCAAATTCTAGTTGTATGTTATGGTGCGAAAGTTGAGTTTTCTGTTCTAGACATTTTCAGTTGAAGTGCTGTGAATACGTCCCTATAAAAACTCAAGAACACCACATAAAGATCATATTTACATACCAAACTTCTTTGTTTATTCCAGACAGTCCAATTTCAAGTCACTGGAATCATGTTGCAGAGGGGAGAAGAGAACTAAAAGAAACCTACACACCAGTCAGGCTACTCAGGCTGGACATTGGGTAGGTATTAAGGTCTGAGGTGCTTAAATTGGCTAGGTTTTTCATTGATCTTAAGAAGTACTACACATTAGGTCCATGAGTGGTGGATGAGCCTTTTACTTAATCTTACCTGTTCCAGTCGATGTGTCAGGGTCCTTACTGCCAGCCTTTTGAAATGAGAAGGGTGTCTCACTCTAGAGCTAGCAGCTACTGAGCAGAACTCTGCAACATACTCACTGCCATTAATCTCACACCTATTTGAGAGAACAGATCAAAAGATCTAGAAGAAATCATAGTTCCTCTGATGAACGCATTGGTCATTCAGTTACTACTTGCCCATCCACAGTGATGTTCCACCTTGGGGTGCTGTTGAAATCTAGAGACCCCGTCACCCAACAGTTATCCAGGTATAACTCAGCATCAGGGCTCTCATCTTTCAGCTCCACCTCAAGAAACACAGGCTCTGTGGGTCGCTTGAGTATTGCCACATTGGGCTCATAGAAATCCACGAAAGATTCACCTTTAGAAAACATAAGGAGATTTTGTTGTTGGGTAGAATTTTATTTAGATCAAAGCATATTTGGAATTTTTCTGTTTTTGTTATTTTGAAGGCGACTTACTTTTGGACACTCTTGAAACTACATTCAGGGCTTGTCTTATCCTTCTGTGTACTGCAGAAAAGGAAATGTTGCTGATGTTCTTTAGTAGAAAGCAGATTAGGAGTAAAAAAGTCACAGTAGTTCCAAATTGTGGGGAGATCATAGAATCACAGAATGGCTTGGGTTGGAAGATACCCCAACGGATCATCCATTCCAACCCCCCTGCCTCAGGCAGGGCCACCAACCTCCAGATCTGGAACTAGACCAGGCTGCCCAGGGCCAGAGCATCCAACTTGGTCTTGGACACCTCCAGTGATGGGGCATCCACAGCCTCTCTGGGCAGCCTAATCCAACACATCACCATTCTCTCTGTGAAGAACTTCCCCCTGACATCTAATCTAAACCTTCCCTCCTTGAACTTAAAACTATTCCCCCTTGTCCTATCACTACCTACCCAAGTAAAAAGTTAATTAAAAGAAGAAAGATAATTGCCTACCTGCAGAATTTGACCTTGGCACTATTGTACCAGAGCTGGAGGGATGTGATGCGGAGGGCTTGCTAATGAAGGCACCAAGCATCACCGTCTCTTTTGCTCGATAGTAGCACAAGACTGTTAATCTATAACAGGAAAAAGGGTAATATATGTGTTCTCCTTCCACTGCCAATTGTGTTGTCAGTGAGCAGTTGCTGCTCCTACCTGTAGTCTGGATCTCTTGTGATTGTCGGCTGGCTCTGTCCTGGAAGAGTCTCTTTCTCATAAGAGATTTCATTTTCGTAAACAATGTGATCACCTTCAAACTGTGCATATACGAAGCTCGTTAAAAACTGAATCATTTCAGATTCTGGGACAAGGAAACAAAAGAGAAAATGCAGAAGAGACAGAGGCAGAAGATGTATTTGTTCTGGCCACTGACTTACCCTTACTGAAGTGCCACAGGTGGTGACATGGAACTTGAAGAAGGCATGTTCTTTGTTATAGTCTTTAGGCTTGCATGAGCTATCCCTTAGTTGGGTTCTACTCATATCAATGCCAGGAACTGTCTTCATTTGAGCAGATATAATTACAGTACCATCTGGGTAGCACACTGAGAAAATCAGAGTTGGTTATAAACGCAAGGGGAGAAGTACAGACCTGTTTGTTGATTGGTCATTTTTACAACTTACGTATAAATTCTGGGGAATTAAAATTGCAGCTAACGGAGAATGTCTGTAAGGTCTCCATGGTTCTCACTTTCCTTAGGGCAACATCAAACCTTGCTTTAATTTTCTGGAGTGACACTTCCTGTGAAGGAGAGGATGGGAGAGATCTGTTAAGGCACGTGATGAATATGTCCAAAATTCTGCTCTTTAGCTTGTGCCATTTGAATACCAAAAAGTCATGAGAGTTATGTCAGTGTGACAACTCAAGCCTGACACAGCGTGGAGGCAGGAGTTTTCTGCTATGAATTAATTTGTCACTGTCAAAGAGAGATACATTTTGGCTGATTATTGTAGAATGCTCCAGATATTTACTACCACGTCAATTTTAACATTTCTGAAACCAAACATTCCTTTAAAAGGAGCATCGAAGCTGTGTTGAAATACATTTTCTGGCTTTGTGTGGATGGGACATTTTGCCTCTTCTTACTGTTAACACCGAGTGATCTGCTTTGAGCACTTGGTGCATGTCTTTTAGCGACAGCACTGCAGATCATGTAAAACATGGCATTAACATTAACATTAACATTAACATTAACATTAACATTAACATTAACATTAACATTAACATTAACATTAACATTAACATTAACATTAACAAGAGTCTCTATTGATAACTCTTGTCCTCCTTGTTCTGGCTTAGAGTCATTCCCTCTACAGGTTTTCCTGTACCTGTTACACAGTGACACTACAGGCTGTGCCACTGTGACTGTACCTGTATGGGCAAACAGTCCTATGTGCTTTAAAGAAGGCTGTTAGGCATTTCATGTACCTCATAGATGACTCCCACAGCAAACAGAGGTATCTGCAGGATCAGATGGGTAGCATTGGTAGTTGCGAGGTACCCATTTGTGCGTGCAGTGTGCCTGTTCAGAAGCTTGGTACCAAGATACAGGTTCCAGTACTGGTGCAGGCCAAAACCAGGAATGGCAAGATAGAGGTTTTCTTCATCGCAGTAACCAATTGCTTCTGGTATTTCTGTGGGAGGAGGTGGGATAAAGAGTTAGTAGTGAATGAGGGTTTGCCTCAGGCACTGATCTCCATCTCTCAGTTTTGCACTGGCACTGCAGCATAGTACACGTGTACTGGCATCACTTATGGTCTGTTGGCTGTGCTACGGATGTACAGCTCACAGTCAGCAGGATCTGGAATCCTCATATTTTAGCCTGGCCCGCCAGCTTGCTGCCAAGATTGCTCCCTGATTCAGTAACACAAGATGGACTATGCATGTAAATTCATTTTTTTGGTCTGCCTTCTTTAGGTTGAGCTCAGAGCTACATCAAAAATGGAACAGGACAGTGAAGAGACTCTGTCACCTTTGGGACATCCAAGATCTAGTAAGTTTGAAAAAATACCAACTGGACCTCCTGGCTGTTTCAATAAGCTGCTAAATACAGCTCTTAGCAGATGATTTTCTCTTCATAGAAATGCTGTCTTTGGAGTTCACAGCAATTTATTTGAGTCATTTGCATTTGTCCTGGATGCAGAGGCAGAATTGCATTTGAGGACAAACTGAAACTCGTAGCAATGTCTGAAAGTTTTGCCAGTAGATGTATGTTCAAGTTACGAGGCATCTTGTTCACTGAGTTTGCTAGCCAACTGCTTTTACACACTGGTTTTTATAGCTCTCAGTGTCTCGAGAGCAGATTGTCTTGCCAGTATGCAGAAGAGCTGCCATCAGAAAAGCAGCAAGTTGGCCTCGTTACCAATAATGAGCTATTGAAGGGTGGGGTTTTCCCAAAAGCTCTCATCCTCAGCCTAACTCCTCTGTGAGTTCAATGAAAATCTGATCCGTGCCGTTGATGCAAACCATTTAATATTGTGGCAAAACTTACCGATATCAGCAATCACACATTCCACCTCTGCAGAATGATAATAGGGTATCATCTCCGGACCCACGCTTATAGTGTAGTTAACAAGGAGGGTATATTTTGTTTCATTTCTATTCACATACTGAAAGAGAGAGAAGTATGAGGCTGTGGTAGCAATGGCTTCCAGCACAGACAGGGATGCATATCCTGAGCAGCACTGAATAATCATTCTAGCACTCTCCTCTCCCTAACAAACAGCTTTTCTCCAAAACTGTTGGCCTAAAACTATTCAGAAATCTGGACTGGATTCAACAGCTCCGTTGGCCAAACATAAATATGGAGAATGTAGTGCTGCTCAGAAAATGGAAGCAGAAGCCTGCTAATGAAACAGCTCAAAGAGGGACGTAGAGGTCCAAATCCGTATCTTTACCGTGGTCTGAACGCAGGAGAATGATTAATTGGTACGGTAGAAGATACGAGGAGACGTTATGAGAAATTCCTCAATATTCTCATTTATTTCGGTAAATGTGCCCCCGAAACTAAACCTGCTGTTCAACCTGAAAGAAGTACTTAGCTTTGCTGAAATGCTTTGGCTTCCTTTGCTCCTTAATGCAATTTAACTGTGGTTTGACTGCAGCCTGAAATTATTTCCCGTGTGTTCACAATGTTGCTCCTTGTAACAGAAAATAGCATTGCGGCTCTGCGTGATTTGGTCAGAAAGGTGGCAGAGGTGCAGCTCAGCGTCATCCCACTAAAATGAGAGGCTGAATTCCCTCTGCAAGTTTATGCTTTTCACAAACATTTAGATTACAAATGGCCTGAAGCTGAACAAAATTACAGTTAGAATAACCTGAGTCAGCCTGTACCTATCCGTGTGGTGCTTGCCCCATGCCAACAGGCAAATAGCTCTGCATAAACAGCAGGTTCAGGAGTTGCTAGATGCTGGTAATGGCTGGTTTGCAGGATTGCAGTAATTGATTTATTTTTCCAAGGCTCTCCTGTTTCATGGGACAGCATTTAACAGAGATTTGACAAACCTCTTCCTGCTCAACATTGTGCTTGGAAATTAGCTGTGCTGACAGACACTAAAGGAAGTCATATTTCATGCTATCTAGCTACACTTGATGCTGCGTTTCTCCCAGAGGTTTAGGGAGAGCAACATGCAACATGCAAACCTCTAATCTTTATTCAGATGAGTTCAGGATCACTGACACCTTTAAGATAAAGGAATGGTTGTTGATTAATAAGAGACAGGCATTTGTTCAGCAAAAGGACTGCCCTACCTCCTCCACGCAGCAGAGATCTACTGTATCTTACCTCCTTTAGAACATATGGATCATCAAAAGAGACTTCCAAGATAAATTCTTTCGTTCCATTAGAAAAAGGAGTTTCATAAATGTTATACCCATGGCGCTGTGCTTCTCTGAGGGTAAATGGCACGTTTCCTATTGTTATTGCCACCAGAGAGACATCAGGAAGAAAGTGTCCAAATGCAACATTAAATATCTTTTCCTCTGGCAGAGTATCTGTAGGGAGAGAACATCAAATTATTGCTGATGTGGATCAAGTAACTAAGACAGTTGGGGTGGCCTCCCATTCATGTTCCAGGAAACTTAGCCAACAGCCATCTCTTTAATGGCTCTGATTAATGACTGTTTGTATTCTAGTCAGATCTGAAATACTCTGAGTACATGAGAATTGCTTCAAGCTGCAGGAGATTAACAACAAATACATACATATATACAACCTCATAGAAAGCGGGTTTGGTAACTTTCTAGAGGTGCACTATGACATGCAATGACTTTCCAGCCGTGGAATCTAGAATCTAGTTCAGCTGCATAAAATAGGGGGAAACTATGATAATATATGCTAAGGGGCTCTTTTAAAATTTATTTTCTTTTAAGTATCAGTTATCCAAATATCTCTGAAAGATGGCTAGTGCCTTAGTGCACTGGAAAATATCACTTAAAAAAACACCACCATTTCTGCACCACTGTTTTACATGACAATTTCAGTATTTTTCACATAACAAATGCAAGCTGGTTTGGGGAGAAAATGCCGTTCATGGACACTGGCTTCAGACAGCTCTCCCCCTCAGGGTGATCATTGCATAATGCAGCACCTTTACTCTAGATCTTTATTCTTGGAGAAAAAACCTGGTGGTTAGAGTGACAGAAATGTTCTTATCAGCAGCTTAAAACTGTCGTTTCATCTCATAAAGACAGGAGATAAATTACACTTACTTGTGCTAAAGGTTTGTTTTGTTTTTTAATACCTTGAATCTTGAGTTTGGCTAGCAAATTGGACATGGGAGTTGAGAACATTCTGGTGAGCGTCAACATGTGGCAAAGGTCAAATGGAGCAACATATATTGCAGCAGAAGGATGAGACCAGGAAAGTCAATGAGAAGAATGACTTACTGTTGATAACAGTTGGTATTTGTGGCATGAATGGTGTAGTGATGGATTTGATGACAGTATACTTAGTGGTCTGCCAGTCTGCATCTGTCCACGTGTGCTCCAAGAACAAGTCAATGCTGTAAATGATTCCGTATACACCACCAGATACAGAACTCTAGGAGGTAAAATCTGTGATTAGGCCTTAATACTCAAAGGCCCAGTGAAAGGATGATGGAATAAGGTTTAAGTTCTTGCATATGAAAGAGAAAATAGTACTGTAGGGAATTTTGGGATGGATTTTGCTCTGTTGGGATCTTGTTTGTTTCTTTGCCTGCCCCATTTGTCAGGTCCATGTTTGGCTCACATGCTGCTGAGATTCTTAGTAAGGCGGTATAGGGGTTGGGACACCCTCAGTAAATTTAGTAAGTTTAGTATTTGCATGTGTTTTCCTTTTTAGCTGTCACTGGGCAATCAGTTGCGTCTCTCATTCTGTCCCATTTTGCTTGGAAAGTTTATCAGCGCTTCCAGCAGCTCTTCAGACTGAGTGTGTCTGGTGCTACTGTGCCCATGGTGATGTAAGTATACACCGATACACCAAGAAGTTAACTGCTGAGGAGGATAAGTCAAAGTCACATCACTGTCACATTCATAACTTAACTAGTAAAGAGTCTTGTGAGAATACTGCCAGCTCCGTTATTACTTTTAACATTTATTTGGTCTCTGCTGCTGTGCCTGTAACCATAGATTGACATAGATTATACTAGGATGTCCAAAACAAGTGGCTGGGCCTGAACTGTGTTCTGGCAGTAAACCCTGTTCCACGTTAACTCATGCTGGCTGCATGGATGTTGTCTGGGAAGCTGCTCATTGACTGGGCCAGAAGTATTCCAGGACCAGATCTTAATGTAATACTGTAGATGACTGAACTGCAGTACCCAGGAGTCCCTTCTAATTTATTAGCATAGACATTATCAGGAAAGTACAGTCTCTTGCATCTACCATACTTTCTAATCAGAGATACTTTTGAGAAAGTGCTTTTGAGACACAGATAGGGAGTATCTAGGTCTTCTGGTATTTCTTGTATCTGAGAATTTTAAACAGCAATCACTTTTTTGGAACGTGGCTTGGAAATGTTTTCCATGGTGCACCATCCATCTAAAATGTATTAGTCTGTGACAGGTTCATACTAACCTTTAGTTTTCCTCCTTCTGCTCCAATAGGGATAGTTATTCCAATGTGTGTCTTGTTGTGCTCCAATAAGTAGTTGTTCTTGTCTGGGTTCACTATATGTTGGCCGTCGACACCCATTAAAATGGTTTTAGACAAAAAGGTGGATTCTTGAAGCACTAACGTGGGGATAACACTTGGCACAGTCCATGTTAGAGTAGTATCAGTGAAGCTGGTACCATCTGTTGAGTTAGATAGACAGTCCTAGAAGGCCGGGCAGTTGGAGTTACTAGTGAGCCTTCCCTCAGCAGTGGTTGTTTTCCCTGACTCTTTTCCACTAGAGCACCTCTACAGATTTCACTAATGAAACACCTTGTAGGATATTACCAACTGATAGCTTTTCTGCCATCAGAACCCTGGCACTCATAGTAGACTTCAATTACCAGTTCTAAATGAGCAACTAGTTTCTTAATTACGGACAGTCATGCTCCCCCTTGTCTGTCCTGTTGTCTTTTTTGTCCCAAAGTTTTACTTTACTGGCAGAGGAATGGGACACAGAGCCACTTGCTTGGATTTTTTCTTAAAAGTATTGGCTTCAAGGTTGTGACAGTTTAAGATATCCTTCTTCCTCTCTGATTGATCAGATCGTTTGTTCAGATTGAGCTGAGAGACAGGAGGTGCAGATGCCCCTATTCTGTAAAAAGACAGACTAGCTCTGCATCTCTACAGAAGCGGACTAAGTGAGTCCCAAAGACAGAGAGCTTCATCCATGGACGGAGTTATGTGACAGTGAAGAGCCAAAGGTGCTGAGGTTAGAACAGGGAATTCTCCCTGGACTTTCTGCAGCAATTTTATTTGACTCCAGCTCTAATGTGGGAGTCTGAGAAACTAGATTAAGGGCCAAAACTGCACGAGGAACACAAGTAATGTGTCACATCAGGGAACAAACATGTTTGTCCAGGACTGAGGCCATGGACTCTTAGTTCATGCTGTTCAGAGGGCGGCTTGCAAACCTTTTTTCTTACAGAGTAGGTTACAGGCAAACAGACTGTGTTTCTTACTAGCTACTTAGGTAGTAATTTTTGGTGAGCAAGGAAGAAAACCTTACCAAGAGGACAGGAAACAGTCATGTCAATCAGCAAAAGCAACCACCGCTGCCTATACATGGAAGTGGAAGTGATCATGTTCATATCTACACCGCCGACCTGTTGGGATGCATGAAAAAAGACAAACAGATGTGCTAGGGAGGCAGTGGAAGAGCACGGTTTTGTTTCCAAGTGAGAGCAGTAACTCACCACACTGATTTCAGATTCATTGCTGTGGTAGGGAGCACGGAGGTACACTCGGGAAAGCGTATTATTGAAGCTGTAGCCCAGCCTTGCGGCATCGCTTACCAGTATTCTCTTTCTCCCTGATGGAGAAACAAACATCAGTTGCCATACCTGGTATGCAACATTCTGAGTCTGCAAGAGAGAGAGAGATGAGCTGCATCAGATCAAAGCCTACCAGAATCTAATAAATAGCTGTGATGTCATGGTATCTGTTTTATTACTAGCACACAACTGGCCCACCCAGGCAAGAAACATGCTTGATATATAAAAAAAAAATCTGTAGAGTTCTATTGGTGGCCTTGTTCACATCCCATTGGGAAAAATGCCTGCACGGTTATTAAAATGATTGCCATTGTGTCTGTCAGTTATAGGAGCAGTCCAGTGGTCACGTTACAGAATACCTTTTATCAAAAGTGGCCACCCTGTGTCAAAGATGAGAGGAATGTCTGTAGAGGTCTACAATGGTCTCCTTCTCAAATGGTATCCATGTGTGGGGGGAGGGGTAACCGAAAGGAAAAATGGGCATATAAAGAAAGTGAAAGGTAAGAAAAATAGAACAAACATAGATTTGCCCCCTAATACTTTCCAGCCTCAAATTATTTTCAGCTCAGAGACTCTTGGGCTTTCTGTAGCTTCTTTGTATGTCCTATTGGATTTCTCCTACATGAACATTTCCAGGCTATCCTTGACACCAAGCAAGATTTTAGAAGCCACATCTTTTGGCAAGCTGTTTGACAGATTCACTACCTATTGCACGAAGAACTACCTTTGTCTGTTTTGTACTCATTTCCACTAACATAAGAAGCATATGGCTCTGCTCTCCCTCCTAAATGTCTTTTTGCAATCTAGAACTCTTAAGAAAACTAGAGAGTGTTTTTGAGTACTTGGTGACGTCTTTGTTGCATCCCTTTTTTTGACAGAGATGGGAGCTGTGCCCCGAGCATTACTCACGAGGTTACCTAGAAGAAAAAGGCTAGAAGCTGTTAGAAAAGACTCCTTCATACCTCTGGCAGTGCTGACATCCATGCTACGGTGTAGTCATTTGAAACCGCAGGGACATCGGTCTTCACTGACACCTGGGAACACAGAGGTGATTATTTGGAAACAAACAAATCTTCAGCATTATTGCAGGCATGGCAGGCAGGGAGAGGGCTTTCAGATTTCCATTATCTGTATGGATTGAGCAAGTTGCCTTCTCTGCGGGTAATTAAAGTGCGTCCTAAAGGATTCTTTACTCCTTTCAGTTCTGTCACCTTAAACTGGAGGTCAAAACCATTGCATTTTTTGTGGTGCATGCACAGAAGGAGGAATATCTTTGTGTATAACCAGGTAAATCAAAGGTCCTGTGTCATAATTGGCAAGCCATGGACTAAATCATACTGTAGAGACTTCCAGAGGCATCTAGTTTTCCTTGCTGAATGTACAGGGAAACAGGCAACTTGCTTTAACAGAACTGGTTCCCCTTTCCCGTGCAGGCTGGGCACCCAGAAATGCTGGTAGAAGGTTGAACAGCCAGATCTAGAAATAGGCAGGCTCTAGCTCACAAGGGGTGTCCTCTGGATTGTGTGGTGCAATGGGTTCCAGATTTCAATATTTCATATAAAAGGCTAACATTCTTGTTTGTGCTGCAGCACTCTATAACATGAAATTATTGTCATGAAGAGGTCAGGCTGCCTCACTGCTGATTTTCGTATAGGGTCAAGCTTGCAGCATCTGTATACTTAACTGAATTTCACTGCATGCAAATACCTGTGGCAGGTAAATGTTTTATTGATAAGCATCCACAATTGCACCCTATGCTGAATAGCAGTGTGCATCCTGTGCATGGAGTAAAACCAGCTTGTGATGGGAGTTTGTGGAGCTTGCTGTGCTTGGCAGAGAGCTTGGATGTGGCTTAGCCTGTAGTGGGAGAACTTTTACCTCCATGTAGTTTTCTTCACACACAATTTCTCTTGAGGCCCAGGAAGAGTAGGAGCAATACATAGGGTAGGTGTAGGTCACGGCTGCCCTCATGCTTGCAAATGAGGAGACCTTAATGTTCACAGTCAGTGAAAACAGCTCATCTGCCTGGGAAGGAAAATGGAGATTCAGCAGTTGTGTAGAAAGACATGCTTGTACACTGCCAGGAGCAGCTGCACAGGGCCATGCACCCCAGTGTCTTGTTTCTGAGAGGACTGAAGAAGACCTGAGTGGTTGGAGGAGCACTGAAGATGTGTTTACAAGGATGAATACAAAGCTACTGTGAAAGTTCCTCCAAAATGTGGCCCTGTCTTAAGCAGTTTACATGCTTTCTGAGCCAGAGACCTTTTCTCAGTAATTACAGCCTGTGTCTCGTGTCTAATCTCTGTTGTATCCCTGCCCCAGTATTACAGTACAGCTAATCAGGGGAAGATGCCTTCATTGACTATATCATGACAGCCTGTTTGCCTCCTCACAGAGCCAAAGTGCCAGAGGTTTTAGTTTGACTTAAGTAGCTCAGATCTGTTTTACAAATGCTGTTTTGTGTTACTCTTGACTAGCTCCATTACAAGGTCTTCTTGATCCTTCAGTCTTACAGGAGCTGAACGTGAAGCCATAGACTATGCTTCTATCTGACGTGGAAATACATTTATCTACAGAAAAGCAAACAAAGGCAAAACCCTTCTGAAAAAATGTTCAGTCTGAAAATCTTGGTCACTGTGCAACACAGTGTGCACCCCTCGTTCATGTTAATGTAAGATTTCCCCATACGTTTTTACCTTATTTTCTCTCTGGGGCTTTCAGGACAAGCCAGAAAATATGTGGGCAAGATAAGAAGGTTTTTCTCTGGTATGTTCTGTTTCTAGGTTCATTTAGTTTTGACTAACATTTAGGAATTAGAAATCCAGGCAAAAACTTTATACATATTTTAGGAAGGAGTGAATCACCTTCCGGAGATGCCTGATTCTCTCCATTGACTATTGTGGAAGCATAAACTAGTTTAGACCAGACGTTATCTTTCAGATGGCTAAAGTTACACCAGGCAAATTTGGGTCTAATAGATGTGTGTGATCTATGTCCCTAGGCATGTGTTAACAGGCACATTACCACACAAATTAAGCCAGGAAATAATCTGCCAGAATCGCACTGCAAATGTTGCTTTTTCAAGCAGATGCCTACTTCTTTCCAGAGAGGCTTTCAAGAAAGTCTCTGGCAAATCAGCAGTAACAAGGGTATGCTTGGGGGCTGGCAGCTCATCACCAGCATCAGGCTAAGTGTCATTTCATGGGGAGAGGAAATCCCACATCAGTCACACTGAACGAGCATCATACTGAAGAGACATTGCCTATTAATTTCTACACACCATTGACACTAGTTCAAGTTCAGTACTTCTTGGGTTCTCCAAACATGTTGTTGGAATGCCATGTAATATCCCAATCTTGCCTTGCTGGAGATGTACCATCTGAAATGGTTTTAGGCCCATCTGTAGATCTTACCTCGTTGGCCACATGACAGCCGAGCACTGACGCGCGGAAAACAGGGTTGCCCCAGACATCTTCTGACAGGACATAGCCACAGCGAGATGCCAGTTTGTCATCCAGCGGGACGGGGCCAGCATAAGGATCTACAGAAAAGGGCATTGGGAAATGACACGTGGGTTGGAAAACTGAAGGCAGCGGGTTGAGCAGAAATGAGGCCTCCTCACGTTGCTCTCCTCAGAAAAGAGGTCCAGCTGAGTTGGGTGTGCTCCAACAACATGTGTTGTTAAGAAGCTGGCAAAGCTCAGCTGGTGTGTGTTAGAGTGCATGTGATAGTCTGGCATGTCTCAAGCTCACCCGGATCACATACACACACTTTAATGCCCACTGCACTGTGTCCAGAAGCTTGTGCCACAGCCCTCTTGAAGCACTATTACAGAGTTCCTCCGAGATATCACATATGTTTCTCCTTCCCTGATTTTGCTCTCAAAATAAGAGCTATGGGCCATCCATTTCTAAAAATCCTCAAGATGCGTTTTGGACAGGCAGTTCTATGAGTAGGTCAGGTTTGCTCATCTTGGCAGGATGCTGTGTGCTGTTAAGCCTATGGGAGAGCCAAGTAACAGGCACATTGGGAGCTGGCTGTGCTCAGCTCTCGATGCTGGTAGAATTAACGACATCATATTCTGTTAATTATCTGCTTTTCTGATTAAGGAGCTATTTTGGTCTTGGGTTAGACACAAGAATCTGTACAAATAGATAGGGTTTAATTAGCTGCCATTGTAATTTCAAGATTTATCTGTCATCTTTATATGTCGAACAGTACTAATAACTGCTGTTTCAGTAGATGTATTCTTGCGGCCAGGATAGACTAAGCAGATAAGTGAGAGGAATTTTGGAAGAGGAGAAAATAGCTTTCATGAGACCAACTGATAGAGCTGGAAGAAACAAACAACCTTTTTGTGCCTGAAGGCTTGTCTGTTTTTTCCAGCAGTATCAGTTGCTCTCATAAAAGCTATCACTTCTCTCCACACCCTTGCTGTACTTGACTTTTTCAGTTCTGCCTCCAAATCAATCAAAAAAAAAAAAAGCTCAAAACCCAGGAAAAAGTGGACTGATCTCAACAGAAAGAAATCTGTTTTGGGGTCAAATTGCATACTTTGTTCAATTCAACGCTAACATTTTCTGGTTTTCATCTTGGTTAAGTAAGATTTTTGTTTTCCTCAGCAAAATGGAGACCATTTGTTCGATCTGATATAGGACAGTTTGCTAATATTTTTTGATGCTGAATTAAAATTAAAAAAAAATAATAACTAAAAAAATTCTTTATTTGCTGAAGTAGTTGCTCAGCTCTCACTGAGAGTGTTTTCTGGGTATTAGCCAGCCAATACTGCCACAGTAATTTATGGTGTCTAGGATGTATTCAAGTTGCAGTCTCTAGTTTTCCTTGTGAGAAGTCTCAGCAGAGAAAAACATGACAGCCAAAAGGCAGACCTTTGTCACTGGACCATCCTTCCTTCTTTCCTCTGGCAAGCTACATGTAAGGGGCAAAGGGACTGTGGCTGTAGATACAGGCTTTGCTCATCAGTAGGGTTGCTGGCCAGACTGAAGTGTAAGAGGCTGGGTGTAGGTAGGATCTGTAGGGGTAAATGAGCAGCTAATTGTGACACAGATGGCAGCAGCATCTAGATGACATGCACTGTGATCATGTAGGTGATTCCCTACCCATCACGGTGCTCAGGGCAGCCCCTTGTGACTCACCGTTGATTTCCAGCTGGAAGAATTTCCCCTGGAGCAAGAGTTTATTCAGTTTCATCCAGAAAATTCTGGAGCGGCAACTGCTCTGTACCAAACCTGGTGAGGGCACACGGAGAGCAGATAAGCCAGTGGGACAGAAGGACAAGAGACATGGCTTACTACAAGTGAAGTAACCATCCTTGCTTTTCCTACTGTCCTTTCACCAACCTGGGGGAGCAATCTGCCTCTCTTGTCCCACACAGAACAGCAAGAAAAGCATCCAGACCCTGCATAAACATATGTGCAAACAACCAGCTGAGCAATGAAAAAAACACAAGATCGAGATGGAAAGTGAAAGAAGCAGCAACTAAAGCCTCAGTACCTGCATAGTGAGTAACTCACAGCTTCCATCAGTCTGCAGAGACCTGCGCATGGGCAGCGAAGTCCTCCTGACTGAAGGAAACTAGCCCAGCTGTGGAGCTCAGTCGCACTCAGGGAGAAAGGTAAATCTGACCTTTTACAATGGAGATTGCGCTGTCTCCTTCAGACCCTGAATGCTGCAATGCCCTTCGATGTTATCTGAACTGTTGGCAGTGGGAGGCAGCGTGCTCAGCCCCTGGGAGGGCAGAGCACCCTCATGCCAGCTGTTCCCAAGGTCAGGGGCTTCTGCTGAGCCCAGCTTTAGTGAGAGCAGCAGGGGGTGCTCACAGCTTTCCCTCCAGCCCTGGGAAGCAACCTCGTTCCCGGTAAGCCTGTGGAGTAGCTTTGGCTTCAGGTCTCAAGTGCACATGAAACATGTCTCTGGAGATATTTTAATTGGGTCTATACAGGAAATACATTTTTGTTTCTGTGAAATGTCCCAGTGACCCAGCCATGCCAGAGATAACAGCAGTTCTTTGGCAGCCACACTCTTCACTTTTGTGGATTCAGTTAGCTCGCCCTTTGATTTGTTTGATTATCGGAGAGTGTTTTGTTGCAAACATCTTGTGCTCTGCTATCACTGGATCAGTCAGACCATGTACAGGTCTGTAAATGGCCAAACTTATTGCCTGGGAAGAGAAAGTCCATGCTCCCGGTGGGAGCTGTGGTGAATGGGAGCATGCCAGGGGAGCAGGAAGGCTGAGCCAGAAATACAGCTTGTGTGGCATGGATGTGGTAAGGAGAGGTGGGGAGTACAGGACGTTCAGAGTTCAATTACCTTTTTGCCTCCATTTTGGTGTTACCCAACCAATCTTAATTTACTCATTGATGTGCAAGCAGAGCTGTGCTAAGGAAATGGGATTGTTTTTATGCTATGCTTCATGCTGCTTTGGGGTCAATAAAAACCAGCGAGGACATCCGATCTCAGGCCAGTGCCATTTCCTCCTAGCTTGGAGGACCCCAGCAGTAATGGCAGAACACATACATTCACCCTGCGAAATACATACACATTTTATACAGCAGAAAGTAGTATAGGAGTGCTCTGGAGCAGAGCCCTGCAGCTTCAACAGTCCCATAATTAATGCCCGTTGGCTGTAAGACCCTTCCCTGTTCAGCAGGACCTGAAGTCCGACTTCTGCAGTGAACTTGTGTTGAGCTCGCATCGAACGCGCCGCATGATCCCGGCCTGCAGTAACTCCGTGTCCTCGGACTTGGAGTGACTCTTCATTGAATCCAGCTGCGTCTGAATTGGGCTGGAAGTGGCGGTACTCAGATACCACAGTGATGAGTGTGGTGTAACGACGAGATTTTGATTTTTGAGTGAAAACTTCAGTATATTTGGATAGCAAACCGTTCCAATTCTGATAAGCCACTTCCAAGAGCCATGTAGCATCTCTCCGAGATAATGGGAGTCAAGGTCTGAGGGAGCCATGTTTGAAAGAGCATGCTTGCGATATATTAATGAACAACCAGACATCAGGGTAGGTACACAATTGCAGTTAGCTGCCTTCTTTGCACAAGTGGTGGGGAGATGAATTTCTGCATCTTTGGACAACTCAGAGCACCATGATTACTTTGCTTCTGGCAATACTTGTGGTTCTAAATATGGCAGTCATGACTTTGGATGTGACATAGTAATTGTGGTCAGTGTGTGATAGCCAGCTGTTGGCCTCGTTGTCAACCAAGCAAAGCAAAGCAAGTCCAGGTCAAATGGTTTTGGCTTCCAAGGATCACTTAACTGCTGCGGAAAGCATTGTTAGCATTGGGAGGCTGCTTGTGGTCCCTAAAGTCTCTCTGGTACTCATTATAAAGGTAGGGAGGATAAGCTTATGCATTCCAGGTTATTAAATTCTGTCTACTCAGTTTTCCTTGCCGTTCTGGCTGAATAAGAGCACCCATCCTCATGTTCTTTTAGGATAATAAACAGCTGCTGTGTTTCGACACTGGGATGATGGCGTTCTGTGGTGGATAAGATGATTCATGTCTTGGGTTCTTTCGAGTGAAAGGTACTGTTTGAATGTAATGTTTTGGTTTCTCTCTTGTTTGTTTGGTTTCTTTTTTTTTTTCCCTGCATGGGTCTGGAACTTGGGTTTGCATTATATAATGTGGTTGAAAGTTTAAAAACGGCCACTTGGAGCAGCATACATATAGCACCTCTGCCCGCAAAGCTTGCTGTTGGTGGTGGAAAAAGGCTCTGACCCATTGAGTTACAGGGTTTTTCTGTTGTTCTGTGGCACTGGAATCCCTGAGGGGTTTTCCATTTTTCTATCACAAGTCTTTTAATTAATCTTCATTCCCAACTTGTTGGGATCGAAGAAATATTTTTTCCCCCCTGATAAATCCCATATGATGCTTTTAGGTAAGCTTAGTAGTCTGATACTTGAGTGTAGAATGGAATTAAATTGCATTTATTGCTGGACAAAAAGAAACTGTTGAATGGTAAAAGGGAAATGAAAGGGGTGAAGTCTGGTTTTCACAGAGCTGTATGTGTTGGAAAGGACCTCTGGAGATCGAGTCCAGCCTCCTGCTAAAGCAGGTTCTCTAAAACCTGTGTTTTTGCAACTTAATGTACCAAAATCACAATCTTTTCTATATTGAGATGGGAGAACTCAAGATAAGAAATCTTTCTCTTGTACTCTTGAAGCTGCAAGACTGGTAGATCTGAAGTAAAGACAGAATTATTACTACTTCAGTGTTTCTGAACGCAGAAGTAGCCACCTTCTTGGTAACCCAGGACGTGATAACCAAATAGAAAGATATGGGGAAAATCTTTTGGAGCAGATCTTTCTGAATGGGAAGATTTATGCCTTGTGGAAAGCTAAGAATTAGATATCTAGATTGGAAATTTAGTGGACGAGGAATGGGAACGGTGCTTAGCTTTATGTCTGGGTCATGTTTTCTGTGAGACACAGGGAGGTGCAAGCAACCTTCAGCTGCAGGACAGCATTTTTCTCTGGGGAGTCTCAATCACCTGAGCAGGTTTGTGTGCCTGAGCTCTGCCCTGTGTGCTCTTTGCATACACCAAGAGCAGTTGAAGAGCTTTTAAAGAGAAACAGCATATAAGCACAGTTATGATATAACTTGATGTAGGACCTCAAGGTAACCTTCTTGATGCAACTAAAGTATTCTACCTGTATTTGTGTACACACAGTGCTTATGAGGGCTGAGGCCTTACTCTGGTGTGCGTACCCCATAAGGAACAATTACAGAATAAGACGAAGGAGGTAATTTCTTCCTTTCCCTATGAGCTGGTAGTTGGCTTATACCCTGGCCTATGAGGGTTCTCCATTTGCTATTAGGGAACTATTATTCATGTTATTGTCTGTATAATGTGTGTTTAGAAAGTGCCCGTGTGCTTAAGCCATTTTTATCTTCAAAATATACAACATTCAAATTCTTATGAGCTCCAGAAAGCAACACTTGCTGTCATTGCATGCCACTGCGTTGTGAAAGTGGTGGAAAAAACGCATATAAGCAGACCTGTCTAACGATGGGCTTTTAATTTAATCTTATTTTTTAACGTGCTGTTGGTGTTAATTTCTGTGCGCCTGTAATGTTTGTGTTCACTGTAACCGAACAATAGAACTTTGTTTTTGTTCTTTGTGTAAATTAAAAACATCTGTTCCCTTTATACGAAAAGTTGTTTTTTAAAAGAAGCTGGTCTGATCTAACTAAATACCAATGCTGTGTCCACAATGAGTTACTATTAATATTTGGGAAAGGCAACCATCCAAAGCAAGTGTAATGTCAAATCACTGGCGGGAGTGCATATTTATTGCTAGAAGTGACAGATAAAAATGCAGAGGTTACAAAAACAAAATTCTTGCGGATGACTAATGATGCATATATATGCCCCCAATGCCCCATCACCACATTTGCAATTGGCGGGGTGTTCTCCATGGCCTCTGCTCCCCAGGATTAATCGACAAGAGGCAAGTAGCTGGCACCTTCCCTGGGGGAATGGCTCTGCTCCACCTTCCCTCCAGCAGACCCTGAATGGAGTGACCTTCAGAGCCTGCTGGAATCCGGTCCATCTATTTAAGTTGTCTGACTTTTCCCCCACCTCTCTCTGGTATTTGATTGCATGGGACTATTTTCCAGTGAGAGCATGTGACTTTTTGTGCAGGTGGAGGAGGTGGAGCACGCCATGCATCTTCTTACAGCGCCTGCCGTGCCGGCATGGTGGGTGTCTTTGGAGCTGGCTGTAAAGTCTCGATATGAAGGAGCCTGTCATCCCAAGGAGCACTCGGTGGTCTGCACCCTGCAGTGGTACACTGGAATAGCTAGAGATTATCTCAGGGAAATACATACATTACTTGAGGCAGAACTGGGGTCTTAGAAGTACAAAGCTCTGTCTGCCTAAGTGGTTAGGCTGAAGTATTTGAGTACCTTGGAGACTATGAAACTATCCTCACAGATGGACATCATGGGAAGGAAATACATATAATTAACGTTTCTTGGAATCTTTAGGACAACTCTATTTAGCACAGTTTTTGCTTAAATCTCATTTATCTCAATAAGATATCGCTGTATGAGCAAACACTGTCCAGAACCTGAGCCTGCAGAGTCTGAATCTGCTTCTCCCCTTCTGCTACCTCTGGTGCTCTGTTCCAGGAGCATGCAACCTCACACCAGCAAGGACCAAGAAGAAAAAGTGGATATTTCATCGATATTATTCATCTCCATGCCTTTCCACAATGTATTTCTTCCTACTGCAGTGTCCCCCCTGTCCCTTGCCTTCCTACCCACACCTGTCCCTGCTGCAGCTCATGGGGCTGGGGAAGCCACGTCCTATGGAGGCCAGCTATCATCAGCCTGTAGGTCGTATTTCCCCTCTGTGTCAGTCACCACTGGCTATCTCCAAGATCCAGCTGAGTTCAGAATTTGCTGAGTCACATTTTTACCACAAAACACTCATGTGCTTCCTGAGAGTCGCACTGTTTTAGGCACGGCTTGGCCGGAGAGGAGCAGACAGCTCTCACCCTGAAGCTCATCCAGGAATGCTGGCAAGGAATTGCTTTTTATTTCCTATCTCGAGTTACCGCAACACGGTTAAGACTACAAAAGCCTGAAATCCCTGGCAAGCTAAAACTGTGCATCTGTCTAAGATGACAGCCAGCATGGACAACTGCGGGCTTCGGCCCATGACCAGGATGAAGCACTTTGCTCCTTGCTGAGCAGCTGTCATGAACAGTGATCTGTGAGGTTTCTTCCTGATTTTGCCTCGTGTTTTGCATGGCTGCTTTCCTTTCTTGCAGGATCTTCACTCTTGTCTCTTTGTCTGCAGAGGGAATCCACCACCATGAGCCACGTGTTTATTGTTCTCGTCACTGCAGTGCAAGAAAGACATTGAGGCCCTGGAGCTTGTCCTGAGAAGGGCAACAAAGCTTTGCAGGGTCTGGAACACAAATCTGATGGGGAGACACTGAGGGAACTGGGAGTGTTCAGTCTGGAGAAGGGGAGGCTTGGAGAAGACCCTATTGCTCTCCTCAGTTCTCTGAAAGGAGGTTGGTGAGGTGGGGTGGGGGTCAGCCTCTTCTCACAGATGACAGCAATAGGACTGGAGGGAATGGCCTTAGGTTTCACCAGGAGAGGTGCAGGTTGGATGTTAGGAAAAATTTCTTCTTAGAAAGTGTGAGGAGGCATTGACACGGGCTGCCCAAAGGGGTGGTGGGGTCAACATTCCTGGAGGTGTTCAAGGAAACGGTAATTCTAGCACTGAGGGATCCTCAGGTGGATGAGGACAGAGGCACAATCTCAGTTCTTTCATCTGTCCAATGGGAGCAGTGCTTGCTCCCCAACATGGTTGTGGTGGATTAGCAGGTAGTACTCAAAGAACTGCTTCAGAAGAGCTGTAATTCACCAGGCTATCTCCTGGTGAGTGGAGGTCTGACAGGAGATGATGATCTGTGGATTCATTGTCTTGAATTGTTGGCAGTTTATGCGGCTTTCCTAATGGTGGAAATTAGTGAGTGAAAATTCAGTGCCACACTGGAGCAATTGGGTCTTCCTCCGTGTTTCATGGGGGACCTGTCAGTCTCACCCCTTTGTGCCTGGCTTGCAAGAAGCTGCCCAAGGTGCAGTGTCACCCCCCTGTCCCACTGGAGGGAAACTTGCAGGTCTTCGCTTTTCATCTGAGCTTTCCTGCACTTTTGCTGTAGGTGTTTTTTTTGCCTGTTCCCATTAGGTGTCTCCCTTTTCCTCCTTTTGAACCAGCTGATTCTGTGCATGTTCTGATGGATGATCACCTTTTACAGCCCAGATCCAACCTGAGGCACCTAGAGCAGTGCTGGGGTCAGAGACCCTCTGCCAGGACATCCCCCTGTGTTACAACTGTATGACAAAATCAAATGGCAGAGACAGAAAGCTATGCACAAAGGAACGTGCCCCTTCCCCAGATCCTAATGTGATACGATGGCAATGATATTCTTGAACCTATTCATGTGGGAAGAAAGCCCTTTTCAAGCACTTGTGCCAATGGGATAAAGAATTCTGTCTGAACCAGTATCAAGTCCTGTTAATGCTGCTTTGCTGGGAGTCTTTTGTCTGTCCCTTCTGCAGCTGATTTCAGAATCTACCTCTGCTTTTATTAGTTGGATTCTTGTGTAGCCCCTGTGCCATTTCACAGAGCTGTCTATAGTCAGGTGCTGTGCATCTCTTGACACTGGGCATACATTCCTGCTAATCCAGTATAATGCAGGTTGGGAAGGCAATAGCAAGCACCGTCCATGCTCTATCACTCAGTGGCACGCACTTAGAACATCCAGAAAACCCCTCGCTCGTGGATTTTGTATGTCACTAAATGCCTTAAAGCTGATTATGTTATTTTATTCTTATTCACATTCAACGCTGAACCCACCACTGCCACTCTTGCAGTGTATACACCTATGTCAACTTATCATCATTTTGTAGAGATGGGGATGTAAGCTTGAGACTAAGACAGTATTCTACGACTTGGGTCCTGGAGCAGGACTTTTCTTTTCTTTCTTTTTTTTTTGGTTCTGGGCATGGGCTCCTGTAGCTGGCAGTGGTGTTAGTTCAGCTGTCCCACAAGCAGGGGGTTGTGCCAGATGCAGCTGCATCTATAATCTTTGGACTAGGCTGACATGTAAAGATCGTGTTGCATCTGGTCTCTGCGGCTTGGGTAACTTACCAAAGGTTGCACAGCTGAGGCTGGGAAGCAATCCAGCTCTCCTGCCTC
Organism: Excalfactoria chinensis; assembly: GCF_039878825.1. Lineage (NCBI taxonomy): Eukaryota > Metazoa > Chordata > Aves > Galliformes > Phasianidae > Excalfactoria > Excalfactoria chinensis. Next base: position 8,875,792 of record NC_092827.1, read on the forward strand.
TGAACTCCGAGATCCAACTTTTACAACTGCTTCCTCTACCACAGAGTGGCATTGATGAGGTAAGCCATTAATGTCAAGAGAGGTAACACAGATGTAGCCAGGTTGGCAAAATGTGGAATACAGGGTGGTTGGAAAACTGGACTGATGTGCTCAAAAGTGAATGCTAATGAGTGGAAATGGTCAGTGCTGAGTGGCATTCTTTGGCTCTCGGTGCTGGAGTAGATCAATACCTTCATCACTGTGCCGGGTGATGGGATGGCAAGCATCTCGTTGACCTGTAGATGATGATCAACTGAGAGGGACAGTGAGTGCTCTGAAGGTGTTATGCAGAGAGACATGACAAGCTGAAGGATCGTAAAATGACTTGGAAGGGACTTTGAACATCATGTACTTCCAACCACCTCCTGTGGGCAGGATTGCCCTGTCCAACCTCAGCTTGAACATCCTCAAGTTGCATCTGCAACTTCTTTCGACAAAGAAAGAGCCTACAGAAACCTCAGGAAGCTCAACAAACCCACATGTTCATCTAAGGACACTGAGCTGCAGCACATGGCATGTAGCATGAGGTTAAGAGAGCTAGGTTTGCTCAACTTAGAGAACAGGGGTTAAAAGGAAAGTTGACTGTTGTGTCCAGCTGCCCAAAGGAGGAAGAACTAGGCTTTTCTCAGGTGTTTGTAGCAAGTGGACAGGAGGCAACAGTCACAATAAGCAGCAAGGGAAATGATGACTGAATATAAGGAAAAAAAATCATAAGCAGTGGTTAACCACCAGCATAATTGCCCTGCCCAGAAAGGCTGTACAGTTTCTATCTCTGAAGCTTTTCAAAACATGACTGAATAAAAGCCCTGGGCAACCTGGTTCAACTTTGAAGCTCTGAGCCTGAGTTCTGACCAAAAGACTTTCAGAGGTGCCATTCAACCCCATTAGTTCCTTGACTCTACAATAGCTGGATACCCTCAGTATAATTCCTGCTGTATTTTCCCAGTGAACTGATCTGAGTCCTTCATCATTATTGTTTTCACAGGCACACCTTTTGTAACCACCACATGTATCACAAAAGAGAGAAAAAAGCCAACACCGAAAGGAAAAATTGAAGCCAAGCAGTACGAGAGAGCGACACAGAACCTCCAGTGTTTCAAAGCTGCTGGTCCCTGCTAATGTTGGCATGAGAGGAAGCATGAAGTGGATTAAGTGCAAGGGCAAACAATCTGAGGCATTCTGCTAGCAGAGTCTCCTGTCATCCTCCCGCTTTTCAATATGATGGCGATCCAAGCTGTGCAGTCTTGGATGTAGCTCCAAGCACTGAATCACTTTGACTCCCCTCCCTCCCCTGCAATGATCACACATAGAAAACAGACATGTCTGAGAGAGACTTGAGCCAGTTTCTAAAAGGAAAGTCACATTTCAACACAATCTTCCATGGAAAGGGATTGTTTGGTTTTGTCGCTTAACAAACACCCCAATGGCCTGATGAGAAACACTTGTCAGGCCGAGTTTCCTTCCTCAGACTTGGGGTTAGGAAACTGTACGTGCTGCGAAAGGATGTTTGTAGTCTTGAAATGGGATTAGTCACTTGATACCCTTCCTCCTTCATAGTCCCCACTAACATTCAACACCAAAAGAGTGACAGATGTTGTCTCTGACGTACCTTGTCCCTGTTGTACCTTCACAAGGTAATTTTAACGTGGTGCGAAACTTTCTATACTAGAATATTAAGGCTGCAAGGTGAAATTCTCTCAGTGATATGATATTAACTCTCTTATTAGTGTAAATCTGAAGTCATGAAAAGCTACTGCCTAATTGGTGTTATCTTCTGCATACATGTAATGTACCCTGCTTGATATCGACCTGGTGACACAGCAGATGGGTGCTTGGTTGGATACTCTCTGCGTACATCTGTGTTGGTACTTAAAACTGTGCACGGGACCAGGTCACTTGTACAATTCTGCCCTGGACAGATTTGGCTCTTTACATTTCACAGACACTGTCTGTTAGTACAGTCAGACAGGAGATCTGAACTGAGAGCTTAGTGGTATGGGTACAACAAAAGAAAGCTCAAATGTACTAGTCTAGATACATTCCTGTGTAAATATATATCTGTTCTTTGTCCCTAGCTTTACTCATACCTGGACCATAGTCTTCATCCTTGACAGGACAAGAGGGAATTGAGCCAGGGGAGGTTCAGACTGGATATTAAGAAAAACTCAGAAAGAGTGGTGATGCATGGGCATAGGCTGCCCAGGGAGGTGGGGGAGTTGTCATCCATGGAAGTGTTTGAGAATGAATAGAGATGGCACTGAGTGATGTGGTCTTGAGTAGTCACAGGCATGGGCTGATGGTTGGACTAGATGATCTTAGTGGTCTTTCCAACCTTAATGATTCTACGTTTCTATGATCCTCAACTTGGATCATGCTTTCCCTGACTTGGACTTTCTTACCAACCAGCATTTGCTCTGCCTACTTCCATCCCAGGGTGCATCCTTGCCTTTACATTCTGTATCAATCCTGCTTTTCTTTATTTCCATGGCTTTACCTCATCCTGTCTCTAGGATGTACAATGTAGTTTAGATCACCTCTTTGACTTGCAAACTCTGCCTATATTTCCTCTGCCACAGTTAATTCCTGTACTGTCTGACCCCATTTTGCCTTAATTTTCATCACCAATTTCAGTCTGGCTGAATCAGTAGGAAAACCTGTGTTTCTTCAGCAGAGCTGTTTTCCTCAGGCTGTGAGTAAGAGAAACACTTCAGTATGTCCTTAAATATATTCCCCTAGGCATAATTAAGCACATTCTCTTGTTGCCCTGTGCGAGGAGGATGCCTGTTGTGGAGGGAGGCAGAATTGCCGAGTGAGTTGATTTGGACTCCTGAGCAATGTGGAATAGCTCACAGAGCCTCGGCAGGACTGATGCTAAATCACAGATGAAAACAGCAATCTGTCAGCAGCGTGTTTCCTGTTTTTGTTGTGGCCCAGATGATTTTGCTGCTGAAAGGCCAAAAGTGACACATATGAAGAAAAGAGAGATAGCAATAACTACAGGTTGGGGGAACTATTTAGTGTGCAGTAATTGTAAAGCAACAGAAATTAAAAGCTAGAGAGAGCCTACGGATAATCTACCCTAGAAATTGGTGATATGGCATAATCTGGGGAGAGCAGATTTGGAACCAGCTAAACTAAACAGCCGTGCCTTAGGCTGGAATTAGCACTTTGCCCTCACTTGCACTTAGTATCATATTTAGTCCAAGCATCAAAACTGTTTCAGCTGTGTTGGCCAGATTATGAGACCTCAATAATCATTGTTTCCTTGCACCTCTGGTGTTGATCTGTTGTTAAGTTTGTTTTTCTTTGCTCTTGCACAATTTGACCTTTTACCTCCCACAACCAGCCTTAAAATCATTTTTAAAGCAATATTTCTCAGGTTTTAGAGACGTTTGAGAAGATTTTCCCAATTGGAGTGAGCCTGCTTGAAGCTGCATTGGGTCAGAATCCACTGTGCCTGGGGTTAGCATGCTCTGCGGTTAGCATGGGCACTTTCAAGTGGTAATTACCCTTCTTACCTAGAGGAACTGAACTGTCTGTTGCCTTGCTCCTTCTAAAACCCTTGATCTTCACAGTTTGATGTTTTGCTCCAGTGTCCTCATTGCACATGTGCCAAATAATCCCACCTTAACTGTTGTCTCCAAGAGGAGAGCTCACGTGCTTCAACTTAGAGAATCATCACAGAATTGCTTGAGTTGGAAGGGGCCCTTACATGTCATCTGGAGCAACACCCCTGCAGCGAACAAAGACGCCTATAGCTCCATCAGTGCTCAGAGCCACATCCAGCCTGACCTTGACTGTCTCCAGACATGGGGCATCTGGGCAACCTGTTCCAGTACCTCACCACCCTTACTGTACAAAACTTCTTCCTTATATCCAACCTAAATCTCCCCTCTTTTAATTTGAAGCCATTTCCCCTTATCACAACAGACCTTGCTAGATGTGTGCTTACAGGCAGTGCTTTGACCAGTCTTTACCTTGGGTTACCACCAAGAAAACTGATGGAAATCTATTCAGGGAGTATAAAAAAATAATAAAGCACATGTCTACCAGTCTTTAATTACATGAACAGTCTTATAATAAGCATCCTCGGCAAAATCTGTGACTCAGCTGTGCCTCTTTTCCTGTGGTACATCTATGCCTGGATCCATCCTGCCTAGCTGAATCTCTGAAGCCAGGGCAGAAGGGGATAGCATCAGGTCTTAAAGACAAAGAGCAGTCTACTGGTTATCAGCAAAACCCTTGCACCCCAAACTTCCATTGACTTGAGCTGGTTGTTCAGGGTCCTGGTCCTGCTGCAGCTCCTGAACCAGAGCCACGGGCTCGAGCGGGGCCGCGGGTGACTGCAGCCGTCTGTCCTCTGTGCCCAGAGCTGTGAGATCAGAGTCTGAGCATCCACATTCTCCACGCAGATGATTTTGCACTACACGTACAAACCAGATTATTGTCAGCGAAGAATCATGTATCACGCAGCAAGTTAAAAAGGCAAAACGCTTGCCCTTCAGGAATTTCTAGCTATGGAAAATAGCAGCGTGTATCCACAACAAAATAAGAGAAAATACCTCAAGAGTTAAATCTGATGCATACGAAATGCTGCATGAACTATAGCTCAAGATATTCGCTACGTTCGTTGAAATCTCTCTCACGCAGCGTTTTAAGACATTAACGTTTCTCAAGTAATCTTTCCCCAGCTATTCTGCATTAATAGCTATTTACATAATAAGTTATTGTAAAAGATATATGCATAACATATTTCTTTGAAGATATGCTCTGGGTAACTTGGAATAAATCCTACCTCATTTAATACAGATTTTCTGAGACGTGTAGAAAAATGAGAGTCCCGAAAAACCTGGAAAGAACTCAAATCTGATGAAAAACCAAAATATTTTATATGATTAAATTTTCCGAGCAGCTTTAATAAATACACCGATATTTAAAACAGAGCAAAACAGCGCGGTGAGGTATGTCAGCATTTCTGAGGGCTTCGAGTCGCTCTGCAGAACCTGAATAGTGCAGCCTTACAGCCAGCTGTTAGCCCTCCTTGTTCTTCTAAAATGGCCGTGGAGTAATTGAGTAGGTAAAGCAGCGTTAGCAGGTGCTGCGTAAAGGTGTCAGAACACCTGAATTCTTTTGGTTGTAAGCAAAATAAAGCGGAGATCAATACAGCCAGTAAGTCGTTTAAAAATGAAGCTAAAGCTTACACTTCGTTTAACCAAATTAGTGGTTTTTTTAATTTTATTTTTAATAACAGGGTAGTAAAAAGCTGGAAAGAATCACATTTACCCCTTAAGACTGAGGTTCCTTCATGACTGTTTCACCTTTGGAGTCCGTTCCTCACATAAGCTATTTAAAAATGCCCATTTTTTCAGCCCCGATTTTTCAGGCATTTCAGCAATCGAGTATATTGTCTGTGTATCAAATTCAGTTCTTTGACTGCGTGTTTTTATCACGCAGAACTCGAGGTTCTGGAAATATTCTATTATCTATTTCACAGCACTCTTTTGAGAGCGTCACTCATGCCCTCCTCATTGAAAAAGAGTTAAAAAGGGGAAATTAAAGCAGAAAAGAAAGTGAAACGTGCCTGTTCAGCCGCAGCACAGCCCGTCTGTTAGAGCAGATCTGAACACTCATCTCACTGTTCTTTTACATCAGATTGCTTTAACTTTTGTCCGAGTCCTTACTGAAGCTGTTGGAATTTGTTTGTAAAAGTAGACTGAAGGAGCAGTTTATACCACTATCTCGACAGGCAGCTCAAGCAGGGTAATTCATTGAAAACATCTATTTAAAACTCATCGCAGAGGCAGAACATTCAATGCTTTCCTTCTTCAAGCAAATAAGGATCATTTGCTAAGGAAATGGGAAATTGGAACTTTTTCTTTTTGCATTTTATTTTCTAGAAAACAGATGTACTTTTCATCTTAGTAGCTTTCTTTGCATTGATGTGATAATGCACGATGCTTTCCAAGCCACAAACGAGGCTTTTTAAGGCATCTATAAACATTACTTTTATATTGTAAAGTTCAGGTTTTTAATAAATAAATGTTTACCAAGCTGCAGCAAGGGAAGCAGTATCCAGGGTAATGGAGATTTAGCAGGGCTTTAAATCATAGGCTCCAAATCTGCAAATCACTTTAAAATGTAGTTCAGTAGATGAACAATTCCTTTAAACTAAACATATAATGAACTCCGTCACCACAATGAAATTCGGGCGTCTAAATAAGGAATCTTTCCAGTGATTAATAAACACAGCACTCATTTTCTGAGACCTGCTTTCCCACGTGCTTCAAATTTAAGTCCTGGACAGGAGTGCAGGTTGTCTGAACTTCACGGGTACATTTTTCCTGATGATTTCACTGCTCAGGAAGCTCCATTTGCAATTCTCAGTCAGGTGGATCTTCTCATCACCTTGTAACACGAAGAAGGGCTTCTCAGTGTCTGAGAGCATGGCATGATCCCTAAACATTGTGCACAAGGGTTGCCTGCAGGGATGCAGCTTTGGCCAGATGTTGAAGGTTGCTCGCCACCAAAGTATGAGGGGCTGGCAGGGAGGTGCAGGAAGGATTTTCCTAAAAGAAGAGCAGAAGGCTGCTGAAAGGGGTTTTATGTATTGATGTGAAAGGAAAACCTTGACTGGAAAATTTTGACTGACTTGGAGGACAGTTTTTCTTCATAGGAAATGCTCAAACATTTTGCGGGCAGGAATTCTATGAAGGAGTTGATGTGTTGTCCTTTCAATAACAGTGATGTGGTCAGTCAGTGTGGTGGGGGTGACGGTTGGACTACCTGATCTTAGTGGTCTTTCCAACCTTTGTGTTTCTATGAACAGTAAATATAAGGTACAGAAGACTTTTTCTCTTCACTTCCTTTTCTTTTCCTCCCAGCCAGTAGTGAAAAGGGCCCTCATCTCTGGTGTTTGCATTGCTTCTTCTTTTCATGTAAAGCTAGAAACATATTTACATCTTTTAATAAATAGATATTCGCAATGTTTTTAAATATATTAGAGAGGAAAATGGGAGCAGAACATGTGAGTCAGAGTGTGCCATTTCAGTGAGAACATCTTAATCTTTTTGGTTCACATGTGAAACTAGTGGAAATGTTAATTAAAAGATAAAAAACGAAGGCAAAAGGAAAATAATGAAGATTTTAATGCTTAAGGGAGTGGACATTTTCAGGAATGTGCGGGCAACTGGACGGGTGGAGGAAGAGGAGGCTGTGGGGGGCAAGAGGCTCTCCTTGTGCCCACTTGGTTCTAACAGGTTTGCAGGTTTGCTGTGTTTGCAGGTCATTATTCTGGAAGCTTGGCCTATTTTTGGTGGAAGTTTTAAGCAGATAAGGGCTGCTTAGAACTTTTCATTTTAATAGGCCGCTATTCAGCAGAGAATGGAAATGCCGAGTTTTCCAAACAGTGAGATACAATGACAGAAACTGCACAGCAGCACTGGAGAAGAAATGCATGCATTTCAGGCTGATAAGCATCGGGGTACAAACTGAGTATGAAGATAATTTATATTTGTTTTTCTTTGTCTGTTATGAACTTTGATGATTTTCATCCTCATTTAATAGCACAATAAATCATTTTTATGAACATCATGCTCTTTAATTGCTTCCTTGTTAAAATGTGAGCTAATTGTCCCCGGTCTTGAAGTAAAACTTCAGGGAAAATAAAATACAATTCTAAATAAACCGAGTTTATTACATTCAACAAAGCTGCAGCAAAGCACAAATGTTGGAACAGCCTGTTGACGTGTTGTCCTCTGGGAATGATAACAACAAAAAGCACCAGAGGGTGTTAGTCAGTGTTGTTGGGTAGAGGGCTATGCCTGAAGAAATACTACTGCTAAGTCTTTGTCTCTGGCCACTGCTGCATCTTCTGACTGTAGCACTGACTAATGCTGAAGGCACACTTATCTAGGCAGGCTGGAGTACCCACACTGAACATGGTAGTGCTACCCTCTCTCAAATGGAGCACTTTCCGGAGAGAAAGAGCTTTGCTGCTCAAAACTTGTATGCCTGCTCCTTGGGAATAACACCAAGGAATACCTTATAAATGAAGTATGCTTCCCATTAGGGATTACGGCATCATTTGATCAAAGTCCACTGGAAATAGCTTTTGGCAGCATAGACGTTCTCTGTAACTCTTTGCTCGCTTGAGACTGATTGGCAAAGCTGGGAAAAGCAAAGCTGGTCTGAGGGTGAAAGAAGACCACAACAGGTTTTATTGTTGTTTTTGTTGTCTCTCTCATTTTAAGGAATGGCTGTATGAAATTGGTTTTTCGGATGCAAAGCAAACATTGGCAGTGGGTTTATTCTTCTGCAGAGCTTATCGTGCCCTACATGCTGGCTCAACTTGTAAAAAGTAATGCAATGCAGGCATCGTTTAAAATTAAACAACTTTTTGGCAACTCCGGTGAAATATATTGTCATCGACTGTAGACTCAAGCTCTCTCCGCTTTGAGTTTAATGAAATCTGGGCAATCAAAATGTCTACCTGGCAGCTCACAAGAGATGCTTCATGTTCATTATTTTGTAGTTAAGCTATTTATCTGCCTCTATGTGCAAGGCTACAAATTTGTATACATTTTTATACAGTCTATTTCCATTGTAAATTACCCATAAATTAGATACAGACTTTTAGGCACCTCAGAATGTTATTTTTTTTCGATCTCTATTTGGTATTAGGGGTAGATATTGTTGAGTTTTGTACGTTGGTTCCTGCCTTGAGGAGATTGGGGCGTTATGTTGGGAGAGAAATACATCACTCTGCTGCCTCTTCTTCCCATTCTGTGAGATATAAATCATAACATTTAAAAAGATAAAATACTGATGCACGGCCATTATTTATGGTTTTTGTCTGAAGACTGCAGAGCATCTGACAAATGTAAATTGATCCTGACAAAGTCTCAGTGAGTTATTATGCAGCTAAACGCGTCTTCCATAGAGATGGCAAAACATAAGTAATATGATTTATAAAAACCTCCCTGCCCCAAATTGCCCCCTCCCAAATGCGTTGTAAGCATACTACTATTTAAATAAGTTTGTCTGTTTTCATGTTTCAAGTAAATCTACAAGACCAAAGGCAAAGACAGATGATAAAAAGAACAGATCCCTCTCTCTTGTCACATTGTATGTGTCAGTTTAGTTATTACACTCTGGTGCAAGAAAGAATAAGGACCAGTGCAGTGACTAGACTGGACTTCGTCTTGATCCCAGGTGATGGTACCAGGGATCTGACCTGTTACCTAATCTGAACACAGAGATGCGTGTGCATTTGGTTTTCTACTGTCAGTGGAGAAGATGAAGTCCCGCTCTTGGCTTCTACCCCTTACTTGGAAACTGCTGAGCTATATTCAGCTACTAGCTATTAAGCAAAATGTCCCATTGTTAGTTTATGGGCCATTTCATTAAAAAGAAAAGAAAAAAAGCTGTAAACATATGGCTCCTATAGAGAACCAAAGAGAATGACGGAGCGGAGCGCCTTCCTGCTGAAGTGCGTCCTAGAAGAATTTCTCTGTAAGGTCTTCAGGCCTCTCTCTCTCCAGGCACACATGTTCCAGTTCATTTTACTTTTATTTCCTTTTTGTGAGTGTAATGTGCAGATTACACAGCTGTCTTTTCGGTTATTAAATGGGTTTTTATAGTTTAAATGCATCTCATGTCTGTGCATATAATGGTCCCAACATGTTTATGACAGGTTATGTCATTGGTTCCCTTGTTAGGGAGTCTAACAAAGCTTCCCCATTAGCTTAAGAGGCCTGGGAATTTCGTGCATCCTGTTCTTGTTGCTGTATGTCAGTGCTGGGCAGAATGCCATTATACCTCTGTGCATAATTCACTGGTTAAGAACATGTGAATATGTCTCCCTCTAATGTGTGGCTCCAACAACGACCCGCTCGTTCCCCATAGCCAGAGAAGGCAGCCTTGCCAATTCTTGTGATTTTATTGTGAGTCTCTTGACATTTGGTGTGTGCCTTAAAAAACACAGCTCCTGGACTTAAGACGAATGCATAAGAACCTCAGCTCTCATTTGAAAAATAACATAACACACTCTGAGCCTTCCTGTTGTGAAAGTGTTTGGAAGTGGACCCCAGTGGTTTAAACCCCAGAAAGTAAATGCAACCAAACCCAAATGTGTTATTAAAATCATATCTCATGGTGTGATTTTTATTTAAAGACATGCTCATGACTATGGGAACCTGTCTGTAACTTTTGGATGGCTCAAGCTGGCGATGTAAGAGAACTGTTCCTGTTCAAGCACTGAGCTTTTCTACTTCTGATTCTAAAATTCCCATGCTTGATTCCCAAGGACAAATATAGTGCTGATCTGTGTGTTGCTAGGGATTGCTCATTGGCAGCCAACATCCTCAGACCAGCCTGAGGATCTGAAATCCAGGTACGTTACACTCAGTAAAGGACAACTCTGCTTTAGGTCTCTTGCTGGAAAGAAAGATCAGACCTGTGCAGTTGCTAAGTGAATTCCTCCTTGGTTACATCTGTGTGGTTCAGAGAGACTTCAGCTTCTTTGGTCTCATCTCCAGAAGCCACAAAGCCACGTTAACACAGCAATGAGCTCTGGTTAACATATCCTGCCTTGCAGTGTGGTACTTAGTTTGGGCACTCTGCTGCACTGATACATCTACACAACTTCCAGAAGGGAGCTGGATTGCATCTGACCAGCTTGGAATTTAAGGTAGAGTTCACTGGTCTGTCCACACCTATTTAAGAAACTTTAGTGAATTGCTTCTTGATGGTGAACTGCCAAAAGGGGGTCCATTGCCACTAAAGCTGAAGGATATGCTTTCTCATACTTTGTTCCTGCGCACATTTTGACAAGCGTCATATTCATACCTGTTAAAAAATGGAGCAACCCCGGCTGGATTTACAGGTTGGATTTGTAAATCTCCACCCACACACATATTAGTAAGTAGTCTCTTCTCTGAGCTGGGATTCATAAAGATCATAGTCCTTTCCCCTGAAACTGGCATTAGCAGCAACTTCAGCACTGGTTTGATGATACTTACTGCCACCACTCCTAATAGTCTTCATCTTGCTGTCTTTTTCCATCCTTTTCCTCCTTGTGTTGAGCCAGCACCTGTGGTCCCACATGGGCAAATTTGGCAGGTCCAGAGAACGGATAACAAGTTCTGGAATATATTTTTCCAACTGTGTCATCTGGCTTATAGGAGAACTCTGGCTTAGCTGTACTGCCAGTACTGGAATGACTTTGGAGCCGTCTCCTAGTCCAATGGTTGTAAAGCTGGCTGGCTTGCTTTGTTTTCCTGGACAGTGTATTGTCTTAAAAAAAATAAATAAATTACACACACACACACACACACACACATATTTATATATATATATATAAAATTCCCTTTTCACTGGGAGAAATGTGGTCCATATGAAACATCTGATATTAAAACCTGATTTTGAATTCCTTCTGCATCCCATGTGCTAGGACTATTAAGATGAAAGAAAGTCTTTTTTTTCCAGTGTCCCTGTATGTTCTCATTATGGCTGGGAAGGGTATTCTAGGAACTACCTGAATCTGCTTGTGAGCATCCAAAACTGAGCTCTAAGAATGAGAGTAGACTTCCTCACTTGCAAAACCACAGCTGTGGTTAATGACTGTAATGGAGATGAAGCAGCACATTTTCTTGTGAACATTAATAACTCCTGTGCACATTTGTCCACATTTTGCAACCACATTTTCAAACCACTGCACATTTTTGTGTGGAAAGCTGCTTGAAGGAAGCCTCTCTTGCTACCAAAATCTGGCACTTGTTTTTAAAGGTCTGCACTAGATTTAACAAGCAGAAGTACAACAGAATTGGTGGTGGCTCAGTACAAGAAAATCAACAACCAAATAAATCAACTAACTGTTATTGATCTCAATTCCCCCCCAGAAATGGTGTAGGAGTTTAGCATTCCTCAGACTGACAGAGTTCATTTTTGAGTACTTGCCATGGTGCATATGTCAGCGTTAGCCACCGACTTTCCCTCATCACAGCCATCTGCAGCCCTCCTGAACAAAATCATGTGCAGCATTGTGTTTAATGTTCCTGAAAGAAAAGGGAACGTGTAATAATTATTTTAAAATAAACACCAAGGGGACGAGTACTATGTTCTTTGGCTTAATTCGTACACGGATGAAATCATTTCTCTGCACAGGCCTGCCAATGTCTTGTTTCAAAGTCTGAGCCTCGGAGGAGGCCTGTGATCACTGAATGAAGTGTCAGCCATGCCTCTCTCCTCCCCCTCTGCCTCAGAATTGAGAGCTGCAAACCACAGCCACAATGGCATGGTGGCTGCAGCTATGGGATTTGAAATATCAGCTCTGGCTAGAAAGATAGCTCAGACAATAAAAGTGAGAGGGCCAGCTTTGACTGTCCTGCTCTGGGTATGGCCTTTTGTCCATTTCAGTGTGCACTTTGAATCCACATGCTGGTGCAGGGCCACTCAGAGGCAGGAAGTGATGCTACTTTGACTACACAGCTTGAATGGCTTGTGGGGGACCTGCTGCTCCTTGAGGAGAGCCTGGGATTGTGTGGGTACTCCATGGGTCCCTGGCAAACCAGTGGCAAGAGGCTGCCCAAGCTGGAAGGCTGAGGCCCACTGTAGAAGGGCCAAGCACCTGTGCTTCAGCTGCTGGCATGGGGGGCATTCATCAGATGTGCATGTGGAAAATTTGTGTGTGTATTGAATGCACGTGTTGTATTCATTTTCTTCCCTTCCCTTCCCTTCCCTTCCCTTCCCTTCCCTTCCCTTCCCTTCCCTTCCCTTCCCTTCCCTTCCCTTCCCTTCCCTTCCCTTCCCTTCCCTTCCCTTCCCTTCCCTTCCCTTCCCTTCCCTTCCCTTCCCTTCCCTTCCCTTCCCTTCCCTTCCCTTCCCTTCCCTTCCCTTCCTCTATTCCTCCCTTCTAGAATCATAGAATCATTAAGGTTGGAAAAGACCTCTAAGATCACCATGTCCAACCATACCCATCCCCACCATACCCACTGACCACCTCCCTCAGTGCCACCTCTCCATGTTTCCTGAACACCTCCATGGATGGTGACTCTTCCACCTCCCTGGGCAGCCTGTACCAATGCCTCACCACGCTGAGAATATGTTTTTCCTAATATCCAATCTATCTATCTTCCCTCTCTTTTCTTTTTGTACCTTCTTTATTTCTTCTTTTCCTGTTTTTCTCCTCATACCTTCTTCCCCATCCTTGCTCAATTTTCTGTAACCTATGTTATGCACCTATTGATATACCCAAAAATACCCAAGGGAAGATGCCCTCTATCACAGTGTACATGGGACAGTCAGACCTGATGTCTACCACCATGGCAGGTCCATAGAAAGCCACCCACTGCTCTCAGCAGGTGACCATGGCTGTGCGTCCTTTGTTTTTGTTGATGCCACCATGGTCATCACTACAGAGTAATAGTGGTGGCACAGAGAAGGAACTCAAGGTTGGCACATAGCACAGACAATGCTGAAGGTCACACAAGACAACTTAGCTCTCAGCCCACTCAAGAAAGGTCCATTAGGTTGAACATATAAAGACACTGGGATGCCTGCAGGTTGCTATGGTCATCAGAGGTCTGACATGGTAAAGTTTGGGGTAATAGCTGTCTCACTCATGTTTCAACTGTATAATTTACAGCTGATTGACAGAGGAAAAATTGCCACTTCCAAATGTATCTGTGCAAAGTTGCAAGAGTGTGGATGTGATGACTTCTGCAGTGTCCTTTCCAGACCTGTGCTCCCATGCTGTCAACATGTGGGGACAGAGAGGCAGGGATTTGGCCAGGGCTTTTCACACCTCTTGGCAGCCATTCTCCAGTTCAAATTTCAATTACCTCTGAGGCCAATCTGAAGATACTGCCAATGCCCCCAGCAGGAGCCGTGTCAGCCTATATTCAGAAATTACAGTGAAAATACAGGCTCTGCTTCGGCATTTGTTCTGAGGAACATTTAAGACTTTAAATACAATTCAGATGATTTGGGGTAATTTAGACGTAACTCACTTGTGTGGGTTTATTTACTTATTTATTTTCAGATCATTATTTGAATTCCCTGAAATGGTGACCACCCTGGCAAAGAGCAAACAGTACGTAAATTACTTATTTATTGTTTAAAGGAAAACCTTCTCCTGTGAGGAGGACCCCTGTAGAACCCATTTAACAATAATTTTAATTAGTGAACTTTGTTTTGTCTGCCTGCTAAAGGCTGATTTTCCTCTATCAACACCACTGTGATAGTGCTGAACCAGAGTAATTCATACCAACACATGCTGCACCAGCACAAGGAACTTTTACTAACAAACACCATCCTCTGTCTGTATTCAGCACAGGGTTGGAACATAAAAGCTACAAAGACTTGAGGACAGCTGATCCAGTGAGCAACATCCTGAACAGATGTCTGCTCTGCAATTTCTTGTGTGCATCCTGGGGGCTGTTTGGCCTGGAGAGGAGAAAGCTCTGGGGGGACCTGATAGCAGCATTTCAGTATCTATAAGGGAGCTGTAACAAAGAAGGGGACAGACTCTTTATAAGGGTCTCTTGTGATAGGACAAGGAGAAGTGGTTTCAAGCTAAAAGAGAGGCCTGCATTGGATAAAACTTCTTTATTTTATTTTATTTTATTTTATTTTATTTTATTTTATTTTATTTTATTTTATTTATTTTATTTTATTTTATTTTATTTTATTTTATTTTATTTTATTTTATTTTATTTTATTTTATTTTATTTTATTTTATTTTATTATTGTTATTTTTTTTAAATGATAAGGATAGTGAAGCATTGGAAGAAGTTGCCCAGTGATGTGGTTGATGCCCCATTGCTGGAAACCATCAAGGTGAGGCTGAATGGGACTCTGAGCACCTGATTGAGCTGTAAAATTCCCTATTCATTGCAGAGCAGTTGGACTTAATGACTTCTAGATGTTCTTCTTGACTCAAATGATTCTATGATTCTATGTTAGCACTAGCATATGATGCCCTGACTGGGGGCTGAGTGTTCATGTATATGTGTGGATGTGTGGGTTTTTGTGTTGAAGAGGGTGATTTTCTTGATGACAACATTTTTGACGTACAGTAGCATTGGATGAAATGCATCATTTCACCTGAAGAGGGACCAGATCAGTCACAACAGGTTGAACCGTATCTACCTATCCTTAGCCATGTGACTTGGTGGCTAGGGAGGAAATTGTTACTCCTCGGCCTGAGTGAAATGAGTCATAAAGAAGCCAAGATGCTGGCTAGAGATCCCGTGTGAGGTTGATACAATGTTCAGTATGTCTTGGAAGAGCTATTTTAAGAAGAATTTGGCCAGAATCCTCGACTTTTGATTATTCTTTTTTCTTTCTCCTTGCATTTTACTGTTTCCCTGTAGCATGTTCTAAACGTTGTGTTTTGATTTATATCTGTAAATAAATCTCCCTATTTATGAAGATGTAATGTCCCCGGGGTCCAGAAGGCCCCAGCCTTTCCATGTAACTGAAAGAGACGTTACCTAAGTGGGCAATGAATCAGAAGTGGGGCAGGCAGGGAGACCTATTTTTACCAACCCACTCAACTTGGGTCTGCCCAGAAGACAAGTGGGGGCAGCTGGTGGGGGCTCTGGGAAGGTGCTAGGAATTATGCCCTGGGGTATAATTTCTGAGCATTACAAAGTACTTGGGCTGTGCTGAATTATTCAGAAGAGGAAGGAAGCAGGAGAGAGATGGTGGGAAAGATTTTAGGATTCACGCGCTGTCTAAGCAATAGCCAGTGCAATTCTTGACAGAGGAAGAAAGGTAGAAGCTGGTGGAAGCTGCTAAAATGAACAAGTTACTTTTTACTCTGCTGCCACTCTGACACCACGAAATAAAGCTTGATGTTAAGAGTACAGCTTCTGGCTAGCATTCACCAGCCCACCTGTTTGGGAAGGAAACTTATGGAAGATTTCTGCTTCTCTTTGGAGGAATCATCCTTTCACCTCTTTCTGGTTGCAGAGGTGCGATGTGATCTGCAGCAGCTTCAGGTTGTGAGGGGAACACATATCTCTCATTCAATCTTACTCCGTATTTATGGCCATTTTTGGCAGGATAGAAACCTTGTCCTGATATGAATATAGTTTTTATTGCTGTTGCTGAGATATTTCACAGACTAGGGACCAAATATATATACATTAATAGGGCTTTTCAGGAATTTTTTTTAGTCATTCATTTTGGTAATGATAATCTGCTAGCTCTTCACAGTGCAAAGAAGATGAAGGATGGTTTTAAGTACTTCTGCAAATAGTTTTGAGAACCTGTTATGTGATGTTCCTGAGATGTGGTTAGAAAAGTAACTGTCTTGGAAATGCCATCTTCTCATCCCAAATAGCTGCTTCAGGTTTCTTTTATTTTTGAGTCTAAGTTATTACCCTCAATTACCGAAGCTAATGTGGCTATTTCAGTGACTGATAAAATGTTCTGCTAGTGTTTTTGTTTGAAAATATTTTCATTGACTATTTTTTCCCTAAACGCTCTAATTTCACAAGAAGATTGGACCTTTCCTATGAAAAAATGCAGTGATTTCAGTAAAACCAGGAAATACTGCAGATGGGAACCATCATTAGATGGTGCCATCTCAGGCCACTTTCATCTTCTCACTTCCTCATAGGGACCTCACTGCCATCTCTGTGTCCTATCGTCAGTGTGCCCATTTTGCTCTACCTTGTTTTGCCTCCAGGGGACATCATGGTGTGATAAGAAATGAATCCAACCAGCTATTGCTATTTAGCAAGCAGCACGTCATTTCAAAATTAAAATGTTTGTTTATCAGTTTTTCCCCCAAAAGAAAACAGTTATCCAAAAAGGGGAAAACTATTGGCGTAGGTAGGAGGCTGACTGAATTCCTCGACGTGTCACATCAACGCACTTATCAGTTTAGTAATGATGACAGTGTCTTCTTACTAGTAGTGAGGTAAGTGGCAGAGAGCAGCCAATTTGATTATCAACTCCCTTGAGGAGTTTGGGGAGTGACGAAGAAGAATAATTGTCTTTTGCTTTGCGCATAGACCAAGTATGATATGTAATCACAGAGAAAGAGCACACACCGAGCCAGTCTCTGTCAGCTGTCTAATTATAGCTAAATCCAGCTAAATATCCAGGAACATACAGTCCTCATTAAATCAGTTGCTCATGCAAGTCATTGCTAGGGTCCAGAGGAGCTGGGATGATGAGGGGCTGGACAGAAGCCATGCAGGGGAAGAAGGATTTGACAGAGGAATGGCTCTGCTGTCCCCCACCACTGGGGACTAAGAAACTAGTCCCTAGTATTAATATTACTAGGACCTGTCTTTTTGTCAACATTTCAGTCGTGAGTCGCCCAAGGGATGTAAGGGGTGATTACTCAGCCACTCTGTGGTACCTTTGACATGCTCTCCTGATAAAAACTCTCCTTCTTACCTTTTTAAGATCATGTTTTCCTTTGCTCTGGTCTCTCATTTCATTTTGCTTGCTGGTAGGAGAAGGGACTGCAACTCTTGTCAAAACAGAGGAATGAATAAATAAACCTCCCAGGTGCTTCATACAAAAGAAGGCTGATTGCTTGCAGGGAGCTGCAATCAGAATAACATTGAAAACAACAGGCAAACACTCAGCAAAACTAGCTAAAATGGTTTGGAGATGGTCAGATGGCAATATCAGCATGAGGGCTCTGAGAATCCTTGAAGTCCAAAATGCAGAACATTTCATAGAATCATAGACTGGCTGACATTACAGGTAAGCTCAAAGGTCATACAGTTCCAACCCTTATGCCTTGGACAGGGATACCACCCACCAGATCAGGCTGTGCGGGGCCCCATCCAACCTGGCTTTGAACACCTCCAGGGATGGAGCACCCACAGCCTTTCTGGGCAGCCTGCTCCTGTTTCTTTTCCTTCTTTCCACATATCTGTTGTCTCTTAGAATATTTCAGTGGAGGAAACAGCTTCTTGAACTCTTGCTATAGCTATCTATCTTCTGCTTTGCTTCAGGTCGTATGCAAACCCAATCCTTGAGCCATATTAATAGTTTGATTCGGTAGCTATAGCTGAATGATATTGGGATAGGCACAAATTTAAAAAAAACAATGAGAACAGCTGCAGAAAATAAATCTCACACCAAACAACCACGAGCAAACACGGTTTCCTTAGGCTCGGAGGTACTTAAAAGCCAACTTGAAAAATCCCTTGAAATCTTCTACAGTATGCAGATGTCTGTTTGCAGACAGATGCCACCCGGACCTTGCTGTGCAGCTGGGAGCAGGAGAAACAAGAGAAATGAGAAGAGAAGAGACAAGAGAAATGAGCTTCTGTCTGCTTCAGCCACACTCACCTCCACCTCCCTCCTGCCTCTGCTGCTGTCAGCAGCGGGGAATGAAGGAAAGGTCTCTGTGGCCCTTCCCTTGTCTTTAGGAGTCTGATAACCATTGCTTCTAGACCAGAATGTTTTCAGCATGCCCTGAATACAAAGCTCTGAGCAGAGAGGTGGTACACACAAGCTGTCCACTAAAAGCTAAAGGATATCCAGAGAAGATTTTGGATTTAAAAAGGCAAGGATACATAAAGGACAAGACACCTTACTGATGACTTTGCTTTTATTTATTCTCAAAGAGTGACATGAAGGAGTTTAAGACCTGAATTCATTTTTAGCTGTGCATCGAAGTCAAAAGAGTTAGACCAGGACTACATTTGGCAGCATTTCCATATCCTGCAATTCAACATGGAATATGTAATCATCTGACAGAGAGTTCAGTGTGTTTAGTTGTATAACTGCTAGAACAGATAAAGGATCAGCCAGGCAAACAGTGAAATATGAAAACGGTTCTCGTAAAAACATCCCAGCCTTGGGGCATGCATCTGCCAAGACTACTCCGTGGTGACATGAATGGACATAGCATTTAACTACTCTCCAAGAAGAGAGAGGATTACAAGGAGGTGGGGAAAGCAGAAGAAGCCAGTGCAACCCTGCCAACAATAGCAGGTTGCAATACTTAATCTCAGTGCTTGTGCCAATGCACTTCGAAGCTGCTGTTGTTTTTATGAGGAAAAATGCAGAAAAGACTAATCTGTGTATTTATGTCTGTCTGGAAATGTTATAAGTGCCGTGTGGTCATTCTGATTCCAGAACCAATGGGGTCGGTATTCCCAGGATGGAGAGACTTGGATGGGGTGCCAGAACTCAGCAGCCACACGTGGAACTGAATGCAGAGTGAGTAAATGGAGAGATTCAGTACAGTGGGAGACACGGGCAAAGAAAGAACTCTGCAGCATTTCCAAATGCCAGGATTCTGAGGGGCTGTTTTAGCTCACATGTGCTTGAGAAGTTCTAAAGCATCTTCTTTAGCCCTTTCAAAACACTCGTCCCTCTTATGCAATTCATTTGCTCAGTTGTTGTCTGATGTGACTGCTGGTGGTTTTTTTTTTGGTGAAGTTTATGCTGGAGGAGGCATCCTGTGTGCCATAAGTTTTAATTAATATACAGAGCAATTGCAATAAAGAGGCGGTGGTTCCATGAACTTCCTTCTATACCAATATTTTCCCATGCTTGCCAGTAGAAAGTTATTTATCATAAGGGGCTGTGGCTTGTTATCTACTCTTCTTTCTGCTCTCAAACACAACAGAACGTTTCTTTAGCAAATGTTCTGGATGGGTCTTTGGTCTCATGTCTCTCTTCTGACAGCCTCAGCCAAAGTGGTAAATACAGCCCCGATGTTTTGAGGCCACTGGGATCTGTATTCAGATCACAGGCACAGGCACACCACATAGGTTGTCAAGTGGTATTGCAGTAGGCCAGGCTTAATAGGACTGTGTCCTGTTCCTGTTTTTAACTACTGCTGTTATTTCCGGATGTTGAAGGAATGGGTGCATGGTGTCAGGTTATGTCGCTGGCAAGAGAGCAAGAAGGAAGCAGGTTTTCTGCTGGCTGCTTGAAAGATCTGCACAAGAAATGGATTTGGACTCGTCAGGACATGCATTCCCAGAGGAGGGTGAAGGAATAACAGAGATGATTTGCTGCTACTTCATACTACTCTTTGGTTACGTAAAAAAACATAATATACTGATCCATCCTTCTTATCTGATTCTGCCATGGCAGTCTCCATGCTGTCTAAGGGTTTGTTTGATAATCTGTCTCTGGTGGTTTGCTCAGTTTCGCTTTAATCCAGCTAAAGCTTAGCTCTGTTTGACTGGTAAAAGACAGTGACATGTAGGAGTAACGCTTCCTTGGCTTTCTTTGTTGGGTAGGACAGATATTTGGCAGCTGAGTTTTCCAGGGACACAGGGATTAAAAAGAACCTTGAGTTTCCTCTTACTTAAAAGTCTCCATCCCTCCAAACTTGACATTCTTCTTCTATATAAGATATAAACTACTGCGGAGAAGAAACATTTTCCAGATGACGGTGCTCCTTAAATGGTGTTGTAGGGCACTGGTTATCTGTGACAGGAGTCACATATCTCTACAGGACTCATGGGATCTCTTTAGCAATGGAATGGGTTCCAAGTGAAAAGAAAGGCGTGTGGACAGGTAACAAGGTGATCATTAACACGATCCTTGTCTAAAACAGATTTATCCACATTTATGAGCTTCAAGCAAGATTCCTTGGTGAACTTGGCTAAGTCAGGACTAACATGGGCATGAAGTAGTTTGCATCCATTTGATGTGGTTGTAGAAGCTCTGATTTCTTAGTGTCTCTTTATCTGCCAATGGTCCGACACATTTTTAAGGAACCAGAAGAGCACTTTCACCATAGTTGTGTCATATTTTGATGTTCAGTCAAGTTTGTTACCTTCCAGAGCTGAATCTGTCTGTTTAACATGACTTTCTTACACAGTAAGGACATTTTGGAAGCATTCTGTACTGATGGGAGCTTCAGCTGAAGCGGAAGACTGAAGCACTTAGTTTGGAAAAGAAGTAAACTGAATGTTCAGTAGCATAGGTGCTTAAAATACAGATTCCTACATGTTTGGCTCCATTTTTCCTTGATTCTATGAAAACCATTTTTTTCTTGTGTTATCTGGGATCAGATTTCTCAGATACAGGATGCTTTGGAGAAGGAGAAACTGTATTTTGGTGGAAAGTAACAGGCTAAGCCACAAATAAATAAACAAAGCTTGCATTCATGTAGTCAGGCGCTGATACCGTGTACCTACAGCTGTAACATCATATGAAGTTTATCAGAGGATTGGAACACTCACGTGGGCAACCTTGCCAGATTTCTCTTGGGCAAATTACTATTCATCTTCCTAAATCCTCTTGGCAGTTTCTACTGGAGAAAGACAAAAGATTTGCCGTGTGCTGAGGCCCTGGACAGAACACAGATCTGGGTTCATCTTCTGTCTCTTCATGCACTCCTCGTCTGTGAAAGGCAGTGCTTACATGCTCTATGGGTCAGGAGCCCACCAGGCTGATAGCTTCAGATGGCTGACCAGGGAATAAATTACAGAGAGGCCTAAAGTCTCTCTGTCAAGGACAGCTTTAGTGGATGAAAGCCTTCCTCATACTCTGTCCTAGACACCTGCATGCTACTACTGTAGCAGCTCCAACACTCACTTGCCCTTTCTTTCAAGGCAGTTGCATTTCACTGGTATTATGGATGGATGAAATGACTCTTGCAAGCATGTAGCGCAAATGAGCTGTGTGAGTGCCACAGTACATGGAAGAAATGTGAGTCATAAATCATCATTAACATCTGCTGGAAGACATATCAGTGCCCCAGCAGCTGTAGGTTACTCTGTCAGAGGACTTGACACAAGACTCAAGACTGGTGTTGTTTGGTATGTTTGGGACGCAAGTTTGTCAAGATTGAGACTGCTAATGGCTGCTTTAGAAGACATGTCAGTTTTGGCTTAATGAATTTGTTAATATCAAGCAACTTTCTTCTTCCAAACAATGGTGTTGGTAATTCATAAGCTGTTATTCTTGGAGCCCTAGTTTAACAAAAGCCAGCTTCTCTGTCTGAATGTTGCTGCTTTCATATTTTATTGCAGAAATTACACAAAAATATTTGGCTTGTCTAATCAGGGCTTGACAATATAGTATATATTGCTGAAAATGTGTCATCGCATTATTCTTACAAAAATAAACTTTTGTGGTTTTTTTTCCCTTGTCCATTGGCATTTTGCTAGTTCAAACTGGGGAATACGGGTTGTCTGTACACCTTGTCTAATAATACAAAACAAATGATTTGGGTGTAATGGTGGTGTTATGAGGGCTACATAGATTGTTCCTTTGACCCATTACTTGTTTTCCTCCCTCTTTAGATCTATAGGTTTAGATTTGCAGACTGCATTAGACTGTGCTGTTGGCATCTGCAGTTCCAGAGGTTCTGAAACATGGGACTTGCCCTTCTTGAAAGTCCTTACTAATCCATGTTCTTACATGGGGTAGATCGTTCAGTTTGTTTTGCAAGAGGCCTTTAGGGCCAGGAAAGCTTACTGTGGTTATCTAATCTGACCTGTTTCATTAGAGAGGTCACTGAATAGCCCCCGCAGGATTTCCTGCAACTGGGAGAAAGAGTACTTGAAGAAAGTTTTCCACTAAGATCAGAGATGGCTGAAGGCTTTTTGGCAACAGAAGCAAAATTTAATTTCAGGGCAGCAGCAGAGTGGGTTGTGAGAGGAGGAGGGCTGGAAAAGTCCAGGGGATTTTGACAGATGTGGGGTGCAGATGCTTGGGCTGGTTAGGAAGATTCCAGTAGGCAAGTGTGAGATAACTGAGCTTTTGGAGATGGCGAGTGTGAAACAGGCTTAGGGAAAATCACAGAGGACTGCAGAGGAGATATGGGGGCAAGATTATTTTGTGTTGGATGTATGATTCAGTAGGAGGCCACAGGGCCAGGTTGTTTCAGGTAGAAACTTTTCAGGTGGAAAGGAGGAGAAGGAAGGCTATGGTTTCCAGATAGAGGATGGTACAGATGATGCTTTTGGAAAGCTGTCTTTTTGGGGCAGGTGGAACTTAAAAGACACAGCAAGTTTGAGAGGGCTGTTCTTTGGCTGTCCTTTGCTTCTCACCTCACCTCATCTGACCAGTTCCCCTCTGTACTTTCCTTACAGCTCTCCTCCTTTAGTGCTCTGTGAGCCCCACAGCCCCAGCAGCTGACTGCCTGGGAGAGAAATGCACCACTTTATTCACCTCCTATTTCTTCTACCACGCTTCAGGTAATTAAAAGCAAAAGGATGGGAATGGGGCTGCAGCTAGGAGGTGGCTGGAAGGGAGACCTGAGGTGTGATGCTTTCTGCTTCTGCTGCTGCAGCATCAAGATAGGGCATGTGTCAATTCCTGTCCTGACCACTGTCCCGCTTCAGCCTGTAAGTCAGGATGAGGGCATTGCCCTGGTTCAGAAGGGTCTTTTCTGTCACTGCACAAGAAGACAGCCTGTGCATCCTCCTTCCCATTGCTTGGGGCTCAGCCTTGCTCACCTGCTGCTGTGAGTGAGCTCTGATCTTAAATAAAAGCTGTGCAGGTAATGGAGAGCCTACCGAGGCTCTTAGTAAGCTGTTTTAGAGATGCTGTGAAAAATGTACGCCACTTCACTAGACCGGATCTATTCAGAAGTGTGGGAGAAAACAAAATAGGGTGTTTTTGGCAAGGCTGGTCAACTGCTTGAAAAATGTATAGCAAAGTGGGCTTTTGTGGATTCTCTTTCTTTGAAGATAGATATTCAAGACCTGCCTGGGTATCTACTTTTGCAGCCTGCTGTAGGGGGCCTGCTTTGCAGAGGGGTTGGTCTTGATGATCTCTAGAAGTCCTACAAATCATTCCAATTCTGTGATTTGGTAAGAAACGCAGGGCAGCAGAGAAGAGAAAAAGCTGACAAGGATTGGATTTGGCAGCTAATGAAGGACTGAAGCAGTGTATCACATTGCTACTGTGGAGGAAAATTAATATCTTCCTCTCAGAGATGAGAGGTGAGGAAAGAGGAGGATATTTGTTCAGCTTAGCGTGTGAAAAGCTGATTGTTGTCTTGTCAGGCAACAGGATCATTGGCTCCGTGAGAAGTGTGGGATGGTTAAAACTTTCAAACCTGGCCCAAAGATTTATAAAAATATCCTTTCTAATAAAAAGAAAGGATAATTTTGCTTTGATTAACAGAATTTTTCAGATATCATATCTGCTGTGTCCAATTTGGTATTTCTTTCATGTCACAGACCTGGTTCTCCAAAAACTGGAGCTACAAGCAGTAACCCAGTGTTGTGGAGGGCCATCAAGACACATGCAGGCACCTAAGTCCAATTTTGTTTGCAGATACCTTCTAATACAGCCACTGACTGCAGGCTCTGTTCTGTTTTACAAGCTGTGCTGCTTTACCTATGGCTGGAAGTGAAGTTAGTGCATTGCAGGCTTCCAGAAGGACTGTGTCTTTCATGGCACAGAGCAAACACAAAAGGTTGAGAAGAGATCCTAAAAGTAGACAATAGCATTACTATTTGAATGCTGAACAAACCAGATTAAAAGGACATATCCAGAGAAGTATAGCAGACTAAAAGAGGATGGGCCTGTGGCTGCTTACCTGGTTTATTACTAGCAGAAAAATACAGAGATGTCATTTGCCAGGTGGAAATGGAAATCAAAATGTTTTTTTTTTTTTTTTTTTTTTTTCTTTTCTTTTCTTTTTGAGAAGAGATGCAGGTTCTGGGAGAATATTTGCGCAGTTGCATCTCCTAGGAAAGCTGCTGCTTCAGCGAAAGTAGAAAAGGGCTTTATGGAGAAATAAGGTTGCCTCAGATAGGAAGAAGGTGCCCAGGCAGCTGTTTCGGGTGTCTAGTGAAGCCAGTACACATCTGGATGCACTAGGTGGCAGGGTCTGCCTGTGAGAGTGAAACGTGCCGCGGTATGGTGCTCGCATGGGACAGAGCAGCAGGTGGAGAGCATATTTCCTCAGAGATGCCAAAAACGAGAGTCCAAAAGATCTCTATCTAAAGATGGTATGCAATTCATTACCAAATGCAAAACAGCCTTCCACAGCATAGTTCACTGATGAGCAAGAGACTTACATTTAGTTGATTGAAAAGGAAAAAGGAGATTCGCTATCAAAATGGCCGTGAACCGTGTCTTTGGGTAGAAAAAACACCACTGAAAACGGCTTAGCAACTTCTTCCTCTGTCCTTTTGATATTCAATAAATTTAAAGTTGCTTGTTAAGTTTTGGGCGGACTGAGATTCACGTTTGCTCTCATATCCTGCACTTGGCCTGACAAAAACAGCTTTTGATTCTTGTTTGGAAACTTGTGCTCAAGGCTAACAAACTGCAGGTGCGTGTAATGTGAGGGCCTGCTGGCCTGTGCAGGCAGGACCTGAGGCCCTGTCAGCTGAAAGCTTCACCTCTTACAAGAAGCCTTGATTTAGGGGAGGGCTTTTCATGAAGAAAAGGGTGTTAGAGATGCTGGTGGAAGCTACAAGAGATAGGAGCAAAAGCAGAAATCATACTCCTGCTCTATGTGGGGGTTAATAGCAGGGTGAAGTTTGGCACCAAATGAACTCCCTGGGGCCGTAAGCTAGGATGGTTTGATCATGTCTGGAATGAAAACCAGAGTAAGGTCCTGCTTTCTGAGTTATGGGTCAGTGATGTTGATTGGCAAAAAGATCATACTTGGGAATAGCAATAACCCTGACCACAGTATTTGAATGTGCTCATCCCAAAAGCGTGCTTTGGTGCGGAGACAGTTTCCGTTATTCTCTGAACGAAACATGATGGTTCTCAACCTTCCTTCTGCAGATTGCAACATGTCATATGTTGGGTGTATATTTTCTATATAGAGATCCATTTATTCACTGGAAAGTTTTAGGGACCTCTGGATTACCAAAGCTTTAAAAGCACCAGTGTTGTTGCAGCCTGCTCTATTTGTACTTCAGAGGTGTAATTATTAAAGACAGGCCCAAACCAAGAGAGGGATCTTCACCCTCTGGCTCTCTGAGGGAATATGAGAGGTCTCTCCTTTCTACACTGAACATATTAACAATATGAACCCAACTTGGGCTTTTAATTTTAGGCACTGATTAAACATCATGAAGGTCTTGACTTCTTATGGACATCAGCCGTTTTGGCTCCTGTCAGACAAGGAAACAGTTAAAAGACAAACATGGGCAGGTAGTGGACAAAACTCAGACGCTACCACTTTATATAACTTTTTTTTTGGTGCAGAGTCCATCTATGAAAAAGCAACGTTGCTTTTTCCTACTGCTAAATTTTCTTATGGCAGCCTCTGCCCTCTTGGTCTTGTTGCACATAATTAATTTTGTCTGTCATCCTCTGATCCCTCTTCCCACATCACTTGCTTCTTATACCACTGAAATTACAGCCATTGTTTAATTTCTTCTGGCCTACAAAATATTGAGACAGTATCGCTTTCCCTTCTAGATCTTTTCTGACCAAAACCTATGTTTGATGTGATATGCTTGGACTGACAAACAAAACCACAGGTAAGAAAAATAAACCTACAGATACTTTGCCAGGTAAGCAAAGGAGGAAAGTAAAGATGATTTCTTCCCTGCTTTCTTCTTCTCATAACTAAAATGGAAACTTTTAGAAGGCTGAAATTCAATGGTGTATAGTCAAAGAGGGTGACTTTTCATTGCTCTGCTGATGTGTGAGGACCATAAAAAGAGGCTAAGAAAGAGAGGAATCTCATCTTCCTGAGACGATGTAAAGCCAGCTCTGGTGTTTGTTTTTGGTGGGGAAGGGAGTGGGGGCTGCATTTCAGATTACCCTCGGACTGCTCAGAGAATGCTCGGGGCTGCTGCTTTCTCCTGAAGTCTGACTCCCGGCACAGTGGCTATGGTGTATGCCAAAGGCTTGATGGACTGTATATAGGGATCACGCAGGTCTGTCAGGTCATGCCCTAAGAGTTGATTGCTTCCAGTGTAGTGAGCTTTTGCTGCTTGGAGCCCATAAATATGCCTTCATAAAAATTGGCATCAAACTTTGGCAATGCTCCAATGCAAGGACAAAGCAAATCATCCAGAGTTGAAAAGTTACATTTTAGCTGTATGTGACCACTTGTGCATTAACTCTACACCTCTGGCTTTTTCACTGCTTCACTAGATTTCCCTTTCATTGCCAATTACACACGCTTTCTTCTCCACTTACCCCAGTGAATCATGCTTCTTTTATTGGATGTTTTCACTTCCCTACATCCCTCCTGCCCATATTTTGTCATCCCATCTTTCCTCTGGTGCCTTACCAAAATCCTTTGCCAGTCAGAGTGCTCTTTTCATTAGCAACATCCAACACCCATTTTGCCTCCTTCCAACAGATGAGCCTGGAAGAGGCCAATGCAAGTTCAGGAATGGCAATCCAAGTGCACCAGCAAAAAAACACAAAACCAACACACTTGAATCAGTACATGGCTTTGTCACCAAAACCTGGCCCAAGGACTGAGAATCAAAGGAGATGGAGTGTTTTTGGCAATGCAGAGAAATGAGATCTAGTCAGGGCTTTCCAGGTGCTTGCAACATATGGTTTTATTTCCAAGGGCTCTCTGAAAACAAGACACTGAGCAGGGAACGTGGGCAGCCTGGGGTGATGCATGTCTGTCTACAGGGGAACATGAGTGATTTTTTAGCCTGTGTTTACAATGGCTTATCTATCAGGAGCAGTCTCCTGCCCTAAGAGCAGCCGGAGCTGGTATCCAAATACAGCGGATGGACTTTCCTCTTGTAAATGCCTTTTTGTTTCCAACAATGGTTCCACCAGACACCAGTCAGCCTTGACTGGGCTGAGTTCACTCAGCAAGTACCTCAACTCAATCACTTGTTTTTGGATTGTCTGAAAAAAAAGAGAGAGAAAGAAATCCCGGGAAAAGTGAACATTTCTGAGAATGATGGTTGTTTGCTATTTCAATTCAATTTTATATGAACTATTTGGGTTGGCTACAGCAGAGCTGCCAGGTGGCTAAACATGCCGAGTGAGTGTGGTCAGTACTTGGGACACGCACTGTGCTCAAGGCATCCAAAAAATTACTCCTGACCTTCATTTAGTCTGCCAATCACTGCAGGCTGCCCTTACATCACATTTTTCACTAGCCAGTAACAGATTCATAGAAGTTAGGGATGGAAAAGACCTGTTAGGTCACACGGACCGTTTTCCCCCCCTCCCTTCCCTCCATTTCCCAAAGGTCAGCCCAGGGCTGTTCCCTACAGCGTATTTTCTCCTGCTTTGTCCAGTCTTATTTAAAATGACTCAAGTGGTAGGGCTGCCAGCAGCTCCCTCTGGGAGCCTATTCCACAGCCTAATGGGCTTCATTGTTAATTTTTTCCTGATTTCTAGCCTAAAATATCCCTTTCCTAGTTTTGTCCCATTACCCACTCGCACCACCCTCAACAGTTCCTCTCCTTTCCCCTTGTTAACAGCGCTAGTACTCCGCACCGCTCTAACAGCAGTTAGCAGAGAATTCAAAAGTGGTTTGGAAAAAGTAGATGCTTTTGCTTCCTTCACAGCCACTACAAAAAGGAGAAGTCAAGGAACTGGGAGAGAAAGTGAGTGATGAATAGAACCAGACACAAAACGCACGTCTCCTAACTTGTTTCGTGGCCTTTGTAGATAAGAGCCTGTTCTCACCTCTCCAGTCAAATTTATATGCAGGGAGTTGAGAACAAGCAGAGAAGAGAAGGATGGATCTGTGGTTTTGATGCTGATCACAGCAATCCCTTGACACTCCAATTTATTGAAGTGGTGACTGGGAAGAAGGCTCAGAATCTTTCTACTACATTATCTTCTCCAAAAAGTTTTTTGATTTCTGTTTGGACTTAGCAATATTCAGGGCATTTGTTTTGAATGGGATGAGGCAGGTTGCCAGTATATTCTGACGAGATAATGTCCCAAACCAAATTTCTGGATGTAAACAGATACTGTAGTAGTCTGACTCCAGCTCCAAGCTTCACAGCTGGGCCTTGTCTTTAATGATACATTGAACCAAAATCCCAGCTCCAAACAGGCACAGGATCAGAGATGGATTTTGAGTTTTGAGCCTCTGTCTAGTCAAAGAAGGAAAACCTTTTCAAATGCCCTTCATCAAGTATTTTTCAAAATTGCTGTCTGACTTTTAGCCCGGGTCTTACTACTTGGGCTACCTCTGTGAAGGTGCTTACTGAGTCAAGTGGAATGACAAATCTGTGATCATGTGGTTCTAGCTTTATCATAGTTCTTGTATTAATGTTCTTGAAGCAGTCTGACGTGGCATGGGCCCAACCTGCAAGGTCCCTTGAGGACTGGGCCCTCAGAATCTAGAGATGGAAGAGACCTACAGGATTAGATCATTCTCTTCGTTCCCTCGCCAATACAAGTCTGTTCCCCACGGTACATTTTCCAGTTCCGTGTCCAGACTGATCTTATTTTTAAATGATTCATATGATAGGGTTTCCTCCAGTTCCATTGGTGACTGGATGGTTGCCAGAACAAAGTTTTTTTTTTTCTATCTTAGTTTGACTTTGTATCTTTGGATTCATCCAAAATTTTGAGGTCTGCTATTTGTACTGAGCTCTAACTGGCAGTAGACTGAGCAACTGCAGAGAAAACTGTAAGGACTTTGTCTCAGTTTCTTGAGACAAACAAATCACTGAGAGAAGACAACAAAAGTGTTATTTCAGTCAGGCTGGCAGGGCTGACCCATCAGTGAACATCCTCAGTGAAGGACAGATGTGGGTTTGTTTGGAAACACCTGTCTCAGACTGTGCTGACATCAGTGGTGAGGCTGCAATTTACACCCTTGCTATTGAACTCTCAGGGATGGTGACCGTGACTGCTTCCTCTGAATTTACAACTTGAATTTCAAGGGAGTTTGTGGGCCTATAACTGAACAGTACTGGCCAAGGAGCCTGAAAGGGAGCAGGACTACCCAGGTGCTCTGCTGTGAGCACAACTGCTTGCTTTGCCATTCCGTGTCACGCTCTAATTACTCACTGCCACACACTGTCTGCACTTGAGTGTTGTTTGTCACTGTCAAGCACACTGTTTAGAGTCCACTGATACTGATGATAATGCTCTTTGGATCTTCCATGAACAATAAATTATCTTCTTGAAAAACAGTCATGATGAGTAGTGCAGCCAGATTTCCTGAGGCCTTCAGTACTCTTCTTGGCCAGCTGCTTTTTAAGAGGACAAAAGCTCATCAAGCATCGCTCCCTTCAGCCTAGGAAAGAGCTAAAACTATAGCAAGACTCCCTCCGTGAAAGGGCCAAGATTTCACCCCTTATACTTTCTCCTCTTTTTGGTCACTATTTCTCTGTTTTGTCTCCAAAACTGTTCTTCTTTTCTGAGATTTTTCATTCTGAGAGTGAGGTGTGGCCTCTGCCTTCAGGGACTGGTGCATGTATAGCTACAGCTATGGATGGGTAATGCTTAAAGGCAGTATTGCCAACAAGAGCCTGATTTGGATCTTCATTCGGAATCTCTAGGAGCTTGCCTGCCTTCATCCATGATGGGAGCCATGATCTTCCCCTGCAGAATGAAATTACCTCCATTGGTTTGGTTGTCCAGCTCTTCATAGTAGGCCCTGCCCTGAAAGTGCTGGGCCCAGACCTATTTTATTCTTGCCAATTAAAGATTTAATTTAAGTAGTCAGAAATCACACATCACTGAAGAACAAACTATACTTGTTACAATTAACTTTAGAAAAGACTTGGGTTTTCACCAGCATTTTTGCTTAAGGGAATGGCAAAGTCAATTTTTTTTTGTCTTTCAACTGGGCAACTGCAATAGTCTTATCAAATGAGATCTGTAAGCAGTTTAACTTCTTGCATGTCCTCTCAGAGGTGTCTACTTGTGTTTCTCATTCTTTTTTTTTAACCTATGGATTTTCTTTGGAGCCTGTGGTAGTTTGTTTACCAATCTTAGACCAACACTGCTTTTTGTTCCATTTCAGATGTAGGGTAGTATTGTTAGGTTGCAGTTGGACTTGATGATCTTTAAGGTCTTTTTCAACCTGAGCAGTTCTATGATTCTAAGTGGGATCCAGGCTGGTCTGGACGGATTACTTCTAACAGGTGACAGTTGTGTCATGCTATACTTAATCTGCTTTGTGGATTTCTACTTGCAGAGCTAAACAGGTGACAGAAGAATAGGGAACTGGTGTCCTAGAAACCCACTGCCACTGTTCAGCTACAAAGGCTTTTTTTACACAGAGGAAAAGATCATGAGGCAAACTGTATTGGGTTTAGCAGGAGAAAAAATGACTGTAAAGATTTTGGTCTGGAAATACGGTGGACCTTTACCAAATTATCTGTTGAAAAGTGTTATTCATTCTTCATTGATTGAAATGGAAGACTGATCAGAAGGTAAATTATGTAAATTTTGACACTTATTAGCCAAAGCTAAATAAGCAGAAATCTAAGATGAAAACTGAGTCCAATTCGTACCAAATCCTGTAGGTGATTCATGAATCATGTAGTTACTTTCAGCCTGCAGAACATTTTGTAATAATCTAACCAACCAAATGTGTTGATGACACCGTTTGGAAGGCTAGGTTGTGCAGTTATGTATACTGCGTGTGATACAACACCAAGTCTCATGAATCCTACCACTCCTTCAACAGTGGTAAGATTTCTCAGCTGCCATCTGCACATGTGGGTTATTCAGCATTTGCATATGTAGGAAAAAATAAAAAGCTAAAAAATAAAGCTGAATTCCAATATCAATCACTGTTGTAGCCAGGAATTTAAAGGTGTTCCAGTTTCACAGTTGCAGAAAAAAAACAAAGATAACTTTTTTTTCTTTCAAAACCATCCCACACAACTCAAATTTAACAAACTTTGGGGTAAAGTAAAGTGAGCATTTATTTTTTCTGACATGTAACAAATTAAAGCAAATGTGGTTTTGGTCAGTTTATTTATAGCACCACCAGTACTGTAGATATGGTGGAGTGCAAAAATTATGTCACAATCATGTTTGGATGAATGTTTTGCTTTAGACAAAACAATTCATTCTAATGAAAAATGCTCGCTCTTGAGAAAATGGCATTTTCCCCCCCTACCCCCCCCAAATATCATTTTGGCTGAAAACTTTTGTTTTATTTTCTGTGTTTTGTTTGGTTTTTTTCCCCCACTTTTTGATGAAAAGTCGAAATTCTCCATAGCGAGAAAGGAAAATTCTGAGTAGCTTTAGCATGAGGTATTTTATAGATAGGCGAGAAATAATCTTGCCGCAAAGGGAATATAATATAAACTGACAAAAATCTAAGAAATTTGGATCAGTAATTTTGACGTTACAAAAGTTTAAATTCAGCAGCTTTGCATGTGTTTATTAGAACATCTCCAGTGATGTGTTTTTAATGCCTCAGTTTGGGATTACCCATGTGAGAACATCTCATTCCAATTGCAAAGTCCTTTTCCATAGTGTTTAATGTCAGTAGAGACAATGAGATCATCTCGTTTGGCCTCCTCGTGTACAATTCAGTTAACCCTTCTTTGAGCCCAGGACTCAAGAAGACTGGCTGAATCACAGATATCAGAAGAACGCTTAAACTTTGCTTTCAGACAATTCTTTTGTTTCTTATGTTGTTCAGTGTGGGTAAGCATTAAGATTATTTTAATATTCAACTGAAAATGTGTTGGTTTGGCTATTATCAGAAGTTCTTGTTTTTTACACAGTAGACTGGAGATCACCTTTGAATCGGTATTTTCTTAAGGTTGTGGTATAGCAAAAATTGAATGATTAGTAGAATTTTGATGGTACTTACGGTTGATTCCTTTTGTCTGTGCCCGTGTTTATTTGTGCATGAAAGGAGTGGAGAAGAGGGAAATGAAGTATTCTTTAACAATTCTGGATTTTACTCACTGTAGTGGCTTTAGTCCCATCAAAGTTGCAGGAGGAGTTTAACATTCCTACAAAACATGCCCTAAATGGCATTCTCAGGAACACAGCAGCACTTTTGTTTTGCCACAGCATGATGCTGGGTCTTCAGCCTGGCCTACTCTGGTTTTTAAATCCATCTCAGAATTGCTGCTATCCAGAGGACCATTCCTATCTTATCTGAACAGCTCACTGTTTTGTTTTTCTTTTTCTTAGATATATAAATTCATGAATTTATGGAAAGCCTTTGTTTGAGTAGATTCAGATTACATGGCAATTCAGATCAATCTGGTTGTCCTCTCCCCACTTCCTTCTGCCATACCAACTACTTTTACATCCTACAGGAAAATTACCAGCAGTAATTGCACATTTCCTTCTAAATACTCGAGGATGACAGAACATAAGCCTTAGGTGTACAGCTGCTACTTTGTGACCCTCCTAGAAACATCCCTATTTAGTGGCACTACTTACCAATATTTTTGAGGTATTTCAGTTAGCTAATTGTGTTTTTTTGTTTTGTTTTGTTTTGTTGTTTTTCTTTTTGTTTTGTTTTGCTTTTTTGGTGTGCAGTTTCTTGATGCTGTATACTACTGACTTTTATATCAGAGTGTTGTGTGGTACCAACTCAAACACACTATAAAATTTTATTACATTTTCGCAGTTACATTTATCCAAAGAGCCTCAGAGAATGAACTCAAGTTTGTTCAAGGAACAGTATTTTCCATAAAGCACTTTGTGTTGTCTGGTATTCATTATAGAATTCTCCTTTATTCTGTTATCAGTTAAATTCCACACGAGCCTTTTAATTCCTTCGTTTGAGGTTGATGTCAAGATGATCAGTATTGTAACACTGGTAGGCACAGGGTGCCCCTCTCAAATGTTTGTACAAGATGATCATTTGTCTACCATTTTCAGAGTTCTTTAATGTTCTGGGATTTAGTAAAAATAAGCAGAAACTCACTAGTGAATTCTCCAGGAAAGTCCTTTAGGACACCTGAGTTCAGGTTATCCAGGCTGATGGCCTTAAAATATGCATCCTTAGAAGATATGATCTCATTCCTTCTATTAGACAGATAAAGCAAAAATAGTCTAATAGTAGTCAATGAAAACACAGTTTTCAAATAAAAATAAATACTTATTTTTTCTTTGTTTTCACTACTGCTATTGAGAATTTTGTCTGTTACTGAGAGATCTGCCTTCATTTGCTTCGATCTCACTGTATTTAAACTTCTGACAACCAGTTTTGCCAATAATAACTTTTTCCCTTTAGGATATTTTATCTTTTTTTATGCACACTGTATAATTTGCAAATACTAACTCATATGCTTCAAAATCTTTGTATCTTCTCCCATTTCTTGAACAGCACTTCTCAAATTCTTGCATCTGATATATCACTAGGCCAAAGCAAGCCTTCAGGTGAAGGCTTTTTTGGTTGATCCTGTGGTCTCTAACAGGTTCTTGAAGAAATCTGTCATGTCTCCCATGTTTTTTCTGCCTACATTTTTCCTACTAGCAAACTTCTCTTATAATTTTTCCAGTGTCAGAATATGTCTGTTTGGAAGCATGCAAGTGTTTTCGCTGTTTGAACTGTACCAAGTTTGCATGCATGAAATAGAAACCGGTCATGACCTACAGTTCCTAATCAAGTACTGTTTTACTGTTTAGAATTCAATTCATCTTTATCCATCATAATAAGTTACCATATGCAATTACCTCATGGATTTGCTTCCCATTAACAGTCAGGTGCTTTGTCATTCCTTTTTTCCCTCTGACATTTATGATGTCTCAAAGCCCTCTGCCCTTTCTCATTAGAAGCTTCCTTTGGACCTTGCTAGTTTTGATGGCCCATCAGTGTCCAGGCTTTTGCACTTCTAACACATCAGAATTCTGCCATGAGTTATCAGACATCTGAGTTATCTTCTTTATCTGATTATCCTGCAGTACTTACAGTTTTGAAGTCTTTCTTCTGATATGGTCAATACAGATTGCAGCTCC
The DNA here is from genome assembly GCF_039878825.1 of Excalfactoria chinensis. Classification (NCBI taxonomy): domain Eukaryota; kingdom Metazoa; phylum Chordata; class Aves; order Galliformes; family Phasianidae; genus Excalfactoria; species Excalfactoria chinensis. Next base: position 8,910,595 of record NC_092827.1, read on the forward strand.
ACAGACAAATTCCCATTTAAGGCAATGTACTTGGTCAACAGGGGAAAGCTATATTTAAGATGTCTCTGTTGGGTCTTTCTGATTAACAAAGTACAGAAACCTTTATATTCTACCAGCTGAAGCAGTGAGATTTATGAATCCCTCAACAAATGATTCATAGGCTTTAAAAATAACAAAAACAAAAACTTCCTACAATTAATTATTGAAGTGCTAAGATTGAATAGCTGGTGCTTAGAAGGTATGACATTCCAGAGTTTGACTTGTTGCAAATCAGCTCTGTTGCCTGCCTCTTTTCTAGTTTCCTCTTACCTGCAAACTTTACTCCCAGCATAACTGTACAACATTAAAGGTGCATGATATATAATGCACTTAGGCTAGAGTGGAACTGATAAACAAAACAATGTAAGTGTTCACATGTTAATGAGATTTGGGTTCAGAGTTGGGGGCCAGAAGGGGGCAACTTCCCCAGCTTGTCTGACTTCCCATGGGGCAGACAGTAGTTTTGCACTGCAAACAACGGGAATTATTTTACACTTGTACAAGTGAATGTTACTGCGGCTGCTAACTTGCCATTGAACTACTACAGCATGTCACATAAGCATCCAATCTGCATTTAAAGGCTCCAAGCAATGATGAATTTACCACTTCCCCGGGTAATATGTTTTAGTGAATAATTACTCTCTCACTGTTAGGAATTTGTGTCCTATTTTCAGTTTACATTTTTCTACTTTCCACTTTCTGCCCATTGATCTTGTACGGCCTTTCTCTGATACAGCTAGGGGGTTGCTCATACCATGCCTCTCCATTTCAGAAGCTTTGAAAACTGGTTTCTGGTTTTCTTGAGTGTTCTGACTGAATGCTTTACACCTCTCCTTAGAATACATGGTGTTTTTTTCCAGAAGCTTTCCAACTTTTGACCTGCATTAAAAGGCAGATTCCAGAGCAGGACTCAATGCGTAGGGTTCTCACCAAACTGTGTGTAAAGGTAATGTTGCTTTGTTTCACCCAAAGCTTTCCTATCTAAAGCAAGGAATTTAAGTGATACGTATATATATTTTTCCCACCTACTTTTTATTTTCTCTGTAACTGTCACAGAGCACAATCCCTGTAGCAGATTTCTGTGATCCCATCTACCTTGGAGGTGTCAATCTTTCTGTTGCCTGTACCCCTGCAGTTAACAAAGGCCGTTTTTGTGGTGGAATTCACTTCATTACAGCAAAAGCAAATAAAGCCTGTCACCACTCTAGCAGTGAGTGTAGGTGCTTACCTTGGAGCAGTGCTGAGTGGGTAAATATACACTGTCTTTAAAGTAGCGTGAATAGCCAACTGGATCGCATCCATGCAAGTGCGTCAGAAGGAAACCGTAAGGGTCTATTGTTTCACTTGTGCCTGTGTCTGTGATGATTGCCTGATACAAAGAAGAAAGAGCAATTATCAAAGGCAGCTTTTAGGAGTAACTTTACATATGGGATGCAATTACAGTGTGAAAGAACACTGGCTTGGTAGTGACAGACAGTGACTAAGAGATCTGATTACCAGGGAGCTAACTGCCAAAATCATATCCAGGAAAACAGTGTTGGGGAAAAAAAGTGTTCGGACTGGTCTGTGCTTTTGTCAACCTACAACCAGTAATGCTGGCAAACTGTGAGTGTGGGCTCATCCTGGAATGGATTTGAATGTCAGCTCGTGTCCCTCAGTCACCCTGGGGCTTGGGGCTGCTGGGAGACACTAGTGGCCACATCTCACTCAGCTTCATGTGCCACACGCTCATCCCATTCTTAGGCCAGAGCTGCCTGGGGCCTGGTTAGCTGAGGGTCCTGCACTGAGTTTGCTAGCCAGGAGGGAAGGGACCAAACCCTAGTAGTTTTCTTAGCTGTCCCAATGAACCTTCTTTCTTTGTCCTCATTCTAGTTAGGTCTTCTCTGCAACAGCATCCTTCCTGACTGAGGTGCTACAGGGCTTAAGTCCAGTGGCTTAAATGCATATTGCAAAACTGCCCATCCGGAGCGAAATCACAACCACATCCTCAGGCCTCTCTGAGCCTGCTCACAATTCCCCAAATCACCTCAAAGTGACTCCATTTCCAGCAGACCTTGTTGCACGCCTCTCACTCTGCTTCCTTTTCCTCTTGCCTGACATTCTGTTTCGGCTTCTCCCCTCTGCTCTCCTTATGCTTTTGCTTGCCTGTTCACAGAGCTGCTGTAGCTGACTCTCACTTCAGAGACAGTTTTCATGCTTTAAATCTCCCTCTGTCCCCATTTATGTTTCTTTAGCCCTTAGCCTCAGTTTGGTGACAGCAGCAGTGGGATGGTTGCTGGGAGGTAGTAGCTATTTGGAGTGGGCCTAGTGTCCAGGAGAGGTGAAGCTGGAGGAGAGCTGAGGACACTTGGAGGCCAGGAATGATTAATGGGGCTTTCCAGCAGTTTGGCTTCAAGTCTTAGATGGTTCAGGAGGGCTTCTGGGGACTGAGACCATTTGGTTCAAGATTACTATCATCTTTGTTACATCGCCAACAGGGCTCTGGCATGTGCCAAACTGCTCTCCTACACACTGTTGGTGAAGAGAGACAAAGCCCTTATTTACCCTACTGGTATAGAGATAGCTCTGCTCTCGGCACAGCCCTGCATCTGCTCTATGCTCATGCCTCACCAGTTGGGATCCGACAGCTCTGTTAATGCTCTCACTTGTGTCTGCCTTGGCTGACGAATTGCTCACGCAGAGTTGTGGCATCTTTACGCCCTGTTTTAATACTGCTACTTGTCAGTGGATACATGAGTCAGTACATTGTCAGCTGCATCCTGCCGTTCTCATCTGGGGCCCAGTCTACAGGCTCTGATCTGAAATCTATGCTGAGAAAGACAGCAGTCCTTATTGTTTCCTTTTTTGTGTGCCTGCTGCTTGACCACAAGAAATTTCAGATGTTTCATTTCACTACGTGCTGATTTTGCTTTCCAGTGTGTTTTCAGGTTGGCTCCTAATGAACAAGCAGGTCACGTTCTAACTCATTTAGGAGATGGAAAAAGGAGGTGTCCTCATCCTCCAGGGCCTGCATTGCTGCACCATTCAATTTCTTCATAACGGCATTCAGGTCCAACCTGGAGCTGTGGTTTCCCAAGCAAGCGATGATGATCAGAGAGTGAGCTCTGAAAGATGTGTCCTCTCTCCCTGTATCCCTTCTCACAGACCAGGGACTGCATCACCCCAGGATGAGCCACTGCAAGAGCTGTTCTGAAAGAAGTACAGCTGTACCCTTACCCCCCAAAAGCACTTAAAAACAGCAAACTATGATGCTATGATGGGCATCCACTATTGTTTATTTGTTTCATGTATGGAAATAATATCCTAATAACAACGTACAGAAACAGTGTCTCGTCGGAGGAATTTTTTTGTTTCGTCTTGGAGAGTTAAGATAAAGTGTGGAAAATCAGACACTAACATTTAGTTTCTGATATCTTTAGCTACATTATCGACAACAGAAATGTCAACAGGGCTGCATAGGTAGGTCAGTCTTTTTAAAATTACAACATCTGTTTTTTGTTTTTTTTTTTTATTATTATTTGCCACAAATGTTCTTTTCTCATAGTTTGCAATATTAAGTATATTTGCAGGTAACTTTTTAAGCTTAGTCTGTAATATATATTTGTGTTGGTTTGTGTTCCACTGCCATTTTTTCTTTTGAAACACAGTAATATTGTCATGTCATGCTATATTCTGTGTTCTGGATAGAGTGGCAGTTTTTTTGTTCCTGTCTTCTTTCACAACCAGCATATTAGATCCGGAAAGTACACTTTATGTTCTGATAATGGAAGAGGAGTGAAATCCTGGTCCAAATGAAGTCAGTGGCAAAACTCCCATTGACTTCAGTGGGGATAGTATTTCACCCCATCTTGTGTTGCCTTGCCTAAAAAAGGAAAAGAGACCTGATCCAAAGCCTATTGTAGTCAATGGAGAGGTTTCCAGCGATTTTAATGGGCCTGTATTTGGTCCAGCATGAGGTTATTCAGTCACCTCCAAATTTTACAGGGATATAGCACTTGTATTCACTTCTCTGGGGACTAATAAGCTTTCTCTCAGTTAGACAAATTTCCGTGCATTTGGGCGTACTAATAAGTCCTTTTTTTCTTCTCCAGTGCTTCTTTTCAGGCATTGTTTTGCCTTGTGGTGATTCTAATTCACTACAAAACAAATCAACATTGAACAATGACCACAATATGTAAATTTGACTTTATAGATTCCAGTTCCATAAACTTTGATTTAATAAACTTACTCCTCTTTGTAACAGAAAGAACAAAACATGGGTCACTTGATGAACTTGAAACCTGGTTCTGATTCTAACCTACATTTAAAAGCTAAATTTGAGTCTGATAAAGTTTTAAAAATACCGGTAATGTGAAAAAGATGCTTCTCTGCTTGCTTTGTATTTTTAACCTTCTTTCCTATTAGAACTGTAAACAGCTTTCTATTTCTGCAGTGAATTCTCCACTAATTTACTCCAGCGTAAATCCAGAGGAAAGTTTCTGAGGGCAGAAGAACTGTTCTGCCTCTGTGCGGGGTGAGCAAAGAGCAGCCTGGCAAAGCCTGCTTCCACCATCCTCTTCCTCCTTCCATTGTTTCTGTCTGATAACCATGTGCAAACGGTGTCTTTGTTGAGTAGAGCCAAGGAGAGCATTGGGAAATGCCATTAAATGAAGCACTGGTTTTGGCAACACACACCATCTCAGTGCTTGTGAAGTTCTTGCTTGAGATATAACCAATACGATATGGGCTAAAAAAAGCTTTTTTTCTGGTGGTTTCTGTTTACTCCTGCAAAATCTCAAAATATGACTATTTATTTTCATTTTGCATTGGAAGAAAAACAAAACCTCAAGCATTTTTGTGAAAAGCTTTTTGTGAGTTGAAACATCTGTTTTCACCTCACATGTCAAGCCCTGATTTGAATCTCTCTCATAATTTTTGATAAGGCAGATGAACTGTCTCTGCCTCTCTCACACACACACAGTGTATCTGCTTTGGATTTCGAAAACTTTCCTGTCCAAACTTCTGTTTGAATTTAAAGAAATCAGAAAAAGAAATGTTTTGGTCCAGTTTAGATATTAGCTTTAAATTAATATGTCTGAGCTGATGGAACACTCCTTCAAGTTTTGAATAAAAGTCTGTAGTTTGTTTCCCTGTATAATTAATCTCAGCGGACAATTGACTTTTACAGAATTTCACTTCAAAAGTAAAAATAATCCATAGAAAATCTTGCTTTTTCCATACTTTATTCCCCTTTCCCCACCCACATTTTTTTCTACCTGATTTTCTCCACAGTAATCTATAAAGTTAGTGAATTTCCAAGGAGGTGTTTTTAAGGTTTCGAGCTAAATCAAGAGTTTCTTGTTCACTTTTTATACAGTTCAGTTCATAGAATCATGGAATCACAGAATAGCTTGTGTTGGAAGGGATTTAAAGGATCACCAAGCTCCAACCCCCTGATGCAGTTAGTGCCACCAACCTCCCCATTTAATACTAGGCCAGGCTGACAAGGACCCCATCCAAGTTGGCCTTGAACACCTCCAGGGACGGAGCATCCACAACTTCTCTGGGCAGCCTGAGCCAGCACCTCACCACTCCTATAGTAAAGAACCTCCCTCTGACATCCAACCTAAATCTTTCCTCTTTCAACTTAAAACCATTTCCCTGTGTTCTGCTATTATCTGCCCTTTCAAAGAGTTTACTCCCCTTCTGTTTATAGGCTCTCTTTAGGTACTGGAAGGCTGCAGTGAGGTCTCCTCACAGCCTCCTCTTCTCCAGGCTGAACAAGCCCAGCTTCCTCAGCCTGTCTTCATAGGGAAGGTGCAGTTGTCTTTTGGCTGACAGATTCTATCTAAGCATTAATGTTCATACACTCAGAGTGTGGGCATTCAGCCCAAGTGCACAGACTTGGAGCTGAATGTGTAAAATTGAAGTATGTGTATTTCAGCTCTCAACCAGAGAAGTAGGCATCTCCGGCATATATGTGTCTGTTCACAGTGTCTTTTGTAGGACAAGATAAATTGCTTCTTGGAGGTGGCTGCTTCTTTCTTTGACCCTAAAGGGAACCTAGGGATTAGTTTAAGCTTAGACATCTAGCTCTTAGACATTTGAGCTCTGGCAGATGATTCCTATGTAAAGTCTGTGGAACTGTTAATTGGCCCCCTGGGAGAATCAGTTTATATCTCCCCCTTGATGAAATAATTTGGTTTAATTACTTACTATATAAATTCCTCTAAACCTGACATTTCAAACAAGAGATCCTTTGTTCCTCACATGGAGTGTGCTATCTTTATGCCTCTTCTATAAGCAACTTTTATACACGGTGTTTGCATTTTTTCCACCTTCACGGGAGAAGTTGAAACAATGCAAAGTTCAAGTCTCTCTATCAACTTACAGATTGTAGTCAAAAATATTTAGTGTTTTGTTGTTGTTGTTGTTGTTGTCTTTGAGCATATAGCCCCCCCAAAGTGTTTTTTTCCAGTATTCAGAAGGTATAAGCTATTGTTGGATTTCAAGGATGCTGTAAATCTTTTCCAGTGAAAAGTGTTATGGTTAATTTTATTGGGAAAGTTTTTTTTTTTTTTTTTTTTTTTTTTTTTTTTTTTTTTTCTCTCTTCTAGACACAGATGTCAACCAGCCTGCAGTTGTTCATTATTGACTGCTCTTCATCTGCAGGCAACAGGATTACATCAGAAACTTTTTTATTGCCCTTCACAGATTAGATCCTGGTTAGAAATCAATGAACAGATAATAAGATCCACTGAGAAATTAGATCCAGTTTTCTTTGTGCTGATCTTCTGTTTCTAATACCTCACAGAAAAAAAAAACACACAAAAACCAACAACTTGTTTTCTATAACAAAAATCACTGTTTTGTTCTTTTTAAATCTTCATAAGGCAAAAGTTCCAAAGGCTTAGGCTGTATTTACATATTTTTAGCAGCTTTCTGTAGTTAATTTTTGTCATGTTATCAGCACAACCTTCTGTAGTTAATTTGGCTTGCGGAAAGCTGTGATTAATGGGCCTTTGCTATAGCATTAATTTTCAGCCACAACCCCTCCTTGCCCTTCGGTATTATGTTAATTACTGGAAAAGAGCCGTGAAATCATGTATGGCACAGAGCTGTGGCGTGGCAAAGAACAACAATCAGATCTGAGGTTATGAGATGTGTCCAAACAGGAGAATGAAGAAATATCTGACCTGACAAATAGAATAAAAAATGCACAGGATTTTAGGGATTAGGCAATTCTGGCTTATTCTGGACAAGTGCCCCATCGTACTGCTTTCCAATGGTAGTTTTCTGATTGGTCTGAAGGTAGCTGCTGCATTTCTTCTCAGACCTTGGGAGGACACTTGTAATTTGAAAGCACTTATCTTAGTAGCTTGTCTCCCTGATCAGGCTGCTGTAAACGTTGTTGGTTCTTGACCCAGATCCCACAGAAGTTGTTACAGTGAGTTAAGCTTTAGATGTTCCCTGTTCTTATGGAGAGAGTAGTACTAAAATGGTATGAAAAAAAATAATCAACACTACTTCATTATCCTAGGAGCAAGGAATATCATTTATTGATGAGGCCAGAATTATCATATACTGATATAAAAATAAATGTGAATATGATATGATAAGTAGGAAAGAGAAGGATTTTGCTTTCATGGGGGGAAATACTGTGGTAGCCACAATTAGATTTGTTTCTCACCTGAACATTACTTTAAATAAAGTTAAGTCTGAAATATTTCCCTGTTTATGTAAATTTGGTCAGAGCTATTTAAAAGCTTGGACTTCTAGGGTGGGTCTTTCCGGAAAGCAAGGAGCTGAATTTGAGAATAGGTCTCAAAACCACTCATGAAATAGATGCATTTTTAATGTTTGTGAGTACTTACCCACCCTGACTTTTACAAATTAAGTTACTTGGCACCTATATTTCTCAAGCTGCAGTCGCTGGAGTAGCCCAGGGAACCTCCTCTGCTTAGGTCCAGTCATGATTCTCAGGCAAAGAGGACAGACTTAATCTCATAGGCATGTTCAAAAGCCTGACCCTAAGCAAACATGCAGATGTCACACCAATTCAACTAAAGAAAAAGATGGTGCTGCCAACTATCCCTCATTTATGATCAACAAGAGCAGTCAACCAGGTTGCAAATGACTGAGGTGTCGTGCTTGCCTCCATCACAGTGGGCTCTTTGTTTCCATTCCTTGAAAATGGAATTGACCAGACTTCTTGGAAAAGGGGAATCATTTTGGGTCTGCTCTGAGAGGCAGAAAGAGATGCCAGATTCATCAGGAGTAGACTCAAGAGAGAGAGAGAAAGCAGACAGTGTATGATGCTCTTCAGTGCATCAATTTGCAATGGTTTGTGCTGAAGTTAGAAAGTAATGCTTAAGACCTAGGACTCCCTTTTTTTTTTTCACATGAATGCCCTACTCACTGGGTTGGAGAGCCATGCCTGTTAATCTCCACAGGTAGTCACTCCCAAATGAAATATTGAACACTGAAGGACCCTAGGTGTGAGCTGAGCTGTAGGAGTCAAGCTGATTGCCATGTTAGCACAATGTATTTGGCTATATAGGGTAACGTGAAACACCTGGCAAGACTTATGACAGCCTTCCATGACAGCAGCAATGGGTTTGCATGTCCTGACCTCTTCAAGGGTGGCCTTGAGAACTGATAAAGGACAGGTGGCACCAGCAGAGAGGAGGAAACAGCAGACTGAAGACAAAAAAAAGAAAAAAAAAAGTAGATATTACATTGAGAAATACTGTGTCTTTGTAAGACTTCCAGTTTAAGCACTAGACTGTCCTCTCTGAAGCCAAGAAGTATCATTTCACTCTCTCCCACTGATGATATAAGACCTCTGCATGACACATAGCCTTTATAAAGCATCAAACTTCTAGCAATATGATAGTTGTTTTTATCACAATGCTCCCAACAAACGGCACATGCTGTTAATATGAATCTATCTTTCAGCAGCAGATATTTCAGGCACTGTTAGTAACATAATCTCATGATGTTGCCATAATAGAGTAAGCTGCAGATCCAAATCTTGCTGGAGCGCATTCTTTCTTTGGTTGTTTTCCTGTAGTTCTCTTTGGCTTCAGTGGGACACATGCCTACATACTGCAAATGCACTCAGCCTTGTTAATCTTTGTATAACACACCAGGTTTCTGATAGCCTGAATTTCGACTCAGAGGTGTTGGAAGAATACTGCAGGTAATGACATGGGGTGGGGAGCTTCGTGGAGGAAACTGGGAGCAGTGATAGGTCCAAATAAGAGAGAAACTGAGACAGTAGCAAGGTTGTGGTGCAGTTTGTGCTCCTTATGAGTGCACACAGCAGCCCACCTGAGTGGAGATTTGGGGTGCAGCACACCGAGGGCAGAAGAATCTGAGTTCCCTGTACAGTGCTCCAAGGAGAGCTTGTTCTGTGCTCAGAAGGCTACTTATTTTAGTACTGGCTGCAGTGCACGGCCTCAAATTGCCTATCTTTCTTGGGCAAATAGCCACCTCCCTTTGCTGTGTCTATACTAATAAATTAGCAGTGCCAAAGGTCTTGCCTTGGCCCTGAATTATGTTGTTTCTATCCTGAAGTTGTTAGAGCAGTCCTTGGCATGGGTTTGGCTTAGGCTTACTGAAAGCCTCTCGTACTATTTCTGGGCCTGGTTCAGGAGTTAGATTGGGCCAGAGAGCATCGAAATGGCGGTTTGGATGCAGCCTCCCTGCTTAAGAGGCCAGGAGAGTTTAATAAATAAATGTGGCTATGTTACGACAGCATGATTCTGCTTCCAGGGCCAAAGAATAGGCCTGGAACTGCCTAGTTTATTGGTGGGGGTGTAGCCATCATGTCTGAGAGTCTCCTGCAACAGTAAGACTCTTGTTTCGTCTACTGTGATGAAAGCAGCAGGTGAAATAAGACCAAAACAGACACCAGTATCATTTTTTAAAGGCTCGATTCTTCAGAAGTTATTTTTTTCTATATAGAGAGCAAAGTAGAGAAATTTCTTTCTATCTGAGGGACTCAAAAAAGATGGGTGGAGCATATTAAATGATTAAAAGTTTCTGTGTGCGTGGAAAATTAAGAAAGATACAGAGAATTAAAAATTAACAGAAAATCAATATATAATAATCTACATGTTTGATAAACTATATCTAGAAGATCTATTGTAGGCAGCCTGCTTTGGCAGGCGGGTTGGATTTGATGATCTCTGGAGGTCCCTTCCAACCCCCACAATTCAGTGATTCCTTGATCTATTGAAATCTCAGGTCAGTACCACTACCTGGAGTGTGGTTAAAAGTATTAACAGAATATGTATTAATTCCTGATCTTTTCTGTGTATGCACTGCCTTCTACATATAATCTCATTTATCTACATGGAATTGATCTAATATCAAATTGGTGGGGCACCCTGCTGAATTGGGTCTTGTACGTCCTTAAGAACAACTCTTTCTGTTTGGTGATGCAGTCCAGGTAAATATTAACTATTTTAAGATGAAATGGCTGGCATTTTAGTATTACACCTTTATTTGGTCCTCTGCATTTGTTAATCTAACACTCTGTGTAATCCTAATTGAGATCTGTTTCTAGTATACGCCCCAGTTGCGCAAGTTTTATAACACACAATTTTATATCCATTTATTTGGGGAAAAAATGAGGCAGTGGTAGAAATACCTCTGATGTGACAACAGCTGAGTGTTGGCAACTGACAGTGACCCTCGCTTTGGGCTGTGGCATCTCTAGCAGGCTTTGGCTATGCATGTCTAGGTCACTTTGAGCTTTCATGTTCAAATTAAATAGAAACATAAAGTCTAGATTTCTTTCTCTATATATATCCTTAATTTTTTTTCTTTTCTTTTTATTTTTATTTTTATTTTATTTATTTATTTATTTATTTATTTTATTTTCTTGCATGATAGAAAGCTTCTAAGCCCTCCCTTTCCCCTTTGCATCTCCTTGCTCTGGACAGCAGTCCCTGTGTTGGCCCTGATCTGGGTTGCCAGACCTTGTCCTTCCCAACAACATTTCCTCCTAATTCAACTGAAAAAAAAAAATCTCTAGTTTTCCTTTTCTTCCAGTCAGATAGTATGTATGTGATGGATCTCATGTATGCTTGTGGCAGACACATTGAGTTACACTGAGTTTGTTGAGGCAGCAGAGAGGGGAGAGATGAGAATTTTAAATTGCAGTTGTGAAGGAATAGCACCTTTGACATGTGGAGCTGCAGAGTGAGTGGGGCCATGTCTGAGGGGCAGGTTGGGCTGTGGGGGTCATGAGTGACCTCCAGCAAATATCTTCACCAGTGGAGCTCAACTCACACATCTGCATCTTCTGCTCACACCAACTAATTCAAAGCAGACCCCAAAGGAAGCAACTGTGAGTTGCTGATGGGAGTTCAGGGCACATCTTTTCCATGACACCCATGAGGCCCCACACCTGAGTGGTTCAGGGAATAAGGGTTTACCTTTCTGCTTCCTTTTTTTCAAGGCTGGTAATTCAGCATTATGTTCTGCCACAGATCTAAGTAAGAGTGAAGTTTAACTACTTCCATACTGCAGCTGTTCCAGTCAGTCGTGTCTTTAACCTTGCAACAGAAGACTTTTGTCTTCAGTACACTTAAGTTGAAGATGTCTGTTAAAAAGGAAGAGTGGAGATGCCACAAAGCCCATTCAAAGCAGCCTGTAGTGTTTTCTTTATTATTATTATTTTTAGAAAGAAATAAGGCTCTGTCAAACACCTACAAAGTGTAATTGGACACGACAGCCCATGTCAGAGTTCAGCAATGAAAACTGAAGTAAGTTTTTCCCATTTTTTTATGCTGGGAATCACGCATCAGCCTAATGAATAACAGGTTTTTTGTTTGCTTGTTTGTGTATTGTTTTGGTTGGTAGGGAGGACATGTTCTTTTGTTCTCACCATTTGGTTCTGGCTCTGTTCCCCGAATGCTACCACTGCGTTGACTTTGACAGATTCAGCTGGAAAAACAGACGCATTCTAACTAGTGCCCAAATACCAGCTATGTGATATGATTCACTTTGCGGAGGAGGAGAATGGTTTGTTTAAACTGCTGGTTGATTTGTGCCTAAAGGACACCCGTAACAGAGGAGTTTTCACCTGCTAGTCTGAACAACCTGCTCTGTTTCTACAGGAGTGTTTTTGATAGTTGTTGCATACACACACGTGCTGCATCAATGAGCCTTGTTCTGCCTCATATACTTTGAGTTATAAGCTCACAGTAGTGCTGTTAATAGCTATCAATTTGCTCGGAAGTTGTCAGATTGTCAGAAAAACAGCATAACTTTTCCATCAGAAACCCTGAAAAACGTGTATTCTTCCAAGAGAAGCAATAAAAAGACTGTTGGATGGTGAGGTACCGACTGCCCAGACAAGCTGTGTATGCCCCATCCCTGGAGGCAGTCAAGGCCAGTTTAGATGGGCTCTTGTCAGCTGAGCTGGTGGGTGACACCAGCACGTGCAAGGGGGCTGGAGGTTAATGATCTTTAAGGTCCATCAACAAATGTTATTTTTAAGACTTGTCTGCGTTCAGGTCTTCTTGTCACTCATTTTGCTAATTCAGCATGCTAGATGATTGAGGAGGGTGGATGTATTGCTAGGAGTTAAAGTGGCGTGATCATCGTGAAGAGGGAATGATTATTCACTGTTCATCGTGAAGCAAACCTGAGGAGGCTCCTGCGAAGGTGATGGGATGGAAATTTCAAACTAAACAACTAGTTCAACTGTAGAATTTACAATCCTGAAAGTTTACATAAATCTAAAAAGATGAATTCATGGAAAAAAGGTATTCAAAAGCTATTAACATGAAGAAATATTCTCTGGCTTGGGAAGTAATCAGAATGCATCTGATTACTGGCAGCAGGGAAGAATGTGGAGTACATCGAGATTCATTACCCCGTTATTCTGGTCTTTCCCAGGTATCCTCTATTGGTCATGAACTCAGATGGATCTTTGGTTTGAGCTGTTCTTGCAAAATGAAGACTGTGAGCACAACAGTGAATATCAACTGGTTCTAAAATTAAATCAAGCAGAAAATAAATGTGGAGTTTAATGATGTTGATTTCATGTTCTGTCTTTTGAGCAGTAGGGCTTAACTTGGCTCAAATAAAATTTGTGAAAGAAATTTTCTTCATTTCTTTTCTCCGCAGTTTTAAGTCCACATCTTTTTAGCTAAAATGATTTATAATACTATTCTGTGGTTAAAATAGTTACCTTCAGAGATTAATCACCTTGGAATTCAAGTAAAGGTGAAAGAGTCTTTGTATAGTTTATGGTATTATAATAATTGATTACCTGACAAAAAGAGCATAATATTTATTCAATTAGTTAGTTAGTTATTCCAGATTATGAAAATTGCTTTAGAGTCATTTTCTTAAATAACAGTTGAAGAAGAAATTGTCTTTGTGATATGTGACAAAAAATATGACAATTTTGTGATATAATGTATGGAGAAAACCTTCTACGATAACAGGCATCAGGAAAATGTTTTAAGGCTTTATAATGTCTTTAAGTTAAATTGAGCAGTGTTAACCAGTATATCTAAGATCTGACTTTCAACTAGTCTTCATCTAGCCCTTAAGTAATACATATAGCAATGTTCCCTATATGTCTCACACTTTGCACATACACATACACATACAGAGGCTGCTTTGAGAGTGATGCCTCCTAGTTTATTGTGTTGGCCCATGATGTTGGAGGTGAATGTCGGTGGTATGGCAGTAGAGGTTGCACCTTCCCACCAATACCCTGTCACATGTTGTTGCTGTGTGACAGGTGGCAGCAGAGGGGCAGTGTGATGGAATGGCATCTGACATGGAAGTGCAGATGAAGCAAAGGTGTCTGCTGGCTTTTTTATCTCGATTAAAGGCTAATTCAAGGTAAGTTTGCCCAATCTCTTAACGTTGTCACTATTTCTTTTTGCAGATAGCTATTGTGTTACTAGAACTTCTAGCAGAAAACTACCATACTATTGATCTGATAATGGGAAATGTGCCTGTTAACATGGCAAATTATATTTGGAGACAGCATGTGCAATACTGAATGCCAGAACACCAAGATGACCCATCTGCCCAATATGTAAAGTATAATAACACCATTATGAAGTGATGATATGTTTACATACCCTTGTAACAGGATTAAAGTTTTCTTAATTGCCCCCTGCTTGAACCTAATGTAATGTTTTTGGTGTGTCCTATAGAATAATATTGAAAGAATGAACAAATCAGTGGCGGAACCTTCTGAGATTTGCCTAATTACATCTCAAATTGTTCCCATATTGGAAATTACATGCATATAATGCCTTTTGGGGCACTGAATAGAAGAAGCATATGAAGGTCAGCCAACAGTGCATTGCAATGAGTTCTGTCTTCATGTACTTCTAAAATGTCTTTTGCATGCAATGAGACACATTAATTTCCTAGAAACAGATTTCAGAATCGTATTATCTGATTTTGGAAGGCTCACTCCTGCAATCTCCATAAACCTGCTGTTACAAACATAAATTACAGTTGCCCTGAATTTAGTTAAATCATCACAACTAGAAATCACTGGATTAGGTTAAGCATGAGATTAAGGACACTGGTGCTGCATTTCAGGAACAGGGTTAATTTTGGAATATTCTCAAGAGTTTTACAGACCTAAAACAAAGTCTTGACCTACGCATCATCCAAAACACCCCAGTGAAGCACAGGGAAGTCTTGGATAGGTTAAGGATTACCACCTGCATCCAGCTGTGTGTTCCTATGATACAGTTGTATGTTTGTGATAGGTGAGCCTCTGCATTTCAGAGCTGCTTGTAAAGCAACAAGATCACTTCTTGCTATCTGTGGAGTGCTGACCCCATTGAGCAGAGCTGCCTGCTTCAGGCTACAGGGATACTTGGATATTGACTAAGTGTTCAGGAAATTCCTTAATGACCTGGGAGGTGTTGCTAAGCATCTTTTCTATACAGATTTGATTGCTTCAAGTCCAGAAAATACCCAACCCCAAACCCTTGTCAATCTGCATTATAAACACTACAATACAATTTTAACAGCAACATTATCTGATTATTTAATGGGTTGAGAATCAGACAAAGTATTGAAAATCATGTAAGGCATTAAAATGTTCATTACAGTAGGATGTATTCTAACACAGGTATTCTAATAAAATCCTCTAATGCTTTTCCACCCTACAAAGTGATGTCTTACGTGGTTTTTGTATTTTATTTACTTGTTTATTTTTGAATTAGCTGCTTGAAAGCTGTGCTGCCTGCTGCAGAAATGAGACAGAGCATAGGAGTGGATATGGTGGGTCATGGAGATGGGTCAGGGAGCATCTAGGAATATTTTACTTTAGAATCTAGCCACGACTTCCTTTACAGTAGTTCAGTCAATATATTGTTGCTTGGGATATTTTGCTTTCATATCTGAGTTTTGGCAGCAGTTTCATTCATTGGTAGCCTTTTCCCTTCCAAGATCAGTGCTGAAATTGCATTTTAACTGTGAAAAAAGGAAAAATGTCATTTGGCAATGCTCCATGACCTTGATTTGCTGTGCTTGCAGGGTACAAACGAGACCTCTGATGTTTTTTTTTCCTGTAAATTTCACTTTTCTTTTTTTTTTTTTTTTTTCCTTCACTGAAAATTTAACAACTAAGAGAGCCAAGAGAGTCTCCTTGAATGGGTGAGAAGGGAAATGAAAATGCCATTTTTTTAGGGGGAGCAGAATATCTGACACACTGCGATAGCCTTGTACCTGTGTACCTTGTAACCTCTGGGTACTAGGGGTTTTCACATTACACCAATGCTGTGTAAATGTTGAGTAACATGGAATGTGGTAGAGCTCAAATCTGAAATCTATCACTACCAAAGATTTCTGCCTCATGACATTATGCAGAAGAAGCAGTTTAAACTTCTTAATTTACACCAAAGCTTTGCAGCTTTGCAAAGATTTGCAGCTTTGAAAATGTTTAGGTTTTGACTTGACCTCTTCTATCAGGGAGGACTGATCAGGGCGTTAGGCTCCTACCCACAGCACAAGTGTGGATAGTATTAGGGTTTGGACTCAGTCCCATAGCAGGATGAGCACAGCCAGACTCCCTGGGGTGCTCTGGATGCTTTGTCCTGAACCTGTAGTGCAGTCTGGGTCTCTAGCCAGTGTATCTGGGCCCATCACATCAACATAGATGGTGCTTTCAGACATGGAGCACTGAAGTGGTCTCCATGTCATTCCTTTCCTTGTTCTTGGCCAGCATGAATCAGACATAGGTTCCTGGCATGAGCACCTTAATGTTGCTCCAGCTTTCGGTGATTGGTTCAACCCTGTTGCTTGTGATTAGAAAAAGCAAAGCATTTTCTTGCTGCTTCACTGGTGGTACTAACCTGGGCTTAAAGCATCTGGGCACATGTTGTGCAGTGTTGGCATAACCATTTCCAAGAGGAAAAATACTTGTATACAATGTTATTTGTTCTGGACATCATTTGTGTCTGTTCTTGCCCTGTGTGAATCTTGTAGTTGCTGCAAAAGTTAGTAGTTCAGTGAGTGTTATCTCAGATAAGCAGTTTTAGTAGCAAAATTGGGTCTCATAGCTCCCTTTGGCTTGGTTCAATGCAAAGGAGCATTAACAATTTAAGTTTAGTCTGATCTATAGCTGTGTAGATGGGGATTGCCAAGTTCATGTGCATGCTTCTGTGCAATTATAATTATGAAAATTGCTCTTCAGCTTGTGAAATGGTGTAGCCTTGCAGGCTTTTTTAATTAAGAGGCTGTCAAAAATGCATGCTGTTCCAATGTACAAATCCATGGCATTTAAAATAAGTTATTTTGAATGTAGGGATCTAAGGCTCCTGCTGTACAATTATATTATGGTTAAAATAATATTCATGTGAATTATAGTAATTCCAGTTAAGAACACTAAAGAGATTTTATAGGAAACTATTGTCAGAAATTACATTTGATTTGCTGGTATTACTCATTAATAAGGAACTTCTTTCTTGTCAAGCATCACAGTATTAGAGGACAAAATCCTCAGCATAATGTAGACAGAACTGAGGAATCACACTTGGAATCATATTTATATAAAAGATATCTTTAATCTGAACTTGATAGAGGGAGTACCTAGGGGTGAAACAGAGCACAATAACCAGGTATACTTTTGTCTGACATAAATTTAAAGAAAGGATACCGACCTTTCCAAACTCAGTCTCCAGTCTGATCTTTCATGCCACAATGGAGATAAAGCTGGTACAAAGAAATCATTACCAACTTATCAAGATCATCAGACCCTTTAAAATATTCCGACCAGGAACAAATCTGATCCAAAGAGAGACAGGCAAGTGGGATTCAATAGCCTGTGTTATTCATCAGGTTGGAGAGAAAATCTTAGTAGTCCCTTAAGAATTAAACTGTGCTAAAAGTAGCTCATTTAGAGGTGTGAAATCATAGAATCATAGAATTGTTCAGGTTGAAAAAGACAATAAAGATCATCAAGTCCAACCGCAACCTAAGCTAATTCATGTGTGCTTTGCACTAATTCAATAAAGAACTGTCCTCCTTTCTTTCTGATTAAAACTTTATGTAAAGCCACATGAAAAATATGCTCCAAAGTTGCAAAAAGCTAAAAGTTTGAATGTAGTGAGTTGAAGTTCTGAAATCTGGGAGGCTAGAGGGAAATCTGAAATGTGCAGTCTTGAGTGCCTGTGACTGTACAAACTAATTAACAAAGGCCAGGACCGTGCACTAATATAAGTCAGTTACAGCCTGCCGAATCCAGCCAAAGCAACACCTGTCTTTAATATATAGAAAGAATAATTGTCATGAGGGACTCGAGTCCAGGATACAATGATGGAAGATTCACTTCATGCAGAGGGTAGTAAAGCTCCTAAAAATGATGGATGACAGATGATGGTTTTCTAACACAAAACATACTGGGTTTGACGATGAGTAATTTTATGCTGGATGTTGTTCTGATAGATATAGATGAATTAAATGCTGCACGGCAGCCTTGAGTGGCTACGGGTCTGATGATCATGATCTGATTGCAAGTAGTATGTAACTTATATTTAATTTATTAAAAGAGAACAGTCCCAACAACTGGCTTATTTGTGGAAGCTAGGGAGAAGTGATGAATAAATTTGCCCTGGAGGAAAATGGGGTTGGAAAAATATGAATGAAAACAGGGAGTTCCTCAACAAGAGTTTATTGCTTGGCTAGTAGGTCTTGATTCCACATTCAAAGGTTGTAATTTGCTAAAATAAATTATAATCCAATGAAGAAACATGGCCATAGTAATCTTCCCTGGATATATGACGTACAGGGGAAAAAGAATAGAAAAGGTGAAAACAACCTGTGTAAAGTAGAAACTAAGAAATCAGTTAAATTGATAAGAGAATTTGATCCTATTATGGAGAAACTCATGGTGACAGGGTAGGGTTCAGGATTTTAGGAACAGAAGAAACCTTAGGGAAAATTGAGGTTTAATATAGAGGAGCTCAGCAAAACTGACTATTGTGAAGTAGAAAAGACAGAGGCAATAGGAGAAAGTTTTTCACACAGAGGGTGTTGACACACTGGAACAGGTTGCCCAAGGAGGTTGTGGATGCCCCATCCCTGGAGGCATTCAAGGCCAGGCTGGATGTGGCTCTGGGCAGCCTGGTTTGGTGGTTGGCAGCCCTGCACATAGCAGGGGAGTTGAAACCAGATGATCATTGTTGTCCTTTTCAACCCAGGCCTTTCTATGATTCTATGAATATGGATTTCTCATCTCCATTTGGAGATATGCGCTGTGACATACTTTATCACCTTCCAGGTTCATCAGTACTGAAGGAAGACAACACATAAGATCTGCTAGGGGTAGATATTTTTCTATCATCTGTCTTGGCTAGATTGCACCTAAGAATTCTGAAGGAGTTGGCTGAAGACATTTCTGTTTCACAGATGTTCATGTTTTAATAAGTTGCAAAATCTCATGAAACTCCAGAAAAGAGAAAGAACTGCAATATTGTGACAGCAATCAAATAGGGAAAGTGAGATGACCTGGAGTTGTCAGCTGGTTTACCTGGTATCACCTTCCAGCCAAATGCTGGACAGTCTGGTACAGGATTCAATTAACAAGAAATTAATTTTCATATGAACGTAATCCAAGTATGAATGAATGATTTGAGGAAATAAATTGGGCTTAAATTTTTGAAACAACAAATGAAATCAGTTTTGGTAACAGTACAAAGGGTGGGATAAAGTGTTTTAATCGGTTCCAAGTGTTATTCCAACTAAATGATCAGTGCTGCATGATGCCAACAAAGTGAACATTTAGTCTGCTATGTTCCACTCTACAAAATTTTAGAAGACCTGTCTGTAGGCACCATTATCAAATAGAAATGTTTTTAGCAGAGCTCCAGAATGGTGGCTTCTGACTCCAAAGCCAGGCAAAATGTTCTCCAGTGCTCTGGAAATGAATATCACTGCCAACAGTTGTGAAAGCCACAAATACTGTCAGCATGATCTGCTATGATGATTACTCAGGGTAATCTGGATTGTTTGGTCCAATAAAATATAATTTGTTTAAATGAGCCAGAGATAGGGAGATATCCTTTTGTCTTTGTTCTGGGCTGCTTTGTACCAGCCTATTGTGCTGAGTGCTGTGACTCACTTTCTGAAAAGGAAGATGTTTAATTGGAGATTTTACAAAAGAAGCAGCCATAAGATAGAGTGAAAGACTTCTAGTTACACAGTTAATTAAAAAAAATTAAAGATCAAATGGGATAGAGACACTTAAAAGTATTTTTAGGAAAATGTGCTTTGTGGAATCAAAGCTGTTAATTTTTCTTTCATGTGACTGATTTTTTTTCTTCATTTGTCAGAACCATCAGAAAGATATTTTGAATTTGTTGATACATTTCATTTTCATAATTTTGAAAGCTGTACATCTCTTTTTATGTGTTAAAAAGGGTTATCATTTTATTATAGCAATAGGCAGTAATAAATAAACAGAAAAGGGTATATTCTCCCTGTTTTAGAACCTACAAAGTTCAAAGGATTTTGAACACTTGTTAGTGTTAGCAGAATTTACTTACGAGCGTTTTGAATATCTTAGACAGAAAGAAGAGCTGCTCTGATAAAAATCAGCATCTGCAGATAAGAAAAATATTGTTCAATTGCATAACAGACAGATGATTTGATTATGGAATATGAATAATTTTGAACATGGACATAGAATACTAAGAGAGAAAGAGAAAAGTACATACACGACGAAAAGCTGATCTTTTCTATAACACACATATTAGCTTAACTATTTCTATATTGAATCGAAAAATGTTTGTTGGATTATAGCAGTATGTAAAAAGATAGTTTTGAGTCTAAGTCTTCAAGATAGAATGATTTGTCATTTTTCTTGGTACATTATTTCAGTACTTATTCATTCATACTTCTAGTAAGACACGTTTTTCTTTTACTTTGGAAACATCTGACTTATGTGACAACCTGTTGTCTGTGCTGAAGTCACTGTGTTATAGCAGTCCTTCAAAACCTACTGTTTTTCTTCATCACTTACGTTTTTATGAATCTTAGTCAAATTGTTCCTTCTACTAGTAATGCAATTAGAAGAGGCCATCAAAATTAAAATCACAAGGTTACGGCTAACCCAAAGACCCAAGTCCAGGTGTTGCATAAGGAGAAATGTTATCTGAGACGTAGTACTTTGGATGCATTCAATTGCAGGTTTGTGAAATGGAGATTCACAGGAAAAAAAAAGAAAGCTACATGGGACAGACCTCCAGGGGCCATCTTGTCCTGTGCCTGAAGGCAGAATCAACTAATCTTATGTCATTCCTGCCAGATGCTTACCTAACCTGCTCTGAAAATTCTCCAGAGATCCTACAGCTTCCCTAGAAAATGTATTCCAGCGCTTCATTACTCTTATCATTAGGGAATTCTCCAAAATATCTCATGTGAATCTTCCTTACTGCAATTAAAGTCCATTATTTTTCATTCTAGAAGACAAGGAGAGCAGATTATTACTGACATATTTGCCTCAGACTTTCCAACATCTAAAACTGACCTTTTCTTCAAACTTCCCTATACTAAGTGGTGCCAGATCTGTCAGTCCTTGCTCATGGGTGACAGATCCTCCACCTCAGACCACTCCTCTTTTCCCCTTGAGCCTTGGCTTCCCCTTGAGTGTTCCTCTCTAGTGACACAATAACTAAAGCCTTGCTAAACTGAATGTAGAAGTATCGCATACATTTTACATGTATTCCTGTTGATTTATAACCTTTCAGAAGATGTTCAGTCAGACGCTGACCACTGTTCTTAATACTACAGAGCGTGATCTCTTTGATAACTGTATGGTCATTTGTCTCTCTTGGAGTACATTTAGGTTTTTATATTGCACACATTACCAGAGTTACGTGCCCTTAGAGACTGGAGATGGTACAAAATGTAGTTGAAACCTGTCAGCCCAGTTTTTCTTGGTTGTTGAAGTCTGGTGTGATAGTAACCTTGCTCTTTGGAAACATATTTTTCACATTTGAAAATGTCTGTCACAGTTTGGAGCATCTCGCTAGATTACATCACAGTGGCATGCAACACACAGGAAATCTGAAAAATATGCTGCATTAAATTGCCCTTAAGGAAACTGTGGTATTCAAAATAGAATATGTTTTAAATCTTACTCGCTTGTTTGTACAACTGGCCTATTCTACGTAAACCACATTAAAACTTGTAGGTTGTGTGTAGTTACCAGGTATCTCAGTGTTTTAGGACAGGTTCACTCACATAACCAAGCACTGTGTGATGAGGGGAGCTGGAGAAGTTGGTGTTTTGACCTGAGAGAAGTTATTTGCCAACTGCAGTTTAGCCTGATGGATAACGGAACTGGGATACAAAAGAATGAAACATTTATCATCTGAACTCAACTCAATTTAGCAAGACTTTATTGACACCAGAACTTCTCTAAGATTTGCCAAGGAATGTTAATCACTGTGCTATCTATCAAGAGGAAAGGAATAGCTCAGTATGAAAGGGACCCTTTATTAGAGTGCAGATAAATATAAATGTAGATAAAACCAATGTACTTTGTTATATTCATCAGGGACTGCACCCCTTTGATATATTTGCTCAACATTGCCAAGGGGTTGATTTACTTGTTTTAACTCGTAATTTCATCGCATATCATTCTTTCAGAAATATTGAGAAGACAATAAAACCCACTTGATTTTACATAGCTATGTTCACTTTGTCAATCCATCCGTTTAACCTGAAGGGAAAGATGCAAGAATCTCTCTTCTGCATTACATCTCCTTATCCTCTGTTTCCTCAGACAATCTC
Source organism: Excalfactoria chinensis (assembly GCF_039878825.1). Lineage (NCBI taxonomy): Eukaryota > Metazoa > Chordata > Aves > Galliformes > Phasianidae > Excalfactoria > Excalfactoria chinensis. Next base: position 8,932,912 of record NC_092827.1, read on the forward strand.
ACCTGCAACCCCCTCCCCTCCATTTCCGTAATGTGAATGTCATTAGAATATGCCTTTGGCATGGGCTACAGCATATAGCATTTCCTTTGAGGGGAGGGCAGTTTATCACTCTCCCATGCTGATTAGCCTGAAGCCACTCTGATCAGTTTTAGGGCCCTAAATTATTACAATGCGAACAGCAATAGTAAAAATAACACACAAACAAAAAATGGCCAAAAAATAGGAAGGTTAATATTTTATGCTGCTTTCTTTAGAAACTAGCACACTGTACAGGTTGGGCTAGTTTCAATCATTTTTGTTTCTCATTCTTTAGGAGAGAAGTGGATTGCGGCCAGGTTTTCCTATCGCAGCCCATCTGTGTTGTGTGCTAGGGAGACAAAAGAAAAGATTAAAGATGTTACTGTGTAAAATATTTTATATTTTTTGGGGGGGTTGGAGGGTGGGTAAAGGAGCTGGGGAAGAGAGAAAATTATTTCCAGTTGAAGATTTTACTTAAAAACGATTATCATCTTTTGTTGGTTTCAGTTGTCTGGGGAGTTTGAGATGAATGATGCCACAAATTGCTGATCAGATGTGTCAGAATTAATTCCTGCTTTCCACAGTTTTTTTGTAAAGCTTGCAGTGGTTGAACTTTGGGCTGCTTTCCTTTGGAAATAAATTCATAAGTGGCTTGACATGGGGGTGTAAGTATGAAAAAGTGGTTGATAAATGCTAAAATAGTATTAAATCTATATGTATTAGAATACAAGATCCTACTTATCAAAGAAAAAGCCTGGCCAATGTATTGATCCATTTTCTTTCCTAATGCTCAAAAGCGTTTAAATGCAAATTAACTACTTTAATTTAATTAATTGTCTCCACACTCCTTCAGGTAACGAGTCACACTGCCATGAAAGCTTTGAGGCACTGAGATAAAATATATTGAATTTAAATGCCCAATTTGAGGCCACCCAGGTCCATGAGCACCAAGGGCTCTTTTGCTTTACTATACAATACATGAGGCACATCTCTCACAGACTCTTTCTAATTTGCATTTGGAGCTGTTTTGCCTTGTTCAGTAAATAAACTGTATTTTGAGGGGTGAGCTCTCAGTTTCCATTCTCAGCAGCTGAGGGGAAGAACACACTTGTAGCCCAGTTTTATCCTCTCCAAAGAGGTAAAGGGTTTCTTTTCCCCTGCTCTGCAGAGTCTGCCATGTATAAATAAGAGCTATGAGGAGACTAAAAAGCTCAAAGAGGATAGAGACTTCTGAGAAAGTAAAGCTAACTGTGAGGCTGTTTTTGCTAAATACGGGCAAATGCAGACTGTTTTCTGAACTGTTATTTGATCGTTTCTTTTTCTTTGAGTTTGCAAAATCACACCTAATATATGATCCTCTCTTCTGTACTAGATTTCAAGTTCATTGAATGAAAAAACACACACACACACACACAAAAAAAAAAACAACAACAAAACACAAAAAAAGAAACAAAGGAATTACAGTGATATTGAAAGAGTTTTCAGGTACTTCTTTCCCTATTATCATTTCCCAGAATCGTTAACCATACTAGCTGAAAATTAGAGGAAGCTTGTGATCTTGTGATGGACACCTACTACACAAAACAATCAAAACTGTTAAACTCTGGATAAGGGCCACTGAACAATGACTTAAAATGGAAAGCTCAGGGCAAGTTTCCTAATAGGCAATGTCACCAGCTGCACAACTGTTAGGAATCAAATCCACGGCTAACTTGGGTAATGTCTGTCCCTCCTCTGAGTTTGTTTTATGTTGTTTAGGCTGAAAAATTATGTGACTCCACCATTGCTGTCCATCCTGAAAATAATACATTTACCTGATCAGCTATGTAATCATAGCAGTTTGCTTAAATGGAAAAGTATCACTCCTGCTTTGCCCTTAAGAAAACTGAACCAGACATTGGCTAGAATGAATCAGTGACTTAGTAGTCAAGCTGAGACTTTAGATCAGGTTCCCCAGCTGGCACCCTTTTCTATGAACAACAACCTCATCCAGCAATGTTGATGCATCAGGATTTTGTATTTGGATGTATACTCCAAAATACCTTTTGGGAATATGCATGACCAACAGTACAGCTTATGGATTCATTTCTATTTACAATTTGTTAGCTGTTTTTGACAAATAAAGCACTTATGTTACGTTGGTTGTCCTGACCTGACAGACCACTTTTTTTGTGGTGTTTCAATATAGGATATAAACAAAATGTTGAAGAGGATAGTGGGTGTTTTCAATAATCTTGATGTAGGAGGTCCTGAAGGTGGTGATATGTGCTCTGAGATATAAAAAGAATTGGTTTTGAGGTTTGAGAATTTAAAGAGTCTTACTTGACAGTTCCTACTGGGTTAGCTGAATGGTAACAAGTAAATTATTTCTTAGAGGCTTAACCCCCAGTATTGTACCCAGGCCTGCCAGGAAATTTCACAGTGCGTGGAGAAACCGAAGGCTCGATATGGTCTGAAAAGAGAGGAAATGCAGAGAAAACTGAAGAGAAACTTTACCAAAAGTCATGTATTTCAGCATGTGTTCATAATCAGTGTGTGATTACAGCTACATATGTCCCTGGAAATACTCACCAGCTAAAAGCTAAACTCGTGCTTAAACATTTGATAGAGCAGGAACTTCTGCACATGACCAAAAGTTATGGTAAACCACAAAAAATAAGATCAGACAAGTGAATTTAGGGTGTGAATGTCAAGTGTTCCAGAATGCAAAGCAAGGTAAGAAAACACTAATGGGAAACAATTTTAGAAGAATGTCTTTTATTTAGTAGAACATTGATTTGTTTCTAAGGGTTTTATTTTGCTTCTACATGAAACGTTTTTGAGTCAATCTACTTTTTACTTGGTGAAGTACTCTTGATAGTTTTGTTTTTTATTCCATTAAGCTTATTTCAGCGAAAAAACTCCCCTCATAATTATCTTAATTACATTTCACTATAAATAATGGGGACAATTAATAGCACTGGCAACACTTCTAGTTAAAATATCCCAGATTTAATATCAGTTCTCTTTGAAATTCTAGCTATTCCAAAGGTAAATATCCTTATTTCCATACCTACTCCATCTTCATTTGCACACATTTAACAGAATGCTTCTAATAATGACTTCAGTACAATTGATAAATCAACTTCCTGAGTCTCAGGAATGCTGAGATGGAAAAATAGCCATTTGTAGCCCCAGAAAAGCTCTGATGTGAGCTGGATGAGCCGGCAGTGTGGAATAGCCAAAAGCATTCTCTCTTCTGTGTCTTAAGAAGGCACAACTGTTCTGGTTATATCTGCAGGCAGCAGAGAAATACACCACAGACCTTCCTGACACAGGGTCCAGGTGGTCTCATATAACTTGTGTGCATACACCTAAACTTGCTGACTTTCCCCGAAAAGAGAGTAGCTGCTATGAACCACTATCACACAACTTGCAAGGAGTGGTCCTTCGCTGTGCTAACCTCTGAACCAAGTGTGTGTGATGTCTGAGTGAGTGCTAGCTAGTACAGGACAAAGATTGGCCCGTGGCTAGCAGTACGAGCAAGTTTCTGACAGTCTTTTGACTCATGCTTTGTACTTATTGAATTGATGTAGATTGATGTAGATACTACCTCTTATCTTATACTGTGAAATCTGGGCATTAAGCACTGCCCTTGCTGAGGGAGGCAGTGTTCCTCGACCCTGCCATGCAACCATTGCAAAGACAGGACAGTGAATGCAACATCCTTCTTTGCACAAAGCCCTTTGATGACCTCTGCTCTTGGGCAGGCATGCTTAACGTTTCATACTGTCATGGAAAGACCAGTGTCTAAAGAGACTGAACATATACCACTCCACAGGCCTTACCTGTACAGGAAGAAAGTCCTTGCAGCACCTAATTTCACTTGTCTGAATTTTAAACATGTTAACCACTATGCCTCTCTGTGAATAAATTCCTTAAACTGAAGGTTCCTCTGAAGATCTCCTTTAAAGGCCTGTATCTCATACCAAGCTGATAATAATGCTGCTCCATGGATCTTATAATAGAACTTTGTTCATCTTCCTTATTGAGTGTTGGCTGCTGGCTGGAGGGGAGTGCTTTTTGGTGCTGGGTAACCATTCAGCATAATGGCCTTTATGAATTTCACTGGTATGTACTGTAATAACATTAATCATGATGAACTCATTTGGCACTAATAGGAATGTCATATGTACTTGTATAAGAATATTCACTGTAGTTCATCATTAATTAACTGGGCTATTATTTTAAAGTGTTACCAGACATGGTATGTAAAAATGGTTTACTTTGCAATCTCCTAGTGTTGAAATCATGTAGGCTCTTTTGCTATGGTTTATGTCAGAGAAAATCACAACAGAAAGAGCAAAGAGTCCAAGACTAAGATAATACATTTCAGCTGTATAACCTCTGGAAATGTAAGAAAGGATAACTCGCCATATAGGCAAAGTACTGCAAATGTAGTTGCCTATCTAGTGCAGTATCCTGTTTATCAGCATTCTGATACTTCAGATATAAAAGTGAAGGAACATTGATGGGAAATAATATTCTGAAATTCAAGTTTTGGTAAATCCTACTATTCATCTTCTGTTCTAAGTATGAAGCTTACATAGTAGTTTTCTGTAAGGGTCACTATCATTATTGTTAGAACATCCAAATAAATAATATCATCTGTTTCTTCTTTATCCATTAATTTGCTGTCATGCTTAAAGAATTCTAGAGAAACCACATATGATTTAGGTAGAAGGGAAAGGAAGAAATAGGCCTAAAAGAAACTGCTGGCTCCCAGTGCCTCACACACTGATAGTCCAGCCAACCTTTCATAAATGGATTAAACTTCATCCTGGAACTAACAATGTTTCTTGCTACTGGAAGACCATTGCAGAAACCCAGCCTAGCTAAAGACCTACTTCTACTTGCCAGATATAATGTATTTGCTGCTAATTATTTCTTGTGGTAGCACTGATCTTCAGGTTTTAATCGTAGTTGCTCATCTATGGGTTTGATTTTCTAATATATTATGGAGCAGGCCATTCTAAAGCTTCCATTGATAGACTAAGCAAAACAAATATTTTAATTTCCTCTTAGCAGACAGGTTCTTCTTTTCTTTGTACAATCCTAATGACAGTCCTTTCCTTTCTTCTCCAGTCGTAAGTCACCTGTCAAGATCTAAAACTTTGTTTCTGGGTCAGTGGAATTGTAGTCAGTACAGTTAATGTGTTCCTGATGAGCTTTTGACAGTGGTGTTTGTACTTCCCTATCCTTGCTTGAAATACCTCTTCTTTTACATCCCGTACCTTAATATTGCCAATTTAGCAACTCATCCAGTCTTTTCCCATCTCATACATTTCCAGCCAACGGATCTGCAGCTTCAAGTAAGTGATTTTGTTAAACAGGTCTAACAGGGACAGTCCTACTGATAGATATAGCTTATTTCTAGAAATCTAGACTATAAGATAAGGACTATCAGGCTTTCACACAGTGAAAAAAACAGAAGCATCAACTACTCAGTCTTAGAATCCCAGTTAATCTGGGTAGCCAGGAGCAGAACACTTGCTCATCTGTGACTGCTGCTAACTTTCATCCTTTTTTCTACTTCTCACTCAGAAGGAAATTACCCAGTAGGAAAATTTGCATTGGAAAAATCCTTTATCTTTGTCACCTGAAACTTTAAGACAGATTTCAATTAATGACTACTGGAAACAAAATCAGTCTCAAGACTTAACCTTTAGAGATGCTCAGTGAAAGGACAAAAGTGGCAATTTTTTTTTACATATTTATGATCTTCTTTTCCCACCTAAAAATTGACCCACCTAAAAAATTGCCACAAAATCAGTTATCTCTGTTGTAGGTTGTAATCCTCAATGTTGCTCTGTTTTTTGTGAAATCGGAATAGATTAGCTCAGAGGATTTCATTTATCAGTAAAATATTTATTTGAGAAACAAAGAGAAAAATTGGTTTTGTCTGGAATAAACTGTTTCAGATACACCTGTATACATTTCCTTGTGTCCTTCAGCTTCAGTTTCCATCCTTCACATGTTCTTCACAATTCATTCTTGTCAGATTTTGGAGAAGTACAAAATTGCCTGAGAAATTTAACATACTCCATTCACATAGCAGTTCGGTTGTCCTACTTTTGATATAGCTTTAACCATCTCTAATGCTGGTGCTGAAATCTCTTTTATTGATCTCTGTAATTTCCAGGAACACTTTGGCACAATCGCCTTGAATTAAGCACCACAGCCTTGAAGAGTTATATGATGTAACAAATGAAAATTCCTCCATACTGAACAGATGACTTATTCTAATAAAGGAACCTTTTCTCACAGCACAGTTTTTCACCATTGTAGATTCTTTGATTGCAAAGAGAACTTCAAGGATACGACCTGATCAGATCTCCAAAAAAAAACAAACAACAAACAAACCAAAAAACAAACCTCCTTCAAAAGAAGTGGATGTTTAGTGATGGAGAAACTAAAGGTATTCATAGTGTGAAATGTCCTGTCTTTTTTTGACTCTTGCACTGAAGGATGCTATTGTTCTTATTTCCTTTTTCATGTATCCAATTGCAAAGTCAGAAGAACAGGGTTTAACCTGCCCTTAATTTGAGTTAGTAAATTAAAATGACATATAGAAATGTGGAAAATTCTGCTGGAACAGTCATTTTCTTGCTTCAGTTGGTTTCCTGAAATAGAAGAGGGAATAGATTTCATTTTTTCTCATTCCACACTCATTTCTGATTCTACAGAATCTATGATCTTAAGCTAAGCATAAAGCTAAAATTACTTTGTTACATTTATACACTGAGTAAAAAGATTGATTATTCCTATGAACCAGGTGGCCCTGGTGTAAACAATATTCAACAGTATTCTGAATATTCTGATAAGTGAAGACACTTCAACACTGGAAATGAGCAATAATTCAAGATGAAGGTGTTTTGTGGTGCGCTCCGAAGTTTTCTTCAGGTCAAAGGGAGAATGAGTTCTAATGAGGGTTGTCATAACTTATGGTCGCTCCTCGCCTCCTTGCAGCGTACATTGCTGATTCTCTTTAACACAAACACATCTGCCGGCTTCAGCCAGCACTTAGTGGCAGAGAAAGAAAAGGGCAGATCTGTACAAGAGAGATATTCTGGGCTGCTGATGATAGACTGCCATGTGGCCACGCTGAGCTGTTGGGCTCCCCAGGGACTATATAATGCATTACCTAAAAGAGCCCAGATCTCCAACAGTATTGTCTCATTTAGTCTGAAAATGAACATACTTCTGAAATGAAACAAGATTAGAAACAATTTGTTCAGTGTTGGTTTTTTTTTTTTTGTTTTGCTTTGTTTTTCATGTTTCTGTGTTGCTTCTACAATACTGCATCTTCTTCCTCCTATCTGCGGCTGCGGTTGGACTTGATGATCTTCAAGGTCTTTTCCAACCTGAGTAATTCTATGATTCTATGATTCTATCTTTTCTCTAGATACAACGCTAGAAATCTGTCTACTTATAGGCTACGTGTAACATAGCTCATTGCATATTGAGGCACAAAATTCAGCAATGAACTGTTGATAGAGATAGTCTTTCCAGACATCTAAATGTTCTTATAGCTTTTTTTTTTTTTTTCCCGTTCCTTATTTTTAAAAACATATTTCCAACCTCTTTATCAAAGTTCTTAAGAATGGTCTCACCAGGACTTTATGAGCTTTTCTTCCACGCACCCATGCCTAATCCTGAAAGATCACATTATTTTTCCATTCTATTATTTCAATTGTTGGGAAAAAAATACATATCCTGTGCCTTAGATGCTTTAATCATATTAAAATAATACAATCTGCAAAATGAAGACCTTCAGCTTGGATTCATTCCACCTAACTTCAGGCACCGAATCAACTTGCCTAGGGGCTCATACTCAGCTCCCTATACAGGCAATGAGCTTGTCTGTCTGCATCTGTTGGTTATAGATGAAAAATAGGTTCCAATTTTGATATCTCACTTTAATGTCTCAAATCATGCAAGAAGAAGCAAGAGAATAGCCTATAATCCTAGTTTCCATGACAAAAACGGCCTCTAGGCAGGATGTACTATCCTTCTCTAAAAAACTCAGCCACATCTCATTTCTTTATGTTCCCTGTGAACTAATGCAACCACACCTCCAAGTGTATATGGTGTGGGAGATGAGAGAAAAAAATTATATTAAAAAGAGTTTTTAACAATCAGCACAAACTATTTTATAACATTTGGACATTTCTTTATTAAGATCAGCTAGGAAAGACAAGAGCTGGGGGCTGAGAGGTATTACAGCGATACAGTATGGGAACACATCGTAGGTTTTGGCTATTTGCAACAAACAAAATCCAGCATGTTACCTAGCAGAAGGCTTTAACGAAACTGGTAAAATGAAATGTAAAAATAAAAGAGAAAATGCCAATGTGCTTGTCGTTAAATTTCTTTCAGAGCTATAATCCGTCCTTGACTTTTCCTTTGTTATATTTTCCCTTTGTGGATCCAAGCCAGAAAAAACATAGCTGTGCAGGCTGAAAAGGAGGAAAACAAATAGTACTTGTGTGTTCTTGGTGAGATGGATGAGAAGTGGCAGGATGGGGCTCTGCTTGGAAAAGATCCTACATACGGGAGTCCAACTCATGTTTGGTGTGAAGGACCCTATTTCTCCAGTGCCATTTCCTTAACAGAAGTTGGCTGTAACTTAAGCCGGTTCTGGGCCATTGCTCAAAATATACAGAACACAAGAATGAGAATTCTTGTGTCCTGTACATTTCACTGCAAACAGCTTGTGTTCCTTGTGTCCTTCTAAAATGTCTCTGAGAAAAGAAGATAGTGGGAAACTTATCCTATAGTTATGGACTTGAGACTTAACATTCTGCAAACAAGTTTGACGTGCTCTAGGCAGGTGATATGGATTCACTTCTGGAAGTGACAGGGTTATTTTGAACTTTTACCTGAAACTGGGTTTTGAGGATGCCCAGCTCACTCAGGACATGGAGCTTTCATGTTCTTCAGTTTCTTCTCTTAGAAAACAAAACTGATAACATCTCCCAAAGTGACAACTACAGAGCTAAGGTATGCATTCCCAATGTCCGTAGATGGCCAAACTAGCAGTTATCGTTTAACTTCACATGTTCTACTATTGTATATGTCAGCAGTATGCAGTACTGCATCTATGTATTATGGTCTATACAGAAGGTCGGTATGTCTTCATACCAAAGACCTCACAACTGCTTACAGTCTTCTTCATTGAACTGCAACCAGTTTTCCAACTGGAGATCACACTTTTCAGTGTGACAGTCAGGACCCTGAGGATGCTTCATTTCTTTGAAGCTGCTTTATTTAGTAAAGTTACATAAGATCAGTGTTTAAACTTTCCTTGGATATGTCTACACTAGCAAATCAAACCGTGCCAGGAGCTTCCCCTGCACACTGGGGCTCTATTGTTTATAGCATTATTCAGAGCAGACTGTGACATGTTTTCAGCCTATGCTGACTAGCACTATCCTGAGCAATTCCTTGGCATTTCAGGAATTAGGACAGGATTATTCCCCACAGGCCGTCTGGTTGTAGCCAACCTGATCTGGAGAGCAGAAGATTTGGAGGAGGTGGATGTGGGACAGCATATGCCAGTTGGCCCCTGAGCAAGAAAATGGTCCAGGGTACGTTTATTGTATAAAATGTTTCAGATGTAGCCTGAAGGTCTAAGATCTTGCATGTTCTGCAAATATCATAAAAATTCATTGACATTTTTGCCAGGGTAGATTTTTTTTTCTAACAGCTCTACAGTTTCTTAGATCCTGATTAGACCTTGTACATGGGCTGTATTTTCTTTTCCTACCTAAGAAATAAATGCTTGAGCTAACTGTTTTTCTCTTTTGAATAGTGTCACAGAATTATATAGACCAGTAATTCACTACATTTCTGCGAGGCTGTACCAAAATCCAATTTAGGAGTTATTTCCTCAACTGTCTATGAGATGGATTTCCTGCATTTGCATCTCACTCTTCTGTGAGGTGGTATCAGCAGCAAAATGGGGCCAAATGCAAGTAGTCAGGTTTCCCATAACATTCGGAATTAACTACTGCTCGAGATCCATATCTAGAAGTCCAAGGTAAAGAAAAAGTAGTTTCTGTGAGTGCTTTTCCAACCAGTGCTCTCTATCATGAAGCACCAGCTGATATGTAAGAAGAAAATGACACTAAAAAGGGAAACCCTTTGTGCACAGATAGCCACAGAGATTTATTCCAGGACAGCAATAAGCTGCTGTTCTAGCCTTTCATGGAAAAGGCTCTGGGGCCAGTGCTGCCTCCATGCCCTCCCTCCTCCTTCTCTGTTTCCCCAGACTGCTGACTTTGCAGCAGCCTGGCAGGACTTCCAGACACCTCATTCTAGCTTCCTTTTATTATTGCTGTCCCCAAAACCTGAGACAGTATCAGTGAAGCATACAGCCCCTAAGGGAGCTATGATGAGGGAAGAAAGGTCACATACATGCAGATGTGGTCCCATTGGTGAGCGGCACAGACCTGTGGACCTGTGACAAATTTACACTGGCAACGTTTGAGTTTGGAGGCAGAAGGACACTGCAACTAGTGGAGAGATAAAGCATTGCACGGTTCAAGTGCAAATGTTTTTTTATCAGGGTGCTTCTGATACCTGTGCTTATTTCCATCCGTTTCTCCTCTTTATCACTGCTATCACCACATTAGCACTTCTTTTTGCAGCTCTAGGAGCTTTTATTTTCTCTGGAAACATTACAGTTTTCATCTTAGTTCAGGCAAGCCGCTTCTGTCTTTGTCTGTGGAGTTTCTACTGAAGGCAGTGAGGGATGTAGCCTGCATGCAGACAAGGAATGCGTTGCCTCTCTCTGTTATGGTTCTGTTGTTATCAACATCAATTTGCTACATCCCCACACTGACTTGCTTTCACTGTGGTCCCTTGACGCACTTTTGCTCACAAAAAGATCCTAATATAGGGGCTCAACCCATGATCGTATAACAAAAGCACTTCCCCTTTATAACTGTTTTCTCCCCATATTTGTTAAAACATACAGTAGAAAGGAATAACGCTTCTCGCCAGTTCATTTTCAGCAATAACCCTACAGTGGGAATTAAGATTAAGAAGGCAGATTGAAAATGCCATTTGTGTCACGCAGCTGAACCAAGCTTGATGTATGTGTCCCATAAGGCACAGATGTTTATTCTTGCAGAATAGATTAATATTGAATTCTTTGTTTTTCTTTTGTTTTTCTCATTCTTCCCCATAGGCCTTATTAAAACCTTTACTAAAAAGACATCAGTACTACCAGAGTAATACAACAGAACAACAACAACAAAAGCCATTCTTTCCAGACTTTGAATGTGCTAATTTTTGCGCATACCTCTTTTGTTAGCAAATGGAAATGCCCACAAGGAGCTCTTGTCTTCTTTCAGCTCTTTCCCACTTACTAATTGCCAAAGCTGAAAACTTCTGGATCTAAATTATTCATCCTGCAATACTGGACTCTTGTGGCTCGCTAAGTTCCAAATGCTAAATACAGGGAGGGAATGTGACTGCATCCTGTGGCACGGTGCGAAGAGGAGCAAACCTATACACAAGCTGCTGTGGGGAAGCACAGAGCTTAGACATTTAACTACCACCAAATGTGTAGGAGTGTCAGTGAAAATTCCGGGTGATCATTTAGGAAACAATTATTAATCATTGTGGGGAAAAACTACCAGATAGTGTTGTGGGGAGGCTTGATTTGTTGCAGCTCTGTATTATCTCTGTTTGAGATTTCAGGTCCTTCATAGCGTAGGCGTGTACCTTTGCTAGCAGATCCTACCTCCTTCATGTTTTATCTAATGGTAGCTATTAGTGAACAGGCAAGTATGGGATGATTAGGATAAGGGATGATTTAAACTAAAAATAAATGGCAAAGCTGTCCCATCACCACAGCCTTTGACAATCACTTAACTCCCAACATGGATGCCCATATTACCTCTGGAAAATAGGCAAGTGACTGTTATGGGCACTTTTCTGATGAGAGAGTGAGACTGAATAAGGCAATAGGATTTATCCAAACAACAGAAGTCTTGGTTGCCTGCATCCTCAACTATGTAAAATAGTATGGAACTGTTTTTCTGCATGCTGGTTGATTGCTAACCTTTGCTATTGGATTTGTTTACTTTTCTGTTCATAAATGAGTGAACATCACTTATTTATTTATTTATTTATTTATTTATTAATGAGCAGACTTTTAAAGGAGAGAACCCAAAAAACTCTCCTCCCCAAACATGCAGTGAATACTCAAATAAGGTTTGGTTTTCAGCAGGGTTTTACCCCACACTGAATTTGAACAATGTCCTTTTAGCTGGGTTATTTGTAAGGGACTTCCCTCATAATACATTGGCACAGGCTGCAGCCTTTCCCTCATGTAAGGTGTTCATAGGGACTTTGTCTGAATGCTCTTTTTGTCAGACTTGCAGAATTTCAGTGGCTGCTGCCATCTTTACAGCTGAGTGAAAAAATTACTGGGGATGATTGACATACAGACAGATTCCACAGTAGCTTAATCTTCCTCAGAAGCTGGGATAAAAACCAGTCCAGACTCACAACTTTGCTCTGGAGTTTAAGGAGAATGAATTTCCTCTGGGCATTTCTGCTCTCACTTCCAGACTGGTTGGGATTTGTTTTCTAAGCTCTATTGGCAGAGATTTTTTAATTGTTCCCATCTAAGGTTTTTCTCACCTTGTACCCCAAACCTATTGGTTTACCTCCATTGACTTGTCTGGCTTGAATGGGACACCTGTTCTCAAATCAGCATTTTTTTTTTTTTTTTTCCCCTCAGGATGCTTGCTTTAAGCTTGTATTTAGGGTTAAGAATTGAACTGAACAATATGCAATCCGTAGTTACTGCTGCTCTTCTCTTATTCAAAACTGGGATTCAATTTTTTCCTGTATTTTCACATAATACTATGTCTCAGAGAGCAAACGGTTCCACTGACTTCAGCTACTCACATGGTTAATGTTATGCATGTGCCTAGGAGTCTTGCTGATTTGTGGCCTAAGGTCATGTCTATTAAAGTGCATAACAAAACACTAAAACCTCTCCCACTTATCCAAACCCTGTTAATCTAAACTACTTTCATGTCTCTGTTCCATTTGGCTAATCAAGGTTTCAGTAGAGTTGTTCTGTAAGGTTAAATACCGAAATCAGTTGAAGTCTGCCCTCAACAAAGTACTTCTGGCTCCCCGTGCCTTTAATGAGAGCCTTGAGTGTGTATCTGAGGTTGGAATTTGGCTCTAATGGAAGGTGGATTTTTCAAATCTTCTGTGAAGTGTTTCACAAAATAGGGGGGTTCAGTTTTTATACCCACACATGATATTATACTCATAGTTACCTTTGGCTGAACGATTCCTGGAATTTCTTGCTATCACATCCAAAAAAATGACACATTGAATTGTGTATCAGCTGCATATATAAGAAAAGATTGTACTGTAAGACAACATAGGGTTGTCAAGGTTTGTATTGAAAATGCTGCTTGGATTCTCTCTTGTGTCTCAATTTCACTATTTTTTCATTTCTTTTTTTTCCCCTTTTTTCTTTCCTATACCGTGTTTTTATGTGTGTTCATTTGCTTTTTAGTAACCGTGGGGATAAGTGCATCTCTAACTTTCTAGATCTTTTCTCTGCCGTGGAAAAAATGGAAAATGGCCAATTGTTTAAAAAAGAGAGAGAAAAGAGTTCTATTTTTTTCTTGACAAGGAATGATTTCTTCATTTACTATGTAATCTTGACTTATTGATCACAGAAAAATATCCTTAACTCTTGAACTATGAGAAAAACCTCAGTGAGATAATGTGTTTATTCTGCTGATGATTTACAAGCAAGGTGTGCACAGATCTAGGGCTAGAATGAGAGATACTGACAGCTCAGATGCACCTCTGTGCATTCAGTAGCTGAATGCATTTTCAGTAGTCGTATTTTGAGATCTTCAGGATCTGAAAGTATTTAGTGCTTGGGCCTCACTCTGCAAAGCAATACACAAGTCCTTCCTTGCACAATAAGGGAAGAGAAATGCCTGGGATAAATGGAATGAATTCCTCACTGGGCAGATTTATCTCTTTTCGTGGACTTCAGAAGGGGGGTTAGTGACTAGTTTAGACTAGACAACTAACTTTAAAGGGTTTAAAATTAATGGGTAAATCCCAGCCAAAGAGTCTGGCTGTGTGTTAGAGCTGATTTCCAAGAGCTGAACATCTTCAACACCCAGAAGGGGAATACCCAGATAGTTATTGCTACTGAAATAGAACTTAGGTGTCAGATTGTATCCTTGCTCCTCTCAGGGCTCTAAGTCACTTAAAATGGCTTTCAGACTGCCCAATATGGGGAAGTATGTGAGCATTAGATGCCTAAATCTTACAGACTTTTAATTCCTTCACCATCATGCCAGAGGCTGTTCTTTGTAACTGTTTCTCCACCTTAGGATGCTAATTTTCACTCTAGTAGACCCTGGTGTGAGCTGTTTCTTACCCTACAGGATGAACCTAGAGTAGTGGTTGTATAAGATAAATGGTTGGACCACTGTACCTCACTACCAGCATCTTGCCATATTTGCTGTCTGGTGACCCAGCTTTGAGAGAATCACTTTCATCATGATTTCTTGTACCTCCTGCACCCTCTGGAAAAGGAGATAACCATATGAATGAGTTTGGGATGAGGGTTCACACAGCCATGCCCCCTTCTCTGCCACTGCCCACAATGAACCATGTGCATCAACCCTTACTGTAGGATGAGATCCATAGATACAGATAAGTTCCAACACTGAATGGATGAAGCTTCAGAGAAACCTAATTTTCTCTGCTGCACCTCAGTTCTTAACTCCTTCTGAGTCAGGATTTTGACTTTTAGGTCCAATTTTAGAGCATTTAATGCCTAAGTATGCATAGCTTGGCTACAAGTCTAAAAATGTTGTGGAAACTGTACCTGATGTTTTCAAGCACTCAGACAAGATAGGATTACTACCAAGTTCTCGTGCTTAATGGCTGAGGCTTTTAAAAATGGAAATAATTTAAAGAACTGCACGGTTTCAGTCTTTTTGCATTTGCGTTGTTATGCTAATTTCTCAGTGAGATAATATTTCATTTCTCAATAGGAATAAACGTTAATCTCATGATATGATCTGATTTCTCTGTAAAAATATATTTTTCAGATCTGAATTTTTAAGATCCCAGGGTCTCAAAGGCTTTTAAGCTTCTAATTTTCAATGCAAGATAAGTGTGTAAATGCTTTTGGTAATCTGGGCAAGAGTCAATGTTTAGCTGGTTTTGTGGCAGGCTTGTAATGCCATTTTTTGGATCACAAACATTCTGGGAGAATATATACTCATTTTAATGGATATTTTGTGTGAGAAGCATTTTTATTGCTGGGAAAAGTTTCCTATCAAACACAGTTTTTGGGATAGAATCAAAGAAAACCCAGCAATGTATATTCATAGTTGACACTTAAATCTCGAATCCATCCTTTCAGTGAAGGTAAAAATTATTCACTCTTTTAATAGACAGATTCTTCTGATTTTGGAAAGAGATTAAGACAATAATTTTATAGATTTATGTTTGTCTTCAATACTAGCACAACTTTCCTCCCCTTCCAAATTCTTCCTGTCATCATAGCAATTCAGTGCTGCTGATTTAGTGAATCGGATTGAGGGAGACAAGCAATCCAGCATGTTGAATTTGAACTCTGACCTTCTCATTGCATTGTTGCACAACTTCTTAGTTTTACTAATCAAAAAGTATTCACCCTCCCCCTCTTTTCTCAGATGAACAAAAACTAGAAATGTAGAGGGACAGAGTGGTTTTGGAAACGATCAGGGAAAGGCACCTGTACATTTCTCTGGTTTGGCTCTGTGTTATGCATTTCTTATGGCTCTGAAATCTGATATTATTTGCATTGTTTCCACATATCAAGATAGGACCAAATTCCTTAAGATTTCTACCATGCATAGAGGCTGGAAAATATCCAGGCATATGCCTTCTCATACGCTGTCTTCATCAATATTGAGCTCTTGACATATGATTCACGATAAATTGAGATGGACAAGACATCAAGTGTATTTTAGCTCTACAACAGTGAAATTCACAAAGACTCACAGTATGGTCATGCACGTTGTGGAAGACCACAGTGTTCTTACTGGAGCTGTGGTGTGTTTAATGCTTGCTAGTACTCCGTTAGGTCATACAGTGGGAAAAAGTACAAAAATAACAAACTTGTTAGTCCACTAATTGCAGGCTTGTTAAGTGATATTCCATTTCTGTTTTTTTTTCCCCCTCCATTGCTCTGATTAATGACTATTCAAAACAAATACAAGAAAGTCTTCTGTGAAAAATAATAAAAAAAATCACATTGCACCTGGAAGATCTTTTACCAGATTTTCTAAAGCAAACTTTGCATTTGAATATGCAGCTACAGGACTGAAAGCATCGTTGCTGAATCCCATTTGATTTCTGCATTCAACTGTTACCCAGTTTCTGAGAGAATTATCGACTACGTTGTGACTTCGATGTTCACCAAATTTGACTGACATTTTATCTTCCCTGGCCTTTTAACCCCAAATTTTCTTTCTTATGCTCTTTTTAGGTAAGCATTTTCTCAGTATGTAGGGTATTTCCATTCCCTGTGCTCTGCTATAGAATCCTGAAGACAGTGAAAAGGTACCCACAGGTAAGCTTAGGAAGTGTGTGATAGATAAGTTGGCAGTGAGGTGGATTGAGGCTGGCTGGCAGAGCTCAGATGGTTGTGACCAGCTGTGCAGAGTCTAGTTGGTGGCCTGTAAGTAGCGGTGTTCCCCAGGGGTCTGTATTGGATCTGACCTTGTTCAGTAACTTCATCAATAACCTGGATGAGGGGAGAATGCAAATTCAGCAAGTCTGCAGATGATACAAAACTGGGAGGAAGGACTGACAAACCAGAAAGCTGTGCTACCGTTCAGCAAGACCTGGACAGACTGGAGAGTTGGGCAGGGAGGAAGCTGATGAGGTTCAATAAGAGCAAGTGTAGAATCCTACAACTGGGAAGGAATAACAGTATGCATCAGTACAGGTTAGGGGATGACCATCTGAATTTGGGCTCTGTGGAGAAGGACCTGGATGTTCTGGTGGACAGCAGGTTGGCCATGAGCCAGCAGTGTGCCCTTGTGGCCAAGATGGCCAATGGTGTCCCTGAGTGCATTGAAAGGAGTGTGGCCAGTTGGTCAAGACAGGTGATCCTCTCCCTCCACTCTGCCTCAGTGTGGCTGCATCTGGAGTACCATGTCCAGTTCTGGGCTGTTCAGTTCAAGAAAGACAGGGAACTGCTAGAGAGAGTCCAACAGAGGGCAGCAAAGATGATTTAGGGCCTGGAGCACCTCCTGTACAAGGAAAGGCTGAGAAACCTGGGACTGTTCATCTTGGAATCTTGGAGAACATGGAGAGGGGATCTTATCAATGCTTATAAATATCTAAAGGGAAGGTGTCAAATGGATGGGCCCAGTGCTCTTTTTGGTGGTGCAGAGGGGCAGGACAAGAGGTAGTGGGCCAAAAATGAAACACAGGAATTTCCATATGAACGCAAAAAAGAACTTTAAGAGTGACAGAGCACTGGAAGAAACTGCCGTGAGAGGTAGTGGAGTCTCCTTCTCTGGAGACATTCAAGATACATCCGGATACTTTTCTGTGCAATCTGCTAAAGGAAACCTGCTTTAGCAGGGGGTTGGACTAGATAGTCTCCGGAGGTCCTTTCCAACCCCAATGATTCTGTGATTCTGTGACTAAAGACTTGTGCATAGATCTATCGTAATAGGAGTCCTCAGAACTCGTTTCAGCAAATCATTCTCTTTTCGTGACTCATGAGAGAGGGCTTTTTAGAAGCCAGTTTTGTTATCTTTTTGGTGTTTTTAAGAGCCTTTGAGGATTTTGATAGCAAGTTCTTAATAAACAACATTTATTATTGTTAGTTATGAACACCTAACTTTTAGTATTATAGCATTATTTGTTAATTTATTTCTATGATGTCATTATTTCAAAATGGCTGCGTTTCAAAAAACACTACATAGGAAATCTGATAGGCTCCTTCAGAGTCTTCAGAGGGCTCCTCAGCTGGACCACAGTGACTGGTGAAGAAAGCATTGATCTAACTAATTTCTATTTTGGAGCTTTTTGCTTCTGGGTTATGGGGTCAGGTTCTGGGTGCATTACACTGGGTGAAAGTAGTTACAACAGTACAAAGACTGCAGAAACATTGCCCACAGTTAAGATGGAGAACATTTTAAGCACCCTTTTTAGCACTCTTTCGGTAGAGGATAGGAAATTGCTACCTCCCACACCATGTAGACAATTCTGCCATACCCAGCTTCACAAACTTCCTTTCTTATATGCAAAATACCCTTCAATTCCACCAAAAGCTGGGATTTCACATGTTAAAATCTCAAGGGTTGCTACTTCAAAAGCTTTCTTCTCACCATGAAACTGAAGTTCTTCCCCACAATATGGCCTCTGTTTCAAAGCGAAAGCCAAACCACTTTGCAATTTTCCTTTCAAAAGGTATTCAGTTATTACAGTGAAATAAAATAAAGGAATTTTACTAAAAAAAAAAAAGCTTTTGCCAGAGATTGGACCAAGCCCTAGTCTGTGTCATCAAGTGCTTTCCTCCCTTATGGTGGTCTCCAAGGAGATCACTGCGAGGTCATTCTGGCAAGTCATGTAGATTACACTGCATGCAACTCATATGTGCACTTTTGAAATATAAGTAGGAAGAACTGGAGGCTGATCTTTGCCATTATTCCTCCTTGAAATACATGCAACTGGTGTTGTGGAAAGGCGTAATGCTGAACAGTTGAAAATAATAATAAGGGAGAGCTCCAGAACTAACCACTGCAACTGCAAAGACACTAACGAGCAGCCTCTTTCCAACTATTCTATTTGAGCATGTCTGCAGTCAAACGAGCCATTTACCCTTTGTAACATTACTATTCCATGAGAAGTGACTCACAGATGAAATTCATCAATTCACCATGGAAGGATGCCATTTATGGGCAGAAACATATATATATATATTTCCATCTGGGGGCAAATTTCCTATTACGTTTACAATTGCAATTTGCTGTTCTGAATCTGTGATACCCCTGGCTTCTGTAAGCCAGCGGGGTTCACTGACTTCAAGTCATTAGGTTATTTCCTTAAAAAAATTGTAACTGGTTTAGAATTCTGTCCGTAAGGACACAGAGTCACATCCACACTCAATAGTTTAGGCATCTGAGTTCTTTGTATTTCATGGTGGGAGAAGAATACCTCAAGAGGGATGCCTCAACTTCCATAGCTTAGATATCTACCACGACTGACTGCTGGTGGTGTCTGAATGAGTAATTGGACAGCCTGCCCCCTTTCCTATGTGGATTCAGTGAGATGAGAGGAATCCCTCGTACTATGAACAGAACAAATAAATAGGGGGGCTGACAATGGAAAATATTGAGAATTATATTTTGCTTTAAATAGAAACAATACCATTTCAACATGAAGAGCAGGTTTAATGCACCACCCATTCAATTGTTAGGTTAACTGCTGTGGTTTTCTGTTCCCGTCTTTGGTATAGGAATATGCAAGGAGCTTTTGGGATTAACTGAAGCATTCTTTACAGTTTGCCTTCTGTTAGAACCCCATTCACATCCTAATTATTCATTTTAACTAGCTTCTGTCTACTTTTTATGTAGTTCCCAGTGCTATTTATACTTTTAAGACCCTTTATTAGGCTTGTACACAGTGCATAAGACTAATATCCTTACTTAACCAAAACGGCCTTTCTTGCCCTTTTCTGTGTTTAGATTATAGCCAGGATGAATTTCACTTGTGGTCTCTCCAGCTGTTTTTTAAGTAGTTCCCACTTTTCTAAAGTAGATTTCCTTCACATTAGAAGAATCCAGACCAAATTCCACAGGGTATTTTGCATTCCCTTTAAGTCTGCTTTCCTTTATGTTTCCCTTCCGTGGGTCCTAGCTCAAATGAATCCTACTAATGCAGTGTTATAATTAGAACTATGTGAACACAGCACTTCCATTTCTCAGAGGTTCCTGCAAACATTTGCTTTGGGTTTCATCCATATGAGCTCCCATTCCTTGATATTTTTTACTTTGAATTTCAGATGTGAACAAACCAAACATCATTGAGCTAAAAATCAGCTGCAGTGATTCAATGTTATGGATCCCTGAAACAAAACAACACATTTTGTTTGTTTTGGGGTAAAATCTGGGCAGTCTAAATGATCACAGCCGTACTTACCTGCCCATAGTGAACCCTCAAGCCTATAAAATCAGTGCTTCGGATTTGTAATATAAACACTTGACTTATTTAAGGGGATCACAGTTCACTTCTAATCCTAGAGTAGAATACCTGAGAACACCTTTCTGCCTTGGCAGGCTGGGTGAGAGCTCCCCCTCCCGTTTTAATTTATTTAAAACTGTGGCCTTGGTCGTGACCCCTGCGTCTAGCCAGGTAGGGTTTACAAGCATCTGTCCCATCCCAGTATGTTCATTTCACAGTTTAAGGCCAGGGTAGCCCTTGTGTTACATTCCTTTCACAACAGAAAACTATTTCATTTTCTTATTTCTTCCCAGTTTTCATTTCTGTCTCTGATTAAAGAGTAAACTTTACTCATGGTGATATCCCCATATTGCCTAACTCAAACCATGCAGTTATTGTCAAAAGTGTCTTTTGGTACAGACCAGGAAGACACTACAAGGCTCACTGAAAGGAGAAATTGGCATTTTCCCCCCACCCCTCCAAATGAAATCACTGAAGTGTAAAATGCACTGTCTGAAAAGGCAGAGGTAGTCATTTTGCTACGGTCTTTCATGTCACCAGCTGAATGTGCATTGAAAGTCTAATGCCCTCAGATTCATTTTCATTTGCACCTTTTTTCCGCTACAGATCTGCTCCACGAATCACTGAAATCGTGCTATGCTCTGTGAAGCAAACTAGTCATAAAGAAAATAATTGCTCAGTTAATGCTACAGTTAGCATTCTCTTCTACTTACTGTGTGGACGGGCCCACAGACAGAGTGTCAGCTCCTTGCTTCTGAGTTTGGCATTGGTTCTAAGTTACTGTCCAGACATCCAGCCTAGTTTGTGGTCACTCTTTGTTGGAACTGGAACTTGGTCTGAAGGTTGGATCCAACGTAAAGCTTTGTGTAAGTAAAACTGTATCTCATTTCCTTGGGAAGAGGGTAGCGAAAGGGCAAGGGGGTTTTAATTTATCTAGTGAGTATTGCTGACATTTTTTTGCGTTAACAACATTAGGAAGCTGCTGACAGTTTGTTTTCTTTATATCTTTTTTGTTACATTTAGGATTCTTTGATGGGAACTGAGTATTTCATGCAGAATGAATGCAAATTGCAAGTCACAACAGAGTAGAAGAAAAGGTGGAATTTTCCGTTCCGCACGCGGCATTTGCTGGAAACCATAAAAATGAAATAACAAATTACAGAACGGAGATAATAGCATTTTAGAAAGCCACATTAAATTAGAACAGTTGAAGGCAAATTCCTTGCGGCCACTAATGCCAATTTGCGGATAAAAAGCCAAGAGGATTCTCAGAGATCTGCTTCTTAATTAAGTTAACGTTTTCCTGCTGGTCTACGGAGTTGCCAGTGTGAATAACCCATTGCCTTTCTCAGGGGCCATAGCTGTCTCATGCGTTTAGCTTCTCGGGGCCGAGCGGGTAGGTGCTCCTGCTCAGACAGGTTTGGGGATGAGGAGGCAGATGCGGTGGGAGCCCACTGGAGGGCAATGCAGCACCGTCTATCCGACCTCACTCTGTGCATCTGCACGACCCTTCTTAAAAGATTTTTGATCTGAACTCTAATAACAGTTTACATTTCCACGTCCGTATTAGATCTGGGGTTCCACAAAGCGCGGCCAGCACTATGTGTTTTTGCTCTCTCAAATATTACATCGTCTATTTATACTGTGTGTTTTTGTAGCCCATGATGTAATATGACAAAATTTCAGCCATGTGCATCACACATGCAAGTCCGAGCGCAGCTGGGTTGTGTAGCGCGGCTGAGGTAATGTCAAGAAATTTCATATTATATTTAAAATGACACCTGTAAAAATAATCTTCAATTTGTAATTTAAATACTGTAATACTCAATTATGTGAACTGACAGGAAGTGTCCCAGCGGTTTTGGAAAATAACATTCTTTTATCCATTGAACCTTTGATGCATTTTTGAACAGCCATAGTGGAAGTTCAGATCGTGACCTTCTGCTTTGAGAGAAAAAAGCCAGTGAGGAATCAGGTCTTCTGCGCAGGATAAAGTCATAGAGTTACAGAATCACTAAGGTTGGAAAAGACCTCTAACTTCACCCAGTCCAACTGTCCACCTACCACTCATACTGCCCATTAAACCATGTCCCTAAAACCAAGCCCTCTCTTCACATATATTTTTTCCTTCTTGGTGTGCTTTGTCAGCCATTCAGGCTTCATCATTACTCAAGCCAAGAAGAGATCCAAATTGTAAATCTAGCTTGATTTCTAATTGTGTGCCTTGCTTATGTCAGCACATGCATGTCATCTGTAAATATATATCCTGCTTTACTCCTACAGAGAGACTTCGAAGGTTTTCCTACAGTCTACATCAGTAGCAATCAGATTCTATTAATGTGGGAGTGAGGTTTGTGACTTGGCCATCGAGAAAGCTCAGAAGTCTTCCAGATGCAGGAATAGGTCGTGGAAATCTATGGAACTGTTTCTTAAGTGTGTCTCTTTTGCTTAATTAGGGGGAGGAGCTGGAGGGAAAGACAAGACATAGGCTTTGTGTGTGTAGGCTATGAATGTGATAGCCCTGGGATTTCTCCCACTGGAAATTACACTTTCTTCCCTAATTCTTTGGCATTTCCCTTACCCAGGAGCTGTTTCTTAAGGCTCCCATGAATGTTAAAACTCCCTCACTCCCCAGTTTGTACCTGTTATTGGCTTCTGCAAAATCTAGGAGATTTCACACATGCCCATTCCCATCATGTACTTCAGAAATACTGAATGTAACTTCCAGAGGGCTGCGTTTTGTGCCACTTAAATAAACCCTGTTCTTTCCATTCGACTCTGGTAACCTGATACTGCACAATAAATGCTAATAAGTTTCCTGTAGAGTAGTGCTCTTAAGACAGCTTATTTTTCATCCCTCCTTTCATGTTGTGCCCTTATTGATGACTCAGCCCATACCACAAGTGTTCTTAAAGAAGATAAAATGTAAATAAAAGTGAAAGATGCTGGTCAGATAATGCTCTCAGAAGGACTCAGGAAATGTTTCCCAAAGAACGCTATTTTCTGCATCAAAAACGTACCCCCTTTTAAGCTGTAGGTAGTAATGGCTACTGCTTTTCATAGGAAGTTAAGGAAAAATGTTGCATTAAATAATTAACAACAACCAATTAAAGATTAGTGTAAATCATAGAATCATAGAATGGCTTAGGTTGGAGGAGACCTTAAGGACCATCCAGTTCCAACCCCCTGCAGTAGGCTGATTGCCTCCCACCAGCTCAATATGCCCAGGGCCCCATCTAACCTGGGTAGCTCCAGGGATGGGGCACCCACAGCTTCTCTGGACAGTCAAGGACATATGACTTTACTGACCACGTTAGAGGTTAGAGATAGGTTAGGTTTCTATTGATAAGCACAAGCCCCACAGTGATGTTTGCTGTCAGTTCATCACTGCATGAGGTTGAGCATGGCAGTGCTGCAGGGCTGCGTGCACAGTAAGGACAGGGTGAACAGTGAGATGGTGTTTGCCCCAAGCAGCTTTCCATGCTGATATTTGAGCGCTAATGACAACACAGCTGGGCCTTCTTTCATGCTTGGTGAGGAAGGCAAGCACATCTCTTTCTGCAGCCTGCTTGCCTCACAACAAAAGACAACAGGAAGGAAGTGCTCTGCTCTTAAAAGTTAGTTTCAGTCTAACTTTCGAAAGGGCAGGTCACTTCAAAGTCCCACCACAGTATTACCACATGCCATCTGCTCGATACAAATGTGCAAGGGTGCTTCTGCCTTGTTTCTGTGATCCAAATGTATGTGTGTGCCAATTAATTATTTCTAAACAGACACGTTCAGTAGTCTTAGTTGTCTCCCACACTTCCATGTGAGTACACTGAACATCTTCTCGGACTGTTGGCTCTTGTGGTAGGACACCACATGTCCCTACACTGCTCTACTCTTGTATGTGTTCAGATGTAAAAACGTCCATGTGTCCCCGAGAATACTCAGGGAGGGCAATTGTCAAGTTCCATGTGGTGCAAATGTGTGTTCTGCTGAAGCAGGCTAAATCCAGTGGCTGAAATCATGTAGCTTTCCAGGCAGTTACAAGCCATTACGCAGCTCAGGGTATGGCCCTTATTACAGAGCTGATGGCCAGGCAAGACCATTAGTTTTCCCTCTTCATATCCCAGGCTCTTTGCACATATGCTTTGTTAACAACCTTTTTTTAGACAAAGCTGTTAAATCTTCTGCCCCTTCAGCCACATAAAGCTTCTTATTAGAGCTGAGAGGAGCAAAGTTAAGTTCCTTCCCCTGCTGTGATCTATTGGAGTGCTGCTCATCTTGCCAAACTTCAGGTGTCCAGTCCAAACCCAGTTGTGTCTATAGTCTCTGCAGAGGTATATGCACATCCAAGGGGCACTTTTCCTCCCTGTTTGAGACCTATGGGAGGATGAGTGGCACACAACCATCTCATCTCTTTGTTTCTTACAGATGGAGGTTAAATTAAAAGTTTAGATTTTGTTGCCAACTTCAATAGTGGTAAACGTGGCACAAATCCTGCTTTTGGACCCCCACTGTCAGAGTCCCCCTTTTTTTTTGAACACTGGATAATAATAAAACCTTTGAGAGGATCCTCCTACTAGGCTAATGGAGCATGATCTCAATCAGAGTCTTAAAAATGCTGCTTTAATAGAAACAGTAACTGATCGCTGTGGGGTTTGTCCTGATTTATGCCAATGTAAGAGAAGGAGTTGTTCTCAGGTTTCCTATTGCATTCAAGCTAGCTAATTTTTCTCAGGGCACATTCATACCAATTTAGAGCTGAATGCTGTACTCATTTCTATGATGTATACATTTATTTTTAACTAGTACTTGTTAAAAATAAACTTTTCATCAGTGAGCAGTCCAGGGTGGACAGATGACTCACATATGCTACTGGGAATGGGATGAATCAGCAACACCATTTGATTTGTAGCACAGTCCCAGACCAAGCAGCTGTGTCTGAAGTCACTGGACATGCTCCATCTTTCAGCTCGTTGCAGTCTTGTCCCCAGCATGACTGCCTCCCTCAGCTGGCACAGAGCAGAGGGGCCTGTTGCGTTGTGAGGTGCAGAAGGACCTGTCCCAGGCCAGCACTCTTTTAGCCCTCTCTGTTCTCATGGTAGACTGACATGACTCAGCTTCTTTATAGTTAAATTACATGTTGAATAACACCCCACTGAGCTCTACATTTACCTGGGAGCTATGAAACCTTGTGAGAACTGATCCTGAGCTAAGTAGCCTCACTCATCAGCAGCGTGAATCCCTTGGCTGCCAACTGCACTGAGATGATCGCCCCAGAAGCAACTCTGGGTCTGGTTGCAGACCAGGCATCTCAGCACTGCAGATCTGCACAATGCCCACCTACCCCATGGCTGGGGCAGCAAGATGAGGTGTGAGGGCTCAGCTGGTTTGTGCTGTGTTAGGTGATAGCCAGGACATAGGCTGTATATGACCACTGCATGAAGCTGGCCCTACCTAACTGCAAGAGGAGATTTTCTTTTCACTTCCTCACGTTTCCTGGGCATTTCCAAGAGACAAAGCATTCCACAACATGTTGCAGCCAAAATCATAGAGTTATTACTGAACCACTGCAGTTATATTGAGTCTACAAATATACATATTTATGCCCTCCTTTTAGACCAACTTTATGTTTTTTGGGGCTTAAAACTGCAGGCCATTTTTTGTTTTTGTTATTGAGAGCAGATGTGCCCAATTCCAATCATATTCTACTGAAGAATGTCAGGGTTGTGAGAGGTCGAATGGTGAATGCCTTTCAATCTCCATTATTATTTCCTCTACTCAATTGCCGCAGCAGGGAGACTACAGTCATTTAATAGAGACCTTCAAAATATTCAAATATATAGCAGATCAAAACCTTCCTTGAACAGTTTCAATTGCCTTCTTCCACTCTTGAATACTTCACTGGCTGTGCTATTGCTTTACCCTGGGACTAGAGCTGAGCTTTGTCCAAATGCTTCAGCTATGGATGCTGAGGATATGCTATTTTGGTCTATAGTGTCATTTAATTCAGAAACCAACTCCTTTTGGAAAAGTGTTACCAGGCATACTACTGTGGTATGTCCAACAGACACACTGCCTTTTTTGCCTGGGTTTTGTCTTGTCCGTATGTCCACATCAACCTCCTTGCTGTGGCCCTCACTGCAGCTATGAGAGGTGCCAATAAGAGTGGTTAGATAGTCCAAAAAGATGTTTCATCTCTAAAATGTAGGCCTGGTAGTCACCAAAGTTGAAGGGAACAGTGCTGGATGGGGAAGGCAATGAGGAAAAACCATGCACGTAAGACCAGCTTAGAAATGCAGCCTCAGTTTCCCCTGCTGTGCTTGGAAATGGTTCAGGATGTGTTGCAGTCTGTCACAGGCCCAGTGGAAACACCCACGCTGAAGACCAGAAAAGTCCAATTTTAGAAGGTTATGACAAGTTCTTCCCTTTCCTTCTGGGGTCTTGGAAGGAGGATTATGGAAGAACGTGTGATTAATGGGACAAAGAAAACATGATTGTGCACTCTTTCCTAGTCCCGTCCATCATCCTCAGTGATGCTCCTGGGGAAGCTTATTCCTTTACATGCAACATTTGCAGAACTAATTTCCAAAAAACAGGAGTGATTTTTTGTAAAATAAAACATCATTTTGCAATTATCTGCAATGCTTTAATGTTTATTGATTTTCTCACTCAGATGGGGAAAAATTTTTTGTCTCTCTGCAGAGCAACATTTCTTTCTCTCTTTCTCTCTTTCTTTCCTTCTTTCCTTCTTTCATTTTTTTCCTTCTTTCCTACTTTCCTTCTTTCCTACTTTCCTTCTTTCCTTCTTTCCTTCTTTCTTTCCTGTGGGACTTTTTTTGCACTGAAAAGGCTCAATGAGCAAACTGCTGCCCTCATGCTTTAAAGGCAGGGGGGTGAAGTGTAATTGGGAGATTTGAAGGAATGTGTGAGCTTTGCTATCACGGCTTGTCCTTTTCCAGTCAGCCCCCTGGTCTCTGCTGAATGCTGCGAGCTCTCAGTGTTTCTTCTTTTGATTTCCTGAGTTTCTAACTGAAACAAAAACCAGGCATGGAACGAAACTCTAAAACATTTCCAGTTTGGAAAAGAGATGTACGTAAATGCAATATCCTCGGACAGAAGGTTTCTAGTGTTCATGAGCGCTAATAGTCTTGAAGACAGCCCTGCCAACTGGCTTTAGTGCCTTGAGCGTGAGGGCAGGCCAGTGTACTTTCTCTCCAAATCAGTGGTTTTTAGGGGACTGTTAGAATGCACCACTATTCGGAAATGGTGCCAGATGCGAAGCTATCAAATTCAAAACTTGTCACTTCATTCCTTCCTCCAAACATGAAACTCCCATGCTGTGCTTCTCTTGCCATGCTAGGCACCCTAACCTAAAATTGCTGTGAGCTTACACAGTGCTGACAGGATGGTTAACATTACACTCAGAAAATGCAATAGCTTGAGAAGGGATCTTAAAAAGAACTTCCTGTCTTTTAGTTTATTCAGACAGCAAGCATAAGACAGAGGTAGAGCCAAGGAGCACAGGGGGTCTTTGCATCAACACACTGCAGGCTGAGGAAGGCTGGTCATCATTTATAACCTTGGTAGCTGCTTTGTTTTTTCAGTAAGTAAAATAAAAACACAATTGTTGAGCTCAGCACCTGACCGTGGAAACCTTGTGACTAGCAAAGGAACTCTTTCTGTTTGGGA
This sequence comes from Excalfactoria chinensis, assembly GCF_039878825.1. NCBI lineage: Eukaryota > Metazoa > Chordata > Aves > Galliformes > Phasianidae > Excalfactoria > Excalfactoria chinensis. Next base: position 8,960,911 of record NC_092827.1, read on the forward strand.
TCATGCCAAAGCTCTGAGCTGTCCTGCTGGGTCTTCCAGAGGTGCTGGGAAAGCATCCAAAGCTAGATTTGGTTAAGAGGTTCAGATGGGCTGTGGCTACCAAGGGGCAAACACTTTCCTACAGGCAGTATCTCTTCCTTCTCTGGTGTAAGCATGAGCACTCCATGTCCCTACACACTTCTGTAGATGTGGAGTTGTCTGGGACTGGACATGAGCAACCTCAGGAAGAAGGCTAGGATGTTCCTTTTGGTAGCAATTGTTGTCTTACAGTGTTCAGTGAGCAACATGCTTTATATTATACATATACATGTATCTTTGCAGATGACATCAAGCTGAGCAATACAGTTGACACACTGGAAGGAAGGGATGCTATCCAGAGGGACCTTGACAGGCTTCATAGATGGGTGTGTATCAACCTATGATGTTCAACAAACCAAGTGTTGAATGCTGTGCCTGGGTTGAGGCAATCCCAAGCAAAAATACAAGCTGGGCAGTGAATGGAGTGAGAGCAGCTCTCTAGGGGGATGGACTTGGGAGTGTTGGTGAATGAGAAACTTGACATGAGTTGTCAATGTATGCTTGCAGCCCAGAAAGTCAGTTGCATTCTGGGTTGCATCAAGGGAAATGGTAGCTTGCAGTGTCAGATGCACAAACTCAGATGTGAATGATCCAAACCATTTACTATAATTTCTCACATCACTTTTATACATTCATAAGTTTTCTTTTTTTTAGCTTTCCCATTCACCCTTACAACTTTCCCATCCACCTTTACATGTCATCAGAGTATTCTACAAACACTCCTTAACCATGCATGTGGGCGCTTATTCAGTCAGAGCCATGAACTGTTCCTTCTTCTAGTGATGTCTTTCGTTTTCATGCTGTTTGTCTTGCTCCACAGCTCTCTTTCTACTCAACCCTTGTGAGTTCCTACCTGGTATATTGTGCTCAGCACTGGGGCCACCAGCAAAAGAAGGACATTCAGTTTCTAGTGAGTCCAGATGATCAGAGGCTGGAGCATTTCTTCTGTGAAGGCAGGCTGAGAAAGTTGGGTTGTTGGGTCTGGAGAAGGCTCCAGTGAAACATTATAGCAGTCTTCCAGTACATAAGGGTGTCTATGGGAAAGATGGGGAGGGTCTCTTTATCAGTGAATGCAGCAATAGAATCGCAGAATCATAGAATGGCCTGGGTTGAAAAGGGACCGCAATGATCATATACTTTCAACCCTCCTGCTATGTGCAGGGTCACCAACCACCAGACCAGGCTGCCCAGAGCCACATCCAGCCTGGCCTTGAATGCCTCCAGGGCTGAGGCATCCACAACCTCTCTGGGCAATTGTTCCAGTACATCACCACCCTCTGAGTGAAAAGGTTAAGGTGTAATGGTTTTAAATTAAAAGAAGATAGATTTTGGTTAGACATTAGGAAGAAATTCCTTACCCTAAAGGTAGTGAGGCGATGAAACTGGTTACTCAGAGAAGTTGTGGATGCACTGTCCCTGAACAAGTTCAACGCCAGGTTGGATGGAGCTTTGGGCAGTCTGGTCTAGAGGAAGGTGTTGCTGCCCATGGCAGGAGGATTGGAACCATACGATCTTTAAAGATCTTTCCAGTTCAAATCACTCTAAGATTCTATGTGCACTTTTAGACCTCTTTTTCATCAAATAGTAGTGTCTGCCCATCACAGAATGTGAAGTGCTAAGATGCTGCAGGAGTAGGAGCATTGAGCCACATAGAAATATGGGTTTTAAAAGCTCCCACCCGCCTCTCAGAGTAAGCTAATAGGAAAGCTCTCACCAGAAGGCTGCTTTTTTTGATAGATGAGGGACTCCAGAGTGAAATCTGAGATATACATTAGGCTCTCACACAAATGTAGGGAGTCATTTTAGTTGGAGCAACACTGAAGATTAAATATTATAGTTCACTGAAGGGGCTCTGAGTGGCAGTGAAAAAAGCCAGAATACAGTTAGCTAAAATCTCACAGCAAAATACAGACCGCAGTGTTTAATTAACATCTTTCTCTGATGCGTCAGGAAAAACCAAAGTGGATATGTTTGCTTCACCAGTTTTTGGGGAGCCTAGAGGACAGTCGTTGCTTCATTCAGTGTGAAGCACACTGAGACAACAGTGATGTCTTTTTTTTCTCCCCCTTTTTTAACATCAAAGGTCATTGATGACTAAAGTGCATTAAAGGCTTGAAATTTACCTGTTAGGACTAAATATAGGCTGATTTCTGAGCAAGCTTTTGGAGTCAAAGATATAGGGGATGTTATGCTCTGTGTCACTGTCCTTTCCAGAGTCTGGACAACTGCCCAGTTCCCCTTCCCTTAATACCACTATGCAGCCAGGACTTCTGCAGTCTAAGCAAGGCTTTTGCCCTTGTCACCACCCTGAGATGCATGGTTGATGTGAGGTTATTTACGAGTGGATCTTTTGGCTCGGACATATTTTATAAGAAAACTTGAAGTAGTGAACTGCATTGGCAGAATGCCTTGATCAGAAAGCCTTAATTAATGAAAATACATTGACTTTTTTTCAAGGAAAAATTTTGTTTTATTGGCACAAGGCTGGGTTATTGTCCACTCAAAAAGTTCAGGTGCCATGTGGTGTGCTCCACATTTCCATTCTCCTATTTGCCTTGCAAGTCACTTGCAGTGTGTTGTGGGGATCTGACGGTAGCAGATTTTGGGGGTGAAAGTGGATCATCAAGTAGTTTGGCTGGTAGAGGGCAGCAGTATTCAGGAGGCACCTGAAGCCTATCTGAAAATTAACATTTATTAGCTGTAGCCTCTGTTTTTTTGTTGTTGCTGTGTTTTCCTTTTTTATTGTCCTCACCAACTTTCAGCAAGTTTTCATCTGTCTTATTTTGATATCGTTTTGGTATGAAGTATTTGTGCTTTTTTTTTCCCAATCCATTCAAAGGCTGTTTACTGATTAAAAAAAAAAAAAAAAAAAAAAAAGCCTGAATGTTTTTACCATTGACCTGACAACCTTTTCCTCTTGTAGGAGAACCAACAATGAAAGGGGTAAACTGATTTTACAGAGCCCCAGGGCAGCCCTTTGAGTTTCTTTTACAAGAAGCTCTGGAAGTACAGACAGAATTCTGTATCGAGGATATATTTTGAGAGTCCTCAGTATTCAAGCAGTGGCCACCCAGCAGTGGTGCTGCATGAGTTGCTCTGCTGTTAGAAAGGCTCCAAATGGGTGCTCCATAAATGCATGTGTTAACAGGGAGGTGACGTCACTACCCCACTGCTCAGCCTTAGTTTCTTTTATATGTTTGGTATCAAAAGTGAGCGTGTTGATGGATAGATTCCATTTTTTCCCTCTTAAAGCTAAAAGGCTACTTTCCAGGGCTGCTTGCAGCTACTGCTGGCCTCAACAGGCCCCAGCAAGGTGAAAGGTTCTTGTTCCCCCAGAGGACTGACACATTATGATGGCTTCATTTGATTAAAAGGGGATGTTGATCATTAGTTATGACCCAAATTTCTTTCTTTCTTTCTTTTTTTTTTTTTTTTTTTGCAATCATTCAAAGTGTTCCCAGATGCCCATGAGGCTGTTGTTACCTGCAAATAAAACATATCCTTATAACAGGGACATTAACATTAGTGAATAATATCAAAATATGCCATGTGCCTTTCCCAAGCTTTTTTTGTTTTATTTTATTTTATTTTGCATTTTGATGGATTGAATGATGGAAGGGAAACATATGCTTTCCAGATTGAACCCAAAGAGCTCCCTAATTCAGAGTCCATGCTCCTTCAAGCTGAAGCCAAGCAGAGAATAAATTGCATAGCATTTGTCATCCACTTGGGATTAATTATTGAGTTTTAGAGGTAAGTAGCTGCACCAGTGAAGGTTACCAGTTTGTTCTTTAACATCTAGTTAGAGCATTGAAGGAACTAGGAGGAGGGGGGAGCTGGCTAAACACAAAGAACTTGGATATTTCTGTCCAAAGTAAACCGGGCAACAATGAAGGAGGTCAAATGTTCAGCTCACTGTATAGTATGCATGTATAAAATTACCTTTTGTTGGTCATTAGTTCAGTTGCACAAGCAATGGGTACTCCCTTCAGGTTAACACTAAAGAGTATCGACAGGACAACAGGAAGTTTTTTTTATTATTATTATTTTATTTTTACAGTTAGTACCATAGGTGACCTGGAGTTGGTACAGCCTTGGGAGAACTGAATACTGTTCCCTGAAGGACTCCTGTCAGCCTTGAGCTTTGGACATTTAAGAAAGGAATCTTCCATCTGTCAGACAAGACAGGGTTAGGACACTGGTCCCCAGGGTCCCCTTTGATTATGTGATGATGTTTAAAGGAAATTAGCTGATGACTGCGACAGGGAAAGCTGGATCTGAGTTTGAAAACTAGGCAGTTTTTTGTTTCATCAAACACACGTCTTAGCAGGAAGTTGAAAACATTAGGTCAAGAGAGGAGGGTTGTGCCAGGGGTGACGGTGAAAAGGTGATGGATTAAAATATAGTCTGATTTAGCTATTTTTGAGATGAAATGAGGCACTTGAAAAATGAGTTAATTAATCATCATGTCTTAGCTATTCAAAGAGCATTTCCAGTGATCTGAAAGGTAGCTTTCCACATTTATGTTGTCACAAGCTGCAGAAGATTATGACCCTTCGGTTATATTTGTTCCTTCAACAGTATTACAATAGAAACAGGTGAGGTCAACTGAGATGCTATGAAGGGTAGTGAGCTTTCAAATGATGTTTTTGTTTCTGTGCCTGCTTTAGCATTTTGGCTTGAAGCAACACTTTACTTTGGAAGTGTGTCCCTGGATTTTTCCATGTGCTGTGTGTGATTTCCACCCACAGAGCAGGACTCGCATGCCTAAGGTAGACTTTTTGTGAGGGGCACTAAACTGGAACCACTGTTTCAGGTGTGTACTAAGGGCTTTCTAAATCCTAAAGGAAGCATAGAGATTGAAGCCAATCATGGGTCCTTCACACAGCTTCAGACCAAATGTGTAGTGGGGAAGTTTGGCCCATGGAACCATCTTAACTTAATCGCACACAACCCCCTGAACTGCTTAAAATACAGATGCGGGGGTTTCAGCACCAAGTGATTTATGTTTTGTGCTACATATTTAACTCAGTGCCCTCCCCCTTTGCCTTTTTTCATTCCCTGCGGCTTGACACTCTTGGCAGTTACCTTGTGGCTGCCTCTCCAAAGCCAGCTCTACTCTGTTAATAATATTGAAGCCAGAAAGACCAACATTTGCAGTTCAAGCATCAACTATTGCTTGGCTTTGGTGGTACCTTGTGATCATGTGTACTTGTGAAGGAAAGACTTTTGTTCTGCTCCATGCACAGGAAATGGAGCAGTGTGTTGCTTGGCATGTTTCTAGTGAGCAGTGTTACAAGAAGCTGTTAAACATCACATTCATTAAACACTGCCATTCCTTTAATCTTGAGTTTTGCATTCACAACTCTGTCTGACTTGTTCTGCTACGTAGTAGTGAAAATGCCTCATCATAATAATCAGCTCCTCTGCTCTTCTCTTGAGCACCAAGCCAGCTTCCATGGACAACACTGGAGATGGGTCTAGTTGGGAAAAGGCTCCTGGGGCAGCACCTGCTTTGTGTGATGCACTGCCTTCCGTGGTGCCATCTCTCTCAGGCCTGCATCCAGGTTGCCTGTCCTCCCCTTCTATCTCCTTCCCTGGTCCGGGGAATTGAGAAGAACAGTCAAGGTCTGTGTTACTTTATTTTCTTTTTTCCTTTTTTTTTTTTTTATTTCCCATGTGTTAAATGTGATCAGTACGCTTTCAGTATATTTTCTGCCTCATTTCAAGATGAACTTAGCAACTTCAAGACAACTCCCTGAAGGCCGTTTGCATGAATACCATTTCAGTAGCATCTCCTCAAGGGAGCATGCATCTTTGGGAAACATAAACACACACTCACACTGCCCTGCAAAGTGAACTCCCCATGTTGCAGTCAGAATTTAATGTCAAGCATTGCTTTTTTTCTCCCCCTCCTTTTGACAGCTGAATTGAGCCTGCCATCTTCACAAAAAAGGATGAGTACAGTAGAACTGCTGAAGCCTGTAAGCTATTTATTTTCTATATATTTTAAGTTTAAAAAAGATTGCCTAGAGGAAATTGCAGGAGAAGTCTGCAGAATTGTGGCCGTATACCAAACTGTACGAAGCTCTCTTGATGAAAGGATCTGGCCCAACAGCAAAATAAAAAAATAGCCCTCATCCAACCCTACCCAGGAAATAATAAGTAAAAAAACTCCCACCGTTTTATTCTCCAGGTTTAATTTTCTCTCCCTCACTAGCTGTGCTCCAGAAAGCATGAAGCTTGTAATCACGTATTTGTTAACCGCTCAGTGAAAACAATCAGATTGTCAGTCAAATTCTGCATGTGCCTTTTCCTGCTAGTTTTCCCTTGTAAAGGAAGATGAGATGAATAAGACACTGGGCAGTAAGCACTAAACTCTCATAACAACCTGTCAGATATGATCTCATTTTTCTGCCCTACTTCCTACAGCACTTACTCCCAGAAAGACCTTGTGGTTTCTACCATCACAGATCCATTCAGAGCCTGTAGGAGCTTGGCTAGATGCACAAGCACCCTTAGAGAGCTCTGTCCTGTTGTTCACTGTCTCTCTTGGGGAGTAGGGAGGAGTTTTGGGTATCAATCATTGCTTTACTCCTTTCTCTTCCCCTTCCTCTGGAGTTATTCACAATAACTTGCAAACAAAAGGACTGTAAACCAAATAATCTCTCTGAACTGTCTGACCTGCAAAGGGATCTGTAGTTTGGCTGCTACAGAGAAAGAGAAACACTTTTTTTGCCTGTTTTAATAACATGAGGGAGGAATACTGATTCATTGACTTTAGTTGTGTTTACAGAGTGACATCTTTAGTGGAATATTTAAGTTCTATGTGTGACCAAGTAGTATAACATTAGTAATGAGTTCATCCAGTGGACTGGGTACCAGAGTAGTCTTGATAAGGTTCTGAGTTCCTGAGTACTAACTATAAGCTCAAGGACCAACCTTTTCTTATTATTACTTCTCTACATGGTAGTATTAACTGAAGCCAAATACACTGCCTCAAGTTCATATCAATGAACATAATATTGGAATACAGTGTATGGTGCTGAGTTTTTTCATAACATTATGTGGGTGTGTTACTGAATAAATCAAATTTGGGGGGCTGAATTATTCTTCTGAGCCATACATGCACTGTTGGTTCAGGCAGACTCACTCTGGGGAAGTATGTGCTGGCTTAAATGCAGCTATGTCAACCATGGCAGGGGTGGCATTTCCTGCCCCTGGGCGAGGTGAGGTAGCAGCACCCATACAATAAGTTGCACTAGCTCAGGTGAGGAGATACATCTGTTAAGTTTCCAAAACTTGTCCCTCAATTTCAATCCCTCACCAGAAAAAGAGCAATGAAAATTCAGAGTTGGCTTTGCTGAGTGGAAATTCTTTGATAACAATCTTTTGTTTTGTTTTGAACTTTTTTTTGTTAGGAGACATATTACTAATTTTTATAGATGATGTTTAAAGAGTTGTCAGGGAGAAGCAAATTTGCCTTCAATAGCAAGCTTACAGGTCAATTAAAATGTTTCTTAGTTATTTTAGGCTACAGATACAAAGATAAATCATTTCCTTTCCTATTTATTTATTTATTTTAGGAGTAAATTTAGTGCATCGTTTTCTGCAGTAAAACTTATTCTCTCAAAAGAGATGTACCTTGTGATTGGCAGCCTGCGTGACTGTAGGTTAGGGAACTGCCTGCCATTAGTCAACAGATGAAAGGTGTGGAAGCTGCTTCTACAGGGAGATAAAACTCTGTTCCCTCTCACACAGAGCAGAAGTAGTTGTGGGAAATCATGACAGAGTGGCTGTGAAGGAGCTGAAATCTGTTTACATCTAGTTAAGAAAGATTTCATCTCTTTGTTGTTTTATGGATTTGCCTGGACTTTTTCTAATGAATTTCCCACTGGATTCCTTGTTTATGTGTCTTAGAAGCCTGAATTCATGGAGAACCTAATTCCTAAAAACTGTGCTTTAACACTAGTTCCATCTTGAGTGTATCCAGACATGGAATAAATACGTTGGAAGAGATATTAACTACAGCCATGTGAAAGGTCCTCATGATTCAAGGGCATTTTACATGCCTTACTGATAATGCAGGCGGGGATTTCCAAAGGAAAGAAAAGAGAATGTTCATAAATGGATTTATGGACCTAGCTGTCTTTCATGGGCAGGCTCAGTAGTCACACGATGTGACTGTAGGCAGTAATAGAGCTGGAAAGCCAGACCACAGTTTGAATGAAAAGCATGAACATAACCTCACATTTCACCTACAAAAAAAGAAGTATTTATAAAAGAGAAAGATTTTCAAGGTGAAACAATCTCTGTTTCTGCATTCTCAGAGGTGATATCAGAGGTGCACATCCATGCTTATACAAAGAATTAGAAGTGTGGCAACTCCCATCTTCAAACTGGTCATCCAAAGGCCACAACTCGTGTAAACATAAGTATTTCATTTCATTGTTTAGTTTTCATCTGATTTGCCAAGGGATTTACTCCTGTTCTGGCTTTTAAATGGAAATGCAGTGCCTTTGTCCTGGCTCAGTCTTGCAATCTTTTCAACCCCAATACTGAGTGTGATCAGCACCAGTATCTTCAGGGAGAGAAGTAGAAGACCTTGTGTTTAACAGCATTAGTTATCAAAGCAAAATACAAAGGACAGCTTCTTCTTATATTCCAAATAAATATAGTTTAAACCCACGCAGATAAAGTTATATTTCCTTTACAATGCATTGTTCAACTTTAGCTGGTACAATTATGTTGTTTTTGGTCAACCTGCTGAGCAACCAAGCCATCTTTCCTGTCCAGTCTAAGCATGCTATGTCTTTCTTCAATGTGATATTAGAAGACATAAGTAAGATGTATCACAAAGAAAACAATTGTCTTTTATTCAGTGTTGAGATGGTTATTTTCCCTGCTTTTCTTTTGCTGTGAGCCCAAGAAAGAGAAAGGTTGTTCTTACTGTCTGTCTGCATTGCAATGGAAAATCTAAACTCTTCCCCATGTTACGGGTAGGATAAAGTTTACTATGTTGGGACTTTGTGGGTCCAATACATACTCTGTCATCACTACTCAGATGAACAGAAAGAACTTCATTCTGTGAAGAAGACACTTCTTCCCTTTCATGATGAACAATTTTCTTCTCTACAGCAACCACATCAGCCATCTCTTTCAGAACCCTAGGATGGATATCATCTGGTTCCACAGACTTATAAACGTTCAGTTTTATGAGGAGGGCTCAGACATGTTCCACAGTTTCAGTGGGACAGAAACCACTCCCCACACCCTCACCTAGAGGCTCAGGGTCCTGGCAGACACGAGAAGCCTGACCACCAGTGAAAACTGAGGCAAAGCACTCATTGAGTACTTCAGCTTTTTCTATGTCTGAGGAAGACAGCGCACCATTACCAGAGGGGGGAACCAGTTCTTTGAGCAGTCAGAAGTTTGCTGTCCTGAAGCACAGGGTCCTAGTTCTGCTTTTTGCCAGGCCTGCAAAACCAAACCAAACCAAAAAAACTCAACAGCAGTGAAATTAGAAATGGAACAAAATGTTTGGCAGTATTCACAAAAGGTTATTTATCCATTAAAATCTGAAACTGTAATGAAACTTAAATTAAAAAAAAACAACAAAACAACAAACGAACAAACTAATTTCTGCATTTTTTATGTCTCTACTACTGAAAATTGGCAATAGTAATTCCCTTCTGTCATTTCTTGGTTTTCAACCTCTTGGGCCTTGTTACTGGATTTTAATCTAAGCAAAGGAAATCAAAGCAGATGTACATAAAGCTGCAACAGGCGCTTCAGTGCGGTGATCATGTCAGTTGTCTGTCTAAAGGGTAAATCGTATCCGGTCTCCTTTTCTTTGCTCCTTGTTTTGGCGTAGGATATTCACTATCTGAATAAATTGCATTTGTTCTCAGTGCTATTGTTTCTCATAGGATTGCTGATCCTTACCTGGGACTGCAGAGTCAGACTGTTGTCTTGCCTGCTGATGTATAGGAAAAAAGCACCACCAAAAGGCCAATGAGTAGAGCTTCCAAGGGCACAGCAGTGCTCCAAGAGTTTAAGACCTATTGTCAGAAGCACCTCTGGGACTTTGGAGTTTATTAGCTGAGCTGTGATTGCAGTGTAGGTAGTCACTCCTGCACTTGCTGTGTTTGAAGCCAAGCAGAGTACTCAGAACAAAACCCTGGCAATTGGTTGGGAGCGTACATCAATATGAAGAGGTGCTACAAGGGGTCCTGGGCCACTAGCATTCTTGCTCCTCATGCAAACTGCTCCAGAGGTGCATTGTGGTCAGCAGTCAGTGCTCTGATATGTGCAAATCCAGACTTCTTTGCTCAATCTCTCACTACTGGAGACATTCCTTGAATAACAGAAGCATGGAATCATAGAATCATCGAGGTTGGAAAGAACACTAAGATCATCTAGTCCAACCATCAACCTGTCACCACCATATCACTAGATCATGGCATGAGATACGCAAGCTTATATTCTAGGGTGTGGTATGAAAATCAAGTATATTCCTCACTTTTAAATGTATTTTACAAACTAGCTCCTGCCCCTCCTCTTTGACCCTCTGTGCTCAATCCACTTGAGTGGTAGCACTCTCTGGTCTAGTCATAATATCTGCATGTTTTTTTTTCTTCCTCTCTCTCTCTCTCTCTCTCTCTCTTTTTCCCCCCTGTAGTTTCTGCTCTTGGGACTCATTATTGCACTGACAAGCTATTTCCTCTGAAAAATGTAGGCAGAGCTTCTCCATTTCTTGCAAGCAGCATATGGATGCCAGTTCCAGGGGTCAGTGCTGCACAGGTATGGACTGGCAGGATGGCCCCATGCTGATTGCTGTGCAGTGGCTGTAGTTCCACCATAAAACCAACTCTGGGCTCAGAGGTGATTAGGGAATGAGGAGGCCTGTTTCTAGATCAGGGCACCAAATGCTGCTAATGTAAAATGAAAGTAGAAGTGAAAAGAAACAAGCCATGTAAGTATGGGAATATAGTTAATTTATTATGGCAGGTCTATAGCTTGGCTCTAATCCTTCTTTTGGAAATCAAAACCAGACTGCTGGAACCCACCTGCCAGACTCAATCTGTTTCATAATTACCTGTGGGTTTCTATTTTTGTTTACCTTAATAGCACAGTAAATACTGCTTCTGCCTTTGTTTATGACCTATTTAAGTGATGTAAATATCTTGAAGAAATTGTTTTTAATAGCGCTCCAGTGACTACCTTCTTTCACCTCCCAAAATAGAAAGCCTATGGATCAGCCCTCCAGCATCATCTGTATTGGAGGGGGAAAGGCTCTGTAGCATGCTGCCAAGCCTCATGTTTATAATGATCTTCAGTTTTTAGTTGCTGCAAATGATTAGAAAACACAGGGGGATTTTCTTTTTTTCTGAAGAAGTACAGAGCCCATTTCTGTAAGGAAAAGTCCAGAAGTCACATGAATTACTCCTAAAATCTGAAATCTAATTTTCATTGTCCTTTTCTAAATAGCCAGGGGTGGGAGAAAGGACATAGAGCCTTCCCTTCCTTTAGTCCCACACTCAGGAGATGCATGAGGTAGGATGAAAAACATATAGGAGAAATGCTGTGGTTGGGTACCCTCTATGTTTGTACTCAAAAGTTAGAATTAACTCAGTCTCTACTTTTTATACACTGTGTATTGCAGGCTGATTTTACATTGAGAGAAACTCCTCCTGAGCTCTGTGGTGGCTCACACAGTACTTAAATGTGGAAGTAGTAACACAGTGGAGAAAAATACAGTGCTTTGCCCAGCAAATGTTTGCAGGTGAAGCTCATCTCCTGCTTGCTTGCTTTCTTTTTTTTTTTTTTTTTTTTTTTTTTTTTTTTAAACTTGAATACATTTCAGAGGCAACATGTTTTTCAGCATTAGAAAGTTTTCCTCCTGTGGTTTGTTAGCTCAGCAGTGACCAAGTGGTCTACAGTGACAGACAATTGCCCAAAACAGGTGCCTTGTGTCAATATGGTGAAACAAACCCATCTGCAAGAGAGGAAAGGGAACTTCTGGGAGGTCTGGATTACAGGTGACTTGAGAGAAATCCAGGTTACAACAGTTTATAAAGAGAAGCATTTGTGTGCAAGGAACATTGTGAAACTTCTCATCATAGCTGCTTTTGTATCTGTGTTGGATGAGGTAATTACCAGCCTAGCCCAAAACGCTTTGCGTGCTAAAATAGCTCTTTTCCCTTTGGAAAATCTTACTGAAATGCTACCACTTGTAAACAAAAATAGCCCAAATTGCAGCTCTGTCCTGGGATCTGGTCACTTCAGGTCACAGAGAGCTCTACATTACGTCTTGGTTAAGGTGATGTAATCACCACTATAGTGCGCTAGTGCCTTCCAAGTAAAGTAATACTAAGAACCTAATAATAAAGTCTTATAAAATCTCTACCTCTTTTCTCTTCTGGGTGGTGGTGGTGTCAAAGCAGACATTTTCTTGAAAAAAATCAGAAAATGGGAACAATTTATTTTGTCTTATTTAATGGTTGTACTTTCTGAATGTGTGTGTGTTTGTGTGTGTGTGTGTGGACTTTTTTTTTATTTTTTTTTTTCCATGAGTTTTACTAGACAAAAAAACTTAGCAGTTTCTGTTTATGAAAATAAGAGGGAGCTAAAGAGTCTAAAAATTTGTGACAGAAGAATACTTTGCTGACTGGCCAAATTCAGGCTAGATTTTGGGGTTTGATTTGGAAAACATAACCTTTATAATTTTATATACTTTTAGAGGAGACACCTGAAAAATAGTTAACATCTAGTGGTATATTGATCATATATCATTATACAGAGTGTTCAGTTTCACTTCAGAGCCTAACCAACGTATTTTTCTCATAAAGAAGCAAAATCACTCTAGGAAACTCCCTTGCCTTTCTCTACACAGAAAATAATAGGAATTCCCACCAGTTTTAATTGGAATGAAGGATTCTTTATGGACAAATGGGTTGTAGCAATTCATGTTTTATGAAATCTGGTCGTTTGCTCTGTTTTTAACTTTATAGCTGCACTTCTTTCATTCAAACTCAGATATCAGCAAGGATATAATCAACCTTATTAGATCTTCAATTTTAAAAGGCTTGTGAAGATTTTATATGAACCTGTAATAGTAAATGATCACTGACTTTTCCCCTTCCATTTAAAATATTTAAAAATGCCTTTGGTAATATGTGAAATTTTACAGAGGAAGAATAGTTGAAAACATATGAAATGTAGCTCTTGTAGACAACTGGTATCCTTTCCTGAAGTCTTATCTGGCAATACACCACAAGTGAATGACATAAAATTGTGTTTTATTTATGAATCTGTTATAAATTGTGACCTGTATAACTGATCTAGAGAGAAAAAAAAGAAGAATTAAAATACAAGATTGTTATTTACTGCTGGTGGAAAGATGTACATCAATAAAACAGGAAGACCTACAGGGAAATAAACATATGTATGCATAATCAAAATTCATTAAAAATAGAATAAAGTTCCTTCAATCCTAATTATCTTCACTACGTTGCTTACCTCTGGCAGATTTTCTTAGTGTTGGAAGCTGTAACGATAGAGATTTTCACTTTTTAAGAAGAGTGATAAATCTGAAATCAACAACTGTTAGCATGATTGGTAGGCTGCTGGAAGAAAATGCTTTTTGTGCAGCATCTTGTCCAAGATTCAATCAGGCTTCAAACCAAAGCATTCCAGTCAGACAGTTCTCATGGATTTTCAGTAACGAGCAAGATGGGGTGGGTGGGGAAATATTTACCAGTGTCTCTAAGGCTCTTGAACTTTATGTTCCTTCACATAGTTGATTTACTAATCGCAATTATTACAGTTAAGATTTTCAGTATATGGCTTCTTTGTCCTTATATAGTCCATGCAATATGTGGAAGGACACTGCTTGTGCCAGCAAGCTCTGTGCTCCCTACGTGGTTACGTGTGTATAGATTATGTATATCGCGTGTTTTATAGATTGATGAAAGATGAACACACTCTCTCTAAACTAACCATAACAAGAGGCCAAGCTCTCAAAAGGTTTAATCATTCTAAGCGTCAGTGACATCAGTTCTTAGGAAGAACAGATGCTTTCATAGACACACAAGCTAGGGACCAAGAGTATTCAGCTTCCACAGTGAGAAAACTAATTTTGGGCGCGTTTCTAGAAGATATGGCTTGAGTTCACAATAACAATAAAGTAATGAAAATTCATGACTGTTTCTATGACTAACTGTGAATTTATGGTCATTTTCCAGGACCTGACATTGAAATAAATATAATGAAAGAACATTTTAGTAGTTAGCTTTAGTTTGGATATGACCATACTTATGCTTGATTTTGGGTTGATAGTCTAAATGAGAAAACAGAAAAGACCTAACAAGACAACCAACACAGTGTGGTTAATACCAAGGTGTGCTTTTGTCATTGCGGTGCTGAGTGTACTCACCTCCTGTTAATAATCAGGGCTCGGTGTCAACCCCAGGCCTTTCACTTATTTTCTGGACAGGTTATACATTGCTAACCCTCAAATCACATGGGCCATAGTTCTCTAAATTGATGACTGAATGTTTCTGTGATGAAGCAGGATAATTTACACAGAAATGTGCAAAACAACTGCAGATCCCACATTCCAGGGAGAAAAAGGCAGCTTGCTCAAAAACAGAGTGGAATAGAAGAAAGAAACCTGTCACCCTTCACATTTGTTATCCATATTCACATATCTGCAGCCACAAATTCTGCCTCAATTCTTTTCTGGCCATATGAGTAATCTGCTCATATGTTGGGAAATGTGTTGCTACTGAGAGCTCTGCAAAAATCATTGATATTAACCACTAACTTAAAAAAGGGAAAAAAAAATATGTTGAAAAATATTCCCATAGACTGAAAATATATGCTGTACAATTATATGGCAATAGAAAAAAAGACTATTAACTACTTTTTTCTTTTCTTTACTTTGGCCAGTACAGGATGTTCTGTTTAAATGCCTAACGTGTCTAAAGCTCAGCATTAAAAGAACAGATGTTTTATAAAGAATTTAACTCATGTTCTTGCATCTTTGACAACTATTACATTGAAATTATTTGTTTGTAGAAGACTATGAAACATGGCTATTCAAATATATGATAACTTACCTTCTAGCAGAAAGATCAGATCAACAGAAAAGGCTTCAGGGGAGAGCCACTGATACATGGGAATCTCATATACGTCAACTGAGGGAGTGCTAACTTTGTATATCAATTATATTAAAATGATGAACCATGATGTAAAATGAGAGTAATTCAGTATAAGAGAGCAAAGTTTTAGATTTACATGAGGATTAAACTCTAGAATGGATCTAGTGATCTACGAATACTGTCACTGCAACAGTCTCCTTCTAATTCTCTGCTAAAAGTGTGTTTGAGACAACTGAGTTTATATTTTACAATTGAAAATGTGCAGTCATATCATGCCTTTTGACTCTGGCTTGTGACTGAATGCCTTGCTGAATAAGAGCTTAGTTATCTTCTTTTTACTCGTTTTACTTTGTTATGTTTGGATCTTGGAGAAATGTTCAATTAATAGGACTTCAGTGAAAAAGGCATGGGAATTTTTGTGAAGACACCTGTCTTCTTCCACTCTCTCCTCTCCTCTCCTCTCCTCTCCTCTCCTCTCCTCTCCTCTCCTCTCCTCTCCTCTCCTCTCCTCTCCTCTCCTCTCCTCTCCTCTCCTCTCCTCTCCTCTCCTCTCCTCTCCTCTCCTCTCCTCTCCTCTCCTCTCCTCTCCTCTCCTCTCCTCTCCTCTCCTCTCCTCTCCTCTCCTCTCCTCTCCTCTCCTCTCCTCTCCTCTCCTCTCCTCTCCTCTCCTCTCCTCTCCTCTCCTCTCCTCTCCTCTCCTCTCCTCCTCATAGGGAAAATAAGTCTATGTATTTGAAATGTTTGTACTTTATTCTCAAAAGCTGATCTGAAAGACAAGCTCCTCTTATGCTTGGGTAGCATAGGAGAAGAGAAAGACTGCAGTCTCTCACTGCTCCCAGGAAGCAGAAAACCTGTCAGAGTCTGGTGTAGAAACACAAATAGCAAGGTTCCAGCACCCTGCCCCAAGGAAGCAGGATTGCCTTCACAGTGCCAGTCCCACCATCCTCCATCACGAGATAAGCATCAGTGAAGAAAAAAAAAAAAAGGGAGCTAAAAGCCATAGCAAGCTTTGTCTCTGGTTTTATATTGTATACAAACATTTCATTTAGCCTGCTTTTTGGCTGTATGAAATAAACAAATGTGGACTGCAAAAATGTCAGTTAAATAACTTCTAGTGCTTTTAGTGGGCTTCATAGGGGGAAACACTGGATTTGTATTGATTTACACCAGCTGATGAGCTGGCACAGTGTGTATTTTCTCTGCAGCTTGTTTGAGATAATGAATAATCCAAAATTGCAGTGCTTTGTATGCTTGTCGTGTCTCACAGAGGGAATGGCTGCCATTGCTGTGTGAAGAGAGATATTTTAAAGTCTTTGACTGCAAAATTCTGAAATGCTCCTTGGAAGAAATCCAAATAAACCCAAAGCACGGCGACTTCTCTTTGGATTCCCACCCAATTCCAGCATTTCAGATCTGAAAGCTTTCAGCAATTTCATGTGTCAAAGCAATTAATGCCCCCTCATCAGCTCTTCAAGATGACATATGTAATGTCATCAGCATCAGGCATCCTCCTCTCTCTCTCTCTGTAGCTGCTTTTCTCTTTAACTTTTCCAGCACAGGCAACGGTCCATGTGTGGAACTCTATTTGGGATAGTAAAAGCCTTACCTTCTTTAGATGGCTTGTTCCTCTCTTTTTCCTAGCAGGATGAATGGATAATTTTGAACATAGCAAATCCCTGGCCTTAGGCTGACCCCACCAAGGGACCAGCTGTAAGACACTTGGCTATTGTTGAGAGCAGATTTTGACACACCACTGAGCATCCCCGGACTTCTGTCTTTACCCCTAGAATACACATAAAATATTTTCTACCACCAATTATAAAGCAAGTGTAATGATGGTGAGATGCCAGTTTGACAGCTCTGGAGAGCTACATTATGAGAGCCTCATTCTACTGTTTCATGAGGACACAAAGCAGTAATTTGAGCTCATCCCTATCTGCAACATCTGCATGCATAGATTTCTCCCTGAGCTGGAGAGATCAGCTCTGGAGTTAGCCAGATAGTTTTCAAGCAGGGTAAATTTAGTCTTTGGAGGAAGTTTTCTTGTGTAGGGAAGCCAAGGTTGCCTCTTTACAACTGGTTTCCATAGTTCAGACACCAGTTTTCTCTGTTACATAAATTATTTTACTAGAACACTTTAATATCCAGTCATATTTTATGAAGTGAATCACGCAGCTGACAGAAGGCTTTTGTGCTAAAGAAGTATAAGTATACAGCTGCAAGGTTGAAGGCACTATCAGCGGGTGATGGTTTCTGATGCTCTCCCTTCTTGATTCTTTCTGTGCTTACTCCACAACTGGGAACAGGTTTTAAGATGCGGCCTTGTCAGTTTGGGGAAAGAGTGAATAAATACTCCTGTCTCTTTATGGAACAATCTGCTTAGTATGGCCCAGAATAAGGACTGTTTCTTCTGCAAAACACCACGTTAGACTCATCATGAGTTTGTGATCCTCTGTAATTCTGAGATCTTTCCCGCTGAACTGCTGCCCAGCCACAACTATTCTCCACTTCATATCTGTGCATTCAGAGCTGGAATGTATCTCACCTAACAAAATCCACTCAGAAGCTAATCATTTTGTCTGCACAGTTCCCTGCACTTCATCTATTTGCAGTGCAGAGGCACAGGCGTCCCCAGAGAGCAATTCACTCAGCTGTCTGAGTTGCCTGGATTTCACAAGAACTGTTGCAACATGTCTTTGAAGAATTTAATCTTGCTAATTTTTTCACTGTATTTCTTCACTCTCCCAAGATCACATTGAATTCTGAGCTTGTAGCCTAAGCACACGTCAACCTTTTCACTTTGGTGTCATTCACATATGATGTAAAGGTCCTGCTTATAGTACCTCTTTAAGTAGTTGCCTCTGCTGATAAGTATGCTTAGTATAAGGTTTCCAGCTAGATGCATAAGACACCGTGGATGTTTTACCTAAACCCCACTTCCCTCGCATACTTATAAGAAGTATTGTCTGTATCAGGTCACCTTGCAGGGACTATTTCTGCAACCCGTATATGCAGGTTCTTGGCGATCATGTCAGAAAAGGAAATTTGGTGAGCTTGGTATTATGCTCTTTCTAGACACCAACAGAATTCTCCTTTTAATATCTTAATTAATTTTTCTATATATTTAAATTATTTAAGGACTGAAGATTATGATCTCTGGTCCTCTAACATTTGAACATTGGAGGGAGTGACTCCTCTGAGATTCACATGGTCATCCATGAATCCTTAGAAAGAATCACCTGCTTCTGAGGTTGCTTTAGCTACATTCTTAGCAGTGAACTCCATAGCTTGATGATACACAATTTTCTTTTTTAAACATGCTTTTTTCCCTTTCTGACCTCCTGGTCCCCACCCGCCTCCCCCCAAAATATTATCATCTGATTCATTATATGATTGATGTTAACATAATTAATAATTCTTGAAACTGTAGAACAACTAACACCTAGACTTCTTCCTTTTCCCAGTGATTTTCCTCCTTGTAAGGAGTCTCTCTCTTCTAATTTCTAGTGTGTATCTGGACTTTTTTTTTCATTTCCTCTGTGTTCTTACAATAGCTTTTCTGATTTTATCCATGTTCTTTTAGTTCCCATCCTTACTTGCTCATCCTGAACATCATTTTTAACATTCCTTTTCAACTTTCATATCCTTAAGGAGTTCCTGATGGAGCCATGTCAACAACCTACTGTGCTTCTGAACTTTCCCCTCTTTCAGGTGGTCTCATTCAAAACCTCCCACTGCCTTTTCTTTGTTTCTCAGTTCTTTTTCCCCCAAAGATCTCTCAGTTCCTTGAGTTTCTGTGTAAACCATGATCCTTATTGTTTAAAGAAAGACCCATGATTACTGATCTGATCTTTCTCATAATCTGAAATAGTCCCGTCCTTTTCTGTTCTTTTGCTTTTTGAAGTAACAGACTGTCCTCCAAATATACTGAATTCTCCCCATCTCAACTAATAATTAGCCAGATAACCTCACTGATCTCCAGAAGATCTACTCTTTGAGTGATTCAGATGTTTGCTATCAGAAAGTGTAATTTCTCTCTCCCTTCTTACTAGACATTTTATTGCATGTTGCACTGTGGACGTTCCCCTTTCTGTTGTCCTTTTTTTCCACCAAGAAATGTAGGAGACATTCAGATCTGTTTCATAGAAGCATGGAATCATTTGAGTTCTAAGTGACCCTTAACAGCCATCTAGTCTGACTCCCCTGCAATGAACAGCAGCACCTACAGCTCCATCAGGTGCTCAGAGTCCTATCCAGCCTGATCTTGATTGTCTCCAGGGAGGGGACACCCACTGTGTCTCTGGGCAACCTGTTTCAGTGCTTCACCGCTGCTCCTGTAAAAAAAACTTTTTCCATCTCTCCCCTTTTAGACTGAAACCATTTCCCACTGTCCAATTGCAACAGACCTTTCTAAAAAGTTTATTGCTTTCTTGTGGATTTCAGAGCAGTTCTTTGTGTAGAAAGTAATTCTCCTCCACCCCACCCCCACCCACCCCAATCCCCCCCCAACTCCTTTTATCTCCTAAATAATCTTCTGCATCAGTACTGAAATCTTGCAATAAGCTCACTGTTTCTTCCGATGCATCTTTGCAATGCCATTCCATGTTAAGAGTCCTTCAAGGTGTTGCTTTCAATTTTATTCTTTTTGAGCCAACTTGTGATTTCTTTGGGAACCACCCAGTCTGCTGTATTTGAAATACAGAATTGCCTTCCTTATGAAGTATGATATTTGCCACCTACCTTTTTCCTGACCCACGTATTTTCCCTCCACTCTCACACAACATACAGCATGTTCTCATTGCTAGCTGTTTTTTTACATTACTCTAAATCTAGCTGCTCGGTGTCTACAGCACAAATTAGGGCACTGTGCCAAATTAAGAATTTAATGTAAAATTGTATAAGTACTACAGAAACTCAAGGCTATTTCTTTCTAAAACTTGCTTTTCTGTTTTCACTTCAGTGATGTTAGGGGACGTCCCACACCTAATTTTCCTTCCATAATATTCATTCTGGATTCTATCCTCATGTCCACTGAAGTATTATTGCATGATATAACGTCTTTACATGATGCACAATACATTTATAAAAAGAACAAGACCTACAGTGGTATACTGTATGCTCTATAAAGCCTTTTTTGCCTGTTGCTAAGGGAAGAGGATGCTCAGTGCTGAACAGTTGTAAAATAAGTTAGTTTCACACACGCATTTCTGCAGAAATAAATCAGCCACTGGAGAATCATTCTCTTGGAAACCAAACAGCGCGGGTGAGTAAAGAGGTTTGGGAGTAGGGATAATCAGCCATGGCTACATCTGCACTGCGAGGACCAGCAATAGACTATCCCAAAGCATTGCATAATACAACAAAAACCTCCCCCTTAACCTTGAATCTCTCTTTGTTTGAGAGAAGTCCATATTTAGTTCATTGTTCCCAAACACACAAGTGTTATTTTATGAAAAAAATAAGGTCAAGCTGAGTCCAACTGACCCTTTCTTATTTCCCCTCATACTCAACTTTATTTAAAAAAAAAAAAAAAAGTCAGCGCTGTTACAAACAACTCATATGTGAGAGAGATCTGGACATGTTTAGATAAGAGATACAGAATGAACTTTTCTGCCATTTAATCTCCCATTATGCTTCCCATGAGACCAATCTCCAGCTACAAAGCCATAATTAAATAAAAAATTATGAGCCTCCTTTGCTTCTGCTGGAATACTCCCTCTCTCCTTGGGACTACTCCTGTGAATATTGGTCAGACAGCACTGAATATCCACAAGAACGTTTGCCAGCATTTCTGACACTGGAGCAAAGATTTTATTTTTCTGCTGTGTTAAACACTGTTCACAAGTCATTATCCCATTATTTACCCTGTTTTTGTGCTTTTTTTTCCAAGGGATGCAAAGGGAATGGGACACTTGAAATGGTGCACCCCATGCACCCCATTGCTAGCTAGTGTGGTTGATGTCTTTTCTGTCTTGACAATATATATCCCTAGAGCTGAAGAAGGCCCAATTTCTCCTTTTCTCTGATCCTGACAAATTAGGTAGACCACTACATAGTCAGCTGTTCTTCCTGATGCAGAGCAGGTGTTGGAACTGTTTTATTTCTTGCCCAATTTCGTTTTCTTTTCTGATGGACCAGAAGATCAGAGATGTAGCCTCTAACCACGTTTGTCTCACATTTTGTGTTGAACTCTAAGATCTCCTACCTCAAAAGAGACTTCTACATTTCTGCTACAGAACAACAAATTATTTGTGTCACACTGAGTATCTTTGACCTCTACTAAAGCCAAGTAATGTGAGGTTGTAAGTAACAAATAAAAGTCTGCCCAAAAGTACTGCCTCCTATTTTATGATATTGATCCAAAATGTCAGAGATGGATCTTGGTGGTATGGCTGTAGAGGCTGAACTTTCCCACTGACATTGCATTCCATTTTGTGGCTGTGTGATGGATGGTAGCAGAGCAGCAGTCTGATAAATGGTGTCTGAAATGGAAGTGTAGGTGAAGAGGAGGTGTATCATTGAATTCCTCCTTGTGGACAGAATGGCACCCATTGGCATTCATTGATGCTTGCTGAACGTTTCTGGAGACTGATCAGTGGATTCAAATACAGGAGGCAGTGGGTGGTGTGTTTTATCAGTGGCCATTCACAGCTGTTATACCACAAGATGAAGAGTATTTTGATTACCTCATTCACACAAATCACTGAATGACAGACAGGGAGCTGTGTAGGAGCTGCATGTTGGTTTCAGTGCATTGGAAACAATACTAGCAACGTTGGAATATCACAAAGTTTGCACTAGGTGCATCCCATAAGTGCTCTCCCAGGAACAGTAAGAACATGGTACATGAGTTTGTCAGGACCTTGTATTGAACTAATATGAAGGTGAAGGTGACAGTTTCCTGAATCACAGCATTACTGGTGATGAGATGTGGTGTCACCACTACAAGCTGGAGTCAAAATGGCAGTCTATGGAATGGCGACATGAACTCCCCACTGAAAGAAACTTCAATGAAAGCTTTTCCCTTTCATGCAATAATTTATTATAGCTATTATCAGCATAGCAAAAGAGAAGGCAACATCTATGAAGATTTTTTTTTTAAATATAAAGTTAATTAGCAAACAGTAAGTATGTATATGGACTGTTGGTGAATACAGTGATGACATACAACGGAAAAATACCATTTTTTAGCAGTGGGGTTAGCTTTGAGTTCCAGTGGATCCCATATCCTATATGCATGTTTCATATGGACATATGGACATATACTGACAAAAGATATTTGTACGTTGGATATGACATCCATTAGATGCATCACACATTCTTACCCTTGGAATTTAAATACTCTTTCCTGATATAAGAAGAATATTTTGTCCATGATGCCAAGGTGGAGCATATTTTGCATTAAAGCAAAATAAAGAGGAGAAAGAAGACCCCTGAAAGCCACAGATCTCTTGGATATATTTGCTATGCATCACACATAAAGTAATGCTTGCTTAATTTTTCTACAGGAATAAAGAATCTTCTTTGAAATAATACAGAGAGACACAAAATTTTTGAAACTGAAACCACTTCATTCAGAAATTTGACTGAACTTTTAAACTAATAAATTTGATTTTCCACAAATAAAAAGGGGGAACTAGCAGATTTATTCTTCCCTCCCCCCTCTCCTCTCCTCTCCTCTCCTCTCCTCTCCTCTCCTCTCCTCTCCTCTCCTCTCCTCTCCTCTCCTCTCCTCTCCTCTCCTCTCCTCTCCTCTCCTCTCCTCTCCTCTCCTCTCCTCTCCTCTCCTCTCCTCTCCTCTCCTCTCCTCTCCTCTCCTCTCCTCTCCTCTCCTCTCCTCTCCTCTCCTCTCCTCTCCTCTCCTCTCCTCTCCTCTGCTCTCCTCTCCTCTCCTCTCCTCTCCTCTCCTCTTCTCTCCTCCTTTTCCTTAAAGCATACTTTCTTCTTTCTTTGCCAGATTAGATATAACAGCTGCAGACTTTATAAAGTTATATGAATGTTCAGATGATTTTCTATAAAGGAATAAAAAAAAAATTCCAGTGCATAGAACAAATGGTAAAGAACAGCAAAATTGAATTGAAAGAAGACTGTTCATTGAATCTACCTTTGTTAATTGGAAACTTCATTGGGGAACAGAAAGAATTCGTTTTCCATGCAAGGTGCTGTGGTAGTGGTAGTAATTCTGGAGAAAAAGTACAATGCGAGCAGAATTCCCTCTGGAGATATCTGGCTTGAGAAGAAGACAAAACTATAATTTTACTTTAGCTCATGGCTCCCCATTAAGCAGGTTGGGAGTTAGGGAATTCTGTAAGGAAAGAAAACCAGAGAACATTCACTGTTTTGTTCCAGCTCTGCTGTCCCACTGGACTCAGCTCTGTGCCAACATCATAACAGATAAGACAGTGGGAAGAGAGAGCCAAGAGTGTGAATAAGCTCGTAGCTTGGGGATACTGCACTAAAGAAGATACATCTTGCAACACGCACTGCTCTGTCCTTTTTGCTTCCATGCTACATTTAACAACACATGATCTATTTTCAAGATAGTTTCCTTCTGGAAGTCATTCTCATGGACCCATCTTGGGAGGTGTTAAGTGCCTTGAACTTTCACTAACATCAGCAGGAGCTGAGTGCGTGGCTCTGGTGATGCTACCCTCCTGGTCACTGTCCCACCTGCTCCAGTGACATAGAATCATAGAATCACTTAGGTTGGAAAAGACCTGAAAGATCATCGAGCTCAAACACAACCTAACCATACTACCCTAACTCTAACAACCCTCTGCTAAATCCTGTCCCTGAGCACCACATCCAAACGGTTTTTAAGCACATTCAGGGATGGTGACTCAACTACCTCCCCTAGGAGCCTATTTCAGTGCTCAACAACCCTTTCTGTAAAGAAGTGCTTCCTGATATCCAACCTAAACTTACTCTGGCACAACTTGAGGCTGTTTTCCCTCATCCTGTCACCTGTCACCAGTGAGAAGATACAGGTTGCAGGATCCAGCCTGTACTTTGCACCCAGTGTACCTGCTGATCTCCTGATGGCTGTTGCTCTCTGCTTATGGTTGCAATGTTCCCTATTTTGTTCTAATAGTATTTTGGTTTTAGTACACCTGAATGCAGCTTTTCAAAATTCATGGGCAAGATTCTATGCAGCAGGGTAAGAGGCTCACAGAAAGGACCTAGAGTTGTATGAGGAGTGGGAAGAAGGCTCTAGGAAGATGTTCTGTTTTGCAGAGAAGAGGGAAGATATCACTCACTGTCTGACAGGTTCCTATTCCATGGCCCTTGAGTACTGCTCAGGATCTGAGGCAAAAACCTCTCTAAGCAAACATATTGCAGAACCATAGAATTATAGAATCATAGAATGGTTTGGGTTAGAAGGGACCTTTAAGATCATGTAGTTCCAACCCCCTGTTATAGACAGGGACACCCTCTAGACAAGATTGTTCAATGTCCCATCCAACCTGGCCCAGAATGCTTCCAGGGAAGGGGTAATCACAACCTTGCTGGGCAACGTGTTCCCGTGTCTCACTACCCTCACAGTAAATAATTCCTTCCTAATATCTGGTTTAAACCTACCCTCTTCCAGTTTAAAACAATTTCCTCTCATCCTTTCGCTACATGCCCTTCTAAAAAGTCCCTCCCCAGCCTTCCTGTAGGCCTTCTTCAGCTGCTGAAAGGTTCCAGATCTCTCAGCCTGTCCACACACAGGAGGTGCTACAGCCCTCTGATAATCTTTTTGGCCCTCCTCTGGACTTGCTCCAACAGCTCAACGTCCTTCTTGTTTTGGAGGCCCCAGGACTGGATGCAGTACATCAAGTGGGTTCTCACAAGGGCAAAATCACCTCCCTTGATCTGCTAGTCACACTTCTCTTGATGCAACCCAGTATTTGGTTGGCTTTCACCAGCTTGTGTTGAGCCTTTTGTCAACTGACACTAGCAAATCCTTCTACACAGGGCTGCTCTCACGTCCCACCCAACCTGCTTGAGATTACCCCAACCCAAGTGCAGGACCTTGCACTTGGTCTTGCTGAACTTCATAAGGTTGGCATGGGCCCACCTCTCCAGCCTGTCCAGGTCCCTCTGGATAGCATCCCTTTCCTCTGGTGTGTCAAATGTACCACTCAGCTTGATGTCATCTGCAAACTTTCTGAGGGTGCACTTGATCCCACAGTTCATATGTCATCTACAAAGATATTAAATAGCACCAGTCCTAGCACCAATCCCTGAGGAATGCCAATCATCACCAGTCTCCTCTTAGCCACTGAGATGTTGACTGCAACTCTCTGAGTGTGACCACCCAACCAATTCCTATTTGGTGACTGAGATGTCATGTAGGACACTGTCAAACACTTTGCACAAGTCCAGGTAGATGATGCCAGTTTCTCTTGCTTTATCCACTGCTGCTATAACTCCAACATCAAACACCACCAAGGTGTGAGTCAGGAATGATGATGGCCCTTAGTGAAGCCATGTTGGTTACCATACCACCACTTTATTCTCCATGAGTGTTCGGGAGGATCTGCTGCATGATCTTGCCAGGCACAGAGGTGAAATTGACTGGCCTGTAGTTCTCTGGATCTTTTTTTTTTTTTCCTTCTTGAGAATGGGGGTTATGTTTTCCCTTTTCCAATCAGTGGGAACTTCACCAGACTTCTAGGGCCTTTCAAATATGATGAATATGAATATGAAGCTTGAAAACTTCATTTACTCATTCCCTCAGAAACTCTGGATTCACCTCGTTGGGTCCCATGCACTTCTATTCCCTGGAGAAATGGTTTCCTGACTATCTGCACTGATCTATCTACATCCCTGTCTGAAAAGCTGTTCAAGCCATAGTGGCCCACAGATGACAAGAAATGAAGCTGCACTGAAGTTGGTCATTGCTTCTGTCTCCTGACTGGTGACTTCAGCTAAGCTCCATTCTAGAAGTCATGGAAACTGCATGTCCCTGAATGCCTCCAATCTTGGATGCAGAGCTGGAAGAGGTATAACAAGGAAGGTATAATCATGACTTCCTTGGTAGCCAGTCCTCACTATAGGAGAAAGGTCGGATCCATCACCAGACAAAAGGTTTTTTCAGCTGTTAATTATTCAGCTTTTGCAAGTATTATGCATCTCTTCTTTGGCCTGATCCATCCAAAGTCCTGTTTGTTTAAAATAATTGCTTATGAGTGGGAAAGTGTTGCTCTTTCTCAAGTGTCCAGATGGTGCTGTTTAGGTCATGCTGACCAGATGCAGATTCCAGGACTAGCAGTTCTAGCACAGACAAGAGCAGTGAATCCTTATGTTCCAGCCCATCAGCTGAATGGGGGTTTATAGGTTTGAGTCTGGAAGTAGTTTAATCATGTTCACTTAGGGCTGCATTTTAGCTGTTTAGTATCTCTGCTAGACCTGCATTGCTTGGGCACAATATTGCACAAGTGGGAGCATGCTGCACTTGGTCAAAATAATAATACAAAAATAAATACATAAATATATAACATACATAAATAAATATACAAATATATACAAGTCATTAAGCTTGGAAAAAACCACTAAGATCATCTCGTCCAAGCATCAGTTCATTGCCACCACTTCCACTAAATCATCACAGAATCACAGAATTGTAGGGGTTGGAAGGGACCTCTAGAGATCATCGAGTCCAACCCCCCTGCCAAAGCAGGCTCCCTACACCACGTCGCACAGGTAGGCATCCAGGTGGGTCTTGAATATCTCCAGAGAAGGAGACTCCACCACCCCCCTGGGCAGCCTGTTCCAGTGCTCCGTCACCCTCACCGTAAAGAAGTTCTTGCGCACATTCGTGCGGAACTTCCTATGCTGAAGTTTCAGCCCATTGCCCCTAGTCCTGTCCCCACGCACTACTGAAAAGAGACCAGCCTCGCCACTATAGCTCCCACACCTCAGGTATTTATAAACCTGGATCAAGTCCCCTCTCAGCCTTCTTTTCTCAAGGCTAAACAGACCCAGTTCCCTAAGTCTCTCCTCATAGGGGAGACGCTCCAGGCCCTTCACCATCTTTGTGGCCCTCCGCTGGACTCTTTCCAAGAGATCCCTGTCTTTTTTGTACTGGGGAGCCCAGAACTGGACACAGTATTCCAGATGAGGCCTCACCAGGGCAGAGTAGAGGGGGAGGATCACCTCCCTTGACCTGCTGGCTACGCTCTTTTTAATGCACCCCAGAATGCCATTGGCCTTTTTGGCTACAAGGGCACACTGCTGGCTCATGGCCAACCTGTCGTCCACCAGGACGCCCAGGTCCCTCTCAGCAGAGCTCCTCTCCAGCAGGTCTTCCCCCAACCTGTACTGGTGTATGCAATTATTTCTACCTAGATCATGTCAAAGTGGAGTTTGGAAGTCCATCAGTTCTCAAGAATTTGTCATATAAACTTGCTGACAAGTTGATATGCTTTACCTGATACCTTCAGAAAAACATATGTGGAATTTCCTGAGGTGATAAGCATCACCCGTCTCTTCGGTGCAATATGATTATGCTCAATGTTAAAGTTTGTGACTGGCAATAGCAATGTAAGTCTCTGAACACAAAAGCAAAGAATCCATAAATGATTTACCTTTTTAAGCAGAGAAGTGGATAGGTCTGAACCAGTTCTTCTTCCTGCAAGAAACAGAACAGTTTATGTTCTTAAATTTGTCCAGTCTTCAATAAAAGTGTTTCATTTTTTTTCCAATCGTTTCATTTGTTCATTTTTGCATTTTCTTTTTATCCCATTATTGCCTCTCTCCAGAACCAAGCTAAAAGATTCATTGCTCATTTTAAGAAAGTGAGTGAATGCTCTTTTTTGCTGCCATGTGATAAACAAATGGGCAGGTTTAACTAGAACTCTGATCACGTTTGAATGTAACATATTTGGATTGTTATTAGCAGCACACTCAGATTCCCCAAACACTGGAGTGGGGAAAGAAAAAGGATCTCATGACCTTTGAATGGATCTCAGCAAATCCTTAATCCATCTCCCTCTGCAGCCCCCAGTTGCACAATTACATACCCCACAATAGCTTCAGGTGAAAAATCAAATTTCCAAACCTCTCAGAACATCAAATAAGTGCATGTTCATTTTCCAGATTTGAACAAAGATTTTTATTTTGTTTGGATTTTTTTTTTTAAAATATTATTATTATTATTTTTGCCAGGTCTTCAAATAATGAGCTATTATTTTCACTTGAGAAAGAAAAAAATCTTTGCATGCATGTGACTCAGAAGAAAACCTGTTTGTTTTCTGTAATAAGTAAATGATGAATCATCGGTGGTTTACCACATTTATTTCATGGCACATGAGATGTGTTGTGCAGTTACATTTTGTGTCCTGCTACCTCAAGGCCCAGTTTTGCAACACAGATGCCTGTAGAGAAGCTGTCTGTAGGGGAGTGCTCAGTGCAGTGCAGTGCATTTGCTGCTGCGCCATAGGGCAGGGCTGTTGGATTTTACCCTCCAGGAAGAGCGACTTGTAGTTATCAGCACAACCCAATAGCTTCAAGAATGGCCTGGCTGGAAATAAGAGTGTATTTCAGAAAGGGGTAAAGCTAACATCCCTGTGATCCTCCCAAAGGGAGAGGAGATTGAGAACAAATAGACTGAGAAACCCTGTGTGTTTCAGGATGCAGAAATCCAGCTGCAATGAGGTAGTCTTAGCAAGGCACTCTGGCCGTCCCTCAGCAGGTCTGCTGCACAGGGCTGCCTCGGATCCCCTCAAGCCACCATTCCTCCTGTGGGGTCACACCTGTAGTTACCTTCACATGCTTCCTCTTCATTTCAAGGGAAGCTGTTTAAAGTGTTCCTACTCTATACACTGTGGGGAACAGGCCTATATTTTAAAGAATAGACTGGGTGGCTTCACAGTCCCTTTCTATCACACATTCCTGTGATTTATTCTCTGTATTAACCCTCCCAGTGCCCAGCTGCATATTACAAGTAGCAGCTCAAAAAGCAGTGGGCAATATGGACTTGAGAATTGTGTTGCATATCTCGAGAAAAAACGGGGAATCTTTTCATTTCTAACTAATTGAAATAAAAATAAAAGAGCAGTTTAATTTAAAAATAAAGAAAAGAAAAAAAAAAGAAAAAGAAAAAGAAAAAAAAGAGGAGTTATTTGTGTTTTGATGTAGCAGCAGATATTAAAACTTTCCAGTAGGCAGGAATGCTGGTATGGAGGTTTGGTGAATGATTCGTGTTATGGCCAGGATGACTAAAGAATTAAACCATATTTTGATTTATCCCTTAAAATGGAACTTAGGAGATTCATCAAAATGCAATCTAGAGAAAAGCCTTGGCTATTTTTTTGTAATTCTTTTGTGACTGGTTAGGTCTGAAACATCAAAATAACATATTTGGTAATACCAACGCTCTATTTACTTTGAAAGAAAACTTCATCAAGAGAGTCCTTGCAGACAGACCAGGGTCAGAATCCATGTGGTGGGGTATTTGACCTAATGAAATTGATGACTTTTGGATTCAGCCGTACTCCAGTAATGAGAATGATGAATCTTGATGAGGGCTAAACTAAGTAGAGGATTTTTTCAAGCAAACTGATAAATGGAAAAGAGATTTTATACTGCTAAAATAATGACAATAAAGAGGATGAAAATCACCGTATCTGGTTGCTTAATCATTATGCCATATGCTAGCAAACCTTCAGAGTTTATATATTTGCTTCAAAATGTTTTACCTGGATAAATGTATTTAAAGATTTAACATATACGATTTAGGGCCCTACAAATCTTCACAGCAGCTGACAGCTTCCTCATCATTCGAAAAGATGAGCTTGGAAGATAGAAAATAAAGGTCTCCCTTGGGAGAGCAGATGGGGTGAGAATGATGAGGGAAAGGGATTTATCATGAGATGATTTGAGCTGAGATTTAGAGTGAAAAGTACCAAACAAGATAGGGACTTACAGATGTCACTTCTACAAACCAAGACAATCAATAAGGACTTATACACCAGATTCCTGTAAGTAGGAAAACTGATTTCTTGGCTATAGAAAATTGCTCTGAAATTTAACTTCCTTTACCAAACACACGAATGTAGTCTGGGAAGTATGTGAGTGCCTTGATGGGAGGAAGGAGGGAACAGCAGTGCTTTGAGAAACCTGAAAATCATAGAGTCGTAGAATCGTTTGAATTGGAAGGGACACTTGAAGGCCATGTAGACCAACTCCCCTACAATGAACAGAGATACCCACATCTCGATGAGGTGTTCAGAGCACTGTTCAGCCTGACCTTGAGTGTTTCTAGGGACAGAGCATTCACTATGTCTCTGGACAACCTGTGCCAGTGCCTCACCACTCTTATTGTGAAAAACTTCTTTATATCCAAACTAAATCTGTTCTCTTTTACTTTGAAACAATTTCCCCTTGTTCTATCACAACAGACCCTGCTAAAAATAAAAAGTCTGTCCCCTTCCTTCTTACAGCCCCCCTTTAAATATTGAATGTGTATGCACAAGCTCTGTCTTTCAGAAAAATTCATCCAAATAGGAGCTGAAACACAAGACATTCTTCAGACTAATTTCTATCTTTCCTCAGGGTTGTACATTGAGCCCAGAGAATGTATCCAAGGACTCACAGCCACAGTGCTGGTTTCTCTCACAGTTAATCTCCTCCCTTACCTCCAGCTCTTTCCCTGCAGTGTGTCACTATGCTAAATCTCCAATATCTCAATAATTTCCATAGTAACAGGGCATGGTGTCCTAAACACAGGATTAGGCCCTCAAGCAGGCTGCATATGGAAGGAAATCATAGAATCACAGCATGGCCTGGGCTGAAAGGGACCACAATGACCATCTAGTTTCAACCCCCCTGCTATGTACAAGACTGTCAACCACTAGACCAAGCTGCCCAGAGCCACATCCAGCCTGGCCTTGAATGCCTCCAGGGATGGGGCATCCACAACCTCCCCGGGCAACCTGTTCAGTGCGTCATCACCCTCTGGGTGAAAAACTTACTCCTAATATCTAACCTAAACCTCCCATCTCAGTTTAAAACCAGACCCCCTTGTTCTATCTCTGTCCACCCTCTTAAACAGCCATTCCCCCTCCTGTTTCTACGTTCCCTTCAAGTGCTGGAAGGCACAATGAGGTCTCCCCGGAGCCTTCTCTTCTCCAAGCTAAACAAGCCCAGTTCCTTCAACCTTTTCTTGTAGGAGAGGTGCTCCAGCTCTCTGATCATCTTAGTGACCCTCCTCTGGACCTGCTCTAAGAGCTCCATGTCTTTCCTGTATCGGGGGCCCTAGGCCTGGACGCAGTACTGCAGATGGGGCCACACAAGAGCTGAGTAGAGGGGGATAATCACCTCCCTCTCCGTGCTGGCCACCCCTTTTTTATTGCAGCCCAAAACACAGTCGGTCTTCCAGGCTGCACACATGCACAGTTGAGTTGTGAAGGTAAGGGCTATCAGCTGAACACACACAAAACAACTGTCTGTCCGGCTTGAGAGAAGGAAGAACAATACTGTGGTGGTAAGAGCTGGAGAACTGAAAGCCAAGTTGGTGACTCACTTTGTGGCACTCCAGGGAGATACTGCCAGAGCCCTGCTATCCTTCACCACTACAGGCAATTTTGTCTGGCTTCCTTCTGCCAAAGTGCTGAATGCTTGAGCTGTCTGTGCTGTCCCTCGGTAGGCCAGGCTGGAGCACTGACGAGAAGAGCACTACAGCTAAGCAGGGCTATAATGCTTCCTGTACTCAAATTCAGAGTTGGTTGTAATTTAAGATGGTCATGCAGTAATTTAGCCCCCTTGAACACACATTCCCTTATACAGTTAGATTTCCTGAAGGGAAAGTCCTGTTGACATGGGAAAGAAAGCTTTTCTGGTTATATAGAAAAAATGTGACTGGTGTAACTGCACCCTGAATGTCTTTCAGTGTTGAAGTCTCCTCTGGGTGTAGAAATGCCTTTTTCAGCTTAACTTATGCTTCTTTTGCTTGTGTTAGACCATAATATTCACACTGATAGTGCACCAAAGGGATATTGACACCATCTGGGCATAGGCATTCACTGAGCTGAGATGCCCTGGAGAGTCTGGGGAGAGATGGGTGCATCCAGAAGATGAAAGACTTTTGGAGTGATGAATGTGTGCTATTGCCAAACAAGGAGACAGGGGAGAGGTCAACCACTGAAAGAAGAAAATCTGCCAGATTTATTTATTTATTTATTTATTTATTATTAAGGACAAAAATATCTGTTTTATTTTGGCTGAACTCTTTGAAATCCCTGATGTCTTTTGGCTGAGAAGTTTCCATTGGCTTGCCAGTGGTTAAAGTTTAGTAATGTTCTGGGCCACTGAAAACACTTTTATGGTAGGGAAATGTTGGAGAAACTTAATTACAGTAGGTACTGTGGATGTTTTATATTATAAATTCTCATAGCAGCATAGAAGTGATTTTCATCACTTATAGATGTGGATATGCTTATTGTGCAGATACAACTGCAATTCTCCTGGAATCTCTGGGTTTCTGTTCTCTGTCATACCTTGTGGTAGTCATGGTAAACAGACATTTGATTAGTGGTATTTTTCTTGGACATTGGTGTCATGGATTGTTTTCTTTTTCTTATACTACACAGGCAGCTCAGTGGGAGTCTGCAGCTAAATTAGTTTCCTTATCTTGATCAGAAACCAATGTTATATCCAGTTAGCCTAACTTAGACATCTAACTTGTATTTTATGAATTTGGTAAAGCAGTTCTCCAAAAGGAACTGTGCCACTGGCTGTTGTAGTCAGCAGAAGAGGATGGGTGATTTTGAAGGTTTCCAGAAGAGAGACTATTTAAGCGGACAGACTCTTTCTATCTGCAGCCCTTCAAAGACAGTCGTGTTTCTCTTTTTGACTGTAAAGGAAATTCAAGCACTTAACTCAGTGTCACTAGATGCCTAAAATTTAGGTGCCAAGTGAATGCTTGAACTAAGCTGATATAGTGCTCTTGCAGATTTATGGGGCCTAATACTGTATGAATGCATATATATGTGTATACATATATGTGTATATGTATACTCACACACACACATAAGTTGCTCTGAAAGTAATGCTTTTTAATTATTTCTGTCAAAACTACGATAAATGCAAAGAACACAATAACACTATTTGATAAAGCAAATTCTCAGCTACAAAACAAGATTTTTAACACAGTCATCACCATCACCATTAGCTATGCATTTTTGCCAGTGATGAACAAAAGCCAGTATGTCATGCCTGTAAAATCTACACCAGTGGAGGTGACCTGCTGTTGCTGTCACCATTGCTGAAATGCATCACTCACTGCTTTACTATGCTCACATCCACTGTTGGGTCTCCATAAACCGTCAGCAAGCATGGATGAATGTCAATGGATGCAATGTTTTCTGCATAGAGGAATTCAGTGACACACCTTTGCTTCATATACACTTCCATGTCAAACAGCGTTCTGTCAGACTTCCCTCTCTGCTGCCATCTGTCACCCAGCAACAACACATACTGTGATGTTGGTGGGACAGGGCAACCTCTGCTGCCATACATACCAACATCCAAAATGACTGCGTGGGCGAACATAATAAGGTAGGAGGCATTTCTTTCAGAGCAGCTCTTATATGCCTTTATCTATGTCGACACGCTTTTGTTAAGATCTTTTTATTCGTAAATTTCAAATGTTTCTATGCTGGTTTAGCTTACTGCTGCTTTTACATTTCTGATTTCCACTTTGAAACAGTTCACAGTTCCTTGCCTCCCAGAAGTACTAGCTCTATTACCTCTCATTAAGTTCACAGAGCTGGCCTTGCTGCGTCTGGTTTACATTCTTTTTAAGCCAAAAAGTAGCACATTTCAGACTGTGCAAGTTACAGAAGCAACAGTAGATGAATCACTAGATGAACTTTAACTTGAGAACTCAGAAAGAAAACACCATGCATGGATCCTTGTGGTAAGGGCTGCAGATGCAATGCTTTCCTATTGTGCACAATTACTATTGTAAATCGTACCTTTTGACTGCTCTGTGGAGAAGTGTTTCTCCATTACTGTCCATCTAGGGTAAAGATGTAGGGTAAAATCTACGCTTCATATTTAAACTACCCCTTCAGCCTGCTGGTGAAGAGAAGCCAAATAAAATAGATGAGAATATTTCACAGGGATGAATGTTTTGTGTGCAACTTTTTCTGAAGTTAAACTGCTACCTAAATGGAGCAGCAAATATTAGTTCTATCCAGCTATGGAAGAAAAACTAACTTGATTTCACCTCTTATGCTTACCACAACACTTTAAATGGTTCCTTCTGTCAGTCACTTGGAATGGAACGTTCTGAGCTAGTCTATGTCTATTCCGAAGTACTAAAAATTAAAAGGTATAAAGAGAAGCTGTTCACAAAATGTAAACATGCAGTATACATTTCACGTGTTTTTCTGTCAAGACCCAGAACCTGAATCCCTCTAGCTAATTTTGGTAATTAAGTATCCCATGACATTCTTCATCTGATAGCGTGAGTCTTGTTTATTCTGGCAGGAACCTAAATGTTGAACTCTTCCTAGTGTAAGAAGACACATCTCAAACTCCATTTTGGTTCCCAGTTTATCCAAGCATCAGTTATGTGTTTGGTTTTAGAGCATATAAATGGATCCATTGAAACTGATGTGCAGAGAGAGCTACATGGTAGACAAATGACCAGATCTGACTTGGACTGTGCTGGGCAACTTGACAGCAGTTAATGGTGTTGCCGAGATATAAGTGAGGGCAGAATTTGGCCCTGGTCCCGTGGTTGTCATAACTTAACATGCTAAGCTGAATGTTAAAGGTTTTGTACAGGGAACTGCATGCAGAGCTCTGGTGATTAATGGGATCTGGATGCAGAAATTCCTGTGGGCTACAACTGAAAATTCATTCCTCTATTTTGATGGCTGTTCATTTTAATAAGGGACTTTGATACCAACGCTGTGCCGACAACTGTGGTGTAGTCTGGCTACTTATATTTATCACTTTGAACTTGTGGAGGCTTGCAAAACAATTATGGAATCTAGACACGGTGTGCTGCGTGCAATTCCAAAATACCCATAAGCTTAAAGTCAGTGTTTAGTCCTTCCACTCTGAATTCTGACAAGTCCTGAGAGATGTCATGTAAGCTTCTGTGGAGAACATTAGTAAGTAGGAAGGTAACAAATGATGATTCTGTTCATATGCATACCAGTACACTTGCGACAGACAATTAATATTTTCCTTTGGTAACTTGCACAAAACCAGAACCACAATCTGTTATGTTGGAAAAGGTAAAATCCAGATAGTTCTGTTTCTCACATGGGATGTTTTATTAAAGAAAGCATATCATTATCCCAATGGGACATCTGAATCTATTCCAGACACTGTGAGCTGCTAATTTGCTCTGAGAACAACCTCAAAGGTGTCTCAATAGGCTGGCAACAATGAGGGTGCAAGTTGGGTATCTGAAGGAGTTTAAGACCATTTTTAGTTACATTTTTTTTTCCCTTTCATTGTCCAAGATACTCTTATTTTAAAATTCTGAGGTGAACAACCCTGAAATTTTCCCTGTCCACATGCAATCGGCTGTGTATTTCTCCAATGCTGGACACTTCCTTGGTGTAAAGACCTGAGTCTTTATAGTCTCCCTATAGAATGAACAACTTAGTGGTTGTTCATAGGAATATCCAGGAATTCAGCCACAGAATCATGGAGTCTTTCAAGTTGGAAAAAGAGCTTTATGATCTTCAAGTCCAGCTGTCAACCTGACAACCTACTGAGTCTCACCACCAAATCACATCCCTCAGTGCCAGAGGGGTCCTTGACCCTTGAACCCCATGCTTATGTTTATACTATCCTTTGGTGATCCAGCCACATGTGGACAGTTACCACTACATGAGTGAGGGGAAGGGAAGGAGGGAGAGCAAGCTGGGTAAGGTGTGGTTGTAGCTGCTTGGAGACTGCAACATGAGCATGCTCAGATGTCACCTTCTGACTTGCTCCATCTGTATCTTTTTCTAGAGAGTGAGGTGCATTGGCATGATAACTCCTTGCATCCTTTTGTGTCATGGGTCAGAAACAAAGCACTGCTGAGTGTTTCTTCTTGTCACCTCCATTGCTTGCAACTTGCAAATAAGATGGTGAAGGAGGAAGAAGGAGGCACTTCTCAAATGTGCCTTACCTAGATGCCTGGTACAAAGTCCAGAAGTAAGCACATTAGGTAACAGCAAGCCCTGATGTATTGATGCAGGCAATGAAGCCATGTACTTTCCTGCTTAGCAGCAGGAAACTGCTATGGTGCATTCTGCAAACAACTGGACTTCTTTGTCTCTGTTCTGGGAGGCCTCACTGACAGCTACAGAGCACTGAACTCTCAGGTGTGGACCATTCACATCTCCTGTCTGGTGGCCCTTCTTGAATGGAGAGGTCAGTGGAAACGAATATGGGTGTAATGTCAAAACTCTCATCCCATTAAATCACAAAATCCAGAGCCTGTCAATACCAGAAATGGAGCAAAGTTGCAAAACATGTTGGCAGGAGTGCAAACCAAGTGAAAAATTGGGACAGGACTGCCAGCTGAATTGCACTCTTTAGCTTTGTGAGCCAGTTTCTGTTCTCATAGGGTGCAAATCCGGACCAGCTCTCATGACTCCAGTGATGTATTTAAGGATTTATATCTTCTGAGAGGAGCAGAATTTGGCCCTCTTTTGAGCATTTATACTGTCACTCCACAAACTCCAGTATTTTTAGCAGCAGTTGTCACATCTAATCAAACACAAAATTTAGCAGGATGAAGTGAGAAAAGTGCATGGTTCAGGAGACTGAAAGCCAAAATTCCAAACATTTTATCCAGTCTCCATACTGACAGCTAAGTAAGGAAGTTTGTATATTTGTATATGTTTTAAAGAGTTATTTACTGGTTCTTGTATGCTGTTACCAGCATTCCACTTCTGAAATGTCTAGCAGACACCTACTATCTTGAAACTAACTCTTAAAAGAAAAACAAGAACAGGAACAAAAAAACATCAGCAATTACTTGTTGTCGTTAGTGAACCACTGACAACGTTAATTCGAAGACTTACCACATGCATTTAGCAATACAGCAGAGACAATATTATGTAATCCATTTTCCAGCACAAATTCCAAGTGAATGCTCACAACATTTGAAAAGGAATCTATGGCCCAGGAACGGATCCTATAAATTAGCTGATAAAAGAGTTACAAAAAGAGATAGCAATAGTAGGTCTTAAACAGAACCATGTGTATGCATAGGGAAATAAATTTAGTTCAGTAGGCTATTCCTTATTGTTTATTCATTACTGATTATTCACTCATCTTTATCTTTTAATTCTCCTTATCAAATCTTTTCTATTTATCATCGACTATGGAGATTGGCTGACATGCTTTCCTAGTCCAATCTGGCATCATTATCTCAGCTGGAGGTATTTCATGGAAAAAATGACCTATCCAGAGTGTGTTGTCAGTTATTCAAATAATATAAAGTCAGTAATCTTGAACAGCTGATTCTGAAGCACTGGTGTGTCCTTTTTCCATGTTTTTTAGGAAAAGACTTGGAGTAAAGCACAAGGGATCAAAGAGGTGAATTAGTTGAGAAGCTGAAATTCTCAACAAGCATCTTGACAACACCAATAAGCACACCCTACTGTACTCACTGATTTACTATGGGACTATTTGGAAATGTACACTACAGTTGTAAGACTGATTTGTAGAGTGAAACTTTACCTCTGTGTTGCAAGGAGCAGCACGAGCTTGCCAAGGGAGACCAGAATCTCATCATAGTGGTGTTCTTTGCTCAGATTTTGCAGCTTCTGCATCAAAGAGGCAAATATATGTGAGAGAAGGCCAAGGTTGGTAAGAAGTTTCAAAAGTGTATGTAAATATTGAGAACAAATTGTAGTTATAGACACTCTGGAAGGCAAAATTCAGAGTCAAGCTCATTTTTCTCCTGGGGTAGTTCAGAGATCTCAGTGATTCCATCTACTTCACATGAATCTCTCTAAAATGGCCATATATGTGCTGTTGCTGCTTTTCTGTGCATACCACCCCCGCCCTTACATGGTCCCATTGGTATTTCTAACTGAGGTTGTGCAGACTGACTTACTCCACACATGCTAAAAGGAGTCGTGCTGTTGATTTCAGTGGCTTTTCAAGCAGCCTTGAGGAACCAAATGCTTTCTGCATTTTCTCCATTTAATTTTGTATTGGTGCTTGAATGGCAGAAATGTGGAATGAGGGAGTCCATTTGGCTGCACTTTTGCTGTGTTTAAATGAGGTGGCTGAGCATGCGTTAGCATGTGTTTGGATATCAACAGCTTGTGTACAGGCAATCTGTGGGAAAAGAATTCCTAGCAAAAGAGAAAGCTTTTGCTGTAAAAATTTACCTGATAATTCTTTTTTTTTTTTTTCCTTAAACTTTTAAAATGTTATGGAAAGAACAGAAGTTTGCTGGTAGGTGGGGGAGAAGGACTTCTGCAACAGTCCCTTGGTTCCACTGTAAATCTAATAAAGGAGAAAAAAACGCAGAGGAGGATGAGTGAAAAATGGCACACAATATTAGAGAAAGGTATAACCTGAGCATAGATTGCAAGAGGGTTTATTGGGTATGTGCCTGGCTGGGGAGTATTTCTCTGCTTGAAATGATCCAGATCACTGTGAGAAGAGCAGGAACTAACTGGTGGTTTCATGACAACTCATTTGGTAACTTTGTAGGCCTTTTTCCTTGCTAAACAACAAGCCATCAGCGTTCAAAGGCACTTTGTGCCATCTAATGGTGAATTCAGTGATTCAGGTTGCTCAGAAATACGATGTGCTTTTCCCTTCCTACACCCTGTAAGAGTCAGGATTTTGCTATAAAAGCAGATATTTATGTTGAGCACATCTGCATGTGATGTCCCTTCTTCTGCATCTCATGTCTCCACTTCCCCAGGACACATTGTCCCTTCCAGCTGAAGGATGGCCAAAGCCCTCTCCCACCTGAAGCTCCTGTTTCTCATCACAGCCCTGGCATGTGTCCTCCTCCCCACCTATGAACATCTCAGTTTTGACTTATTCCAAGGGCTGGCTTTCTGGGAGTGGTTTCCTCTTCCAGTGAATGGGATAAAGGGAATTGGCTTTAAATTAAAGAAGAGGGAAATTTGTGTTAAATATCAGGAAGAAATTCTTTACTCAGAAGGTGATGAGGCACTGGAACATGTTGCCCAGTGAAGTTTTGAAAGCCCTGGAGGCATTTAAGGTCAGATTGGATTGGGCCCTAGGCAGCCTAATCTGGTGCATGACAGCCCTGCCCACAGCAGAATGTTGGAACTGGGTGGGCTTTAATATCCCCTCCAACCCAAGACACAGGATGATTCTATGAATGTCCCAGGTGCCATTTTTCTAAGAAGCTTACGTAGCTTCAGGGATACTTCTCTGTAGATCCATCCATCCTGCTTGATACTCCTCTACTCCTCCTGGAGCAGTAGGACTTCTAGCCCTTAGCAGGAGATGCCTTTCAAATCTCACCTCACTGGGACCTCCATGGAGACTCTGCTCTTTTCCTGGCCCATCTTCCTTCAGCATTTCTAATAAGACCACTGTTAATATATGGGGTAATTTATTTTCCTTCTGTATTTCAAGTTGCCTTCCCCCCATATATCATTTGTAGGCAAATCTGTCAGATCTCTTTGGATTTTCTGTTATCTGAGATCAGTGTTGTTCAGCGTGCCTGTAATGCATGAAATCGGAGCAAGCTGTACACTTGTGCCGTACAGCATGGTTAATCATTCTCAAATGCTATCATCAGTTATCTTGGAGGAGTTAAAAAAGAAGAAAAAAAAGACCCATGCAGCCCATGGCTGATTTAATCTTTAAAATCAGGAGAGACTTTGCAGTGATTAAAGAGCCATTTCCTGACTACATATTGATATGAGTTGCTTCCAAGTCAAATATGAGGGAGACTGACAGGCATTCGGTCCTACTCTGACTGGCAGGTTTCAGCCCCATGAACAACAATCTCTTTCCTGCTCTTGTTTAAAGGCATTCTGGGGTGGTCTGTATTTAATACATAGCCAGCTCAAGTGTTTTTTATTTTAATTGACAAAATTGGACACTTTAGTTTTCAGCATCCATAAGGGCAGGTGGAAAGTTTTATTCAGAAACTGAAGGCTTCATGTTGTTTTCCAATAGCTTCCAGAAGCCAGTCATTTTGGGATGAATTCTGCATTCTGAGAAATGCCAGAAAACAAATAAATAAATAAAAAAGCAAGCTGAAGAATTTCTCCAGTGTAACCACAGGGCGTTGAGTCCATTTCAACATAAATCAGTAAGACAAAGCACTGCAAGTGTGAACAACAATGGTGCTGTGGGACACTGATATTTGAAATCCGGAAAACACCTTTAGAAGCCCCTGATCATCCCAGGGGATAAAACACAGGGAAGATGTTTGGGAAAAGAGGGTTTGGTCCAAACATTTCTACTGGATGGTCATGGCTTCATCGTTTCACCCCTCCAAGGATCAGGTTTCTCCATCTGTGAAATGAAGATCATGATAGTGACCTCCTTCACTAAGGATTTTGGAATCTTCTTCAAGTTTGTGCAAGATATGGTGCCCAAAGTAACAGGAAGCAAGACTCAGAGATTCAGAGAGATTCAGAGAGACTCTCTTCCAGCTCTACATTCTTGAGGATGTAGAAAGGTCTGCATGAACTCAATGTTTTTATTAAAGATGGCCTGGATTATGAGTTTACAATAGATAAACATGTACAAATGGTCTTCCATTTTTAGATTCTCCTCCCTTCAGAGACTGCCTCATTTCACTGACATAGTTTTCCTCGTGGCTTTAGGCAGACAGAGTACTTACCTCTGGGAGACTTAGTGCTGAAACCTCCTTGGTTACAACAGTACATTCAGTCCTGCACTTTCCTTAGCAAACAAGTCACTCCCACTCCTGTTCTATATCCTGTATCTTTTCCCTTCAGAGATCCCAAGCCTACCCTAACAAATCACTAAATTCACAGAAATATCCTGCATACTCAGGCAAAACTGCTTTAGAGATTTAGTCTTTTTTTTCCCTCCTGTCTTGTCCAGATCAGATACCAGAGGCAAACAGGAATGTTTCTGTCCAGATCATCTTCTTTCAGTTATTGAGATTTAGTTTTATTGCAAACAGCTAATCAATTCAAATAAAAACAAATACTTCTCCAACCTCAAATGCAAATGGTTTGTGTGGGCTTTTTCATGTGAAAGATAGCTGATAGTTACAATCCCAGACAAAAAAATAACAACAAAATTCTGTTGCAAAGAACTAAAAATGTACAAAAAGAGATGAGAGACTTAAAAAAAAAAAAAGAAAAAAAAAAGAAAAAAAAAAGAAAAAGAAAAAAGGCTTTAGGGAGTTATTGTGCTATTTGCAAAGCAAAATTGCTGTTTCTGTAAACGATTATTTAATTGTTGATATGAATTTAGCCTGGTGATAAAATATTTTCCTGGCTCTGACAGGCATTCTCGAGTGGAAAGAAATAAATCTCGTGAGTTTGAATTATGTGCAATTGGATCACGGATTTACTCCAACATCGGTTGGATGCCATTATGCTTTCTGTTATACATCTATATATGATGTATACAAGGACCTGGACAGGCTTGAAAAGTGGACCCAATGAGTCTACTGAGATTCAACAAGACCATTTGTAAGGTGTTGCATTTGGGTTGGGGCAATCTCAGATACGAGTACAGTCTGGGAGAAGAACTCATTGAGAACAACCTGGTGGTTCTGATGAATGAGAAGCTGGACATGGGCCAGCAATGTGCGCTTGCAGTTCAGAAGGCCAGTGGTGTCCTGGGCTGCATCAGCAGAAGGATGGCCAGCAGGGAGAGGGAAGTGATTGTCCCTCTCTATTCTGCCCTTGTGAGGCCCCATCTGGAGTACTGTACCCAGGTCTGGGGCCTCCAGTATAGGAAGGATGCAGAGCTGTTGGAAAGGGTCCAGAGGAGAGCTGTGAAGAAGATCAAAGGACTGAAGTACCTCTCTTATGAAGCAAAGTTGAGGGAATTGGGCTTGTTTTACTTCAAGAAGACAAGGCTCCGAGGTGACCTCACTGTGGCTGTCTGGTACTTGAGGGAAGGTTACCAATGAGAGGGAGACAGATTTTACACAGTCTGATATTGATAGGGCAGGGGAAAATAGCTTTAAACTAAAAGAAAGGACATTTAGATTAGATGTTAGGATGAAATTCTTAGAGATTGGTGAGGCATTGGTACAGCTGCCCAGAGAAGCTGTGGGTGCCCCACCCCTGTTGGAATTCAAAGCCAGGTAGAATGGGGCTCTGGGCAACCTGATCTGGTGAGTAGCAATGATGTCCATGACAGGGAGATTGGAAGTGGATGTGCTTTAAGATCCCTTTCAACCCAGACAATTATATAATTGTATGAAAATGTAGCTTGAAAAGGTTTAAAACTGATTAAATGTGTCATCCTTCAACGCTGACAAAAAAGGCAGTTCCAAGTTCTGGGATACTCCTCTTGAGTGCCCTGCTATTCTCATAGATGCTGGAAAATGTGACCCTGTCTCAAAAAAGGTCTTTGGCCTCCTACAAGTAATGAAAACATCTCACAAACTACAATTTCTCTGAGTTTGGGATAAAACCTGAAACACAATCTCGTCAGCACATGAAAGTATTCATAATTATCATGCAGGAAGAAGTTAATGATGAGTTTTTAAATATGTTTGCGGAAATATCAAATTCTAAAGTTATTAATAAGCCAACTGCAGAAGACAAACCTCAACCTTTTGTTGAGGAGTATGTGCATATGAACCAGAACATCTGTATATTTAGGAAGCATCGGTGAAGTGCCTCCGAACTTCAGCATGTAAGCTGATTTCAAGTGGTTAAATCTTTTATTAGAAGATTGAAGTATTTAAGTAGGAAGTACTGTTCACATTCAGCTAGGAGGAATGGAACCATGAGGTGTTAGTGTGCCCAGCTGAGAGCTGTGCAGAACATGAGCTCAAAGGTTAGGAGCATGTTCTCAGCTTGCCTGGAGCCCAAGGCAGAAATCCCTGTGGTGTGGATAGGATTGGGATGGAGACTTTCTTCCTTTATTTTCCTCTCCTCCATCCTAAACACTAAGAATTTCTTCCACATTTGTGTCAGCAGATGTTGCTTGCTTTATGCAAGAAGATGTTGTCTTAAAAAAAATTTCAGAGGAAAGTTCAGCCTGTGGCTTGTTACTGCCATTATTTATTTTGAACAAGGTCCAGGATCATAAGGCACATGGACAATCAGGCTATGGATAAAATGATTAGGATAGGGCTGACTCAGACCTGTTAGTCTGGCAAGTACTCAACAGTGTATATTCCAGAAAGTGAACTCCCTAGGAGTAATTTGCCTTATCAGAAGCTTTTATAATTCTGTGTGAGATGACAGTGGATGGAAATAATCCTTCTTGAATCAAAGATGTCATTTTTAAACATTTTTCTTTGAGATCTCCAGAGGTGAGAACTGCGGTCATAGCTACACATAATGCTTTTATTTCTATTCTATCTTGTATTTATGTCTTCTATTGCTAGAGAAGCTGAAACAACTGTTCACATTTCTCTGTGTAAGCCTAGGAAAAATTCTGTTACTGCTGTTCTGAATTCCTTCACATGACAATGTGTGAAAACAGGCAGCACTGTGACTTTCTC
The DNA here is from genome assembly GCF_039878825.1 of Excalfactoria chinensis. NCBI lineage: Eukaryota > Metazoa > Chordata > Aves > Galliformes > Phasianidae > Excalfactoria > Excalfactoria chinensis. Next base: position 9,004,780 of record NC_092827.1, read on the forward strand.
AGCTGGTTGCTTTTTAAATCCTTTTTTGGTACTTATCCCTTTGGTATCCAGTTCAATATAAGAGGTGGTATGAAGCTAAGTTTTGTAGGAGAGGTCTGAATTTACCTGCATTTAAGCACATAATATATGTAAATGTAATAGCTCCCTTTTCTAGAATTAATTTCAGCACATTAATGGAAGTTGGAGACAGTGTGCCAAAAAAAAAAAAGTGTATCAAAACATTTTACTTAATTTGCATTTATGCTGTTATGTAGTTTCTTTCAGCATCAAGAGGGAATTTCTAAGTTATGAAAAAAAGAAAGGGAAACAGCAACAAAAAAAACCAAACAAGCCGAGAATAGGACTGCTTTATTATCTTTATATGTTTTCTCTGGGCTACATTCAGGAACTCCTTTATTTCTTTTTTACATAGACATTTCCTCACCAAGCTATATCACAATAAAGGAAAACCTTCCATGCTTTATCTCCAGAAGGATTTAATGCTGAGATAGATATTGTGGAAAGGAAACAATAATAAAGCACTATGCTTATTCAGTTAACTGGTACATCCCATTTTGAATTGAGTTGCTCATGAAAAAATGTGGGCACGAGAGGTTTGCCTCAAGAACAACTTTTAAAAAGGAAAGTTAAAAACTCAGTGCAGTGAAAACATTTTTTAACAGACAATTTTATTGTGACTATTTTGAAATAATTGTCCATTTTCTTACTCTGAGAACAAAATTATCTTCAAACCTGCAAAAGTCGATTTTAAAATTGCAATATATCAAACAATCTACTAAGTATTTGGTACTTATTATTAGGTAAATAAAGAGCATTCAATATTTAGACAAAAAGAATTAGAAAAAAAAAAAACAGAAATCTGCATAAAAGAAAGAAACCTACCCTTAACTACTGAAATTATATAGACATTAAGTTTTTAATGAAACTGATGTCCTATTTGTGTGATCTGTAGCATTATTTTTCAAAAGAGAAAACTAACTCTGATGGTAGAAAAAAAGTTTGTTGATTATTTAATCTGCACTGATTGTGTAATGCAGAAAGAAGTATGTGGCTCCCTTGTTAATGGGAATTTCACATATCCCTATCAGAATACTGTGGTTAAAGAAGTAGCATCTCTCTTTCTTTACCGTGAGGACTCACCTAAAACCAGATGGACAACACTAAGAAGGACCTGAGTAGAAAGGATGTACAAGTGCTCTAATCTGGCTCAGTGTCCAGAGCCATGAAGCCAGCGGACGGTGGGAGCTACCTCTGTGCATCCCTTGGTGTGGCCTGTGAGCATTGTTCTCTGAGCCAGCAGCATGGTGCCTGGTGCATTGCACTACCTGCAATCCCTATGGAAAAGAAAAACAATGGACTTTGTCCCTGGAGGTGTTCAAGAAGTGTGGAGATGTGGCACTGAGGGACATGGTTAGTGGGCATTGTGAGGGTGTACTGAAGGCTGAGCTAGATGATCTCCGTGGTCTTTTACAACCTCAGTGATTCTATGATTCTATGACTACTTTCTCAGCAAGGCAGAGCTGATGGCAGAGGAGCTAAAAGCATTTTTTGGTCTCTTTCCAGTTTTGTCATTTGACAGAATTTGGAAATATTAGGATACTTAAAAATTTATACTGCTGTATAAAAGGTTCAAATGTCTCTCCTACACCAAATGGCATAATCCTGAGCATGTGCTTAAACACAAACTAAACAGAATTAACAGGGAGAAGCTGAGAGTGCTGGGATTGTTCAGGCTGGAGAAGAGAAAGCTCTGGGAGAACCCATCAGCATATATAAACGCCTGACTTGAGGGAGGCAAGCAGTCCTCAGAGGACAGTGGGACAGTGGGAGACAGTGAGCATAATCTGAAATACAAGAAACTGCCTTGATAAAAAAAAAACACCACTTTTTACTCTGAGGATGGTCAAACACTGGGACAAGTTGCCCAGAGTATCTTCCACTTGAAGATATTCAGAAGCCTGGATGTGGTTCTGAGCAACCTGCTCTATCTGACTGCTTTGTGCAGTGGGTTTGAACTAGATGATCTCCATAGTTTCCATTCAGAACTCAGCCGTTCTGTGAGCCTGTGATGCTGGGAAATAATATAGGTCTTTGTTTCAGTAGAAATTTCCCCCCAACTTACAGTCAGAAAAATAACATGCTCAGAAGTACCCTGAGAACTAAACTTCCTCACCTTCAGAGCTGTTCCTGAGACCACCCATCAAGGTGAGCCCATGTTCATGCCCAGTTCCACAAGTCAGTCATTACCAACCTTTGCTTTTCCAAGAATCAGCCTATGACTAAGTTCTGTCACGATCACTTTTCTTTCTCCTTCTGCCCCTTCTTAGGGCAGATGCTTTCCTTGGCAGCTTGCAGCCTTTGGCAAACACTGCCATATCTCAGAATGGCCCTCAGGTTGTTAAGTCTTGCACAGATGTGAAATTAATCTTTACAACACCCAAAGTAACCCCCTGAACCAGGGACCTGCAGGGAGTTTTGCACTAAGGCTCTTCACACCTGGTTATCCCCTGATTAACATTAAGCCCTTCAATTTGCCGGCAAAGTTGAAAGCCCCACTGCAGCTCCTGCTCTTTTCCTCCTTTCCAGCTCTTAACTCACAGAAAACTGCTTATGAGATCAGAATAAAAGTGGAAGTTCAGAGGCTTTTCATGTAGTTGAAGTGAGCTACCACTTAGCTCAAGTGATCTGTAATTTTTCTTCCAGTGTGACAGTGACAAATAGCATTTAAAACATTAAAAGTGCCTTGTAGTAGGTTATTCAGAATGCGAGTTCAGTGCTGATTGACTTGATTTTCCTTGGGTCACATTATGTAGTCACATACAGTAAGAGTACTTCGGGAGAACATTTATCTATTTGCCGCCATGTAGGAGCAGTCAATTTAAATAAAGTCTGCAGATGCGGATTGATGCTGAGAATCAGAATGTTTTGCAATGTCAGTTCATCTGTGAGAATACCAAGAAGACTCTCAAGAGCAAATCACATTTGCTCAGTTTCTAAACAAGTGCCTGTATATTATCATGTCCATTTTTCAGGTTTTTCTTTCCTAGGAACATTTCTCTCAGGTAGTTACCTCAATTCGCTTTATTCCTTTCCCTTTATTATTTCCCTTTATTCCTTTTCCTTTATTCTTTCTCCATTACCCAAACATAGGAAGCTTGAAGGGAAAAAAATATTTGCTTTCAGTAATTTTCATTGTGCTGTTAAACTGCTAGGAGCATGCAATAGTCTGTGGTGCTGCTGGAAATAAATAGAGCTCTTCAAGGTAAAGTCATCTAATTACCCATGTATGTACTTGCAGCACCCTCTGTCCAATTCTGATTTATCCACGGATCTCAAATCTGTGCTTAAAAGACCACCTCTGAGGGGTGAAATGGAGGTTCTGCCTTTCTGACTGTTCCTACTTAGCCCCACAGCCCCACAGCTAATGAATGCCAAATGTGGTGTTGTGGAATTAGTCTACCAGGATCAAGCTGAAGACTGCCAATTTGTCTCACACAGACCAGCAAGTAGCCAGATAACAATCTTAGGTAGTAACTTTTGGGTAAAATATTGGCCACTTCAAAGAAGATAAGATTTGTGGCCGTTGACACTGGGGCTGTGATTTCTCCCCCAGTTGCAGATGACGTTCAGATCTTAGCCGCCTGTTGATGGATTTAAGCTATCTTCTGAGTCACCTCGACTTTGCTTCTCCTTGCATCCACTCTCCTCATCTTGCTTCTGTAGTTTGTCTTCAGCTTTGGTCACCAACCACAAGGTTTATGTATAAAAAAAGCACTAATCTCCTTCCTATCTCCCCTGTTCTCAGTGAAAGCTGTTTTTACTCAAGCTGTTGTTGGTGCTTGGGATGACATTGTGCAGCACACAGGGAGAGCTGGTGGGGGGAGCAGCAGGGGGGCCAGGCTGTTGCAGAGGTTAAGAAAACAGCTTCCATACAGCGCCCGGCCTCCGCCTACCCCTCGTCTCCTGTGCATGTGAGGAAGCATGTGTGCATTGGTAGAACAGTATTTTTTTTCCCAACTTTCCTGCTCAGTCTTTTACACGTGCCCTCAGGCAGTTGCGTTACAGCGTTCTGAAGTACTTTTTTCCCTCCTCTTCATTAACACAAATTCCATGTTTGCAGTTTTCTTCTGATAGAAATTATCACTATCTGAATGAAGAGGCTCTATGAAGTTTAAATTACTCTATCACTCATGAGGAACCGTGCCGTTAGTGTTACTGTTCTCCATTTCATTTAAAAAAAAAATGAGAAAAACACAATTCAAATGTCTGCAGACTCAGCCTAATAAAAATGATAGATTGGATGTCAAACCACTCTGCTCCCACCCAACCCCTCCTTTCTGCACTCTCTATTGCTCAGAAAGAAGTTATGCAATTGCTTCCTTGCTGCTGTTGGCTTTTGGAAATAGCCAGCTGATTCTGGTAGCTGAGGGATTAGTCTATTTTGCTTGCACTCAGTGGGCGATGCTGTGTGAAAACCTGCACTGCCTTAATAATTTAGCTCTTAATGCTTCTCTGGAGTTTATCAGCACATCTTGGCTGTGGATCAGATTTGATTTTAACCTTTGTGTCCTAAGAACCATCTGAATGGCAGAATAGTTTGCAAACCCAGCACTTGCAGGATGATTCTGCAGTTGCACCAACTTTGATTTGCAGAATGAGCTGATAAAAGGAATCCAAGATGGAGTCCTCCTGGACTGGAGGTCTGCACTAGAAATCAGTTTAAATCCAACCTGAACTCTGCTGGCATTTTACAGGGGCCCTCAAAATATAGAAATAACTAAAAATACTTTAAAAGGAACTGATCTGAACCCTTGGAAGAAATATCAATCGAGTTAATACTTCTAATTGCACTGCATATTAAAACTGATAGGTCAAGTGCCTTGCTTGAGAATTTCTAAAACTAGTAGATACTGCTGAGAAACATCACTGGCACAGGCTGCACAAGGAGGTGGTGGAGTCACCATCCCTGGAGGTGTTCAAGAAATGTATAGATATGGCAATGGGGGACATGGCTCAGATGGTATAGTGGGGATGTGTTGGCTGTTGGACTAAGTGATCTTAGCGGTCATTTCCAACCTTGATGATCCTTTCATTCTATGATTTCCATGCACTGGAGCTGGATTTTCTGTATGGTCCAAGTGTGAGAAGGGACCACGGCATGGCTTGGGCCTAGCTCAGGCAGCATCCTGCATCCAGTGCACAGGAAACAATCTGGGAGCTTGTATAGGCCCTTCTCAACAAACAAGTTGGATATGACTAACCTGTTTAAGGGAGTGAAAGAGTTTAGTAATACAGATGCATGCTGCCAGCTGGCTACAGTACCAGAGAATAGTGCTGGGCACTTTTAATTTATTAGTATTGACATAGCCAAAGAGACCCAGAGGAATTTTGCCATGAGATTGAAAGCAACCAGCATTTGGCTGGTGCTGTGCAAGCATCACTTTTAATCTGTAGCTCTCAAAAAGGCTTTACTAAAGGGACTGAGAGCTAGTCTCAGTTTACACAGGGCTAGAGTTCGATTTGGATGAGCTGAGTGGTTTGGACAGACCACAGATTTCATCTGTGGCAAAAGAAAGGAGCAGATTTCTATATCAACTTAATGGCAGATCTTATTATCTGCCTCACTCCAAGCTTTCACCTTAATGTGAAAGCTTCAGTTTGGTGGCTGAGCTTCAGTACGTTCCTATGGATCAGTCTGACTTTGCTCATTTCTGTGCCTATGACCCTGCCTGTTTACTATCTCATCTTTTTAGGTTTAAATCTTTCTGAATTTAAATCCGGGAGAGCACAGCTTTCTTGTATGTTGGCCAGATTTTGACTTACCATCTTATACCATCTGTTTGTATTTTCTTTATGCATGAACCTGCCATAAAAATTGTCTTACTGAAAGCTGGAAGAACCTACTACCTCTGTTATTTAGTAAGCCAAAGAAATAAGAGAGATAGATCATAAAAATTGAAGCTGTCACCCCTGTAGTTTTGCAGGCTGCAAGTCTCTTTTTCGATTCTGTGCTGCATTTTTTACTTATTTTAGATGTTGATTAGGCATCAGCAGTTCCACTTTCCTGACATATCTACTTCCTTAGCCAATTGGTGTCTCCTCCTTACTATATATCTTTCCTCCTGGGAGACTTGTGATCCCAGCTGCCATAGTGATTTGGAAATGCTGAGTCAGCATCCTTCTCTTTTTTTTTTTTTTTTTGATAGGGTGGAGTCCATGTCTGACAAAATCTTTTCTCTCCCTGAGAAAAGAGGGGAAGCCTATAGTGAAAGCAAAACATGCAAAAGCCACGACATCAGATTTGATTTCCTGAATGAGATAAAGAGGCACAAGAGATTTTCCAAAGTAAAAAAGCCATCAAGCATGGTGGCACGTGCTACTCCTTGTCCATGTAGGATCTTGCCTGCTCCTTCCCATTGTAGCCCATGGGTACTGCTAATGTTCTGCCCAGAAGAAGGGTGGGGTAGGTGAGCTGGTGCCAATGACTGCCAACATCTCTGTGTCCTGCATAGGTTTAAGCAGGACTGCCTGACTGCAGTTATTCCAACCCTTTCCTAATGTTAGACAAAACCAACCCATTTAAAAAACAAACATACCAAGAAACAAAACAAAACAAAAAGCCCAACAAAATAAGGAAGATGAAAAAGGAGGTGAAAAAAGACAGAAGGTGAGGAATCACAAAGTCATAGAATCATTAAGGTTGGAAGAGACCACTGAGATCATCCAGTCCAACTGTCCACCTACTACCAGCGTCCCTCATTAACACATCTACACAGGACTGTGACCCCACCACCTCTCAGTTTTAACAGTGCAAGTATTTTTTATGCTTAATAAATAAGATAACTTTAATGACTAACACACTAGAGCACCCTCAGACCTCTCTTCCACCCCCACCTCTGCCCTCTATCCTATGACTTTGGGCAGATGATCTTTCTGAGTACATCAGTGTCCTTACATGCAGAGATCTCTGAGCACTTGCAGTGAAATGTTCTACTTGAGAACTTGGTGTTAGTACTTTTACTGATTCTCTTCAATAGCAGTGTTTAGTTTGAAACTCCCTACTAATGATATCAATGTCATTATTATTGTTTTCAGAATGTCCTGGGAATATTCCTGATTCCCTGATCCACTTATAACTTTCATTTTACAAAGGTGACTATTGAATTTCTTCAGCTGTACATATTCTGTGAGCACAAAAAGATAATTAGCTCTTCATAGGAAAGCCACTTTATATTTTAATGCAAAGCACTGCTTACTGGGTTATTTGTTGCTTAACTATCAATTTGTTTATTTATAACTATCATTATTACTTTTGTTTTTACAGTACGTCTCTAATGTATCTGTGTGATGTAGAAGCTTTAAAAATAATATACTTTCCATGACTAAATCATCACATCTCAACTTATTTTCATGGCTTGTGTCAAGTAAAATGTTTGTGAGTGGGATTTCAGAAATTTTGCTGGCAGCAGAGATGTAGGCTGTATTTTATGACCAGTTCTGGATGGTGAATTTATCAGTGGACACAAGAGGTATAGTCATGTGTGTTCCTGAAGTATGAAGCGATGCACTGTGCCTGAGTGCTTGCAGTCAGAGCAGCTGTCAGAGTAATATTGGCTCTGACTGTGGCTACATTCACCTAAACTGAGGACCAAGCTGTCTCTCAGACATTTTGCAAATATGAGGAATGTTTCCGCAGAACAGGAATGGGGAACTGATACCTTTTGCACCTGCACTTCTTCCAAAGGCATAAAATCTAAAGTTTGTAACCCACGGTGTGCTCTGCATTGAAATTTGGCTTGCTGCACTTCATTTTTAAAATAAGCTTTTATATATGCTACAAACTATCCAGCAGTTTCAAGTTGTCTTAAGAAAGCAAACAAAATAACAAACAAAAACAACTAAAACAAACAAACAAACAAAAAACACAGTATATATTAAATACAAGGGAACAAGAGTATGAACAGATGATAGATGAAGAAATTTCTTCCCACTCCTTGGAAGCACTGTGGCGTTTTTCCACATTTCCAAAAGATAAATGCCTGTTTGAGGAAGTCCTGGGGGTAACAGTAGGGTAAATAGGGATTCGGAAGCCCATATGACTGAAAACCTGTGCTTGTCTGAACTCAAAAAGCACATGCGAATAGATTTTACAGACATATAAGATTGCTAGAAGAATAGAAGAATATACATTGTTCTATGTCACTGGGGATAGTACCAGAAATAATGGGCATAAATTGAATTAAACAGGTTTTAATTTAAAAGTGTTACCTACAAAGAGTTGAAACAGCGAAGTGGCATTCTTTGAAAATAGTTGAAAATATTTTTAAGTTTTCAATGACAGAGGTAGAACTTTGCTAGGCATGGCAGAGGACTAGAGCTTATCTAGAGGTTACTTCTGTTTAACTGTGTTTCATATACCTATACCCATATCTATACCCATACCTATACCTATAAATGCATAGCTCATATTCATATGCATTTTATTCAGCTCACAGGGAGGTGTCACTCTGCTATGGATGAATATATTTGCTTTAATGCAACCATTGTCCAGTGAGTCTTGAAGAACATGTTTTTTGCCTTCTAACTTTAACGGCTGCTCTTAGCTTTACTTCTCATGTTTGGTGCTGCCCTCAGACTGTTAGTTCATGTGATTCACCACTTTTTCCCTTTGTTTTTCTCCCTTCTCCTGCTCTGCCCAGCAGTCTGTGCTTTCTCTCTCCCCACTACTCAGACCTCTTTTTTGAGTGGTAAGATACTTTCCACGTCCATCAGCTTGTTGACCTTGGAAACTCTGAACTGTAGAAACTGAGTCTGTCACACAGATCTGGATTTAAACCACCCGGCAAATCAAGTGCAGAGCTACTGAAGGAAGAGACCTCTTCTTCCTCTGCAATTTACCAAAGTCACTGCTGTCAAAAATGAAGAAGATGGATTTTGCTCTCTGGCCAAATGTTCTGCTCAATAGCTTTGCCTGTTGGGAAGCCAAGATCCACAACCATTCCTGGCTTCCAGATTACTGATCAAGGTGGCCCCTAGTAAGTGTTCAGTGCTAAACAAACTAAATGATGACTTCCTTTACCAATAAAGGGCTTCTGCTCTGTAGAACTTGCAAATCTGCCATAATGTAAACATCCTTCCATCATAACAGAAACAGATGTCTTTCTATTAGCTATGTTACTAAGCCTGCAGGTGCCAAAAGCATCACACACACTGTTTGCTCTCTGCTTGAAATAGCGACAGGCAAACCTTAGGCAGTTTGGTGAAAATTCTGTTATGGCTGGATGGGACCTGAACTTCTGTGACCTGTAGAAATCAGGACAAGAGATTTGTAGTGGAAATGCGTAATATTTGATTTGGAATTGTTAAAATCTACTGACATCAAACACAGTCTTACTTATCTGCTTTCAACTACTTGGCCTCTGTAGGCTGTAGGAAGCCAACCCAGTGGAAGACAATTTTAGACTCTAGTTTATCCAGCTTATATATAAAAGAATAACCTGATGGATCCAGACCCAGTGTTCCTTTCATTTCTAGAAATCAGGAATTAAAGTGTTTGGTTTTTTTTTTAAGAAATAAGATTTTTTGCTCAGGCTGGGAGACAAACTGTCTTTCTACTTAGAGAAACACAGAATGTAAAAGTAGGGAAAGACAAATCCACATTTTTTGAGCATTTCTAGGACATAATGACAAGTAGCTTGAATTAAATTTTTATGTCCTCAGAAGACACTGTTGCCTTTTTCTGGTTAGATAAAAAGGATCAGAGGTTTCTAAGCATAGAAACTATATCAGTTCTTTGCTCACCATAGATTTATCATTCACTGAGGGATTGGAAAGAAATACAACAAAAACTTTTGTGAATGGGTCACAGGATTAGTTTTCCACTAATGACTCTAGTGACTCTTATCTCTGCAGTGGAATAACATCCCAGAAATTCTCTAAAATATTGCTATGGTCTTTAATGTGGCTCTGATGGTGAAATATGTATCTCACCCCTTTTACTGCCCAGTATCATGATTCTCTCTCATATCTTTTGGTGAAGATGTAAACGAAATAGGAGACATACAAATGCATTCTCTTCCCAAAAAGAATAGCATTAAATTTCCTGACAAAGTATCATGTTTTACTCAACAGTTTTTAAAAATAGTGATGGTCCTGAATGAAAAATTGCAATCTCATGAATATATCTGCAGTTGGTTTATTCATTTATGAATCATAAATAGTACTTCCACATCAGACCTGACTCCCACTTAGATCTGAACAAGCTTGAGGTTCAAATGTCCACATCTCAGTTTTCTGGAAAAACAAAAACAAAAACAGACAAACAAACAAAAAACCAAAGAAAAAGTAGCAACCTGTTATTTATGTTACTGTGCTGTGTTTTCTAATACTGTCTTTCTTAATGATCAGATATTGTAGTGGTATGAACTTTAGAAATACAGCTATATGCCCCTCTAAGACTTCTGACAATTATTTGTGTCTTGCTAACACTGCTACTGCTATTTTGAGCTGATTACTACATTAGGAAAATTTAATATCAACATGTACCTGGAATAAATATGCAGTGATTTCTAACAGTTCACCAAATATGAGTTACGAAAGAATTCCTTTCATAACTGTGTTTCTTTTTCCTGGCATTATTTGAGTGATCTTCTCTCATGGTGTAAGATGGCATCTAATGAGCAAGAGATTCTTCTGAGAAAGCCAAATGTTATGAGTTAATTAGTACTAAAATGTGAATGAAAGACAGTCTACTCAGTCACCTTAGGCTTGTTGAAGGAAGGAAAGAGATTTATCATTTTGAAAGTTGCTAATTGTGCCTGTTTCTCTGTTTGGAGAAGGGAGTCTGTAGGTCTGGGCCAGTTGCCCTTGGGGGCCTATCTGTTAACTCACTGTCACCTTCTCTTGAGATACCATCATCTTGTAATGCTGAGCAATAAAATTTGTAATTGTAGGTCTTTTGAAGCCCATAGCTGAAAGACACTAACTCAGTTTGTTTACACTCAAAAAGTTCACAAGAAAAACTTAAGTAATTAGGTTAGTTTAATGGGTAGATACCAAGAATAGTCTGCATCAAGTATAAACTGGCATTTCAGCCAGAATTCTGCTTAGTGCTGCTTCATAGTAGAAATAGTGTGGTATTAAAATGTCTCCAAGAAAGCATCAGCTCATCATGGTTTTAATTATCCTTATAATTACAATGACAGTAATTTGTATGAACTTGATTTCATTTCTGTGAGCTATCTACTGTTCACACAGCTAGCAAGAGGAAACACAGAATTGATCATGTGTAGTATCAATGGCTTGCTGGATAAATGCAGTCTTTGTTTTAGGGAGTTTCCTGGTTTGTTCATACTTTGTTTCCAAAATACACATTTGGGATCTGATTCAAAACAGTTATTTTACTCCACGTCTAAATTTTCTCATGTCTTGCAATGGTTCAGCTCAAATGCATGATGCTTGGGGTACGTTTCGTTAGTTCTCTGATGTCACGACAGACTGAGCTGCATCAGTTAATATGTGAACAAAAAGTAGTCCTGAATGACAATTTTTTTAAATCACTTTTATTTTATTGATGGTTAATCTGCAGACAGGAATATCTCTCTGCTTCTTCAACCTGCTTTGGATCTGATTGCATCAAATATCTCTACTGCATCACACTGTATATCTGGTTCCAGATTTAGACAGGTCAGGATCATTATCAGTCACTTTATCTTACCTATAACGTATATTCACAAAGTGAACTGGTGCAGCACCATCTTAGATGTTTGTTTGATGTAAATAAATTGATTAATAACTATTCGGAGTAGTGATGCTTGCTGGTACTGGAACAGTTCTTCACCATGTACAAACTAATCCAGGTAATCTGGCTCATGAGTCATGGTCTATAGCTGACATCTGCTACACTAAGCACTACTAGGGTGTGTTGTATGGCTGTGAAGTTAGGTGTACCAGTTTGTCCTACTGATAAACTCTCTTCTTCCAAAGCAGGGACCTTGCATCGAAACTCCAAATTGTTTAGGAGAGTGCTGATTGACACAGATCAAGAACATATAAAGAATCTTTTAAGCAAAATATCTATGAAGACAAACAAAATCCAGTGTGTGGGACTATGCACTGGTACAGATGCAATCACTGTTTCTGTATTAGAGAGGAACTCCGGAGAAAACACAGCACCAGGTGCAGAGGAGCTTCAAAATACTGGCTTTAATGGCAGGTGAATAGACAGAGCCACCACGTGGTCTTGGTGTTACAGCACTGTTTATGGGCAGCAGTAGATGAAAGTTAAACTGGTACTTTTATGCCCATCCATCTGGCCAGATGCTTGGCAGATATTGCTCTTGTTTTCCTCCCGCATCACCTACAAGTGAATGAAAGATGAAACAAGACCACTGAAGCCACTGAAAATCACTCACTGTCTCCTAAAGGCCTGGGGAATGTTCACAAGTACTGATCCACTGGGTCCTGTTCTTGTTTTTATTATTGTGATATTGCTTGGCTTGCACCACCTGTGTGAATATCCCCTGCTTATGGGACATCCACAACAGCCAGTGCCTCTCCTCCCTGAGCTGACAGCTGCTGTAGACATGTAATCTGTAGACAAATAGAAACAATTTTTTGAAATCAGACACTTGAAGCTGTTTGTGCTAGAAGCAAACTTTTGTTTTTTAACTTTCACATGGATGGATTATCTTGGAAAAAAAGTTCTTAAAAAGAAAAGTGGAAAACAATTTCATCCCTCGTGCTTCTGTTTTAGTTTAACATACTTGATGTTCCTATTAGTTCCACTTGGACAGAGAAAAAGGCTTTCATTCTGCATTAGTTGATTGTTTCCATCAGTCTCCCTTCCCCCTTCCCCCCATTTTTCACACCTCCTACTGTGTATGAATGCCTGTTCCACCATCTACTTTTGCAATGTGTAAACTGTTACTTCCTCTAACAAATCAGATCTGCTTAGAGTGAAATTAAAGATCTGAAGAGGTGGCTGTCATGCTGGTTTTGACATTTTAAGATTTCAGAGCTGTGCTAGAAGCAGCTGCTCTTTTCTGCCTGTAGATATTTATTAAATCTCCAAAGGAATTATGGAATCAGAAATGAATTATTTTGGCATAAAGAAAAAAAAAAAAGAAAAAAAAAAAAAAAAGAGGAATCTATTCCAGGAAATACATGCCACACTTCTTGTAAGATGAGATCCGATGAGGAAAAAAGTGAGAAATAATTAGTTTTTCCTTGGTGCCTCCAAGCTGTGGGCAAGGAGAGTCTGGACTTAGATTTTAGTTCCAGGGTTAAAAGTCACAGCACAGAATGATTGAAATCTGACATATCTGTGTGCCTAGAAGAGCGTGGCCTTCTTGTACAGATATAGGGCCCTCTTCTGCAAACCAATATAGGCCTCTCTCCTGCTCATTACTCATCTCAAATTGCTCCAAAGCTTTGTGCAGGACCAAGTCTGTACATTAAGAGATTAAAAATTACAAGTCTGTACATAAGAATAAAGATGCTAAACTGAAGTTTAGAAAGGTATCATTTCCAGGAGTAGAAACCTCACACCCTCAAGCTTGACCTCACACCCCTCAAGCTTGCTCTCTCTCTGGAGAGGGACTACATCTAGGAAAAATCCAGCAAAGCAGCCTGATCTGCTTTGAGGGGAAGATCTTGAGAATAACTGGAGAACACTCTTAGGTCAAGGTCAGAGTCCTCACTGCCCACTCACTTTTTAGTATCTCACACCAATTCTCTTGCTTACAAATACCATCCCTATCTTTCATTCAAGTCACTCCTTTTCAATTCACTCCTTTTTCATTGCAATGTATATCTCCCCAAGAGCAGTGACTACTGTTTAACCTCACTGCCTGAAGTAAACACCATAAAACAACTGGAGGCACTTGTAGGGAACAATTCAAAGCCCTCCTGCATCTTAAAAATTTATTATATCAGTGCTTCATATTACTACAGTAATTGCACATCTACCAGTGTATAGAGTGACTTGACTAACATATGTTTTGCATGTTTTGCATGCATTTTGTTAACTTCCCCCTTTTAGCTGATCCGTATACAGTGCTCCCTTGGATGCAGTGACCAAAGCAGCAAGACAGGGTGGGTACATCTATGGTGACCTATACTCTGCTATTGTCACCCTTGAGGACACCTGATATGATCTGCACGTCTTAACTTGATGACATCCTTCAAAACAAGGCAGCTGCTTGCAAACTGCCTATTGGAAGTCTTGCATGGAAACCAACAGCCTTGCCAAGGGAAGCCTCTTTTTTGTAGGATGCTTTTTCTTAACCAACCGTGACATTTCTGCAGATTCATACACTTGATATTCTTACTTCACTTAGGGTTTGAAATACAAATGTGAGGTTACTCAGCTTGTTTAAGGACTGCCAGGATTAAGGCCTTATATCACTTCAGAATTTCTTAAACTGCTTAAGAATTATCAGAAAAATAGCAAAGGTGGGACAAGAACTGTGCTGAGATCTATTGTAAAGGAGATGAGAATTTTTTTCTGTCCTAGAATTTACATTGCTTTCAAGCAACTCCTACTCTGAAAACCAGCTTGTTGATTGTAGGATGTAGGTAAATGGTTTTCCTGCAAAAAGAACAATTATACACTCTCAAACACACAGAAGCTTCAGAATTCACAACACACTTTTTACAAGGGCAATAAAATTTTATACACAGAGAAACAGTTTGCCGCAAAATACTGAATGCACCCAATTAGCCCTCAAAATATATGGATGGGAAGAAACCAGCAAGATTTGGCTCATAATTAATTGTTTTACCTTTGAACCTTTCTGTTCTTAGCAATGAACTTCCATTCTGCCATCCATTTCTGGGTCCTTTACTTGGTCTGGACTCCTCTAACTGCGCTCTTAGCAAAAAGGAGGCTGCCCAATGTCAGTGTGAAGAATATGGGAAAGGCTTGACATCAATTACAGCATTACACACAACATAAAATTTAATGGCTTGAATCAACCTTTCATTGCTATTCAAAGCAACTCTGTCCCCTCTCCACCCCCCTTTTTTTAAAGATCCTTAAAAATTAATCAGTTTCTAAAACATCTAAATTCTTCAGCAGTGCAGAGTCTTACCCTGAGGTTTTAAAAATGTTATTTCAGTTCTGTGGTATAAGTTTGAACATTTGACAGGTAAGTAGATTTTTTTTATTATTATTATTTTTATTTTTAAATCCAGAAGAAATTGTTCTCCTGGGCAAATGAGAACTCAGTGGGGCAAATTAAAAGAAATAAAGTAGATCAGGCTTTGCACTGGCCTGCACTCTTTGTAGCCCCTTGGAGAGGATGCAAGCTGAGGCTGCTGGGCCAGGACCTCAGGAAAAATTTCATCCACACGTTTTTATGTTTGCTTTTAAATAGCCAGGAATTGCACTGAGGACTTGGGTGGCTGAGTGATAGATTGCTGGTTTTCCACCCTTGTGGCTAGAGTCCGAATATTACACAGCAGGCTTCGGCTTTGTGTCTCCCCAACATATGATCACCAATTTCTGCCCTGTAGAGTAGTGAGAGTGGGGCTGTCTCCCCATCACCCTATAAGGGTGGTCCCCCCCAGGTCAGCCCCAGGGTCAGTCCCATGACAGCATGAAGGAACTGGCTTGTCCTGCAGCTGCAAATGCTGTGCTGTGGGTAAATAGACAGCTCAGTTTCTAATTTTTTAAATAAATAATCAAATAAAACTTGAAAAAAATATGAAAAGAGACCCTAGAACTGCTGTTTTAAATAAAAGACCTTAAGAGATCTGCAAATATGTTTCATTTTGTTTATTGTTTTTTTTTCTCAGTGCACTGGGGTATAATTAAAAAGTCAATTTTATGCATCATTTTTGCACACCAACACTGAGCAGTCCACCTTTAATAAGGAGCTAGTGTGCAGAAACATATAACCTTTACACTAGGAATGTTTCACCAATTTTTTTTACAATGCATAAAAATTAACTTCTCCGAGCTGCTTCTGTCTGCCAGGAGCAGCTTTAGTTTGGACAGGATGGGCAAAGATGTGTAGTGTGTTTTATTTCACAGTGTATGAACAGTAGTGTTGCTTTTTTGGAAATATAATTTTTTTCTAGTAGAATTGTAGCTCTATCCATGACCTCGGTCACAAGCCTTTCCTGGAGGGCTCGTGAAATTTTCCACAGACACATTTTTGTTGTTGTTTTTTCCCCCATTTAAAATGTATCTTGCTTTCAATGCAGCATTTTGCTTTATCAGCACTGGAAATCATATATATATACTATATATGGAAAGAATTATGCATGGACCTTAGCTCTAAAGTCTCAGAATTTCTCAGAAAATCTTAGAAAGATTATGGAATGGCTAGCCATGATTGCAGGAACCCATCTGGAAACAGTCCTGTGCAACCTACTGTCAGGAACCTGCTTGTGCAGGGTGTTAGAGTTGATGATCTGCATAGGTTCCTTTCCTTAGCTACAAGATATGGTTTAGTGGTTTGTTGTAGCTATGGTAATGGTTGGATGGTTGGACTAGATGATCTTGTAGGTCCTTTCCAACCTTGTGATTCTATGAATCTGTGATTCAATCCCTACGATGCAGTGAGTCTGTGATACTCAAGAGGCAGTTTTTCCCCTCAAAATCTGGGCATATTCTGTTCTTCCACCCTAGTTCAGAGAAAAGAAGATTTCAGAATGGGACCGTGTCCTACCTCCTTTCAAAGGGCTGATGTTAAAGAAACCAGGGGGAACAAGATTCCCAGAAACAATTGGCACAGCCCATTATTTTGTCCAAGGAGACTCGTGAGTGATAATTCAAATTCTATTTGATCTCAAGCTAAAATATATCTATGTACGTGTGTGTGTATCTTTTCTGAAAAGCATTTGAAATACAGCCTAATTGTTCCTAGCCAATATGAACAAAGTTCTCCCACAAAACATGAACATCAGTAAAGAGAAACTCATCTTGAACCTCCAGGGAGAAAATATTCCAGATTAAACGACAAGCACTGGCCGTAGTGTAATATGGAAATTAAATTAGCTAGTCTCTTACCTGGTAATCTTTGGAATGCAATAAAAATGAATGAGTAACCAAGCATTTTGAATGAGTAACCAATGCAAATTTTCTAAGAATTTATCCTTAGAAAACAAAATCTATTTCATTACCTA